>NC_064409.1:45138957-45793123 GCF_023375975.1 Astyanax mexicanus | reverse complement strand
AATTGACATTAAATTTTTATTAATATACAATGTAAAAAACAATTCAAATAAAAAAATTAAGAACAACTTTAACTGAGAATGTGGGTCCAAACTTTTAACTGGTAGTGTATACATTTGCCAATGCTGATGTACATATTTATGACTTACCGAGAGACTAGACACCCTGATATAACAAATGCAATTTTTTTTTTGCTTTACATTTTAGCTTTCAACCAACTGTATTCAGACAATACAATAAAATGTGTCTCCTGAGAAATTCGTTTTCTGGTTTCATTTTTTGGGTTTTACATTTATTTAGCAAATTGGTCCTGACATAGACAGATTACAACTTTAAACACTCTTTTTCAAATGAAGAAAAATAGCTTAGTAATGGAATTTAAAGTAGAACAGCCAATTGTAGTAGCATGGTCATGTTGCTTGATCCTTTTCCAGCATACATTAAATACCTCAGCAGGTATTGTTTTAAATATATGCCAAATTGGCTGATGCTGATGATCGATATCGGATTCTGTGGTGGTCCTGTGGGCTGATGCCCATTAAAGAACAGGGTAAAAGGAGGACTATAATGTAAGAACAGAAACAGAAGAACTATATTCTGTAATTACATAACTGCAAAGGGTTTATATATTCTCAGTAAAAGCTAATAAGACAGACAGGAAAACAATAAGGTACTGTTAATATGATGGCCGGTTGGTGCATTACTATAAAGCTTGACCTCCCATTATTGGCAAGAAAATGTCTCCCTCATCGTGGGAGACCTGCTCAATGTCAGGAGAGACAGCAGGTGGCGCACTTTACTGTCATTTGTATTTTGAACATCCCTGGAAACAGTTTCAGAGCATCAGTAGGCCACTGTCTTTGCCTGAAGCCAGTCAGCATATACAGTACACTCACACATTCTCATAATCGATAATAATCAGTCCAGTAATCAATAATCCTGCCCAAACACACCACCGTTACAGCAAGCCAGAATAAGAGCGAGAGCATCATTCCTGTCAGACTGCAGACAATTATTCAGTTTGACAGGATGACATCATTGTCTGTGAGATGTTCATTTTACTGTGTGTCTGTGTTTCATGTTCTGCAGCCACATCAATACAGCACTACATTAACATGTTTCCATTCAGCTTAGATCAATGCAGCCATGAATCTGACTTCCTCTGCTTCTCTGACCTGATGAGCAACACATTTACAAAATATGATATACAGTCATTTGTGTACTGATGTTCATTAATAGCTCAGCACTGCACGTTCACTGAATACACAAATATAATGAAGGCTGGCATCAGTTACTGTCTCCTTATATGGAGAAATCAGGCAGCTCCCACCACAAGCCGGGCTTATTACTCACTCAGCCTTTTCACTCTGGAGTATATTTTGGCGTTCAACACCATTTAAAGTGAAAATGGCTTAAGATACACTGACATGCCAAAAGTCATGAGATAGAAGTTTGTAAAGTGATCATAAAGTGCTATCAGTAAACGGCTCGGGAATGCCCACCCTTGTATACACTGTGAGGCAATATCTTGTGAACAAGCTTACTAGTGTAGTAATGACAAGGTGACATGAATGATATGAGTTTGATTATCATCTGAGGCCAGATAGCGGGTGCCAGATGGATGGGACATTCCATTTCTGCAACTGTGCACCAAGAATACAGTACACAACAAAAGGGATAACAACACTATTACCCAGAGTGGACAGAGCAGTAAGTGTATGAGTGTATATGTATAGGAAGAAGTCACATCCACATTGAATGCAGGAGTCCCCACACACACATATCTCACAGGACACTGCAGCATTCTTTAGCTTCAATGGAATGTGCCAAAAGTCACGGGATGGTGCTGGAGGTGCTGCCCCCGAACCGGACTGACTGGGGTCTCCCCGTCAGAAAGTCCAGGATCCAGTTGCAGAGGGCCTCAACACCCCCCTCTGCAACTGGATCCTGGACTTTCTGACGGGGAGACCCCAGTCAGTCCGGTTCGGGGGCAGCACCTCCAGCACCATCACACTGAACACGGGGGCCCCCCCAGGGCAGTGTCCTGAGTCCTCTGCTGTTCACCCTGCTGACTCATGACTGTGCTGCAAAACACAGTTCTAACAGCTTTATCAAGTTCGCCGATGATACAACCGTGCTGGGTCTCATCACCAAAGGCGACGAGTCAGCATACAGAGAGGAGGTGCAGCGGCTGACAGACTGGTGTACAGTCAACAACCTTCACCTGAATGTGGACAAGACAAAGGAAATGGTTGTTGACTTCAGGAGAGCACAACACACCCACTCTCCACTCAACATCGACGGGTCCTCTGTGGAGATTGTTAAGAGCACCAAGTTCCTTGGTGTCCACTTAGCAGATAACCTCACCTGGACCCTGAACACCAGCTCTACAGCCAAGAAAGCCCAGCAGCGTCTCTACTTCCTCCGGAAGCTGAGAAAGGCCCGTCTCCCTCCACCCATCCTCACACTCTTCTATAGAGGGACCATTGAGAGCATCCTGAGCAGCTGCATCACTGCCTGGTTTGGGACCTGCACCGTCTCTGACCGCAAGACCCTCCAGCGTATTGTGAGGACAGCTGAGAGGATCATCGGCGTCTCTCTCCCCTCCATCACGGACATTTACACCACCCGCAGCATCCGCAAAGCAACCAGCATTGTGAATGACCCCACTCATCCCTCACATGAACTGTTCTCCCTCCTGCCTTCGGGAAGGAGGTACCGCAGCATCCGGTCCAGCACGACCAGATTCTGCAACAGCTTCTACCCCCAAGCCATCAGACTCCTCAACTGCAGAGACTGAAATGATGGTTTTTCTGTACATGCACACACACTCTTACCCCACTTACCCCAGAAAATGGAAAGCACTAAAAACCCTACTACCTCACTGGACTCTATTGCACACTGTGTAATAGAGGTAATTACTACCTCACTGGTCTTTTTTGCACACTTTTTGCACACTGCATAATTTGCACACTTGTCTTGTTATTTATTATTCTTTGTCTGTATTGTGTTGTATTGTCTGTCTGCACCTTTGTACTGTTGCACTATTGTTCTGTCTACACTGTATTTATGTGCACCATGGTCCCTGGAGGAACGTTGTTTCGTTTCACTGTGTACTCTGTATATAGCTGAAATGACAATAAAAACCACTTTGACTTTGACATGATACTTGTTCAGAAAAGTTTGGACACACCTTCTTATTCATTGTTTCTCTTTTAAATTTTTTTTCTCTACATTGTAAATTTATATCAAATATGGAAGGAACACATAAGGAATCATATAGTAAACTTGACAACCTTAAAAAAAAACCTGTGAAGCACTTTGAAGGTGGGTTTTCTGAGGCTGATTACTCTGATTAAATTATCCTGTGCAACAGAGGTAACTCTTGCTCTTTCTTTATTGGGGCGGTTCTAATGAGAACTAATTTCATCTTAACCTGTTTGACGGTTTTAGCGACTGCATTTGAGGATACTTTCAAAGTTCTTACATTTTTGGGGATTTTTTTCTTTACTTAGTTAAGTAGTTCTTGCCATAATATGGATTAGAACATTACTCAAATAGAGCTGTTCACTGTTTGGTACCTCTTCACAACTTTATAACTGATGCTTTCAAACACATTAACAGGGCAAGAAATTCAAGTTATTAACTCTTTACGAGTTCAGCACAGCTGTTAACTGAAAGCCATTTCAGGTGACTCTACCTCATAAAGCTGACTGAGAAAAGCCTGCCAAGATGTGCAAAACTGTCATCTAAACAAGAGGTGCTACTTTAAAGAATCTAAAATATGAAACACATTCTGGTTTGTTTAACACTTCTTGGAATTACTTGTTTACTAAATACTAAATAATTTTAAGTAATGAAAAAACACTTAATTTACAGTGTGTCCAAAATTGTGACTGGTACTGTACAAATGAAATACAGTTACATATATGCAATGTAATATATGTGACATATTTTGTTGCCTAAATATACCTGTGTTTGTATGTGTATGTGCATTTGTGTGTGAGTGTATGTGTACAGTGTATGCACTCAATGCGCATGCCTGTGTTTTCCTGCAGGAATCAGAGATGATGATGCCCAGAGAACCATTACATCACCCTCCAGCTTTGCTGATCAGGCTTTGTCCAGGCTCTCGTGCACTATGACACACTGTGTGCTCTGCTGCAGCTGCTGCACACAGAATGCTTCAACCTTTTAACTTTCACTTTTCAGACTGTGAGCGTATAAAGCTGGTCAGGTTGATTCTAGGCCAGGATTTTTTTCCTGCACATGCCACTTAATCCGTCAGCACAGATATTTGGAACACAAAGGCCTAATGCAGCTCTCTCTGAGGGGGCGAGTGGAGAATGGCTGGCCTGCAGCCAGGCTCAGTCACCGCTTCCCCTCTGCCCATTCATACACTCACACACAGCACACATGTGTCCTTTTGCACCTTCCACTGTGCCCTGCTCGTGCTGTGGAGGACTGTGAGAATTTCAGAGAGGAAAAAAAAAACTCTAGTACTCAATGTACAGAGAGTGCTCACTTTATTTAGAGTGGAACGTCCAAACCAGTCATCTTACTCACATGCTTGCCGGATGCCTTGTAGATCATGCTTAGCTCTGTGGAAAAGTTAAAGGGCAAGCTGACCAAGACATGATTTAGGGCCCCCAATTAGAGTGTCTTGTTCATTGTTAGAATTACAGTGCTTGTGTGGTCTTAAATCAGCTCATTTTAATATATAATAGCTGGTTTTATATTTACTCTACTGTATAAAAGAATCACTTTTGTTTCCACATTCACAAAATAGGAAGAAAGGGAGAAAGTGGGGGGGTGGATGTTGGAGATTACAAGGGTTTTCTCTTCTCTCACATAATCCCAGACAATTATCCAATTAAACTGATCCACTTTGGGTATTTAACTAGACTAACAAAAACAAATTTCATAGTTTTGCCATACTATTAAACAATATCAAAGCAGCATTATGTGAGAATTTGTATTTTTTGCTACGGGGGGGGGTGTAATTCACCTTCACTGTCACATATACAATTTTTTTTTTTTTTTGCTATTTGGCCATTAGTACAAAGTCTATTGAGGATGCAAAAGAGCTTCCCTGAGCCTTTTTCTCCATTTCTCCATATCTTTTTAGAGACGAGTGGCAAAACAAATAACTAACATTTGTATTAAGAGAAGATGAAGGGTTTAAAAATCATCAAGCATTAATTTGTCCTAAAACACAACTGAATTGACAGGCAATCATCAAAATATCCTGCCATTTTACAAATAAGATATTTTTGAAGTCATCAGTCATCCCCCCATCCCCCCATTGTTTCCCAATTGTCCTTAACTAGTTGCAGAGTTGCTGTGTCATTCCCATGGGAACACTCAACTTTGACCACAGTTTTTCTTTAGAATTAAAAAAAAAAATCTTTAAATATACAAATAATAGCTTCATGGGTTCGCTGAGGTCGAGCCCACAGGCCCTACCATTCATCATGAATAACAAAATAAAAAAATGCTTCTATTACTTTTGTTAAGTGACCCACTTAACAAAATCTTTTTTTTTAGACTCAGCTCACAGTCATATAGTGACAGAAGTTCAAATGAGTACTTGACAGTTAACAAATCCTTTGGGTTATGGTCTAGGTCATTTAATTGCATACATGCAAATGATGCACCATTGCTACACCAAGTACAGCAAATGTGTTTCTTCAAGGCATGTCAGCTGGCATACTGTGGCTTCCTCAAGGTGACAGCAATAAAATTCTGACCTGAAGACTTCCCTCTCAGTCTTCCTGTGCCTTATCTCTAGCTCTTTCAGTTTCTCTTACACTAGCTATTAATCGATAGAAAAATGCACAATGTTTGTATATTGGTTAAACATGGACGTCCAACTCCGCCTTCCCACAGGCTGCAGTCAGTACCCTCTCAACGATTGAATATCTCGCTGTGTTTTGGTCTCTCTCACTGCCTTGCTGTGTTTTTCTCTCTCTCACACTGTCTCGCTATGTTTTGGTCTGTCTCACACTGTCTTACTGTGTTTTGGTCTCTCTTACACTTCCTTGCTGTGTTTCTTCTCCCTCACTCTGAGAGTAGAATCTGGGAGTATTACACTATGCTGGACTAGAGAGTCAGTACTGTGTTTGACAGGAACAGTAGCAATGTTGTAACCCTGATGATCACATGTAGGACAGGTCATGAGTCTAAACTCAGCCGTTCCCACAGGGATGTCGGGGGGAGGGGTGGAGCTGAAGGCCTGTTTGTGGGATCCTCATCAAATTGTTTCGAATAGCTCAGCCATTTCTTCAGCCAGGCATCTGTTTACATGCATTCCGTTTCACAACAAGCCCCAAGAAAAGTCTAACTCCAGTAAACAGGGAAAGAAGACACTTTGAAATGGAGCACTGTGACCGTGAGCTGGATGTGACATCAGAGACGATTTGCTTGGGTGCAGTGTGAGCTGATCTGGGCTGCACGTAGGTGCTTTGACTCTTGGCACTGATCTCTGAACTCGCCCAGATTTGAAGGAAGAGAGTGAGATAGACTTTTCCTCCCTTTTTAACCTGTCTCTCTCTTATTCTTGCTCTCTCACTCTCTTCAGTTTCTGCTCATTCATTGTTCTGTTTGCGTCTTCTACAGAAGTTATTGGTGTACATGTTTCCCAGCACGCACTGCTGCACGCTCTCAGACGCTATCTACGCTATCAGTAGAGGTGGGCGATACCGGGAATTTTGGTATCGATCCGATACCAAGTAAACGCAGGGCCAGTATTGCCGATATCGATACTGATACCGATACTTTTTAATATTTAAGCTTTATAGATCCAAATGATCCAAAAACCTAGGATATAATTTCACCAAACATTGTAAGTGATAACAAAATACTTTAGTATCACAATCAACATTTTTGTTTAGAAACAATGGAACAGTAACAAAACAAAGTTTAAATATAAAATAAAAAAATATAAAAAAATAAAATAAAAATTCTCCCCTCACTAGACATCTTTTCTAGTTCTTTGTTTCTTTGTTTCTTTTTTTAATAGAATTGTCATTTGGAAAAACAATAAAAAATAAGGAATTGTCTTCCTTTCAGTGCAATTCAAATGCAAGTTTTTCTTAAATAAACAGAGTGTAAAAAAATATCACTCAACACAAATCTCCTGAGGTAGAGGCGTGTCGACTCGAGGAGAGCGCTGAGTGGGCGGGGCCAGGCTGAGCCTACCTGCGTGGCGGTTTGGCTGGCTTTGCTGAGCCATGTGACGCATGTGCAACAACAAGAGACCAGAGAGTAGACTGTGGTGAATCTCGTGCGAAGCAGTCAGTGCGTGCGGCAGAGAAAAAAGCTTGAATATCGATATTTTTACACGAGTACTGCTCAATACCAATACCAGCGTTGGTATCGATATTATCGATATTTGGATCGATCCGCCCACCTCTACTAATCAGTGATATGGTCATTATTCTTCATGTGCTAAATGATAAACACACACACACAGCTATTGCTTGAACAGCCAAACTCTACAGAGACTGTCTTTCAGTTCTGGCCTTGCTGACATTCTATGTAAGAGCACTAAACTCTTGTTACATGAAGGTATTTTCAGAGCCAGTACATTTTTGTTTGCGAATAAATAAAACTCACCTTTTAAACTTTTTCTGAATAAGAAGCTCTTGGTTACTTCCTACCTGCTGACTTTGTGTCCCCTAACTTGATGTCTGGTGAGTCAGTGTCACAGCAGTTCTTTCGTGATATGTTTTGTTATTGTGAAACAGGTCACGTAGATTCTTCTGTAATTTTTAAATAATAATTTTAAAATCCTGCTGTAACATTTATGTCACAACAATAATTTCATAATTTGTATTTCATTAATTTGTCCTAGAACCGGTCAGAATTGATTCTTTATTATATATGACATTTTATTGAAACGTCTGATTTGTTGAATTACCACTAACAGAACTTTAGAACAAAAATACACATTAAAAAAGACTCAGAAATAAACCAGGCACAGGAGGTCACATGTTCACACGTTCACAGACTCCTGTGCCCATCAGGATGTTCAGTATATATTTCACTTTGATGTTGAAGTGAAGGACACATTGCTGCAAGGATCTTTCCATATCTTTAAAGACTCTATACACATAGCCATTGCTTGAACAGCCAAACTCTACAGAGACTGCCTGTCAGTTCTGACCTTCTCGCCCAGCTGGTCTGACAGTAATTCTATATAAGTGCACTAAACTCTTGTTTCATGGAGGCATTTTCAGAGCCAGTATGTCTCTGGGGCACCTACCTGCCATCAGCTTACAATTTTGGATTGCTGACAAAAAAGTGTTATAATTCTATAACACCAAATCAGAAAAATGTGAGAATATGTAAACATTTATAACATTTGCTTACAGACAATAAGATCCTAAGAAATGCCATATCCAGATCAGGACTGCAAAAGTGAATCAAAAGAGTAATGATTCAAACCCACTGAACTGCCTTTAAACCATAAGAGGCCACACCCAGTTTTTAATATTAATTTAAAATTCCCAAATCAGTTAAAGTAATTGAGTAGTTGTGATGAATACAAGGGTTGTTCTCATCACCTTAACGACTATTGTATTTAGCTGTCATACTTACCTGTTGTACTTATCTTTAAAAATGTACTAACTGTGGTTGACTGTGGTTTGTTAGAGAATGTGTACTGATTTATTGTGTATGTCAATGATTGAAGGCCTTATGTAAATACTCTCTGTAATAGACCGTATTTGACAGCACTTTTGTCTCTCTAGTCTGTCCACTTTCCCCCTGTAGAAATGGAAAATGGTGCATCCATTAGGTGAGGGGGCAGGGCTAGTTTGATAAGAGGGATCAGAAAAGCATTGATGGGGAGGCTGGCTCAGGGAAGACCAACCTGATGCTGAGAGGGTGCACTGATTGGAGTCGAGCTTGCAGTGTGATGAACTGTAACTCTATGACCTCACAGTCTTGAATTCATAATCCTGTCCTGCTTTAGTCTGAACTATTTTAACTATGTTTGATTTTTGTTTTTCACAGTTATTGTTTGTGAAAAATAACTGTAAATAAAAGGTACCGTTTGAACTCATCTGTTGGATTCCCCTGCCTGCTTTTTATTGAGAAACTCTTCCTCCTGTTCACTTACTGAGAAGAGTTCAACGATCCGGACATATCTGAAATAGTTGTCACTTAAGGCATTGTTTCAGACACGTAGAGATTAGTGCCATCCGGGGCAAAAACAACATGCTGAAAGGCCGCAGTGCTGTTTTGTCGCAGTCACCAATTGTTAGCATACACTGAACTGTGGGTGGTAATGACTTCTACACATGCACGTGACACTTCGGATCTAGGAATGTTATGGAAATAAAATCTTCTATCCATCTGGCATCCACTACCAGACCTCCCTCAAAGTCCAATAATTCACGTCACCCTGCCATGAGCAGGCTGGCCAGTGTTCAACGTCACTTAAACGTCACAATAAAACACCTCACAACTTATACAGGTGCTGGTGGTTTCAACCATTCCCTCAAGCAACACGTCATGATTTATTAGTAACATTAGCCTGTTGGCTTCAGTTTAAAACTAAGGAGCCAACAGTAGAACATATCTATCCAACATACTGTAACTTGACAGATTAAATACATGTGAGGTACTTAAACTGCATGAGTTTGAGTTTTGCCAAGCCATTCCTTTAATGTTATCAATCAGTCACTTAATTTAACAAGAATTTCAAAGTGTTTGTACTCCAGTTGAACCCGTATAAAATATATGGTTGTGTCTAGGCTTCCCTATGGTAGACAGCTGGTGTCTTGGAATTCATCAAGATGCTGCACATTCGCCAAGCATCATCCACGCCAGATCCAGTCTCTGTTGCCTGGTAAAGCATTGCAAGCATTCTTTCCACTCGTCCACACCAGTGACAGGACTGGCTGTGCTGGACAGGGCCTACCGAAGAGGAGCTCCTTGTTTTGCCCAGACGCACTCACGCATACGCTGCCTCACCGGGGCAAGTATGGCAAGAATTCCCACTACTCGGCACAAATCTGCTCCGCTCTAAACCCCCTGTTGTGCGGCTTGGCCTAGTTCAGGCAGAGAGGATTGTGCAGGTCCGGAGTGCTAAAACAGTGTTATTCTACAGTTGTTCGCTCACGGAGAAGAGTGCAACGCTCCGGACATATCTGGAATAGTTGTCTCTCAAGGCATTGTTTCAGACACATAGAGATTAGGGCCACCCAGGGCAATAACAACAAGCTAAAAGGCCGCAGTGCTGTTTTGGTTCTATACTGTTTTAGGCGCTGTTTACCGGAACTTCCACTGATCACAAAAGCTTAACAATGTCATAGCAGACTGTGGCTTATCAATGAGGTTAGATATTCTAATTTTATGTGTTATATAGACATACGTATCTGGGACACACCTGTTAGTCATTGAATTCTGGGGCTTGATTCAGGCAAATGGGCCTAGATGTACAAAGTCTAGCAGCTAGCCATGCAGTAAAAGTATGGGTGGTTATAAAGAGAACTGCAGAATTCCAAACTTGCTGTTATAACTGCAAAGAAGGAATCAACTTCATATTGGTGTCTGTAGATTGAAAAGGGATGTAAGAATTAAGTGAAAGTGTGCCAATACTTTTGCCCTTACAGTGCATTGGTATTTAATCTGTGGGCCATGGCCTCCCCGTGGCCCAGAGTGGCATTGTTAAGGGGGGCGCTGACCAAAGTATTCATTCTTAGTTTCGCAAAAAAAGATGTGACAGTTATTATGTAATTTATTTCCACAATCAAAACATGATATTTAGGTCAAGCTCATTTATTAGTCTGGCATAGTGCAGTCACATGGTTTATAAAGCTAATTTGTGGATTAGCAAGCTAGATATGTCAGTATTACTGTGAGTCTGTGTGAAAGTTTTTATACTGTTGTATGAGTTTTACCAATTTTGCTAAACGATCAATAAACACAACTATTGGAGGAATTGCATCCCCTGATACCCCTGATATATTGTTTAGTAAAGACAACCATAATTAAATTGGCATAGGTTTCTTGACTTTCTGGAGACATATGGTGAACCTGACAGTGAGCTTTCACCTCAGTTGTCTATTTTAGGCCTCTCTCACAAACAACAGGCTAGCAGCGGATGCAATCAGTCAAGAGGGCTCAAATGGAATTGCAGAAACACATGAAGATAAGCTAAGACAAACACACATACTGTCCAAAAAATGAACAAACACACACACACAATGCACAAACAGCAGGCTTCAGTCCTTTCCAAGAGGAAATGGATCAACAAACAGAAAAGTAAACAATAAGAGCTGTCATCGTGGGAACATAACGATGGGAAACGGAATCATGGGAAACACAACTCCTTTTTTATTTTCAGAATGCTTTCAGGCCCAGTGAAATGACTGTGTCAGAAAAACTAAAGTCCCACCCCGCTCCAGTATTGTGGTTTGCTCATGCAAGTGTGTGTGGGAACCTTCCAGTTCTTGTACATTGTTCTTCAGCTTCCCCGCGTCTTTCTTCTAGGCTCTGTGGTGGTTTGTGATGTTTTTGGTGGAAGTGCGCTGAGTCCTGCTCGGAGTGTTGTTCCCACGACCTTCTGCCCTTCCTCCAGCCTTGTAGGCCACTAAGGTTCCGGTCCTCTGCTGCTATACACTATTACAGTGCACATGCACAGGATACACATACAGCTCCCCAAGCTTATTCACACTCATACATTCCCTCCTACACACATATGAATGCACACACACAGTGATAAATCATGGCTAACTCACAGGTTCACAGGCCTTCTTGTTTGTAATTCTTAATAGATTTCTTGTTTTTTCCCTAAAGGACTGTACAAATATAGAGCAGACTCTTTAGGGGACTGTTAATGTTAGGAATTTTTAAGCTACAAGCGAAGTGAAGGGAAGTGAACCATTCCTTATACAGAAAATTCATAGCATAGCCGACCTTTTCATGACATACATCATGCATCATTCAAACTGAACAGATAATAAAAATACAGAAGAACATATGAAAACGCAAAATGCAATAATATTAAATTCCAATTCCAATTTAAACTGCTAGTACAGGAAAATATAGCCTTAAGATTTACCATTAAAGAGCATAATTCACAGTTCTGTTAGTTATCGCAAGCTGACAAAGCCCTGAAGCTGCAAAGCATTCCCACACCCACTCACTACCATCACCGTGTTTTACTGTTAGTATAATATTATAATATGCTGTGTTGGCTTCACATGAAATGTAAAAGAACCTTACAAAAAGTTGCAGTACATCACTGCATAGAAAAAATTTCCAAAATGGTTAAGGGTCATTAATGTGTTTTTGACGAATTTGGTTAGTGCTTGTAATTTTAGTTTTTGACGCAGAAATTGTCTGTATCAGCAGCAGAGGTGGAAAGTAATTAATTACATTTACTCAAGTTACTGTAATTGAGTAGATTTTATGAGAAAAGTAATTTTTAAATTAGGTAATTTTTTACCTCAAGTACATTTTGACACAAGTAATTTACTTTGCTACATTGGAAAACTCCCAATTACTGAGTAAAAAATAAAATGCTGGGGGAAAAAAAATATTTGTCTGAATAATAAAAAGAATTGGCATGGATGCACTGCGTGGAAAAAGAGGGCAATAACGTCCTCATGCAATGCAAAATGTGCCCCGCCGGACAGAGCTGTCAGCTTTAAAAACTGTGAAAGCATGTGGTGTAAGTACTTTTATCATTAAACAATCTGCTTAAATGTAAAAAAAAACATGTAAATAGCAGTTAAAGCATAGGAATGTCAAGTTAAAAAATAATAATGAACTGTAAAACTATAAAATTACAGTTTGTAGTCACCTATATGACCATGACTTTTTAATAGTAATAGTAAAGAAAAAAATTGGATCATAGAAACCTATGCCACTTGTTTTATGGGGTGGTCTGAACAAATACTGCCTGAAAGGTCCAAATTATTATGTGGAATGTTTGTACTTTTTTACATAAAATAATAAAAAATAACTATGTCACTTTTACTCAAAGTACATTTTAAATCTTGAGTAGATTTTTAGATGGGTACTTTTACTTGAGTAGTATTTTAGCAAAGTAAAGGTACTTTTACTTAATTACAATTTTTCTGTAAGTAGCAGTAGCAGTAGCAGTAAGTAAGAATTGTTCTTTTGTGCTCCGGGGTTCCTGCTAGAGCTGGAAAATGTTGGGAAAGGTTGAATAAAGAGAGGAAGGTTGTATGAAGAGAAAGAGGTGTTAAGGATCACTGCAGTGCTACAAACACGCATGCACAAAACACCACTATAAAGTGATGACCCCTCCCATGTTTTCTCAGATGCTCATATGAGCTCTTCGTGTTTGATGCTAGAGAACATTGTGTTCTCCTGGTCACCTCTCTGTCTGTCAGTGAAACCTCCCAACTAAATCTGTGAACACCCTGTGACTGATCTTCGTGTGGAAAACTGATCCTGCAGCGGTCTGAGCATGCAGGTTATGGGATCGGATAAATACAGGCGATGTGCAGGTGTACTTTAGTTGAAATTCAACACCTGAGCCAGGTACCCACGGATGACCCTGCTGTCCGGTTAGATGTACAGAGCCAAACATCAGAATCAGAAGTACAGGTTGCATAAGAGGAGGCATCCAGCATTCATAATATTCATTCTTAAAAGTTTGACTCAGCACTTCAGTTCAGCTTGACTCTGCAGTTCTGACGTGTTCTCTCAAAGGGACAGGGCTGCTGCACTCAAGAACTGAGCTTATGTAACAGAGCCCAAGGCCTTCAGGCCAGACCTCCTTTCCAGAAACCAGGGCAAAGTAAGACCGTGGGCAGTGTGGCTCGAGATCACTGGTGCACAGCCTGATCTGCCATGACAGCATGTAGTGGCATACAGCATATTGCCCACCCTCATCGAAGTCCTGTTCCACAACTGTGATGCACTGTGCTGTACAGTTGTTTAGCTTGCTCTTCAACCACTTCAGCAGATTCAGAATTTAACAATCAAATTGTCCACACCTCCTAGCTTTATGTAGCATGTTCCTTCAAAATTACAGCTTCAAAATAATTGTGATGCTCTAATGACTTGTTAAAGGAGAATAATTGTGTGTATATTGTTGTTACACTAGGCTCAGCATGCTGTGAAATACTGTGAGAACTGCGGAAGGTTGTGTACCTCAAGAAATGAATGAGAAATTACAACCCTAATCTTAATCTTACCTCAACCTTAGTCTCAACATTGCTGAGAATCAACTGGGTTCGGCAGTAGTAATTGCCAGCAACTGAACAAACGTATGTTAACCATCCTCAGTGGAGCTGTTGAAGTGTTGGACCAATCACCAAGAGATCACTAATTTAATCCCCTTACCTTAACTACCAAATGTTTTTAAATCAACATTAGAAATGACATGATTTCATTGAGTGAATCATTTCACTGGATTTTATATGAGATGTATGTGGTAATTATGTGCTTACATTTATTCCATAATTGCTACCTTTATGTTCTCTGTGCTTTTTGCCTTACATGTAGAAAATGAGACTATTTCTAATTCGACTGGCAATGCATTAGCAATATGTTGAATCTTGTTACCTTAATTATATCCTTAAGTAATAAGGGGTAAGTAAATTGTACTGATCTGCAAACGGTAAAGTTTAGCTATGTACCAATATGTGAACTGTAGTGCCAATGATGATATTTTTGCAAAATCTTTAATATTCTTTAATATTAATCAACATTCAATCAAAATGTAACACTGATTTGTAGAAAGTTACATAAAGAGTAACATGAATTCAGATTCAGACATTCATGAAGATTCAGACATTTTAGCACAGTGCTGTAAAATTTACTAAATATGCATAATCACATATAGGTTTAAATATTGTTTAAATCTAAACTTTTTTTTTACCAATTATTTTATAAGCAAACATTATGTCTCTGATACAAATATGACTGTCCTATAATTGTGCATCTCTCATAAATTCTATACGTTGTGTGTCCTTACCTATACAAACACAACTGCTGGGTTTTATAATAGTAGGTCTACATTGAGGCGGTTGAGAAGCATTGTTACTATTGGAACGCAATACAATGCTGTTTCAAAATACTGGTTCTACTTAGAGTAGAAAGATTGATTAAAATCTATATGTAAGGGTCTAGTTTAGAAATCTGCCTACATTTCTCTGAATTGCTAGAGAGGTCATCACAATAAAAGACCAATTCAACAATTATTCTGACTTAACGTGATACGTGGGGTTTCTAAGAAGGCACTAATCACATGTTTGTTCTGGGTTTATCCTTTTTGTTTCATTGTGTTAGTGTGTCCTGTGCGTGAGCCTGCCATGGAAACTTTGAGCTAGAGGTCTGAATGGCATTACTACCAGAAAATCAGCTTTACCTACTTTACTCACGCTACACTCTGCCCAGGAACCTGCCAAGAAGCTTTACCCAGTAACAGTACAAGAGTTCAAGAGCACAAGCCCCATACAGAATCCCCCATGCAAACAACACAAAGATCAAGCTGTTCTAGCCCTGCATATGACCAGTTCCACCTAAGGCTCCATTCCTGTAATTCTATATATCCATGTATTTTTAGAATATAGCAGAATAATGTTTTAATATTATATCAATATGAGCATAGGGAAAATAAGAGTTGGAGTAAGACACTGGATATGGAAAGTTCATGCTCCCATTCTGCCTTTAGCGTTGCTGCCTACTTAAAATATGACACTTTTCACTGCTTTCTGTAATAAATATTTAACACAATACTTACTAGTACTTTTACTTTCAGTACCTGAGTAGTACATTTTTTTTATATTTTTATAAAAAAATTTTTTTTATATTTAACACAATACTTACTAGTACTTTTACTTTCAGTACCTGAGTAGTACATTTTAGAATAAATACTTGCAATACCTAAGTACAAAGGATGTTGAATACTTTAGTACTTCCACTTAAGCGTAGAGCTTAAAGAACACTTCAACTTCTACTCAAGTCACTTGTTTGATAGAGCACTTTTATAGAGACCTATTATTTAAGTCTGGGTCTAAAGTACACTTCATCCCCAACTCGTTTAGTCACCTGAGTAATGACTAATATTTGTTTGTTTGTTAGTTTTCTGTATTATATAGTACAGAACAACTGTAGGTTTTGATTTAACCCTTGTGTGGTGTTCATATTTCTGTTACTCGTTTACTTACTTAAGCAATTTTACATTAAAATGCTTTACACATGCTTGCTTCACCTAAATTGCAAGCAATATAAACAGCTTACATGGTTAATATTTGCCCTTTACCTTTCTTATGTTACATTTCTTTCAAAAAGTGCTACTCTTTTTTTATTAGTTTTTTTAATAAAATGTAAAAGAAAATGAATTAAACTCAAGATATGAGTAGAAAATTTGTTTAGTTTCAAATTTACAAATGAAGCAATGCTTATTAGCCCTTGGCCAAACGTACTGTATGTAATATAAATGTGTAGGGGGGGGGGGAGGGGGGGTGTACAGTGTGTGTTTATCGAAAATATGTTTTGATATATGTTTTTCACAAAAAATGAGCCAATGCCAATGAGTTTGAGTTAGAAAAAATATTTTTTAGTATCATTTGATGAAAAATGAAAACGTGTCCCACAGACCCGAACACCACACAAGGGTTAACACTCTGTACATGCCATTAGTAAATCAGCAAAAACGTTTATGTATGAATTGTTTGGAAATTGACTCTAAAATACAACATACTGTAAGTACCAGCTTTTGGTAAAAGTGTTTGGATCACTTGTGCTGCAGAATTTTTAGATTGCTGCAGTGTGGCGTGAAAGATACATCATAGTCCACAATAAATAGGGCAGGGAGAACTGTACCACTACCTGCATACACACATTCCCTCATTTACATTGGACCACAAAGACAAAAGAGTTAATGAGGAACTCTTTGAACTTCAGTACTGCAGAAGCACATGCTGATGAACATGCTCTCTGAACAATTTTCTGCCCTGATTTCCTCTGTGGTAAGTCATGCAGATACAGACCAAGCTGCTATTACCCGAGACCTCGCCAGTCTGGATCAATGATATGCACTGTCTGTAAGGTCAGGCAGTAGTTCAAGACTCGCTCACAGCAGTAATTAGTTGGACAAGGTGGGTGCAGCAGCAGGACTAGAGACCACTGATCGATATGATCTGAACTCAAGTACAGATAATATACAGTTCTCCCTACCTAACAATCAAAGTCCAACTTTTAAATAGCTTCTATAGTTTTTTTCCTGTTCAATGCAACCTCATTTGGTTTATGTTTGTAGTCAACAATTTATGGTACAGCAGCAGACACGTTATACATGTCTATCTGAGATAATTTAAAGCCCCAGGAAACCTATATCCATGTTTTTATTTTATAATTAGGCTAATCCTGCTCATGTAGGCTTACTACATGTACAGTGTACAAAGTATGCCTAATGAATAACATTCCAGTGACTAACAAACAACTCCACACCAACACACACACACACACCCACACTGGAATTCTTTCTTACATTTTTACGTTTGCTTTATCCATATATTTCATTTTATAAAAAAAAGATTTTATACGATTTTTTTTATTTTATTTCAGTTTTATCTCAGCATGCAGTTATCAAAGAATTTTAGTGCTAGTTGTACTGTGTAAGACTATGTATGTGACAAATAAAATGTGACTTTAAAATGAGGCTGTAACTCTTCTATTCTATTTTTCTACTGTGACTGTTCTTTTCACTTACTCTTTAACTGAGCAGTCACAAAATTACATGTAAGACATTGTTGTCACAAAAAGCAGATTAAGGGTTTTATTAAGTGATTAACAGACCAAGGACTCAACAGCTCATTTAGAGCTTATTTCACTGCATCATTTCATCTCAGTTGATTTCATTTCTCCCTGTTTGTGTTATTTCTGCTTTATAGAAGACTGGTAGTTTTAGTAAGAGGGGAGTTAATATTAGACAGTTCTCAGATCTGTGATTTCTTCCCTTTCTTCCAAAATCAAGTGTCAGTATCAAGTATCAGCCTCTATTGTCCAGGGAAGACTTTCCATTACATTTTGTATTATTGCTGTGAGGATTTGATTGTAATTAAGAGTGCGCAGTGGTTCATGTCAGTTTGTTATTGATCTTAGTTCCATGTGTGCGTGTAAACATATTTTCACACTGGGTCGTCTTTTACCAGAGAAGGAGATGCTCTGCACTGTCACTGGGTTTGATGAAGCTGCCTCATTATTGAGCGAATCAAGTGATCAAGCTGTCTATAAGAAGACTGCACTGCTCCCATTCTACCTTTCGCTCTGCTGCCTGCCTGTAATATGATATCCAATTTTTGCCTGCTTTCTGTAGTAACTACTTAACGCAGTACTTGTACATTTTAGAAAGTACAAAAATGATGAAAACTTTTGTAATTCCTTTGAGGTTTGAAGCTTAAAAAACTCTTCGACTTCTACTCAAGTCACTTTTTAGATAGAGCATTTGTAAAGTGCTAAAAACCTCAATTCTGTGTTTCTAGTACTTAATACATGTCTGATCACTCCAATCAACATTGCATCTTAATTGCAAATTGCTTATATGCTAACTACTAATTTGTTTGGACCGGCATGTCTAAATGGTGGGGGTGGAGAGAGAACCATGTTTGTCTCACTTGTGGCCAACTGCACTCTTCTATACTTTTGGCCACAGCACCAAAGGCAGACCAATCAAAATGTTAATTCCAGCCCACAGTGTAAAGTGATAGGTTTAGGCACAAGGGGAGACCAATCATAATGCCTTTTGTGTCACACACTCACACTGTGTAGCTTGATTGTTACCAAAAAGTGTGTGAGAAATTTCGAGGAGATTGTATATGATTGTTGGGGTCAGAGAGATTCTTTTTATATGTGTGAGAATTCCATTAGTCACAGGAGGGGAGGGATGTCTGTCATGGATCTGATGGACCTTTGAGGAACTTTTTTTTACTCAAAACTCAAAACACTGCTGGGTGTTTAGTAAAACATTCTATTTAGTATCAAACAAACTTTACTCCAGACTTCAAGACAGAGGCATGCAGTTTGCAGTGAATTGTGGGTTATTACCTTTATCTGCTTATGAGTGCTAGTTATTATCTCTGTAGTTCAGAGCTTTTTTAAGTTTAGGTGAGATTTCAGATAGCAGTCATGTCTTTCTGCTGCAGTCAGGATCTCTGCTCACTGCTGAATACTCTGTTTGCTGTGATTACCTGACACTGTAAATATACATTTCCCGGACATGGGAGAGAGCCAGAGGGAAAGAGATACAATGGAGTCTTTAATTAGATCAAGTCCAGGGAATTTAGTGTTCAGGAAGACATGGCCCTTCTGCTGCTGCTGGACCGGGGTTTCATCGGAACTGTGCATCAGCACAGTACTTGGCCAATGTGTGCACTCTGTGCGTACATGTGTATGTGTTTATGTGGTGGGTGTTGAGTCCAAAGGTCCTTGTGGCAGAGTGAACAAGTGCCAAAGTGCTTTTACATTGTGTATCTGTGAGCACGTGCAATAATAGGGCATGTAAACATATGGAAGTTACGCAGATAGAGGGCACTCCTGGGGAGCACATATTTCCTCAGTCTGTCTCAGCCCTGATTTTTCTGATTAGCCTCCCGTCTCTTATCTTTCTGTTCCGTCTGGGGAGATGTCGCGTCCCCTGCTTGGGTCCAATTTTCCATCCTTTGTTCTCAGCCAAACTCTGCTGAATATTTCATCCCCACAGAGAAGGCCCGGGGCCGACAGCAGGCCAGAGATCGTCTTTCCAAAGCTGAGGAGCAGGAGCGTGCCCTCAGTCACGGGTCAGACATGTCTCTCACGTAGGCCTACAGTGAGTAGGAGAAAGGGAGGGGGAGGGTGTTACGCCGGAAGAGCTGCTTTGTTTTTAAGAGTACCTGATGTGCAGACAAAGTTTAGCTCACACTGCTCTGGAAATCATAAAGTAAAGAAAACAGAACATTTTTAAGATGAGCTCTAATTAAGCCTGACCCTACAAAGAGTAGTGGCGATGAATGGAAAAGATCTGTCATTTCAGGTTGAGACAATGCCTGATTTTCAAGAACAATGAAAGTTTCAAGAGTTAAGTTCCTATGGGAAGTTGGTGCAAAAATCACAGAAACTGTACATAAAAACTGTTTTTCAGGATTAGACTAAGAAGAACACAGCTTATTTATGCATCAGCACACAACATTCTCAGGGCTTTTTCCTTCCCTGTGATTCATATTTATGTAAATATAAAACACCATTAGCAAAGCAGTACCCTCTCATTATGTCTGAGTGTGCCATAAGCCTTAAAGTGTGTTGTCCATTACTCAAGCATGGTGGTTCTCAGTTGCTGTTCTTCAGGCTCTAAAAGCCTCCACTAAAGAAACCACAGTTAGGGTGTGACCAGAAGCTGTAGCAACAAGGCATGTTTTCCTTGGTTTTCAAACCAAGCAAAAATTAGGTCGTCAGACTTGTTTATCTGTTGACAAAAGAAAGAAAAGAATATCCCAGTGAATGTATTATTCATTTTTACAAGTTATAATCCTTACTTTTATGAAAGCCTATTATCATTTCAGCTTTCAAAACATTGTCCTACGCAGTAAAATGCAGAAATATTAATAAAAAAAAGGGATTTCTATCTCTCTCATTTAAACATGCACGTATGCACAAAGTATCTAATGTCCAAAATCTTTCACTAAGTGGAATCTGCAACAAGCTTGCTTTTCAAAAACATGCTGTGAAAATACACACAGTAATAAATGCAGTGCCACATGCAAGTCTTGCACATGCACATAAGGACACTGGGCCAGATCCATTTTGAAATGCGCCGGAGCCGGGCCAAACTCTGGGTAGCTTGTAAAGTTGTAAAGTGTGCTGATTTGCATTAAAAATGTAGAGAAGAAAAAGTAAAGAATATGGATGAGAAAATAAAGATGAGAAATCTGTCTTTCAGATGTTCAAAAATAGAGACAGAGCCAGCACTGAGCGAAAGCCAATTTTCAACCGGAGACTTTGACGTTTTCACTGTGTGAGTTCACTGCTCTTTCAGGAGAATGGTAAATGCAAAGTCTGTTATAACCCTAGATGCCAACCCTAGTATTGCACTCATAAATGATAATAGAGGAAGGGTCTTTATACATGGTTGTGATTGTACACTGCTTTACTTGTGGTCATAACCATTAAATAAATTTTAATTTGAACCAACAGTTCATGAAGCTCCTCAAGAGCTCCTGGTCAACGCTTGGACAAAAAGGACTGAAGGGGTGCTAAAGGAGGCAGCAGAAAGGCCTTGTAAGCTGTATTTCTAAAATTATTTCTAATTTGCAGTTTTCAGTTTATTAAATCCGTTGGTCCATTTCTAAATAAAATTACCACTGACTTTGATAGTTGCACCACTCTAGTAGAGGGGCTTTAGAAACTGTAGGCGAAACTGGGATTGGGTAAAATTAAAAGAGGAAATTTTGAGAAAATCCAACATGAGAAATAAAGGAAATTCTGCTAATAGGGAGGTAACCAAATTCATTGCAAATTCCATTGTATTCTTTGACCATGAAGGTGCCAATTCCAAATCCACCTCTCTGCTTCTTTTTAGACAGCGTATGGACTCTCTTAATACCAGTAGAGTGGCTAATGTCAGGAAATGGCTATTTACGCAGCAACTATTAAAGGATTTTGTCTGTCTGACATAATGAAATGTTCTGTTGGAAAGGCAAGCCTAAGACCTTTAAAATTATCCCACCTGGAGCTTCTTTAATACAGTGCTGTCTCTGCTGATACTGTGCATGTCAGGGTCAGTGTGCTGTCCTTTGGCTGGATGATCTCTGCTGTGCCAGGATCAGATAACCAGCCTGGTGTCCTGTTACTAATCTGTTAATCCACTTGGCAGAGGGTCTTTTCCATCTCCATCCTTACATAAGCCATTTCCAGGCAGGCAAATTATACAAACACAAACAAATCCATGTTCATGTTAAAACTTTAAATAGTTGTATATAGAATATGAAAAGAAAGGAATGTTTCAGTTCCTCGTGTGAGCCTCTTATCTTCTGATACTTGATAATGCTGTTATTATTTTATTGAATATTAAATCAAAATGGCCAGTTATTTAATGTAAAACAATGTAATCAAAAATGACATAAAAAGTAAAAGTGTCAAAAGTAATAATTTTGGTTAGTTAAGTATGTTTTATTATTATTACTGTATATATGTGTTATGTACTCTTATTATGGTCTTCATTTATAAAATAGATATTTTGATAACAGAAACTATGGTAAAATTACTGGAATAAAATTGGAGCATGACAATATAAATGTGAACATTTGTGGAGAACATACACACTTAATATGAGTTTTGACTTGTTTAAGTAAGAAACAAAAAATTTTCAACAATTTAAAACAGTATTAAAATCTTTAGTATAGGCTTATTGTAAATATTCAAAAAAAGACATTAAAATCCATATCAGTGTATAAAAAACTTCAGGTAGGCTGAAGTCAGCAATTTAAAAGTGAAATGTAAAATCTTCCAACAAAATAGAACTAAGCAGAGCCATTTTCCTCAAATGTGACTGATTTGATTGTCAGACCAAGGATATAAACACTTTAAATAATTTTAAATAATCTAAAAATGGCCCAAATATTTGAACATTGCTGATTTCAAATCATATCTGATTTCAAATGATAAATTGACAAAAATGATCATTATAACCCTCACAACATATCAGGTTATTGTAATTCTATCAAAATTCCCATTAAAATCTTGCATGAGATATGTTGCTTGTTACAGCCTGCTTTGTTTTCCTGTTTTTGTGGCTTTAAAAACTACATTTCCCATAGGCCTCCAGAACTGCAGTTTACTGCATCCAAGCCAGATATCCAATGAACTATATACAAATAGCTACATTATATATGTGTAGGTGAACATCTGACATAGAATGTAGCAGGCTATGTTAAATATTGTGTGTTTTTTTATTATTATTTCTTTAACGCTCTTTTTGTTCATCGATGTTTGTTTAAAGAATATCTACAGAGGAGAATACCCACTTAGGAAGCACCTCCGGGTTTGTTAGGCACTAGAGGGCGCTACCGAAAGAGTCTGAAATGAATGGGTTCATATGGATCAAATGAGCGAAATCATAGTTCATAAATGTTTGAACAGTGTTATTCTGATAATTGTGCTCATTTTCTCAACACAGGACAACACAAAATGTTTCAGTATCGAAGACATAAATTTAAAAGTTTTAAAACTAGTCTTTTAAACGTGTTCTGACTGTAACTCAGCTCACAGTAAGAGTCGCAGTGATGCTAGCGCCATTACTCTTTTAAACTCGTCCGACGCAAAAAGATCTACATTTTCTGGTACATTTACTTTACCTTTTTAGCAAATAACTTTATTCTACTTTTCGAAAATAAAGGAATATCCTGCACAATTAGTTAACTACTATTTTTGATTAGGGTTTTTAGCCGGTTAGCTCTATTCACCCCATTCATTTTGGACTCTCTCGCGGGCTCCCTCTACCGGTGTGAAGTCATGCTCTGCTCTAACGGGGAGACAGAAAGTGGGGAGGCTCTCCATAAACGGGCTCTGGTTCGTTGCTGTTGCTGTTTTCCCACAATGCTCTGCGCGGGTGTATAAAGTGCGCTCGGTCAGTCCGCTGTTCATTCACATAGAGCCGCACTGAGAACGGTGACTCTGTGGAGACTCGTCCTGTTTTTAAAGCGCTAAACAGACCCATTTTCTTCTGGTCTGATCCGTTTACGGATGGTGAACTACTCCGTTGAGCTTCTGTTAAATAGTCACTGTTTTGGTTGTCAGACGAGAAGTAAACCCATCTTTTCCTCCGCGGAGATCATGCGCGACACCGAGGAGAGGTGAGAACAGCGCTCGGCTCGGATACATTTAAGAGGTTTAGCTAAGTATATGACCTATAACCTGCTGAACAACACCTTTATTTAGCCTCCCCTGTGTTTTAATAGCGCTGTGCATCACGTGCACAAATTGTGAGCGACTTGTTTGTGAATGCGATTGAGTATCCTGCAGCACAGGGCCGCTATAATAAACACAGTGTAGGTGCTGGTAACTAGAGAGTAAAAATAGATCTAAACCGTACATATCAGTGATACAGGTTTCTGCTATTCTAAATTTGAACTAGTCAGAATTCTTTGCAGGAATGTGGACGAACACTGATTGCAAACATTTCAGTAAACGTTATTTTTTTTGTTGTTGTTGCCTTACATCATTTATTGTTGATGATAGAATCACAACCTTTATTTCATTTTGCCTAATGGGCATCGGCTAGGTTCGGATTGAATCAACGTTTATTTAAACGTTTTGAATGATTAGAGCTCTTCTACGCGCAGTGTTTTAGTGAAAATGTAGTTATTGTTATTATTTACATGTTACTTCCTAAACTGCAAGATCGCAATACAGAATAGAATACAGACGAGATGGGCATGTTTGTAAAATTAAATATAAAACCATAACGTTGCATCAACAAGATCGATGCTCACGAATAAAGCAGTTCTGACAACTGAGATTAAAGAAAAAGAAGGAAAAATAAACGTTGGTTCATCATACGTTTGCTGTTTGGGTGGACTCTTACTAGTTAGAATTGGCTGCAGTTGTAGCTAGATTTCTGGGATTACATTCACTACTACTTGTTGTAAAAGTGTAATTATACGTGGGTAAGATTTAGAGAAATTTTCAATGGTAAGTCAATGGTAAAATATGACTTGATAGAGTTGCAATGAGGATATTATCTTATAGTTCTGTATCTGGGTCTTAAATTATTAGTGTGCACATTTCGTAGCTGATATCTGTAAGTTAATTAGAATGCAGTAAATACTGTCTGTAGTATACTGTCTGGTGCCCTACGCTGTTTACGTGCACTGTTTTACAGGATGTGCTCCTCAGCCTTCACCTAACCTAAACGTTGTTTAGTAATTGTCCGACTAATGTTACATCGGTTTTACCCAGAAATGAATTTAAAACACTCTGATAAGATGGATTTTTTTGGTAAAAAGTAAGATGTTGGGTTTGTGAACCTATCATCACCCTGCTCTGATTCTCACAGGCTCGTTTCTCCTTAGTCACGTTTTTAGTCTGTTTTAACCCTTCTAGTGACCTCAGTATAGCGCGCGCAGTGGGTGCCGTATCGGGCCGGTGATGATGGGCCTGACGCGGTACATAGCCTCGCTCCGTCACCCTGGTCTGAGACTGATGGATAGCCCCGATAGCTAAATCTGGTCCACAGACGGTCGCGGTGTTATCAGTTCTCTCTGACTCGACCTCCGATTTAATCGGCTTTGGGGAGGAACAGCAGAGAACAAGCCGCTGCGGAGGAGCAGAGCTATGAATAGCTTAAACATGAGGGACCGGCCTCCTGCAGGGTCACTGCTCTCAGTGCAGACTGTACAGACTATTGTCCTGGACTGATGTTCAAGTTCAGCGGGAACACAGCAGACAGGTCCCCAGCTGTTCATTATGAGTGTTTGTACATCGATACAGGTCAGGTAGCTGATCTGCTGCTGTGTCTGTTTGTGTGCTTCCATCATCTGAGGGGAAAAACAGCTCCTCCATCAGGCAGCCATTACATTACATTACCTCAGGGCTACGACTTTCGAGACATTTCCACAGCTTGAGCAAACGTGGTTCGGCAGGTTTCAGGGTCTGTGTATGTCTTTTAACATCCTTCAAGCTCCGAAACAAAAAGTATGCCTTGCTGAGCGATCCAAAAGCTCCAAAAGAATTGTAGAAATAAATGTGTCCGCATATTAAGCAACCAAGTTAAAACAGTGCTTGATCTGATGTAAGAGAAGGATTAAGGTTTCCTGGTAGGGAATGCTAGGATGTCTCTACCTGAGCTGGATTAAAAAAAACGAATTACGTAAAGAATGTATCTCAGATCAGAGATTACATACTGTGTTGTTTAAAAAAAAAAAAAAAAAAATATATATATATATATATATATATATATATATATATATATATATATATATATATATATATATATATATATTAGGGGTGTCACGATCTCGATATTTTATCGAAATCGAATCGAAATGAGGTCACGATCTCGAGTATCGAAGTCAAAAAGAGGATCGACGATCCCTCCCGCGCGCGCTACGCAAATAGCGCAGCGCGCTACGCAAATGGCGCGGCACCAACACAGCGCATCCTATTCATTTAAATAGAGATAGCCACTGCATGAGCGCAGTCGGCGGGAGTGTGATCACTGTTTTTATCTGTCCAACGGGGGAGGGGGGGCGGGGGTTGGGCGCGCAGGTTTTGTATCTGTATCTAACGGAGGGGTGGGTGCGCGCAGGTGAGAGCGTGTGAACTCGCTGAAATGCGTGTGTCAGTGTGACTTGAGAACACTGACTATAGATCACAGTGAGGTGGATTAAAAATCTTAAACTTATAATTGACTACACCTGTTGCTTTCCATTGAATTAAAAAAACATCTTTCTCTCAGATAAAGTAAACACAAGCGTGTTTCTGACTAAAATAAAAGCTTTTCAGGAGAGATATAAGTTATGTGTAAATATTTATAAGACAATACCCACATCACTTATCTAACCAGCCTGTACTGATTTCTGCCCCCCAATAATGCTTTCAATAACCTCTTGTAACCCCTGGGAGCCAGGGGTTACACTCTAATAGCCTTTAATAGTCTTCAGTAGCCTTTAAAAGACTTACCTGGCGGCCGTGGTGTGTCCACTAAACTCCGTAGTTATAAACATCCTGAGGTTAGCAGCGCGCTAACTGACCTGTTTCTAATGTAATCCGAGCAGTGCCTCCGTGTCGGCTGTTCTAACCTGCTGCTGTTAGCTGCTTGGGCTGAAAGATGAACTGTAGTGAGCTGTATTATCCGGTTAGTGGGGTTAAAACCTTTATTTCTTTACAGAAACAGTAAAAACGGACTGGCTGAGCTCTGTAGCCCGTGGCTGGGCTGTACTGAAGTAGTGACTGAGTGAAGAGAGCGGGGCTTGTGCTGCTGCTGCTAGTGGTTGGATGAAGAACTGCAGCTTCATGTAATGAGCAGTTTCACCAGCCATCCACACACAGCTCTGATAAACTGCTTGTTTTAATAGTGCACACTGTTGCTACCAAAAAAAGTCACTAGATGGCATTACCATATATATCTTAATAAATAATAATAATAATATTTATAATATTTATAATAATAATAATAATAATAAATATATTATTTAAATTTTATGAGGCATAAAATAATAACAAGAAAAAAAAACAAGAAAATCGAGAATCGAATCGAATCGTGACCCTCAAATCGAAAATGAAATCGAATCGAGGATTTAGAGAATCGTGACACCCCTAATATATATATATATATATATATATATATATATATATATATATATATATATATATATATATATATATATATATATATATATAATGTGTATATATATATATATATATATATATATATATATATATATATATATATATATATATATATATATATATAATGTGTATATATATATATATATATATATATATATATATATATATAATTTTTGTCTGTTTTTGGTGTGTCTGCTGAGATGTTCAGTGTTCAATCAGTTTTTTTTCTTTCTGGTAAAAACAGAGACATAGTAGATTTAAGCTATTTAATTAACTGCCAAATTTGAATTGAAGTCTACATTTAATGTGGTTTTGTTTTACCACATTTTCCTTTTGGTGCATTTAATAGATTTGTTTTATACAACATTTCTAAAAAGTTTCATACTATACTGTATGGCAAAAGGCAAAATGCTTTGTTTTTACACCTTAAAAAAAATAACCCTCTGTAAGATGCGAGAAAGTGTGACTGTTCACAATATTCAAGATATTCTTAACCATGTGTGAAACGTTCCAATTAGCCATAATGTCAGAATACACACACACACACACACACACACACACACACACACACACACACACACACACACACACACACACACACACACACACACATACACAAAAAACACACATGGTTCACATTATGTCCTGCCTCTACATACATGCTGCATGTTTTGCCTTTAAATCTAATTACTTGGCTAAATTCCCAGGATCTGGAAAAAAAATGTTATGGAATCTCTAAAGACGTGAGACGTGATCCCTCACTTTTATAAAGGGTCTTCCTGTGTCCCTCCAGCAACAAAAGCATGCTCTGCTTTCTTGATGTCACTCAGGACTTGTTTTTGTTGTTCAGAGTTCATTTGCAATGCAGGAAACATTTGTCTAATGTCTTTTGTCAAGGATATCCAAAAACATTGCCATTCATTGGAGAGGTTGGCAAGCCCCCTGCCATGGCTGCCCCTCTGTAGCTGAGCCCTATTTTCCTGGAAGACTCTTGGTTTCCTGTTTTGGAGCTGAACCTTTCCTGGCTGTCTGCCGGCCTCTGTGTCTCTGTCTCTCATTTGCACACACACACTTGCTCTTCGTAGTAACCTTGGTCAGTGTGGCATTCAACACAGATAATTACTGCGCAAATAAAGCGCAAATAAAGTGCAATGAGTGCTCAGTGCAAAACCCACTTATGATTGTGAACATTCAAGCAAACTTCCTCTCTCCGCGAGTGCTTACAGGCCTCTCTGTGTTTAAGTTTATTTAGAGGTAAGTTTGCATGACCTCGCCTCAGGGTTTTGTATTGCTGTTTGAGTTTATAAGTCATAAAACAGAAAGTGAAATAACACAACAGCAGTGTATGCAAATGAAGCATCTGCTGCAGCAATTTTGTCCGTCCATCAAGCATGGCCATGGAAAGGTAAAAGCATGAGTTCTTGCAGTTAAGTTCTAGCTTACTGCTGCCCATTTCTCATTTATTTATTTATTCTTCCCTTTCTGACCAGGAGCATATTAGCATAGACACAGCTGGAAGAGTGTTTTTCTTAAACGTCTGTGCCAGCACTACTGAGAAGAGGGCTGGGCAGGGGTGTGAATGTCAGAGTTCGAGAGTGTTGCCTTTCAAAACAAGCTGGCATTTCAATCACTTGCAGCTCTATAAGCAGAACTAGGGGAAAACCGTACAGTTCAGGTGCTCTGGTGGTAGGGGCGGGGGTGTATCAGCTGCTGACCTCTAATGTCATGAACACTTGTTTATTTTGAAGAGCCCAGGCTTAATACAATTGTACAAAAATACATTATCAAATTTTGTACAGTATAAGAAATTTTTTTTTTCTCACCTCAATATTGCCTGTTGTGTTTACTTAGTAAGAAGATACCATTAACACAAATTATCCAGTGTGTTGATTTACTCGTTTATTTATTTAGAATATTTAGACATTTTTATATTATAGTTTTGATGTCTAAATATTAATTTAAATGGATGAATTTCTCTTCCATTTTTTACTTTTATATTAAAATTTTTTGAGTGGCCTTGAGGAGCCTTTTATTTCACACCAGTTACTGGCCAAGCACACTGTTTAGTCTATATATAAATATCGTCACTAAAAAAAACAAGAGCAAGTGAATGCATTTTAGAACAGATGCAGATTACAGGCAGAGATCATCTCACCGACTGGGACCCTGAAAGACAGTGTGAGTCTGCACAGCGTAATATGTTTGTTTTCCACCTCATCAGCCTGGTCTGCTCTAGCTTTGATGTGGTCTCTTTGCAGATTGGGTCGCTGTGGCTACCTGTCAGGTTGCCAGAGCAGCAAATGTGCAGCTCCTCCCTTCCCTGCAGCACAAACTGGCTCTACTACCTCCAAAACAAGCACAAAGCTTTAAAAGACTTGTTTTCCTTCACCACTAGACTTCAGATAGCCTCTCAGAACCTGACCAAATTTAGCATCTCTTAAGGTTTACTGGCTTCAGTAGCTGCTGTTTCTGTGTATAATACAGTCTCTCAGACTTTAGTTAGCGCACAGGATCCTGCTGCACCAGACGAGGCTGAGAGTGGTGTCAACTTTGCTCAACTCTCTTTGCATAAACAGATTTTAATCACAGGCCAAGTGGTTTGAATGTGGCTCGGACGACTTGGAGGGAATGTGACCTATCATTGCAGGTCGTGAGGAGCAGCTGATAACTATTATTTCTGGCTCTGAAACCCAGAGCTGTAACCCAAACCAGCAGTGATGCTAGTTCCCAGCTGCTCTGCTATTTAGAGACGTGTTTACAGATCACGCGCTTGTTTTGTAATGAGTGTGTCTCTTAAGCACCAGTGCTTTGCTCTCATTTCCCTCTACTGCCTGAGTCTGGGGCATCTGTCTAAAAAGGAAAACGTCTGGCACTCTGACACTGAGCTGAGCGATCGGTAATGCAGAGCACAAAGCTCAGAGCTGGCTGATCTCGGGTCAGATTAGCCCAGTCTACACTGAGCGTAATTAATCATGTGCTGGGAAACAAAAGTTGGCTTTAGATCAACACTCCCTTTCTATAGAGTGAATGGGCTCTGCTGTTGTTCCTGTTTAAGCATTCGGTGAGGGTGAATATTTTTGGACCCACTCCTTTCCTCGCTTATTAGCCTATATTTGGTGTCCTACATTCAGCACTTGCAGTGAGAAGTGCATTCAGCATGCTTATGTTTGTGTAAAGTACTCTCAGCTCCTTATCAAAGGAGGGGGCCCATTGTTAATGTACTGGTGCGATAGCAGCAGCCTGGACAATAGTTTTAACACTTTGGACACAGTGCAGGGCTTTCCAGGGTGTTTGAGGTCCTGATGATAAGCCTTGGAAAAGTGAAAGAACAGCAGGAGAATGTAGAGCTTGGAAGTGCTTTGGAGCTGCCTCTGAGGCATTGGCACTGGCATGCAGGGCATCATACATTTGGCATGATGTGCTAGTACTAGACTCATGGCCATCCACAGTGCCAAACTCTGCAAGCATGAATTATTAGAGTGTGGCTGGGTGCTACAGGGTAAGAGGAAGTGTTCGAGAAGTGAAGAGGTGCTATACAGAAGGTGAGAGATGTGGCAGCAGGGTGTTGCTGCTCTTGCTTGTGTAAATGCGCCTGGGTTACTGTTGGATGCAGCAAAAATATTTGTCCTAACAGTGCGATAACCACCAGGTTCTATGAATGTTCTCAGAGACAAGATAACACACTGCTAAAGGAATTGCCTCAGGTGTTACTTTCATCAGCATTGATGACATTTTTTTCCACTGTCTCTTTGTCTAGCTCTTCTCTGGTAGGCGCCAGACTTCACTGCTCCAGGCAGCAGGCTCCAGGGCCTCTGTGGTGCTCCTGATGCCCCTCACCCACTAACGAAGATCCCGGGTGGGCGAGGGACTGGAAGGGATCTCCCTCTGAGCGTGCCACTTCACAAGGTAAAACAATTACATGCACCTCTTTGTCCAAAAATGTCAATAGATAAGTCAACAATATATATATATATATATATATATATATATAATATATATATATATATATATATATATATATATATATATATATATATATATATATATATATATATATATATATATATATATATATATATATATATATATTTGTGGCAATGGTAATGAGCTTATGAGCCCCCCCACACTCACATAAATATTGCTCACTGTTCTTATGAAGTTGTCCAACTATTTAAGCTAAACACAGCTTTTCACAATGTTTGTGACTTTATACAAGTATACCTTGAATGGGTTCCTTTTGTTCATATTCTAATACAATCATATTTAACGTATTTTACAAAAAGCTTTAATTATGTGTTTTTCCAAGGGTTTAAAAAATTAGTACCTACTCTGTTACCCTGTAACAAAATAAAGCCTAAATCCTATATTTATTTATATGCTTGTTTAATAAAGGGCCACGTCATGTGAGCGTGGCTTGTGCCGTCCTCCCTCACGGTCAGGTGCCCAGTTTACTCTAACATCTGATTCGCTGACTGTGGTTTCTAGGACAGATGATTCATAAGACCCTGAGAAGAGACCGAGGGGCTTATCCATGATGCAGTGTTTCTAATGTAATTTTGTGGTGTGTTCCAGTTGTTACACCCTTATTTGAGGCATCCTATAAGGTTCTAACATACTTCTAACAACATTCTTAACACCTTTAAGGCTCATTCATGCTTAATGTGGTCCATATACATGGACACAGATGGAGCGTTCTGTCCATATTCTGCGTCATTTTTTCTGTAGTGGTGCACGATCTTACAAAGCTTACATACACTACCGTTCAAAAGTTTGGGGTCACATTGAAACGTCCTTATTTTTGAAGGAAAAGCACTGTACTTTTCAATGAAGATAACTTTAAACTAGTCCTAACTTTAAACAAATACACTCTGTACATTGCTAATGTGGTAAATGACTATTCTAGCTGCAAATGTCTGGTTTTGGTGCAATATCTACATAGGTGTATAGAGGACCATTTCCAGCAACTATCACTCCAGTGTTCTAATGGTACAATGTGTTTGCTCATTGGCTCAGAAGGCTAATTGATGATTAGAAAACCCTTGTGCAATCATGTTCACACACCTGAAAACAGTCTAGCTCATTACAGAAGCTACAAAACTGACCTTCCTTTGACCAGATTGAGTTTCTGGAGCATCACATTTGTGGGGTCAATTAAACGCTCAAAATGGCCAGAAAAAGAGAACTTTCATCTGAAACTCAACAGTTTATTCTTGTTCTTAGAAATGAAGGCTATTCCATGTGAGAAATTGCTAAGAAATTGAAGATTTCCTACAACGTGTGTGTACTACTCCCTTCAGAGGACAGCACAAACAGGCTCTAACCAGAGTAGAAAAAGAAGTGGGAGGCCGCGTTGCACAACTAAGCAAGAAGATAAGTACATTAGAGTCTCTAGATTGAGAAACAGACGCCTCACAGGTCCCCAACTGGCATCTTCATTAAATAGTACCCGCAAAACACCAGTGTCAACATCTACAGTGAAGAGGCGGCTGCGGGATTTTGGGCTTCAGGGCAGAGTGGCAAAGAAAAAGCCATATCTGAGACTGGCTAATAAAAGAAAAAGATTAAGATGGGCAAAAGAACACAGACATTGGACAGAGGAAGACTGGAAAAAAGTGTTGTGGACGGATGAATCCAAGTTTGAGGTGTTTGGATCACAAAGAAGAACGTTTGTAAGACGCAGAACAAATGAAAAGATGCTGGAAGAATGCCTGACGCCATCTGTTAAGCATGGTGGAGGTAATGTGATGGTCTGGGGTTGCTTTGGTGCTGGTAAGGTGGGAGATTTGTACAGGGTAAAAGGGATTCTGAATAAGGAAGGCTATCACTCCATTTTGCAACACCATGCCATACCCGGTGGACAGCGCCTGATCGGAGCCAATTTCGTCCTACAACAGGACAATGACCCTAAACACACCTCCAAATTGTGCAAGAACTATTTACAGCAGAAGCAGGCAGCTGGTATTCTATTGGTAATGGAGTGGCCAGCGCAGTCACCAGATCTGAACCCCATTGAGCTGTTGTGGTGGCAGCTTGACCGTATGGTACGCCAGAAGTGCCCATCCAACCAATCCAACTTGTGGGAGCTGCTTCTAGAAGCGTGGGGTGCAATTTCTCCAGCTTACCTCAACAAATTAACAGCTAGAATGCCAAAGGTGTGCAATGCTGTAATTGCTGCAAATGTAGGATTCTTTGATGAAAGCAAAGTTTGATGTAAAAACAATGTTATTTCAAATACAAATCATTATTTCTAACCTTGTCAATGTCTTGACTATTTTCTATTCATTTCACAACGTATGGTGGTGAATAAGTGTGACTTTTCATGGAAAACACAAAATTGTTTGCGTGACCCCAAACTTTTGAACGGTAGTGTATATGGATGGAACCACTTACATTTAGTTTAGAACCATTTACACTTCTACCTTTTTTATAGTACTTACATTATCATGACCTCGTCCACTATTGCCATACTTCTCAATGCGTTAACACTTCTGGTGTTAACCTGCCCTCTAATGGATCTATATCTGAACATTTTTGCCGGTGTAAAGGATGAATAGAAATATGTGGGCAAAGATGATTACAATGGTTAAGGAATGTATTCATTTTCATTTGTAAAGGGAGTATAAATGAGTCACAGTATGGCATTCCTGAGTAACAAACTTGTCTGTTAGCAACTACACAGTATCAACAGATGGGCCTTCCCTTTAATAGTTTTGTACAGCTGTTATAGAGACACAATTAAATTGTTGATAAAATTATTTGCGTGACTTGTCCAAACCCTTAACAGGAGGAACATCTTTGGTCAGCATGCATACAGCACACTCAGTGGAAATCTGTGATTCATCATAATGCTCATCTTCTGACTTGGGCTACTTATAGCAAGTAATGCTTGATGATGCAGCAGGCATGCTTGTAAATAGATAACACAGGAAGGCACTGTCTTCCTTGTTTACTGCATCCTGTTTAACTCTTGCCACCCAGCACAATCTGTTCTGCACTGTTTATATTTAAAACCAGCTTTACACTTAAATCTTATTTATTTCTGACACCCTTGCCTTGATGTACATTATGGTTATTAGTTACGAATATTGCAACACCATTTGACTAACGATAAGAATTTGATGTGTTGCACAACCAACACATCAAACAGATGCAGGACGTGCGAGCTAGCCACCATGCATCCACAAACGCAGAGTTAACAGCAAGTAAATACTTGTAGGGAGACTCATGTAGAGAATACATGAATGTACTGTGAATATTAGTTCTTTATATGCAACACCTGCATCCACAAAGTAAGGGTAATTAGATACAGAGCAGACCTAATCTAAAATAATCGTATAAATTATCTTTTACTTTGTCAAGACAAAGGCCCAGCCCTATAGCTAATAAAATGGATCAGAAAAAAAAGAAGTCTAAATATTACTGAACTGTATTAAACGCTTAGGGTCATTTCAACCATGTTATCCGTATATAATATGTAGACTTATTTATTGTTTGTGTTTTTGCTGGATTGTAATGGTCACCAGCGCCTGTGCTCAGACATGTGACAGACTTGGAAGGCTCAGAGGGTCAGACCCACACTGCTTACTTGCACCTGTGAAAGGGCCTTTTGTCAAAGCAGATGGTTATTGGTTGTCTTTTTGCCTCATCCAAACAAGAGCTCATTTGTTTGGGATGCGTGTGTCTAAACATAAGTTAAGTGTGTTCATCCAGTGTCCCTTTTTGTATGCTGTTGCATGTGGTGAAGTAGAGATTATCAGGCCAGAAATGGCTGAACTGCAGTACTTTTAAATAAATTGAGCAAAGATAAAGATGGAAAATACTTGTTTCTCTTCCCAATGCCACTGGACACTTCTTTTTAACGGTGCTAAACTTTATCTATTCATGTGTAAAGATTTGCTCTGCCAAATATATGGATGTGGGTAAATGTGCGTGTTTTAATCAGTCTGATCGCTGTTTTTGTTCCCTTTAGGACGACAGGTTGACTGTGACTCAGACAGAGTCAACAAGTGAAGCGCCCCCTATTCTGCACTTCCAGTACCAGCTGTGTGAACGGCGTTTCTCCTGCTGGGACACGGTGCTGGCAGGTGACTGCCTCTATCTGGAGATCCCCAGCGGGGATTTGCCAGAGGGCAGCAAAGAGGGGTATGTACTATTCTAACTGCACAGCTGTGAATATTCTGCAGTATTGCTACTACCATACTACCAAGGTCATTTATGAACCATTTGAAGCATTTAGAGTTTAGATAATACCACTCATAGTGGACAGCTCTGTAGGTGGCAATGATTGTTGCCAGGGACATCAGGCTAGAATTGTCTATACGAACAGACAGGTAACTCAGACAGGGTTCTTTAAGTCCCTAGTCTGGTGACATTTGGCGTGTCAGTGTGGGTCAGGGTGAGGGTCAGCTAATTTAGAGGCTCCGGATCCCATTGTCTTCTGTGAACATAAATGCAGCTTTTGTATTTATACTTGTTAGAAGGTGAGTCTCATAACCAACAGTAGTTCAGACTTCTTAAATCACCTTCAGGGCTTGTGTGGTGAGCACATGATTCTGGGCAGCCTGAGTGGCCAGCAGCGGTAGCAAGCGGCTAATTTAGCTCTGCGGCAGCTGCCCCTGCATTATTATGTAAGTTAGTGATTATGTAAAACTTGCGTGCGTCATCATTGTGTCTTTCTCTGTCTTTCTGTGCTGCAGGCTTACCAGTCTGTTGGAGTTCGCAGAGGAGAGGCTAAAAGTCAGCTATGTGTTCCTGTGGTTCTACAAAACCAGGGAGGATCGATGTAAGAGCCTTTCTTTTCCACTTTTTCCATTTCTATCAGTGTCGCATTTAGGGCACAAATTTAGTGCAACAGTCTGACAGGTTGAAGGATATGCATCTTAAAATGTATTACATTTGTTGTCTTTTAATTGAAGCATTATGGATACACAATGGTGTAACAATCATATTAATTTCACAAACTATTTGTCTTACAACTAATTTGCTTAGGTTATGATTGAATAACTGTCAGCTAATCCAAGCAGTCTTGTTAACTGCTGGTATATTTATATTGGTATATTTCTCATTACTTTACACTTCAAGCTGTTATCTCTGGTCATGCTGATTCGCCATCAGTAGCTAGAGCCCAAGAGAGCACAATTGGCCATGCTCTTCCTAGATGGAATGGACTGTGATTTCTCTCCTAGTGTCAGAAACATTACAAGTTATTTTTGAAGTTAGGGAGTTGATGGATTAATTGAGAGGGTATTTAAAATAGAAAAATCCTGTATTCGTTCATCCCTCGATCATGTTCAGCAGTGACTGACTTCTCCTCTTTGTGTTCCCTGTAGTGTCAATCACAAGGACCTTCCACTATATGGGATTTGAGATGGTGAAGCCCGGTCACCCTCTGGTGCCGGCTCGAACCGATCTCCTCTTCATGGTCTACTCGATGGACGACAGCAGCTCTGACGAGGAATGACTTCTTCCTCGCACTTACTTGCTCTGAAAAAGCCCCCCTCATCCCAACTATGCCTTCTGTTCTTCTCCTAAACCTCCTCCACAACGCTGGCAGTGCCCCATCCCTCTTGAACCTCCTCCACACCAAAAACTGACTTTTTTTTAAATGGGGGGCCAGAGGAGTTGGAATGGAGAAAGTGGGAAGCTAGGACTGACTTGAGTTGCTGACCGCTCGGTGCACAAGCATGCCTGTCTTTCTTCAGCTGGGGGTTGTTTGGTTGGTTGGTGCTAAGAGAAATAAAGCATATCCTGTTAGTTTGCACAGAATACAAGGTCTGTACTTTCTACTTATGCTCTGCTTAGACAGGACCTATTGACTGGGAAGGCAGTGTAAGGGGAATCCTATAAGGGAAAATCTTTTTTTTTTTTTTTGTATAGATTGCAAGCCCTTCACCCGCAATGTTTGCGTCAGGGGTGGGCATACAGTGCAGGAATTATTTTCTTTTTGTCACCCTTGTAGCGTGTCAGCAATCGTTGCTCTTTTGTTGTTGCTCACCATTCCTTATTGTTCTTCGCAAGGCTTTTTCACATCCCTGTTCTGGTGGATGGGGGAAGCATGAGATAGATCACTTTAGTTCAGTTTTCACCAGATAATGCGTAACAACCTATTTATCAAGCATGTCCCAAGAAGTTAGAAGTTTTATGTAAGATGAAGCCGTCTCTTTTTACATACAGTACCGGCCATTTGGATGTTAGGATCCTAGGACAGCATGCATATTCTAATAGGCTTGGTGAATATAGGCCATGATGTTGAATGTTGAGCCAGGTGGAGGTGGATCGCTCAAAGCTCTTGGCAACAATGATGTGTTCTCTCGCCCGATTAGGCTCAGCGGTAAATTGTTCATTAATGATAAACCTGCAATGCCACAGGGAGAACACTAAGTCACTAAGACACAGCGCTGCATTTAAGTTCCGCTTCTAAGATTGTCTGAGGCCTTCAACACAAGTTCAGGTTTGGCTAGGAGTAGATCAAGTTGAACTTGAGCAAATATATAGTTCAGTTTTGTTGCTATTATTATCATTGCTACATTTACAAAAATTGCCTCACTCCACACTCCACACTTAAAACCACAATAATATTGTCATCCATAAATAAGAAAGAGGCGTAGACACTCCTAAACACATTTATTCAAGAATTGAAAACATTGGTCTGTGGCCCAGAGACTTATAGGGAGTGCTTCTTTAAAAAATATATTTCTTGTCCTCTCAACCCATTAAATGGCCTTGTAGTGTATTTGTTTCTGCACCAGTCCCTCACATAGGCTAAAACTGAGTGTAGACTGCTTATCCACACCAGTCTTACTGAAGTTAGATAGGACACTTCCCACCATATGTCTTTATCCTAACATCTGTAACCAAACTAGTGGAGAATAAAGAGCAACCCTTCTTCCCTCAGTTCTTGAGGGGTCGTTAACGTAAGCACTTTACCTGTACACGTGTAATTCAAGCAGATGTGCATTTGGGACGCATCAGTATGCGATGCAGCCCACACTTTTAAGATGTCGCGTTGTCATTTTAAGCGAACTTAGCAACACAATTGCCAAAGATCCTGAAACGGTCCCCACTTAAAGAATTAAGCAAGAAGTTTCACTTCAAGATGTCCAGATCGCTCCAGGAATAAGTTACTTACTGCTTTCTGTGTAGAAGCAAGCACTTCTCTGGCCATAAGCCGAGGTAGCACTTTGCAAAAAAAAAAAAAAGAAAGGTATAAACGCAAACGGCTCGAATTGAAAGACATTCCCCATAGCTGGAGCAATCGGATCTCCAACCCTACATGGTCATGCCTGTGGAAGCCATGTGCCAGCTGTGATTTGGATCCAGCTGCAGGTGTAAAAGTGCTAGGGGGGGCTTTAGATTCCACATGTGAGTGCGAGTGTGTGTATATAACGCTTACGTTTGTTTCCATATTTACTTTTGAGCCATGACAATAAGCTGTTGGAGGACATTTCTTTTCATCTTCTGAGATTTTATTTTTGTCTATCTGGATCAATCAGATTAATTTTTTTGTTTTATCTTGATTATTTTTTTCTGGTATTTTAGATTTTTGTTTACATAGTCAAAAGAGAATCATTAAAAGACAATCCATACTTGTATACCTTGAACGTTTTCTTTTTTTGTCTGAATAAAACAAACAAAAAAATTATCTTGAGTTTCTCCTGTTTCTCTCTCTCACACACACACACACACACACACACACACACACACACAAAAATTATTCAGTTTCTCCATCTGGCTAATGCTGACTCCATTATAGACTCTTTTTGAAAGCAAAGTCTATCTATAAAAGCTGTCAATCTATGAATCCTGTGACCATGATGAATAAATAAAATGAATAAGACCTAGGTTTGGCAGCATTTCTGAAACCGGTGTATAGTACAGGAGAACAGAGCCTGTTCCCTGGGCACTCTCTTTATGACGCAGTCTCCAATCTCCAGGCAAGGAGACAATACAGTCTTCCAATCAGATCTTAAACTGAGCTGTGGCACTCTGCCACGGCCACTGATCTGTCTTTCTATTTTGGGAGTGCTAGAACAAGCATGCCTGTGCTGCATCCACTAACCGTGTATGTGCCAGTGGACATTACGGAGTGTATGTACGTGACCTCAGCCCACTGCCAGCTGTCACAAATGCAGTAAAGTGTTTAACATTAACTAGACTTAAATGTTCAAAATCACTCACAGCACTTAATGGTTACATCACCACAACCTTACTGGTATTCTACATTGAGGGACCTGCCCTGAGCTCCATATATAACTGTGTTGCCGGGTTACTGTGCAAACGTTGATGTAACCTGCAAAAGAAATGCCCTTTCTGGCCATGTAATCCACAATTCTGAGAGGAGAGAAAGAAAGAGCTACTCCCCGACCTTAATCTTTCACTGACCTTACGTAATGTACTTTCGTTTCCAGCAGTCAGCACATTAAAGTCATGCCGTTCTCAGAATCTTCCCCAGTGAACCAGAGATTCCTGTGGTGTCCTGAGAGAGGGTTTAGGCCTGGCAAGAGTCAGTGACTAATCCCCACTAATACTGCATCCCAAATATCCATTCAGATGCAGATTCTGACTCAAATTATATTCCACTAGAAGCCACTCTGTGGATAAGCTTCCAACAAAATTCCATGCCTCAACCATGTCTCCCTTATGAGTGAAATCAGTTTTCTTTAATATTGTTAGCAGGGAATCTGCAGGTATGAGGAAATGTAATACCACTAAAAAACTAAATTAATACCACTGTCTCAACATCAAAAAATGGCAAAAAGCCAACCTAACCCATAACTCTACTTTTAGCATGTGACTCCTGTATTTCCATGGCAACACTTTGATAAATTAATATTTTTTTTTACACCCGAGTGCAAAATTGTTGTTGTCCAACCCTCAGGGTAAAAACTGGCCATGCCTACAGTAGCATCTGACATAGACATTAAAAAGTTGAATTAAATTTTTTAGAAAGTATTGTCTGCACTGTCTCTGTCTAAACACTTAAATTAGTGTATTAAAATAGCTTATTACTCTTATTTAATAATAATAGCTTATTATTCTTTTTTTTTTTTTTTTTTACAAAATACCTAATTTGCCGTTTACTTACATATGTGGAGGAGGTTCATTACTGCCACATATTTACAATTGTTTACACCTTACCTATGCATTATTACATTACCTATGCACTATATTATAACTACCACCACCAACCAGCCCAATTAAATATAATATTTGAATACCACAATAATACCACATTTTTATCTCACAGGATCCTAATGTTTCCATGCACCGTGGACAGAAACATTTATTTTACTATTATACTTGAATTAAGGTATGCCAGCACTGTCTTTTTTCAAGACGGGCATATAATGTAATATACGCTTTATTTATAGAGGCTTGCAAAATTATCCATTCTCCTTCAACTTTCAATTTTTTTTTACCTTACTAGAGTTTTTAAGTGGTTTACCAACACAATGTAGCATATAATTGTGAAGTAGAATGAAAATGATAAATGGTTTTAAAAATTTGAATCAAATAAAACTCGGACACTTGAAACACAGCCAACACTAAACCCCTGGGAACCTAATGTTATTTAACTGTGGTGTGAAGGGCAAAGTGCCTTCCAGGAGAATGCTTTTTAATTTTTTTATCTATTATTCAACAACACGCTCAACCTCCTGTAAGTTAATAGAACCTGATACCTAATGCTGATCCAGAACCTTATCCTACCTGCATTGCTTTAAGGCAACACCTTTTAAAGGGTCATCACTGAACCCATGCACTGCATTTAGAAAAACAATAAGCCGTCCACACTCGCATTACCTTGTGTTTTGTGTTTATTAAAGAAAACAAGAGACAAAAGGACAGACTGATTGGAACAATCCAGGAATCCAAAGCTACTTTATGTTTTTAATAGAAAAGAGGAAGTGTAGGTTCTCATTTGTCTTTCTCTTTCTGTTCCTTCTCTTTCTTGTCTTTTTCTGCCTTGGCCTCTTCTGCTTCGTGCTTCTTGATCAACTCTTCCACCTCCTTCTGTTTCAGAACCTTGATTCGGGTTTTTCCATTCTCTCGTGTTAATGTGGCGATCTCAACTACACACACAAGAAAAGGAAGACAACAAATCATACAGTTAATCAAAAGAACAGGAGCAGAAGAAAAGACTCGTGTTTTTTTTTTTATATATGGGACACAGACATCCGTCATGGTTAGGATATGGCTGGCTGGCTTTAAGTGTGCCTAAGGGTTTGGCAACACATATCCTGATATTCTTAAAAACAGATTTCCCTCCCTGAGAGGGAATATATTTGTCCACACAGAGACAAAAATGCTTGTATAAGCATGCTTAAGTCGGAGAACAATTGTTTAGTGAAATGTGTGTTTTTTGTGGAAAGGTGTTAAAACCCAGAACAAAAAACAAACAAAAAAACAAACAAAAAAAAAACAAATAAAAACAAAATACATAAATCATATACGTGTGAATGACTCACACATTATAGGACCATGTGTGTTCATTGCATGGACAGGAGCCAAATACTTCTTAAATCATGTCAGTACTTTAATGAACATCAACACAAACATTTAGCTACCTGACAAAACTAACAGTGTGATATGCCTTCATGGCGATTTTAATGAGGGCAACAAACATAATAGAAATTTGTGTATCCACTAAATACTCTTCATGCTTTCTATTACAGACATAAGAGAAAGCTCATATTACACTTCTCAAACAAGTTCTGATGTTTTCCAATGAGTGGAGTCAGAACTAACAGCCTAGGGTTCAGACAGACACAGAAAGCCATGAATAATTCATTCTCATGCTTTAGTGCCAGCCTCTCTCAATTAATCAGTGTAATGTATCTGTTTTTCCATTCCTCAAGTGCCACAGACACACAAGCAGACACACAAGCAGACACACAAGCAGACACACAAGCAGACACACAAGCAGACACACAAGCAGACACACAAGCAGACACACAAGCAGACACACAAGCAGACACACAAGCAGACACACAAGCAGACACACAAGCAGACACACAAGCAGACACACACCTTTTTCTGCAGAGAGCTTGCTGACGTCCATGGTTTTGTTGAGAACTTTGACGGCCAAGGCGAGGGCAGAAGAAAGGGTCATCTCACCCTCTTTAAAATCCTGCTTCAGCATCGACACAGCAGCCTACAGAAAAGCACAAACACATCAAACTTATGACAATAAAATATATATATATATAAACTGATCTCTTGCTGTCAAGAGTTTCTTTTAACAAAACCTGAACTCTGGGCCTAATCGCTGCTATTAATCTGAATTGTCATGTTTTAAAATATAAAAACAAGCATGTGCTTCACATTCTGACATAACCTGAATGTACACTTAAAGCGCAAGGCAAGCGAATTAAAATTAAGAGCTTTGGCACCCCCTACTGCTCAGGACTTTGAATTACTACAAGCAGTGTATTTTCACAGTGATTATTCTCTATACTGTAAATTGTCTAAAGAATATAAATGCAATCATTTAAATGTGCTTGATGATCTATGAATCTTTTCTTTGGCAGGAAAAGTTATTTAAATGCTAATATTAAGTCAGTTAAAATGAATAAAGTTAAAAACATTCACCAGAAAAAAAAGGTTTGGGAAGAGTGTAATACTTCTTTAGTACCGGTTCACGGTTCAAAGCAAATAATTAGGTCCAAAAATTCACATTGACGCAACATTTGCAACAAAACTTGACAGAAAAAAATAAAAAACAAATGTTCCATAATATACACATGAACTTAGAGCCGTAGGGCAGGAGCAGTGTCATGCATGATATAGATGTTCTGGATTAAGATGATCAGTGCTGGTTGACTTTGATGTTCATATTGACATTACGAATAATACTTCTTTTTCACGGTAACATTTGCCCATGATGCACATGGTCAGGTTTTTCCCCAGCAATAATAATGTTTTAAAAGTGACTGCCCCGCAGAAAAAAAAAACATGGTCAGCATGGTCAGCTTGTAGACCAGTTTGCCCAATCACCTCTACCTGTCAAAGTCTACCTTGGTGCGTTTTCACAAAGTGTCCAAGTTTTTTTTTTTTTTTTTACACTGTATACATTTGGTTCGGTTAGTTTTGGCTCCAGACTGCAGTTTAGTGGGTTGACTAAAGTGTGCTGCGTCTCTCTGTACCTAAAATTAACTGGTTATGAGTTTGGCGAGTATCTTTGCCAGGTGTTGTGGCGAATTCTTACTCTGTCAGAATTTGACTCCCCTTTACTTATCTGTATATAAATAAGGGTTAATCTACTGTTACAGTACACAAATTAATTCCCAGTGTAAGTCCATACTGCTGCATGAAGCACCTGCAAACAAAAGGGGAGCCAAAAGCACAACACATTTTGTTTTTTTCCCTCTGAATTGTTTAAAGACAGCCTAAACTTCCATTATTGTTTTAAAAATCTTAACCATCTAGAACTGTTTTCATGTTGCAGACGAACCCGGACGATGGTTCAATAGATATGAACAGAGACCACCTCTTTTGGTTGGACCAAATGCTGGCTGGTTCTTTTGGTTCAAACTGTAGTCATTTCAGACAAATTTCCAAAATCTAGAGCAATGCCTACATAAGTGTTTTTGTTCTTGCAAATAACCCTCATCACTGTGTTATGGCAAACAACACTTAGAAACATAACTAGTTTACTATCCAGATTTTTCAACAAAAGCAGACAAATATGTCTGTGTAAATTACTGCTGCTATAAGCCCGGAACATCCACTTACTGCACTGTTGTTGCCGATACAGGTAGCCTTCCAGCCTCCATAGTTTCCACTGGGGTCACTCTGATAGAGTTGGAAGCCATAGTGTTTATCCCAGCCCATGTACAGCAGAGACACACCAAAAGGCCTTTTACCTTATAGCACATAAGAGCATCAGCAATGTTAATATAATAATCTTTCATATAAAATAAGAATACATGTTCCTGTATGAAGTCAGAATATAAAGCAATAAAAGAGTCAGATGAGTGTGTAGAGCAGCTATAACAGTACCTCCAAACTGTGTATAAGCTTGTTTGATGTCACAGAGTGCAGTAACCAGCTGTTCACAGGGAATAGGCTCCTGGTACTGAAGTAGATACCTGTGGATAAAAATACACAGACAAACTTATCTTTACCACTGGAAGTACTCTAGTTTAAAAAAAAAATACAAAAAAAGGTTCTGTGAGTAAAATCCAAAATAAATGTGATTTTAAATGATGTAATACTGGCTTCACATACCTTTGTGCAATTAGTCTTAGTTCATTAGTGAGGACATTGGCATCAGATGTGATTCCTGCTACACTGCAGGCCATGTCTCTGCAACACAACAAAATAAGATTACCATTAACAAAGCATTTTTGATTGTTATGACAAAATCCTAGAAAGCCTCAATAATTCAGAATCCTAAAACTATTAGGTCTTAAAATGGCATTAACATGGCAAAAAGGTCAGCGTACCATTAGATTACGCCACCTTTAGTTTTAGTCATTATTACCCTATATTACAAATCAGGAAGTAAAAATCCACAACAATTGTCACTTACTACTGATAGACTGCAAAACTAATTAAACAATTTTTTAAACTGTAAACTTAAAAAGCATATGACTGTTTTTTGAATCTTGTGTAAATTCTCCAGAAAAGCATGTGAAACAGGAATAAAGCAATGCAAACTAAAATAAATTCCAATTTACAATTTTTTTGAAAAACGGGGTAGCTGTAGAACCTCATAAATAACCCCTAAATGAATCATCAGCAGGACAAGCAAACAAAGTATTTGAATTTTTAACCACATACTCGTTGAGTTTGTAGATCTTCTCTGAAAAGAACACTTCATCCAGCAGCTTGTGAATGTTCCTCCTCTCTGCCGCCAGCAGCACACCATCATTGGCAAGGATTCCTAAACAGGTACCTGCGTGGCCAATAGCCTCCATGGCATATTCTACCTGATACAGGCGCCCTGTTTAAAAAAAAAAGTGTGATAGGAAAATAAACACTATTACCCCTTACACAGACACCAAAAAGTACATAAAGACAAACATTATGTATTAAGAAAGATATAAAAAATCTATATTACAAATGCAATATTAAAGACTGCAAGTTTCAAACACTGCAATTTCTCATACTGTCTAAATTTTTAACATCACTGTTTTAACTAGAAAAGTGAACTTCCTAAAGGCAATGTGAAATGTTTGCATAGCTAAAATGGATTTCACTTACAGTCAGTAGCTGAACTGCTGCTACATGGTTCCAGGTGGTCGGTAATGTGTTGCTAAGTGATTTATATTATATTTCAGGTGAATACTATGGTGCTCCTCAGTAATGTGAATTAAAATTACCTTCAGGGGAGAAGATGGTGGTTCTTGAATCATATCTTCGAGACTGTAATAAAAAAAAAAAATGCTGACATTGACACTGACAGTGACATTGCCCAAGGTACTCAATTAATTCTAATTAACCTGTTTATTTAAAAAAGGTTTAATTGTAGTTACCTAAATAACTGTAAAATCAGATTTTATTTTATTTTATTGTTAGCATGCATGTGATGGAAGGTAATAGTACATTTGTTTCTAAGGTTATACCAGGGTGTCTATTCTCTCTGGAAGTTACAAATAAGTATACTGGTATATGCATTGGCAAATATTTACGTGCAATGTCAGAACGCCAGGCTGTCATTGTAAATAAAAAGTGTTCTTAATGTCTTGCCTGGTTAAACAAAGAACTAATAAAATAAAAAAAATAAATAAAAAAAGATATCAATATCTTCCCAGAATTTCCAGAACGAGACATCCCTCCTAGCAACACATATTTCTAAAAAGAGGATATATGAGGAATTACAATTTATACAAAATTATTTATGTCAATTTTTAAGGAGAAAAAAAAGCTTTAGCTTTAAATGGAGAGCTCATCTAATATCTTTACAATAGGTAGCTAAAATACACCTGCCAGATTTAAATTACTCAAAATGTTCACATAACAGTGACAAAAAGTGTTTATATATAATGTTAGTTAATTTAAAACAATAAGAATGATAACCTGCTATTTTAATTCTTCTATTGTAAAGCGCAGATACTCACCATTGCGACCTCTCAAGATACGAATCCTGCCCACACGATTTTCCCACACTTCAAATTTCTAGCTTCTAGCTGGATAAAGAAGAGGATGAAGACAAAATATTGTAAATTATAAGATAAACCCAGCCGTGTTTAATCCACAGAGAACACAGAGAAAACAGAAACAGAAAGTAACTAGTCAGCTACCACAGCTAGCTTAGCTACCTAGCAAGCATTTCAACAGGCTGCTGGCTAACTAGCTTCAACCAACTACAATGATAAAGCGCATACAGCTACACCTTTTAATGCTCACTGGAGTGATTCCTAAACCTATTTTAACATTCCTGCAGATGGTTTAGCACTTCTACTTCCATTTATTTTGTGTAAAGCGTCACACCAGCCCGGCTGCACTGTGTTTTCGCTCGCTAGCTTAGCCGCTCGCACTCAGAGTGGAGAGCGAGCATGAAGCAGCAACTTTTGGTTCTCAGTGAGTAACCAGAGAAAAACCCTCAGAAACCCCACTCAGCGGTGAATTCCGATTTGTTCAGTATTTCATTAACTACCCAAAGCTATCGTTACTTTTATCTTTATCTGAACTCCCCGCATTTCCATTAAATTCACATAAATAAAGCGACAGTACCGTTCAGACTGCGGCGCTGCTGGCTGTTCCTGATCTCTCTCAGTACACAGAGACGAGCAGCGAGCGCTTCACTCCCACTAACAGACCCGCGCTCAGTGCGCCGCTCAGCGGACTGGAGGACCACAGATAACTATGGCGTCAAAATAGGGTCAAATGTTTTGAGAACCAAAAGTATAATCGATAACCACGAACTTTAAATTTGCAAACGAGAGGACTACTATTGATATCAGAGACTGTAAAAAAAGATGGACGCCGTGTCGCTGTTCCCATTCCTTCAATGAAAATGAAGCCAAAATCTTCCGTCATGTTGGCGATCCTGATACCCGATTCTGCGCAGTAGAGACCAGAGGAGGGAGAAAGACTGTGGGCTGAGGGCTGCCTCGCGAGCGGGGCTGAACGGAGCTGACGGTCTGTTAATGGTCCCGCCCATAAGCAGCCCTTTTACAATAACCACACCTTTTTTGAATAGAGCTGAATAACGTTTTAAAAACGAATTCTGCGAATTCTGTGGGAATATAAAAATTTGACAATATAAGCAGAGGTTACACTAGCTGTTGCATTTAAATAAAGGAGGTAGAATTACAGTATATTAGAAAAAAACGTGATTGAGAGTTGTCTGTTTTGCCATTGAAACCTATGGGGATGGGTGGAGTTACACAGCTTTCTGCAGCCGAACAGCAGGGGGCACCCGACCTGTGGTGGCTTCACTTTTGAGAGACGATGCTCTGTCCAGCTATACACAGTCTATGGTTGATATCAAGAATTTGAAAATCATGTTTGTAAACAGAATATGTAATATTGAATGGAGAATGTATTATTCCGTTTTGTGTTTTAGTTTAAAAGCATTGTTAAGATAAGGGGTCAGAACCAGCCAACCCTCCTGCCCCTGCAGTGGAAAAGCTTTCAGGCTGCAGCTCGCCTGTGAGCTGAACCCCGCACTGTGACGGTTCGCCATAGGTGGGTTTGCACATCCAACCCCGCCTCACATCCAACCCCGCCTCACATCCAACCCCGTCCTCTCCTTTGCTCTCATTCGTTAAATGCACGTTGACAACATTATTCACTTATTTGTAGCCAAATAAGAAAAAATATTTTTATATTCAAGAATAAAAAGACGGTGGAGAGGGGAGCTGCAGGTGAGCTAATTAGTGGGGTGAGCACTGGCCTCCATTACGTGCTTGGGCAACAGCATCAAGAGAAGGTATTATTTTTAACTTTAGTATTTTGTAGCAGCTTTACACAAAAAACGGCCCTGGCATTTTTGGTTTAGACCGGCCCCTCATAATTAGCGGAGCACAACCGACTTGTAATTTATGTGCATTGGCCGCCCCCTCTAACTTGTGGGCCGGTCTCTTAGAAAAAAAAAGAAGAAAAAAAAAGAAGAAAAAAAAATCAGCGTCCTGGTGGGCCAGATTAACAGTCCTGCCCTGACTTAACCTGTGATCTCTGGCTGATCTTATGAAGTGATTGTGTTGTGTAGGTGCTCCTGGGTAGTGTAGTTTTTAAAGATTAAGCCACTGTTGGGGTACGTGTGAGAGGAGTGGAGACGCAGAACAGAGAACTGTTTTGGGCAGGTGCTGCTGGTTTCACTCGACTCACGTCATACAGTGGGAGGAGAAAGGTATGTTGGGTATTGCAGTGGCTGTACACAATTGTAAAATTGAATTGCTCTTGTTTTACAAAACTCCAAATACCTTAAGCATTGCATTATTTGGGTTGTAGTAAATTTAAATTTTTAACTGGTATTTAGTATTCATTGTCCAAAGTTCACAAGAAGGCTGGGGTGCTCCTGATTTTCCTTTTCCCTCCATGTGCCGAGAGGATGTGTCAAGATGGCAAGGGTATGTACTTTTTTAAAGTTGGTTGAGCAAATAAATAAGTAAATAAATGTTTGAATAACTATGTGTGTCTTGGCAGGACGTGCGCATGGCTAAAAGTTGTTGGTTCTCTTCTGTTTTTTGATGGTCCTTTATTGTTTTTTTATATAATTTCTGTATTGCTTTATTTACAGTTTCTTTACTGATTGCTTTAGTTTTCTGCAGTTTTTTTTTGTTTGTTTTCTTTTTTTTCATTGTTTTCTGGTTATGATTCTGTGCATAATTTATTGTAGTAGTTAAGTTTTGTTTTGGATTTTGTGGTTCTTTAGTTTTTTTTTGGGTTACATTTAATTAGTTTATTTTCCTTTTTCATTGGTTTCAGTAACGTTTGGGGTTGTTTTGTTTTTGTTTTTTTAATTAATACTCTGCCACACTTGTGGGTTTTTTATCTAGTGTGTTTTGTTGAACACTATTTTTGAAGTTACCAAAGAAAGGATCCAAGCTAGTCCTCCCCACTTTTGTTTGGTTGGTGTGGTGTGCAGTGTAGTGTTGCTAAACTGTGGGGTTTGTGGATCCATATTTTGGTTTTGCTTTATTCCCTCTGAAACTGGTGTTCATGTGCTAGAGCCCAGGAATTGTCAGTGCCAACCAATTCAGTGAAGAGATTCATTGTTTTTATTTATTGTTGTGTTCTGATAATTGTGAATAAAAGTATTTTTGATATCAAACTCTGCCTCTATAGACTGTTTTAGTACAGTCTTGATCTGTGAAGGTGAAGGGCTTCACATTCTTCTTGGGTTTCTCCCACCCTTTGTTTACGGGAGTGGCTTAGTCAATATGAGTGCATGGGTAAAAATGGCTAACTAATAGAAGCCACCACTCGTAGTGGCACATATTTATTATTCGGATGTACGTTGTATTTTTTTTACACTGATGATTTGGGCTAAACTCTGACTTGTGCTACAGTTGTCAGTGATTGGTTATGAACAGTAAAGTGCACGAATGGGATGTTTTAAATAATTTTTAATAAAATCTTCTCTGCCCAAAAAGTGCACACCGATGAGCACTAAAAAAACTCAGGTTCTGAACATTTTTTTGAAAAACAAGTGTCATGGCAAATTTGCCACCCCTGTTAAAAAGTCCACCTCCATAGACACCAAAAATACTAAAGTTCTAAAAAAAAATTAACAAAAAGGAGACTTCCAAATTTGGCACCCCTGAAAAAAGTGCTACCCCATGGGCACCAACAAAAAAAGTTAAGTTCTGAAAAATCTTAAAACTCAGGTGTCATACCAAATTTGTCGTGCCAAATTTGGGACCCCTGCCAAAAGGTGCACCCCCATTAGCGCCGCAAAAACTTGGCACCCCTGCCAAATGTGCCACCCCATGGGCACCAAAAAAAACTTAACTTATGAATTTTTTTTAAAAACACGTATCATGCCAAAAAGTGCTGCCCCATTGGGACCCAAAAAAAGTCAGTTCAGAAGTTCAGAAAAATAAAAATAAAAAAAGGTGTTGTGCCAAATTTGTCACCCTTGCCAAAAAGTGCACCCCCATGAGCACCGAAAATCCTGTCTCCGAAAAAAAAAAACAGGTGTCCTGCCAAATCTGGCACCTGTGCCAAAAAGTGCAACCCCATAGGCTGCGAAAAAGACAGTTTTTTCCGTTCCCAAAATTTTTCAAAGTTTTTTGGAGACTACGTTTTTTTTTCGGTTCCCAAAATGTAAAAAAAAATTTCAGAGGCAATTTTTTTCGGTTTCCAAAATATTTCGAAATCTTTTGGAGACAAACTTTTTTCGTTTTTTTAGAGACAATGTTTTTTTTCAGTTCCGAAAATTTTTCGAACTCTTTTAGAGACTAAATTTTTTTTGGTTGCCAAAATTTTTAAAAGTTGTTTGGAGATGAAGTTTTTTCCGGTTTCCAAAATTTTTCGAAATTTATTGGACACCAAGTTTGTTTCGGCTCCCAAAATTCTTTGAAGTTTTTCAGAGACAAAGTTTTTATGGTTCCCAAAATTTTTCGAACTTTTTTGGAGACTAAGTTTTTTTCGGATCCAAATTTTTTTTTACATTTTACAGAGACTAATTTTTTTTCAGTTCCCAATTTCTTTTTTGTTTTTTTTGGAGACAGACAAGTTTTCAAAGTATTTTGGAGACAAAGTTTTTGTCGTCCCAAAATTAAAAAATATATATTTTGAGAGACAAAGTTTTTTTTATTCCAAATTTTTTTGACGTAATTCAGAGACAAAGTTTTTTCAGTTACCCAAATTTAAAGAAAAAATTTCAGAAACAAAGTTTTTTTCCCCATTCCCAAAGTTTTTTGGAAGTTTTTTCGGTTCCCAAAATTAAAAAATAATAAAATTCAGAGTTTTTTTTGGTTTCCAAAATTGTTTGACGTTTTTCAGAGACAAAAATTTTTTTAGTTCCCAAAATAAAAAAATAAAAATTCAGAGACAAAGCTTTTTCCGGTTTCCCAAAATGTTTCAACGTTTTTTGGAGAAAAAGTTTTTTTCGGTTCCAAAAATTGTAAAAAATATTTTCAGTTTTTTGGTTTTCAAAATTTTTAGAAGTTTTTTGGATACAATAGGCTTGTTCGACTTAACCCGTCGCTGCGCAGTCCGATCACCGCCTGGGTCGGTACGGTGCATGCCGGTTAGTTTTTTTGTCCGACTTGCGTCTGTGCCTTCATCACAAGACGATGACTTCCGGCGTTATAATCTCACGAGTGAGATGCACCTGCAGTCTCCTGACTCAGGCGCTGCAGTTGCTCTCCACCTACTGCACCAGTCCTGATGATGACAGATCCTAATCCCCATTGGTTAGAAGATCCGCGGACACCCATCACGTGCGACTCTTTTTTATTGTAAAATATATATCTCCTCTAAAACACCCTAAAAATCCAATATTTACACTGTCATATCTAGTAACAAGACATTTTCATAATAAAGCTCAACTGCTATACATTTTTACTGTTTTATTAATTATCTTTAAAAGCACTACTTAACTTTTACACTGAGATCTACTTTTCTTTACTTCTATTTTTTTGTGTTGTGAAATGCGCTAAACAATTAAAGCTGTGTAAATGAGCATGATGTAATCATTTTCAAGAACAAAGAATGAAGAAAGAAAAGCTGGTCTGCAAATAAAAAACTATGTTTTAAAACTGATTGTTTTATGTGTGATTTATCTTTTTTTTCCAGCTCCCAAAATTTTACACTTTTTTGGAGACCAATTTTTTTTTTCTTTTTCCAAAATGTTTCGAACTTTTTCGGAGACAAATATTTTTCCGGCTCCCAAAATTTTTTGAACTTTTTTGAGACAATTTTTTTTCTGGTTACCAAAATTTTTCGAAGTTTTTTAGAGACAAACTTTTTTTGGTTCCCAAAATTATTTTTTACCGTTTTTTCAGAGATTTTTTTGGTGTCGAAAGTTTTTCGAAGTTCTTTGGAGAAAAAGTTTTTGTGGGTTCCCAATATTTTATAACATTTTTCAGAGACAATTTTTTTTTGGTTCCCAACATTTTTCGAAGTTTTTCAGAGACAAATTTTTTTTTTTGGTTTTCCAAAATTTTTCAAAATTTTTCGGAGACATTTTTTTCCGGCTCCCAAAATTTAAAAAAAAAATTTTTGGAGACCAAGTTTTTTTCGGTTCCCAAATTTTTTTGGTGACGAAAATTTGTGAGGTACCAAAATGTTTGGAGACTAAGTTTTTTCGGGTCCCCAATATATTTGGTGACAAAAAAAAAAATCAGATCCGAAACTTTTTGGAGACAATGTTTTTTTGGGTCACAAATGTTTTGTTGACAAAATTTTTTCAGGTCCCAAATTTTTTTGGTGCCGAATTTTTTTTTTTTAGACAAAGTTTTTTCGGTTCCCCATTTTTTTGGTGACAACGTTTTTTCGGGTCCCAAATTTTTGGACATGGTGTTATTTCGAATCTTAAAACTTTTTGGGGACTAAAATCTTTCGGATTAGAAAATCTTTGGAGACAAAGTTTTTTTCGGGTCCCAAATTTCTTTGGTGACGAAAATATTTCAGGTACCATAATTTTTGGGCATGATGTTATTTCGGGTTTCAAAAATGTTTGGCGATGAAAATTTTTCGGATTAAAAATTTTTGACATTTGACATTTCAGGTCCCAAAATTTTTCGGAGACAATTTTTTTTCGGATCCCAAATTTTTTTTTCAGGTCCCAAATTTTTGTGGAAACGAAGTGTTTTAGGTTCCCAAAATTTTTCAGAGACTAAGTTTTTTTTGGTTTCCAAATGTTTTTTTTAAAGTTTCGGGAATAAAGTTTTTTTCGGTTCCCAATTTTTTTCTAAGTTTTTCGGAGACAAGGTTTTTTGTGGTACCTAAAAACTTTTTGTTCGGTTCCCAAATTTTTTTGGTGACAAAGGTTTTTTGGGTAACAACATTTTTTGTGTCCCAAATTTTTCGGAAACATTGTTTTTTCAGGTCCCAAAAATTTTGAGACAAAGTTTTTTCGGGTCCCAATTTCTTTTTTCGGGTCCCAAAATTATTTTAGACGAAGCTTTTCGGATCCCAGTTTTTTCGGGTCCCAAATTTTTTTTGGCGACAAAGGTTTTTTGTGTACTAAAGCTTTTTGGGTAGCAAATTTTTCGGAGGCGGAAGTTTTTTTGGGTCCCAAATGTTTCGGAGATGAAGTTTTTTCGGATCCCAAACTCAGAGACGAGGTTTTTTTGGTACCTAACATTTTTCAGAAATTTTCAGAGACAAAGTTTTTGCGGGTCCCAAAATTTTTGGAGACCATGTTTTTTTCTGATCCCAAATTTTGCGGAGACTAAGTTTTTCCGGGTCCCAAAATTATTCCAGGTTCCAAAATGTTTTGGAGACAAAGTTTTTTGGGTCCCAAAGTTTGAGAGAATTATTTTGGCTCCCAAATTGTTTTTCGGAGAAGAAGTTTTTTCAGTTTTTTGGCGACAAAGGTTTTTCGGGTACCAAAATTTTTTTGCATCCCAAAGTTTTTTGGTGACAAAGTTTTTTGGAGACAAAGTTTTTTAGGTTCCCAAAATTTTTCGGAGACAAAGTTTTTTTTGGTTTCCAAAATTAAAAAAAAAGTTTTCAGAAATAAAGTTTTTTTCGGTTCCCAAAATGTTTTACATTTTTTTTTATAAATCGCTGAATACTTTAGGGAAAAGCTGCTGCATCTGCTCTGTATTTCCTGTATTTCTTATTTTTAAATGCTTTGCAAGTCTGAGTGTAAAAGATGTATATTTATATATCAGTTTGCTAGTATTGACCCACGCCCTTGACAGGGCAGAGAAGAAGAAAAGAGGGGGAGCGACTGCAGAGTATTTGGGATGGAGTTCGGGGCAGCTTTGCTGTAAAGCGTGAAGCCGAAGCCCCAAAAGTTCAATCAGAACTTTCGACCACTGCAAGGATTTAAGAAGAGGTCTGACTGTGACAGGCTTGGGAACTCCAGCACCTGAGTATGAACCGATGCATGGGAAAGGCAGTGTGGAAGTCAAAGGAAAGAAAGGTAGGGAATAATTAAGTAAGGTGTTTGAAGGTGCTGCCAACCTATTCAAGTATAGGAATGTACTGGAATAACAGCATAGAGGGTGAGGTCCTAGGAGGCAGAAATCGGTTGAAGTGGAAAGATGGTGTTGAACGACTTTGTGGAATGATGCACATGTTGTACATGTAGTTTAAAGGCCCCAAAGCAGCCACAGACCCACCCAGCAGCCGGGCGGAAAAACACGGGTTGCACAGGAAAAAGGGGAGGGCGGGCCGGATGGGCAGGGAGGACAGAGGGACCGGTGTTGGGACAATGGAGGATGGGCAGGGAGGACAGAGGGACCGGTGTTGGGACGATGGAGGATGGGCAGGTAGGACAGACAGACCGGTGTTGGGATGATGGAGGATGGGCAGGTAGGACAGACGGACCGATGTTGGGACGATGGAGGATGGGCAGGGAGGACAGACGGACCGGTGTTGGGATGATGGAGGGTGGGCAGGGAAGACAGGCGGACTGGTGTTGGGATGACGGAGGATGGGCAGGGAAGACAGACAGACAGGTGTAGCGAAGATGGGTCAGGAGGCGAAGACGATGGCAACAGCGACGACGATGGTGACGAAGGTTAGTATAGTGAGGGTGATTGTTATGATGGCAAGAAAAGATTGGAATGATAAGAGCGAGATTATGTCCCAGATGGTGGCGATTATGTGGGCGAAAAAAGTGAAAGCGATAAAGTTGCAGGCTGATGGAGAAGGGTAATGCTGCAAGCCGGAACCCCAGTGGGCCTGGCTAAAGGGCGGAGCATGTGTCAATCATGTTCGACTGCAGCCAATCAGGAACTACACTTTCGTTGTCAATCACTTTTTATTAATCCAATCCTCAGACAGACCAAGCTGTCCATCATTTTTACTGCAGCCAATCACCTTAACAGATTTGTCAAAAAAAGGCAGAAACAGCGGTGCTACTGGATAAATGGAGCGCGATTTAAACTTCTGAACAGGGGTGAAGCTGAATCTGTATGTGTTTTACAAAATACTGTATTAACAGTTCAAACTGAGTCAGTCCGTGACTGAGTGCAAAATGAATGGAGTTATGATGCATTATATTAAAAGAGCAAATAAACCTTACCTATATATTTATTTTTTTTCTTCAGTAAACGGGGTTTATGCAGTAAAGTCTGAATTACTGCTAATGTGAGCTGATTGGCTGGTTGGTGAGCTGATGCTGGAGTTACAGTCAGAGCAGCAGAGAGTTTAAAAGCTTTAATGGAGTTTAAATCAGTGTTGCCAATTTAGCGACTTTGTCGCTATATTTAGCGACTTATCAGACCCTCTATCGACTTTTTTTTTGCAAAAAAGCGACTAGCGACAAATCTAGCGAGTTTTTGTGGTGTTATTGGAGACTTTTGGCGACTCTAAGAGTTACGCTCTTCAGTTACTGTCCTCCGCGCTGCAGCGGGCGCTGCCGTCAGCCCCGCCCCACACCACTCACACTGCAGTCTGTCTGTCAGAGCACACACACACTCCACCAACACAATGCAAATGAATCGCGCGTGCCCATAGCCGCCGCTGACTGACCCCGCTCTGTATTTACAGAGCAGAAGTATAAATATTAAAGTGTCTTCAGTGTGACACGAACAGAAATCCCTTAATTTAAATCACACAGTCTCAGTCATTCACTCACCTCATTCACCACATAGCCTGTCACTCACCTCCTCCACAGTGTCTGTCTCTTTATAAAAAGCTAAATATCTATTGAACCATTGAACAATTTGTCTATGATAGGTTTAAAAATAAAGAAAACTTAAGAAAACGTAAAAAAAAATAAAATAAAATAAAACAAAGCTAAATACAAAGCTAAAAATAAATAAATAAATAAATAAATAAAACAAAGCTATATATATATATATTGAACCATTGAACAATTTGTCTATGATAGGTTTAAAAATAAAGAAAACTTAAGAAAACGTAAAAAATAAAATAAAACAAACTAAAAAAAAAAAAAAAAAAAAAAAAAAAAACGTAGAATAACAGTTCCGGCTAACTGCTGCTCTTATAATAACATTTAAGAAAAACTAATTTATGTAATTCATGTAAAAATGTAGTTACTGTAAAAAAGTGACCTATTTAAAAAGCAACAGAAGTTGTTCATTTGTAACATTTCTAACACATTTATGGTGTTTTTTACTCACTTTTTTTCTATCCCACAACCCTGAAAGTGAAATGAAAATGAAAATGATTAAACATTTATAAACTTTATTTTTACTCAGTTGCTCCATACGATTCCACTCGGTCCCTCTGTGGCCTAAAAAAAACAAAAGATTTATATTAAAATCACAGGGATTAGTACAATTATCTCTGATAATTCTTCGTAGGTTTTCTAATGATTTACCTTATCAATAATATAGAAATGTTGGAGATCCTACATAATGTAAATAGCTCTCTATATACAACAAAATATTGCCCTGAATACCCAGCGGTCATCAGTGCTGATCAGAGCAGCGAATAGTGAGGAGAATCAGAGCTGGTTTATGGTGAGACTTCCCACTTCCTTCCTTCTCCGTTATATCAGTAAAATACTGTTCAGCGCTAGAGGGAGCCAGTGAGTGAGTCCAAAATGAATGAAAGTGAAAATTAAATTGAAATAGTAAATTTCATTCTGTGCTGCTTGGTTAGTGATTTTCTGCTATACGCTCAGTTCTCCTCAGTAAGGGCAGTTAGTTCATAAGTTGGATCAGCTGTGTGTAATATGCTGTAAACATGCGTCCGGAGTTCGCTGGTGTTGTGCCGAAAAGAGCCCTGCCAATCTCTGCAGCTGCGCTGGGAGGTCAGTTCACTCCGATGTAGCATTAGCTTAAAGCTAACATTTTTCTCATTACGACTCTTAAACAATCTCGTAATTCAGAGGATCCAGTGATGTTCAGGAGTAAAATGTACACAGAATAAAACATACAGGGTTCTGGACATATTTATTTACCACAGAATGCTGGTTTTCAAAAAGCCCATTCATTTTCCCCATAAGGAAAAACCTCATGGACACGAAAGCCATACGAGGACTACAGAATGACGCACAACTTCAGTGGTGTATTATTCACAAACATGCACAGCCCATTTGTAAATCAAGCACACTTTTAGCAGATTGGCAAACTTGTGTCGAAATCTTCTATATATGGGTGATTCTCAGAATTTGTGCACTTTTAGAGTCCTGGTTCATATTTTTCAAAAATAATTGCAATTTTGGACAAATACCTCTTTCTGTAGGGAAATGGTGATAAAAAAGTCTTATAAAAGTTTACCACATTTTAAATATGATTTTTCAATACTTGTCATCCACCTGGAAGTTGCAAAATCACTATTTTCTCCTTGTCTCATTCCCAGAGTTTCAAACTTCCACAATAAAAAAGGGTAAAAATATAATTTATATGAGAATTGTTGATGCAGCTTTAGTAAGGAATGCTGAAATAAATAAAATATGTAAAAAACTTTGATTTGAGTCCACTGTCAATATTATTTTTTAAACAAAATATACCTTTCTCACAGCATTGGCGTCATTTCCCCCACAATGCCTACTTTCCCTTTAAAAAAGTTCTGGTTAAAGATTGTTTAGGTTGTTTCCATGGAAATATAAAGTGACATCAGAGCACATGTTGGACATGGAAGCCACTTCATTTTCCACTCACAACTGTTGAAGAAAAAACAAGGTAAATATTGCTTGATCAGCAAATATATTTATTGGATGTCATTTCCAAACATGCTGTAGTTCCATTATTGTTTTGAAAAGGATCACAAATTTAACATGAAAAGCATTATTTTGCATGCATGAAACTAACTATCAATTCAAAGCTAATCAGTGAAGCCATCATCCATTTTTATTTAAAAAAAAGTAGAAATGTCATTTCCACCACAGTCATTTCCACCACACTTCCCTCTGTGATGGAAATGACTGCATGTGGTGGAAATGACATTTCAGATTATAGATATGAGTAATATATAATTAATTAATTTAATAGGCCCTATACTTTTACTATACTGTATATACTTTATACATTTACAATGTACACACGCACAGAGATACAAAATAGTTCATAACTAGAAATAAGATTTCTTTGCATTTTCAAGAATGAAGGTTAGTAGTTCATTGATTTAGTCAGTATTGAATCTCAAATACAGTTTTTATTAAATGGCACGTGCAAGTTTAGTGTTCATTGAAGCGCGACTCTCTACTGACCCTCAAAAAGAATTAATAATTTATTTTTATATTTATATTTATTATATATATATATATTTATTTATTTATTTACATTGAAGTATTCTTGCCAAACCCCCAGTTTTTGGGTTGTTTACCACATGTACTGTGACAGTTCTCTGAGAGTTTGAAGATTTTGCAAAAAAAGCCAGAATTTAGATGTTGGCTTATTGCAACACTAAAGTGAAGAGGTGTGGTTGGTTTGCACATGATGTTGTAAATGAAGTTGAATAATTTATGTTTTTTTTTTTTATAAATATTTATCTGTTTTTCCATGTATTTAGTCATTGTCATTTCCATCACAGCTTGTCATTTCCATCACCGCACATATTTTTCACCAAATTTCCAAAAATTAGTCAGCTCATACTAAAATCATATTTACATTTATTGATGACTTGCATTACTTTATGTAACAAAACAAATGATTTATTATTTACGAGGACCTACCTAAAGTAATACTGCATTTCACAGTGTGAAAAATGTACAGTTCAGGATTTGCTCCTTAGGACAGTTAATTTAGGTCATTCAGAAATAAATTATTGTTGTAAATAGTAGTAACAAGTAGTTAAGCTAATGGTTCTAGACAATTCTAGGATGTTTAAATTATTGCACTGTTTATTTATACGTGTTAAATGAAATGTGGTGGAAATGACATTTATTTATTCCGGGTCAGATAAAATGTAAAAAAGAACAATTAGTCTTGTAAATTTAGTTTGAAATCTACTGGATCTCAATACTACAATGATTATTTAAACATATGAAGCTGGGGGATTTTGTATGTTTTTTTCACTCAACTTTACAAGGCTAAATGTGCACATAATCTAAGAATCATCCATATACATAAATACGCACATTTTGTATAGATAGATAGATAGATAGATAGATAGATTAAATACTTCTGGAATATAATCTATAATTGTTTGCATTATTTGATTTCTGAAAGCTCTGCATCTTTTTTGTTATTTCAGACATTTCTCTTGTTCTGCAAATAAATGCTCTAAATGACGATATTTTTATTTGGAATTTGGGAGAAATGTTGTCCGTAGTTTATAGAATAGTGTTCATTTTACTCAAACATATACCTATAAATAATCAGAGACACTGATTCAGAAACTGAAATGGTCTCTTAATTGCTTCCAGAGCTGCCTGCGTGTGTGTGTGTGTGTGTAATATATTTATACATAAATACACACACACACACACACACATATATATAATAATTTCATTTATATACTTTCTAAAATGCAATACCATACATCTGTCTTTGTTAAAGAGCATACTATAAAGTATGTCAGCACAAAAGCACATATTTGTAATGTGTGGCAGTGTCCTGTTTCATAACTACATCTCTGCTGTTTGTAACAAACCAAACAATGTGAAAATCAGGTAAAAACTGGTAGAGTTGTGATTTTTATTGGTGTATTAAACACCTTACTCAGTGTAAAAGAATGCACTGGGGTGCAGGGTTGCTACTTCAATATGGTGGCCATGCTGACACACCAGGAGGTTGATTATGTGGCATCTATGTACAGTGCCTTGCGAAAGTATTCACCCCCCTTTACATTTTTCACATTTTGTTACCTCACAACCTGGAATTCAAAGGGAATATTTGAGGGTCTGCATCATTTAATTTAGAGACCATGCATACAACTTTCAACATTTAACATTTTTTTTTTATTGTGAAGCAAACAACAAATAGAACAAAATAACTGAAAACATCAGTGTGCATAACTATTCACCCCCGTAAGTCAGTACTTTGTAGAGCCACCTTTTGCAGCAATTACAGCTGCAAGTCACTTCGGATAAGTCTCTATGAGCTTGCCACATCTTGCCACTGGAACTTTTGCCCATTCCTCATGGCAAAACTGCTCCAGCTCCTTCAAGTTAGATGGTTTCCGTTGGTGAACAGCAATCTTCAAGTCTGACCACAGATGCTTTGGGTCATTGTCCTGTTGGAAGGTAAATCTCCGCCGTCTCAAATCACTGACAGACGTAAACAGGTTTTGCTCAAGAATATCCCTGTATTTAGCACCATCCATCTTCCCCTCGACTCGGACCAGTTTTCCAGTCCCTGCTGCTGAAAAACATCCCCACAGCATGATGCTTCCACCACCATGTTTCACTGTGGGGATGGTGTTCTTGGGGTGATGAGATGTGTTGGGTTTGTGCCAGACATAACGTTTTCCTTGGTGGCCAAAAAGTTCAATTTTGGTCTCATCTGACCACAGTACCTTCCTCCATACAGTTTGGGAGTCTCCCACATGCCTTTTTGCAAACTCAAAACGAGTCTTCCTATTTTTGCCTGTAAGTAAAGTTTTTTTCCGGCCACTCTTCCATAAAGCCCAACTCTATGGAGTGTACGGCTTATTGTGGTCATATGAACAGATACTCCAGTCTCTGCTTGGGAACTCTGCAGCTCCTTCAGGGTTACCTTTGGTCTCTGTGCTGCCTCTCTGATTAATGCCCTCCTTGACCGGGCTGAGAGTTTCGGTGGGCGGCCCTTGTCGTTCGTAATCTGACGACTCTTGGCCTCCCTTAAAGGGAAGCCTTGGGCTAGCTTAAAATAGACTCTTAAAAATGATCTAGTCATGCATCCATGTAAAGTTCTAAATTCAAAAGAAAGAAGATAAAAACAGACGAGTGCCTCGAGTTTTAAAGAAACGAGAAGTCGGGTCATTCTGAAGTTCTAAGTTGATCTTTTTATTGTTCTATCAGTCAGGAAGCTCCGATCTTCTGAAAACACAGAGGAATACACACTTTTATACAGTATTTGGGTGAACAAAGGTGGGGGCTTTTAGTTCCACCTTTCCTTCTCCTGCCCAGCGTTCCCGTGGGAGCTTGGGCCTCTTGAGACACCTGGTATGATAAGCATATTTCTTATCTGTCTCCCCCTCAGTTCACAGCAGCCTGGTACAGACTGGGCCTTACTGAGGAAGAGCAGACAGAGTTTTAACTGAACTCAATAAACTTGTTCATATATGGCCAAATTGTACTAATATATGGGTATTATAACATATATTGATCCCTAATATCTTAATTAGGGCCCCACACCCTCTCTTGGCAGGTTTGTTGTGGTACCATCAGAGATTTGGATATTTTTTTATAACCCAACCCTGACTTATACTTCTCTACAACTTTATCCCTGACTTGCTTGGAGAGCTCCTTGGTCTTCATGGTGTTGTTTGGTTAGCTTAATGGTGTTGCAGCCTCTGGGGCCTTTCAGAAAAGGTGTGTATATACTGACAGATCATGTGACACTTAGATTGCACACAGGTGGCCTTCATTTCACTAAGCATGTGACTTCTGAAGGTAATTGGTTGCACCAGACTGAGAGCAGGGCCGTTTCTCAATCTGCGTTCTTGTCTGTACTTGTGTTCTTGTGGACTTGGAAACGTCATCAGTCAGTTTGCCAAGTACAAAACCAATACCCGGATGTGTTCTTGCTCCTCCCACTTTATCGAGGATGCATGGAAGGTGACTTGTGTGGACTTCTCACAGCCCGATAACCCAGAATGCACCTCACAGCAGTCTCAGTGTAATGCAGGATGAGAAGGTACATAACTGTAAGTACGTTTTTAAAACAGTACTGCTGTGTGCTAAAATAATGTTTTAAGTTATTTTCAGGCGAGAATGTAGGGGTTTAGACTTCAGATATGTGGTTTATTTGTTAAGAAAGCGGCTAGGTGAAAATGTGCTCCTATGTTTTCGGAACAACGCTTTCTGCTCCTCTAAGAGGGTGACGTCATCAAGTAGACAGCTGTTCCAGTTACACAACAACCATCCCGTTTCCTCCTGTTCTCGGGAGTATGCACTCGTGATCTGAACTTCCCAAGTCCGTTCTTCACAAGTACTGGAGTACAGACTTGTGTATTGAGAAACGGTCCTGGTGTTGCTGCGTTTCCTCGCGCCTGTCTGCAGGAGCTCGACCGGACCTCGTGTGTGATTTGAACACGGACGGTGTTCTGAGCTTCCCGTCGTGAGTTCTGTTGCCATGGCTACTGAGGACGCCATCTCCGTGAGCTCTGTGTGAACTGTGAGTAACGAATCAACTGACTCGGTTGACTCATTCGATTCACTTTCGCTTTTGCAGAAAAACACTGCACTGACTTTGGACTTGATATAACACAGTGGATCAACAAGACATGTTATCTGCTGGTGTTGGCTCATTGTGTTATATCAAGTCCAAAGTCAGTGCAGTGTTTTCCCGCAAAATCTTACAGCACCTCATGCTTCCCTTTGCTGACAACTTTTATGGAGATGCAGATGTAATTTTCCAGCAGGACTTGGCACACTGCCCTCACTGCAGAAAGTACCAATTGTGTCTTATATAATATGCTTATTTTCTGAGACACTGATTTTGGGGTTTCATTGGCTGTAAGCCAAAATCATCAATAATAAAATGAATAAAAGCTTAAAATAGATCACTCTGTGTGTAATGCATCTATATAATATGAGTTTCACATTTTTAACTGAATTACTGAAATAAAGTATTTTTTTTTTGAGATGGCTCTGTACATAATAGGAAACCATGCTGCAGCAGTAAGAGCAAAAACTGTCCTTTTTTACTGTCACGCAGCGCTCAGCTACTGTCTAGCTGTACCAATCTGTCTCATAGCCAGAAAAGATCTCCTTCCTTCCAGACCAATCTGTATTTAGAATTGATATATGTCGCTTTGCAGGAATGGTAGCAGAAACACATTATTTTAACTAATTCATTAACTAATTAGCAAACTTCTCAAGCACTGGGTCAGGTGCAAAAGAGTAAGGAAATGCTTCTTATTTTAACCTACTTGCTGATCATGTCTTACATTACTAAAATTAATATTGTGTGTATATATAAAATTTTGTTCTACCACAGCCAGTAAGCAAATAATAATCATTACTTCCTCTAATCTTAGTTTATATATATATATATATATATATATATATATATATATATATATATATATATATATATATATATAAACAAAATAGCATAAAAATACCTAATATATATATTTTATATAAAAATATATTAATATAAAGAGAGAGAGAGCTAGCAAAGGGACGGAGAAAAACATACCCGATGCTGGTAGTTATCTCGTTAAATAGTTCTTATCCAACATATGTTTTTTTTTTTTTTTTTTTTTTTTTTCGGGATGACCAGATGCCCAGGCCACAATTCACAATTCTATTCTGGTTTCTGCAGGAGTCTGTGGTCTTTGGTGCCTGACAGGGTTTAATGCAACTATGCTACTTTTATACACAGCTAATATATAAACCAGCTAATGAGATCAGAACTATTAAATTAACCTGCAGCCAAACTCCTCCAAAAAAGAAAAGAAAAATATAAACAAACCAAAAACAAGACCCCAATGGTCCCAATAATAGGACCTCTTAATGGCTGTAGAAATGTCCACTACACCATCTAATTCCCCTGTAGGTAAAACGGCAGCTTATTTTGTGAATACAGAAAACAGGTGTGTTTATAGAGCAGTTAGTAACTACAGCATTTTTTTACTGGACCCACTGAATACTAAAAATAAACATTAGCTGAAACATCATGTTACTTAAATCTAAATATTGCCTAAGTCAAGGCCATGCACACAGAACGGATGAGAGTGCCTCCAGGAAGTTTTTCCAATTGGTCATACCCTTCGTTTACCTAATTGGAATAAGTCAGGCTTACACAGATGTTCAGAGGATGGGCAGTGGTGATAATCTTTCTAAATTAAATAAATATATTAATATAGTAATTAACTTGGACTCAACCAGGTAGCGTTATGCTGCCACCAGCACCTTTATTAACCCTGTATGGTCCGGTCAGAGGCTGCAACAACCACACACACAAACGGGGATAAGTTAAATAATTAATCTTTATTTATTTATTCAGATATAAAAAAGGGGGTTCAGGCACATAAAACAAGCACTCGCTGAAAGCCAGCAAAGGTAACCCGTATGAATAAATCACCCCTGTATCAACAGGCTCTGTATCCACCACCACTTTTTTTAGGAGATGGTGGATACCCGTGTCTGCAGCATCCTGTTACCATCATGACACCATACTTCCAGCCTGTTTCCTGTAACAATATACAGACACAAAAACAAACAAACATTTAAAAAAATTAACATGATTACTCTATAATAATCTATACATTTCAGTCCAAGTTATAGCACACTACAACAGACACCACACAAGAGGAAGAAATATTACTATGCAGATCTGGAGCTCCATCTTCTTGAGGGCCCTAGAGATCCGGCCTGTGTTTACCCTAAAGGTCATTGGTGCCCGCTGCATTCTCCTCAATATCTGTGTGGAAGTAGGAGATATTCTGGAGGAGGAGGATGACGGACTAATCCCAATAATTAAAGAGGGTTATCTGCAGATCAGAACAGATATTGAATGAGCAGTAACTCTCACAGGGTTCATTTGCTTCGTTGTAAAGTGCAGGCTGTAATGATTTATTTCAGCCACAAGATGTCTCTCTTCTCTAATGCCTCAATGCTTTTTCGGCACAATCAGGAAGAAGCTTCTAAAGCTTCAGTGGGGCTTAATCAGCCCATCACTACAAATTAACTTGTATTTTTGCTTAAAAAATTTCCACTTCTTTTTGGTTTGTTTCGAAGATATTTCCAGACAAGTAAACCAGTAACAAATTTCCTGGACACAACAAACAAGAAAACAATTAAACACTGACACACAAATAAAGCATTAAACTTTACGAATAAAGAAACATAAACTAATAAAAAAGGGAAAAAGGGTGGTAAACAAATAAACAATCAGAGGAAGGGAGACACATTTTAATGCAGAACAAACCAAAACAATACTCAGCAGTGAAAGAGAGGGCTGAAAGGGTATAAAGACAGGGGAAAACACATAGGCTGTGACCGAAATGGCTCCCTACTCCCTCATTAGTGTTACGCTATGTAGGGAGATACTAATAAGTTCACTAATTAGTGGTAAAACAGGAGTGAATTCGGACACTAACTCATCATTATCATGCGCCAGCACCGGTCGCATAAAAACACAGGAGAGAGAGAGGGGTTGAGTCGTGTTTAAAACTCCATCAACACATTGAACTGAGCTCTGAATTAAAGTTAGTGAAGCTCTGAGCTGATCATGAAGTCATTTATCTGCTTGTTATATTTACGCTGTTTAAAAGATGATCCTCACATTACTGAACTTCATGAAGAAAACCTTAAAAATAGCAGCGTACACCGGCTCGCTCTGTTGCCAGATTGGGTGGTTTCATGCCAAATGTCGAGTTGTATCTGAAATTGTCTGGGGGAAACGCTGTGATTTGACAGGTGAACAAAACTACCAAGTGTAAAGAGTTTGGAAATTTAATTTGGCGGTGTTATAGTTAGATATCTAACCCTGCAGAGACAGAGCTTTTAGTCCTGCTGATGGAAATTTGAAGTTGTGTTTATGTTCGTTATTATATGTGAGTAAGTTATTTCTTTCTTTTATTGCTTGCAAGGTTGTTTTTATGTACTGTTTTTACGTTTTTGTTTCGTGTGTCCAATGATACAAGGCACAAAACACATAATACAAATATGCAGATAAACTCACTTAAATATATTTTTTTGTAATCAGTGATATTTAAGATATTTATGATATTTTAGTTAAGATTCATGTTGGAATAAACCCTGTAATATTGTTAATATGACGAATATCAGCTGTTTGGGTGGTTTTCTCAGTAAATTTGTGGATTTGAAACACGTTTTACCCTGTGAATTGGTTTTATCTGAATCCCATTGTAACAATCTGGCAACCCTGGTTGCTCGCTGTCCGCTCCGTTTCTTCGGCTGTCTGTTGCCTAGTAGCGAGACCCACAAAGCATTTTGGGACACATTCAGCTCGCTTAGTAAGCAGCGAAGTTTACTATAAATCATGATGCATTATGGGAGTTTTTAGTGCCCTCAAAATCACGTTCGAATCCCCCCTTATGATTCGGACACTCAAAGAAAAATGGCTGACATACTCAATAGTGCCCTAACTAGTAAATAGTGAGCCATTTCGGTCACAGCCATAGAGCTAATTACATGGATTACTTCCTGGAAGTGAGTCATGTGATCATGTGAGCAAGTGTAGTCCATGTGTGGTGCGTTCTGGGTAGTGTAGTCCGGGGACTGAAGATCGCAGGAAGAGCTGAGTGCAAGTGAGACAGGTGCACTTTCAGGCGTGACACTCTGGTATGTTGTTTACATTTGCTGTCATTTTGTTACTGACCATGCTTGTCCCTCACAACTCTTGTAAGCTTAGTCCCTTTTGTAATAAACACTGTCATTTTTATCTGCAAGTGTTTGTCCTTCGTCTGGCCTGTGTGACAACTATATTCACATTCAGGATGTGCCAATAGCCAACGAGGTGATCAGCTTGCCAACTAATAAGGATTAAGTTGCTAATTCTAGTGTACTTTTTCCATAAACCTGTTTAACGTAGAAATACAGAAATATACAGAAATATTCATATTTCTACACAGTGTGAAACTGTGTAGTGTCTTTAACCCCCATTTAATAAAGACAAACTATGTAAATTGGGGAAATTGATCACTAAAAACTCTTACATGGTTTCTTACATTTACTTTTATTTGATTGCAGACAGTATGAACCCATGATATTTCATGTTATCTCTAGTCAAATTTATTTCATTTGTTAATAAATTGTGTTTAAGGGATGCAGCATACTGTAAATACACTATTAAAAATAATGAGGTGATTTAAAATAAGTGATCAGGTCAACAGATGTTTGTTATTATGATTTGGTACAAAGGCAGTATTCACCAAAGGCTTTTGATGCAATAGTTCTTCAGTTTGTCATCAAATGCATGAAAAATAAAATGTTTGCAACCCGTCAGGAGACAACGTTTCCTGAATAAAGACTAGGTGGATTTGCTTATTTCCCTCTATACTAAGCACAATATCATCAAATTATTAAATGAACAAACTCTGACATTACTGAAGTCTACTGTTCATCTCTGGAACTACAGGTCTTTACCACAATCTAGCTGGTCACTCTGTGAGCAGAAGCACAAAGCTTTGATGTAGTTATGGATGCCCAGTTATTGTCCATGTCTCATGTGGCAAATCTGACTTAGGCATGCAGATTTCTCCTGTACAACATCCAGGGAATTCAACCTCTCTATAGAGAAGCCACCCAGGTCCTTGTACAGTCTCCCCTCATTAAAAACTTGACTAGTGCAACTTCCTTCTGGGTGGTCTGCCTTTGCAAGCCATCAGATATCTGCAATTGATTAAAAACATGGTAGCACAACTTATGTTCAATCTTTGTAAGTTCAGCCATGATTGCATTTCTTCCACTGGCCTATTGTAGCCGCCTGCATCAGATTCAAAACCCTGACACTGGACTACAAACCAAAAATGGACTAGCCCCTTCATACTTGATGGCAATGGCTTAGCTTGGCAAAGCCTTGTCAAGCACATAGCTACATTTACAAATGCCATACTAGGCAATGCTTGTTTGGTTTTCTTATGAGGCTTACCCTACAGACTGAGTGTATCACTGACCAGCAGTTGAATGTAAAATACAATCAGAAAAAAAATCTAACCATTCTAGGATCATCAGTAAGTTTTATGGCTCGCAAACGCGACTAGATCTTGTATCAGTTTCTGATTGATGCAACTTATTGTAAAATGCACTTCAAGCCAAATCTGCTTCAAATAATCGTCTGAACTTCACGTATGAAGAAGGTTTGCCAAAAAGCAAGTAATGGAAAGGCTACAAGGTTACATAGCTATTACCAAAACAACAACGTCCAGCCAGTGAGCTAGCTGACCAACTTACTATCTAAACAAACATTCCCACTAGCCACTTAGCTATCCAGCAACTGACCACATCCATACAACTATTCAAAAAACAGCTTTACAAACAATGACTTTGAGGTTCACCTGTGCGTGACTCCTGTCGAGAGCTCTTTTTCCGATCCTTGCTGATCCATCATTTCCTTTCACTGTTTTTTAGCTGGCACCTTCACGATAAACCTGCATGTTCACAGCTATCGCCATTTAGAGCTGCTAGTATCTAGCCTGCCTCTTGCTCTCTGTTGGTGACGTTTTCCTAGGATTTGCTGTAAAGCAAGACTGACTCTTGCGATGTCAGAGTCTTGTATGCTGAAGGCTCCTGAAGTTGCAAGTGAGTTTTTTTCCCCTACAGACCACCAAGGGTGGCCGAGCAAACCTTCATTCTCTTTGTAATTACCCATCCTTAAACATCTCAAACAAGTTATCTGATCCAGCAGAGGACACTACCTGCCTTCGCTCACAGTCAATTTTGCAGCTCTAAAACTTAAAGGACAGCCTTAGTTATAAAGATATAGCACTGAGTGCTAGGTACCATTCGCTAAACGTCAGACTCTAAGCATCGTTCGCCTATGAGAAACAGACTATCAATCTCTCTGTGGCATTGATAACATTTCTTTCAGCTAAACTAACGCTAGTAAACTCTTACCTCAGACCTTGTGATTTGACGCTTGGGCAGTTTCACCACGTCGAAGCTCCAAAGTCCGCTCTATAATGAAATCTGATGTGAATGGCGCCAGCTTTGACCGGTGTTCTTTCCAATTGTGCCACCTTGTTGGTGTAAAGAGAGCTGTAAGCTCTTTATTACCTAAATCTGACTGCACTAAAAACTTGCAGCTTTATCATGTCTTTTTATCATGTCATCCAACATGGAAAATTCGCAATGCATATTCAAAATTATTATAAAATGAGCTTCTTAAAATAGACTACATTAAAATGCTAAGCTATTAATTGCTGTTTAGCTGTTGATCATGTTTTCTGTATTTCATATCCTTTCCTTAGCCAATTAAATGTTTTTGATTCCTGTGTTGTAAACAGAATACTTCGAGCTTCAGATCATCTCTACTGGTCCTTGAGGACAGTCCCTTCAGAGATCTGCACTCCAACACTTGAGTGTCATTACTGAACAACTGAACTGCCGTCTGTGGAGATGATGCAACCAGGCAGACACAGGGGCTTGTTTACAAATGTGAAATTGCTTCACAGCCACTTATATTCACTTTGAATCCTTGAATCAATGTTTCATCTCTGTGCGTTGCCATCTGCTCTCCTTGAATATCAGCTCCATCTTTTCTTTATAAACACAGGAACTTGTACTAATCGTCTGAAAATACACTGATTTTAAGTTTTATACGAGGTCCTGTCTGAGGTTTCAAGCTTTACTGCTTTTCTGCTGAGTTAATGATTCACTGTAGATCGCAATAATTTTTATTTACAACAGCATTTTTTTTTCACAAATTACACAATAAAAACAAATTATCCTGTGGCTTAATGTGGACCTAGCTAATCATATGCACCAATCATATGCAGACTGATGTCTGTCTTATTGCTGCAGGTTGAACAAATCATTGACATGATTGACATTGATGCTGTGTTCGAAAGCTGTGTAGCATTTACCAACCAAATCATGTAGCAAATATCATGTACTTTATACACAGTCAAGACAAAATATTATGAACACTTCCTTGTTTCTTGTTTCTCCTTCTTTCTTTCTTGTTCAGTTACAAAAAAGAGTCAGAAATACCAACACCTTCCTAATAAAAAAAATCAGAAACACAATAAACATATGAGAGTTGTTATGTTATTGTCAACATTTTAACAGCCACAAATTGTAGAAAATTGTGCTGACTAAGAAAGAAACTTTGTCTTATAAATTGGGAACGAGTCCTGAATCGTAAAAATTTGTTCAGTTAAGGTAACCACCATCTTGCAAAGCTATTAAAATGGCCTAAGTCACATTTCATTTAGACAGAATAAATTAGATTAAGTCACATTGTTGGCACAGACCATGTTCCTAATAGGATGAAATGAGCTGATCAACTAAGGGTGTGGGCCATTTTATCACAGGTGCCCTGCATCATGAGGAGATGAGTCAATGATGAGTAACTTTCAAGATTATTTTAGGATGGTGACAATATACTAACGAGAAATTGTACAGTTCCACTGATAATAACTTGTTCTTCACCTCAATTTATTTTGTACAAACCAGTGTACATTGCTAAGTAATACCTGAGGCAATGTTGAGGTACTGCCATCCAAGGACAGCCGAGACAGGCTGAACCACAGAATAAATAAATGAGTATATGGCCATTTCAAGGTTTTCACTGTTTATTTGCTCGATAGGGTTTGTTCCGTATCAACAGTAAAGAAAAGTGAAAATACTTTCTCAGTAAAAACTTTGTGAAGATATAGAGGTGTAAAAAATGGTTTGCCCCCTTTAATGAATTCTTATTTTTGCATATGTGTCACTCTTAAATATTTCAGATCAGCAAACAAATTTAAATACTAGTCAAAGACAACACAAGTAAACACCACACAAAAAAATTAGTTTTTACATAAAGGTTTTTAATATAAGGGGGAAAAAAAATCCAAACCTAAATGGCCCTGTGTGAAAAAGTGTTTGCTCCCCCTGTTAAAACACAACTTAACTATGGTTTATCACAAGTGAGTTCAATTTCTCCAGCCACACCCAGACCTGATTACTGTCACACCTGTTCTCAATCAAGAAATCACTTAAATAGGTATATAAAAAAGTTTATTAAAAATAAGGAACAGCTAGACACCTTGATAAAATCCAAAGGAATTCAGTAACAAAAGAGAAAGAAAATAATTGAGATATATCAGTTTGGACAAGGTTTAAACCTATTTTGAAAGTTTTGGAACTTCAGCAGACCACAGTGAGAGTCATTATCCACAAATAGCGAAAAAGTGGAATATATATATATATATATATATATATATATATATATATATATATATATATATATATATATATATATATATAGGTTGGACTTTAGACACCTCTGTTCTAAATATTGCATTCCTTTTTTTTCTTGGTGAGGACAATAAAGGGTTAAAAATTCTTTTCACAACTTCTTGAATGAAACTGATCAGTTTTCATCCTCCTTGAAAGTTCAATTTCAAAGATTCCTCCCCACCTGTAGCTACTGCGTTGCTTCCACAATAGGAGAACATTCGTGATTTTATGCTTCTTTGAAGTGTAACACACCAAGGAGAAGAGTTTGAACTCGTCTTTGTGCTCAGAGCATGTCACCTGGTGGAGCCGTGAATAGTGCACATTTTCTGCTTTGTCTGGTAGAGGTTTGTGAAGGTCAGGCTCCTGCGGGGTTCGTCCAGCAGCACCTCCTAAACACTCCAGTAGTGCTGCAGACACTCATCACAGACACACTTTGGCCACATTTCACAGCTCCAGGATCGTTAAAAACTTCATCCAGAAGAGAAACAACTTCTGACATTTCTTGTACATGATTCTAAGTTTATTCTGAAAAATATATGCAGTTTTGGAAACATTATAAATGTTGAGTTATAATCAAGAGGACAATGGATGATCAAAAGCAATCCAACCAAGCTGAACTGCTTGAATTTTTGCACCAGGAGTGGCATAAAGTTATCCAAAAGCAGTGTGTAAGACTGGTGGAGGAGAACATTGCCAAGATGCATAAAAACTGATTAAAATCCAGGGTTATTCCACCAAATATTGATTTCTTATCTCCTCTGAACTTTATAATATACACTTGTTTTCTTTGCATTATTTGAGGTCTGAAGGCTTTGCATCTTTTTTGTTATTTCAACCATTTCTCATTTACTGCAAATACATGCATATTTGGAATTTTGGAGAAATGTTGTCTGTAGTTTATGGAATAAAACAACAATGTTTATTTCACACAGCTGTATGTATTTGATATGTATTTATATTAGAACTTTTATATTATCTGATTGTTATGTAAGTTACAGTGCCCTCCATAATTATTGGCACCCCTGGTTAAGATGTGTTCTTTAGCTTCTCAAAAATTGAGTTTTGTTCAAAATAATATAGGACCACGATGGGAAAAAAAAGTAAAGTCCAACCTTTAACTCAAGTGAATTTTAAGGGGGAAATAAAATCCCTGACTAAGAAATAATTATTCTTCATAAAATCACCTGTTCCACAATTATTGGCACCCCTAACAATTCTTAGGAAATAAATTTAATAAAAGTATTTCTGTCACTTCTACAGTAGTTTACGAAGTTGATCGGAGTATGTAGGAACATTTAATTAGTAATTCACAACTTCCTGTTTCCCTGGGGTATAAATATGACGTGACACAGAGGCCATTTATCTTCAACATGGGAAAGACAAAGGAACATACCATTCAAGTGAGGCAGATGTGTGTTGACCTTCACAAGTCAGGCAATGGCTACAAGAAAATCGCTACTCGCCTACACCTGTCCATATCTACTGTCAGAGGAATTATTAAGAAGTTTAAAACAACTGGAACAGTGGTAAACAAGCCTGGACGAGGACGCAAGTTTATTTTGCCACCACGCACTGTGAGGAGGATGATAAGAGAAATAAAAAGTTCTCCAAAGCTCACTGTTACAGAATTGCAACAAATGGTAGCTTCTTGGGGTCACAAAGTCTCCAAAACAACCATCAGGCGCTATCTACATGCCAACAAGCTGTTTGGGAGAAGCACGGAAGAAACCATTTCTCACTCACAATCATAAACGCAAACGTTTGGAGTTTGCTAAGCGGTACTATGACTTCAACTGGCACCGTGTGCTTTGGTCAGATGAAACAAAGATAGAGCTTTTTGGCAACAAATGCTCTAAGTGGGTCTGGCGTAACACAAGAGCTGAGTATGCAGAAAAGCACCTCATGCCCACTGTGAAATACGGCGGGGGATCAGTGATGCTGTGGGCCTGTTTCTCTTCTAAAGGCCCTGGGAACCTTGTTAGGGTGCATGGCATCATGAATGCTCTAAAATACCAGGACATTTTAAAACAAAATCTGGTGGCTTCTGCCCGAAAGCTGAAGATGGGTCGTCACTGGGTCTTTCAGCAAGATAATGACCCTAAACATGTGGCCAAATCTACACAGAAATGGTTCACCGCACACAGAATCAAGCTCCTCCCATGGCCATCTCAGTCCCCAGACCTCAACCCCATTGAAAACCTGTGGGGTGAGCTGAAGAGGAGAGTGCAGAGGAGAGGACCCAGGTCGTTGGATGATTTAGAGAGAATGTGCAAAGAGGAATGGTCAAAGATCCCTCTTTCTGTATTCTCCCATCTTGTGAATCATTACAGGAGAAGATTAGGTGCTGTTTTGTTGGCAAAAGGGGGTTGTACAAAGTATTAACATCAGGGGTGCTAATAATTGTGGCACACATGATTTGATGTTAAATAATTATTTCTTAATGTGGGATTTTTTTCCTACTGAATAAATTCACTTGAGTTAAAGGTTGTATTTTACTCTTTTTTTCCATCGTGGTCCTATATTATTTTGAACAAAACTCAATTTATGAGAAGCTAAAGAACACATCTTAACCAGGGGTGCCAATAATTATGGAGGGCAATGTGTATATATATATATATATATATATATATATATATATATAATATATATATATATATATATATATCTCACAAAAATTTGTATGCCCCTTATATTAATCTTTTAATGGGACAACGGTGAAGATATAACACTTGATACAATGTAAAGTAGTCACGGTGCAGGTTTCATCCCACACAAGACGCACAAAGCACCAAGCAGTGATCATTACTACTCTTATCTCCACTAGATGTCAGTGTGTATCCATGCAAGCTCTTCTTTAGACAGAATATATGATGGAGTTACATGTCTTTAGTAAAAAAGCACTTTTTAGTTAGAGTTCATTAAAAGAATTAAAAGTATTGATAATTATTTACTGATGGGGTAGACATATTTTATAAATATGTCAATTTAGCTGCTCATACATAAACATGACACTATTTTACACATCAGTATTCTAGTACTGTGTGGGGGGTATATGCTGTATACTAAACTATAACTAAATCCATCTTTTGTACTGTGAAATAGAGAATGTGCTGTAAAAAAGAGAGAAGGAGGTTAGTGCACACACATCAACAACAGTGTGTGCTGTTTAAATTCAGATTACAGTACATTTGTTCCAGTGATGTTTTGTGAACTTCTTTCACACTACCTCTAAGCTCTATATGGAACATAGAACTTCCACACATTATCCATTTTAAAGTTAACATTATGCGTATATGCTTATTTTCTAATAGATACGCCTCACACCCTACTGTAATTAATATTTTAATTGTTTCTTTTTTACTTAATATATGTGTGTTTATTCTGCTGTAACACTGCAATTTCCCTTTGTCTGTCTGTCTGTCCACATTCTGTTGGAATAGGTTCAATAAGTGGAACTGAACTTTTTGGTCATTATGAGAAAAAAGTATGTTAATAGAAAAAGTATACAGAATTAAATTATATTTATAGTATATCAGTCTAGACCAGGGGTCACCAACATGGTGCCCGCGGGCACCAGGTAGCCCGCAAGGACCTTATGAGTAGCCCGCAGGCCTGGTCTAAAAATAGCATTTTTGTTGCTATTCTTTTTTTTTTTAAATCACAGTTGCATTGATGTAATTTTAGATTATATTACATTAATATTAGCTTAGAGATAGCCTATAGTTTATATATTATTATACAATATAATGTAATATAATATGTAATATTATATTAAAATATAATATAAAATGTAAACACTTGCAGAGATTTATAATAATAGTGTTGCCTATTGATATCTGTGTCTTCACATAGATGAATGTCATTAATTATTAATAATAACATATAATTAAAGGTAAATTGAGAAAATTTGTAATTTCACGAGTGTGTATCAAACTGGTAGCCCTTCGCATTAATTGGTACCCAAGAAGTAGCTCTCAGGTTCAAAAAGGTTGGTGACCCCTGGTCTAGACATATGTTGCAGTGTCACAGGGATATTTCACAGTTAAATACCAACTAATTCTAAAAGCAAAAATCACACTGTCTTTAAAAACAAAGAAAATTTTAAAAGAAAAAGAGTGTGGCTTCTACAGTGGTACACAACCTCAAGTTCAAACACAAGAAATTAAAACTAAGGATTTTTGCCACGATCATCATAGTCCCCGGATAGATCTTAGCTAGAGATGGAACCATTAATCTGCTATTTATCAGTATCGGCTTATTTTTACACAAAATATGTCATCTACGATCGTCCAATATTTCTCAAAGCAGCACTGTGGGGCTCACTTTTTGAGTTGCTTGATAACAGGAAGCTGCATTACCTCATCCAACCGCTAGATGGTACTCTAGGTCTGGAGCACAGCTTCAGACACTTTCTTGTCAGTAAAGGCTACAGGGCCACAGACCTTAGCTGTGTTATGAATGCTTCACAAATTTACTCATTCACTATTTAGTAAATAGCATATACTATAACTATAACTAGCTGTGTTTGTTGTAGGCAGCACTTTTAGGCAGCATGTGTGCACTCTGGAGGAGATGTTTAAATGTAAGTAATTTTAACACTGTTTAGGTTGTTTTCCAGTGTAGTTTCTAGAGTTTGTTTACTTTTAATTAAATACAATTTTCTCTCTTAACGTTATTCATTTGTTTTGGTGTTGTTTTATTGTCACTATGCTTATTGTAGCATCACATCTGAGCTAGCGGGTCGGGGTAAATTACATTTTTTTTGGCAAATAATTAAGACATTTATGAAGCATGTTATGTTTTTTTTTTTGCAACTAGAATGTCAAAATAGATTAGCTGACTGTGTATGAATGTACAATTGTGTGAAACATTAATTTAATGTTTTAGCTTTGATGGCTTATACAAACTATATTATATTATGGTTACATTACTTATGCATTTCCACAAAGTATCTAATCAAAAATAAATAAATAAATAAACTCACCTTTCTTTGAGTATGAAGTGAAGGAAAGTGCATAAGTTAAAGTAAATCATGAATATTGAAGTTTATCTGTAACATGTGGATGAGTAAATTGCTGCAGAAGTGCAAAGGAAAGAAACCTTTCCTTAGTGTAACCTTAGTGTGGTTTGATTAAGCAGGTGTAAAAAGAGTAATCGCACTTGAGTGCAGATCAAAACAAGGAGAAATGTGATCTCGCCCGGTCCCAAACAAACACTGGAACGGTTTACTTGTGATCTGGTCTCAATCCGACCCAGCTATCAAATATTCTCATTTTATTTAAGCTAAACTGCTGATAAGGCACAGTTTAATCTGGTATATTAACCATATAACGCTAATTACCTCAAATATGCACAAATGCTGTTTCTGCTCTATGCTGTTCACACACGCCGTGTGTGCTGCGTTCACTATTCACAGCTGTGCGATTCTGTTTACTACGTGTAAATCTGCACTTCACATTAAGTGTAAAAGCACAGCCTCAATTTTTCAGTGTTCAGTGTTAATGCAGCTTCACACTGCACAGATATAAGCGCTGAAACACAGAATCTTTTTGCTGTATTTACTTTATAGCTCTCGCTTCAGACAGCTCTGACCAATCAGAGCAGGAGACTACTTGCTTGCATGATTTATTGGTGTGCATTTTGATGTGTTTAGGTTTGTGCCTGTTTGAAAACAAATCAAACTGGGGAAGGAAATGCTTTGAGTAAACTAATCAACTGATCAGGACCATAGAAACCAACTACAGGTGTAAAAATGCCCCAAAAGTATGTGTGTTTTAAAGTTAAAGAAGTGTCCACAGGTGTAAATAAGGTAATATCTGTAAAATCCAGTTAACGTTTCCAGGCTGGATGCAGTAGAAATAACGTTGCAGCTTGTTGTAGTCAAGTCGCATTTATCACTATTGTTGTGTAGTTGCCATAACAGCCCCCTCTCAAAACATTTTTTTAGGAGGCTGTTCTTGCATGAGGGAATACTTAGCAGTATTTTCAAGATGGCTGCTAAGTAAATGAACTGACTAAACTTTGCTCAGTCAGGTTCACCTGTGCTTGTTCGGTCCGAAATTAGATTTTGTTTTGCTATTTCTGCTGTTTATATTTGCTGAATTAACATACAGCGAGGTGTAAAATGAAGATATTGAACCCACTAACCGGATAATACCACTCTTCAGAGTCCGTCTTTCGGCTCATACAATGAGTAGCAGAGCTAACAAACACCACTAACTGCACAAACTAGCAAACACTGCAGACCACATGTAACCTACAGGAGCAGGAACAGACGGAAAGCTAAAAGAATCATTTTCAATACATTTTTAGTAGGGATGCACCAATACCACTTTTTCCTTACCGATACCGATACCAATTGTCTTATCCTGAATAAGATATATTATCCTGATTGGCTGCTCCACAGTTTCTGACTTTTTTGAAAGATCTGTTAAGAGGATTGGCTGCAATAGATAATAATTGACAAGGAGCTCCTGTTGTCGACTTAAAATTATTCAATTGAACATGTAATGATCAAAATATCGTTAAAAACAGAAAAATCTTTAGGTGCTTTTCAGATTTTCTGTTTTTATTTTTTATTACGAGATATATGAGCAGTGTTTCTTTAAGAGCCCCCTCCCCCACTGCGGCAGATTTTTCTGCTCTCTCAGAGTCTGTGGTTACATTCCTGCAGTATTGGTGTCTAAATAAACAAAAACGTAATTATAAAAAATATGTCTCTCCTGAAAATTCTTTATTTTATTTTATTGTATTGTATTTTATTTATACATATTTGCCGTCACCTTAGACTTAAAAGAGGTGGCCATAATTAGGGGGATCTGTACCAAATTTGCCTGGCATCAATGTGGCATTAATCGAGCATCTAGCACTGCCTTTGATCAGTAAAAGACGATCAGCAATTGGCCCCAAAAAACATGTATGAAACAGAAACTTTCTGCAATGAAGTGTGGGCAAATACACTCAAACAAGAATGGAAATATTCTTATTGGGATACAAAAGTGTTTATAAACTGTAATACTAGCTAAAGGGGGTATCAGTACTCAATACTGAGCATATAAGTTACCTAAACTTTTGCTCTTAACCTTTTTTAACTGTAAATGTAAAATCAGGGATGCAGAATGGCATGAAAATATTGCATGTCATCCTAAAACAGCGGATTTTCCTTGATTCACAATATGCCATAAAGATTTTAAGTTTAGTTTAATTTGTCTTATGTGGGCTCTGTTCTTCTGTACCCTGTAGATTAGCTAAACTCTGATGTGATCTTTCATCTTATCAGAACTCCATCTCTGATGCAGTATTAAAAACACCTCTCATTAGCATGTGTATCGAAGCGTGATAATATGTCATTTCTGTGCATTTCCACATTTGTGACAGCTAACCTCACCCGCTTAACCCAAATAAGCTTCCATTTCACCGGACCACCATGCAGCTCAGCTCCTCACACATGATTTCAAACCTCCACACAAATTGGATTAAACGCGCAATTTCACTGGACCTGCTGCTGCCGCCTACTAAGTAGCAGTTACCTTTTCTCCATCGCGACTGTGTTCCCTGCTTGAGAGGAATTCTGGAAATTGCTTAGAGGCAATTAGACACCATGAGCCAAAGGACAAGCAAGAAAAAGTTCTGCAAAGTTCAAAGCAGTAGTGTTTTTCACGGGTTTGATTCTGGAGCAATTTAAAAGGGGGTTCAGCGGCTAGATCTAAGGAGATAACTTAAAGTTGTGGTCCTGCAGTTGGTTCTAACTTATACAAACTGCTTGGGTTTCGATGCATGCAGAGCAATGACCCGAGGGTTGAACGATAAGCCTTTGAGGGGCTCGTGCTGCTGCTCCGGGCTGTTGGGTGGGTGCCAAGCTTGTGAATTATTGGTTCTACTTTCTCCTCCTAAGGCTCACCACCACCCCACCTCCTCCCCAACTCCAGCAAACACTTCAAATGGAGTTTAAAAGAGCGACATCAATTCAATAAGCTGAAGCTGACGGGGACAGCGGTGCAATTCAGCCCATCTACTCGCTGCTGCACTCTCATCCCTCTCTTTAAAAAGTGACAGAGTGAGTGGAGGGGAGCAAGGAGGAGAAAAATAATCACAGGGTTGTTTTTCTCAGATGAATTTGTGCTCAGAAATGCTTCAGATCTTTATTAGTTTTCCCACCTGTCTCTCTCATTTCTGCAGTGTTGTGAGAAGGAAAACTGCTCTGCAGCTGCGTCTCAGTACTGTCAGGCTGTACAGATGAACATGTTTTTTCTAAGAGCTCTATGAGATTGGGCTCCATTAGAGACGAGCCATCGTTCAGAGGCTCCTGCCCACAGCAGGCCTGCACAGGAGAGCAGAACGGGTAGGCGCTGAATGCGGCCAGCCTGTGTGACTCAACGCTGCTGGTTATTTTTGGTATGCGGATGTTGAGGTGACCTGTCGGTAGTGTGAGGGCGGCAGACAGTTCCCGCAGAGCAGCGAGTGTGTATCAGTAGTTAGCCACCTGCTGGGAAGTGATTGTATGCTGTGAATGGTCTGGAGTGACTGGTCAGGGGTGCTGGTAGCAGTAGAGCTGGTAATGGTGTGTGTGTGTGTGTCAGAGAGAGGAAGTATAGTTTATTCGTACTTCTTTTTATTACTATTTTTATTCAACTTAAATCTCACTTAATTCAAACAAAAATACAGACCTTATGGCATGTCCTTAATTTTAACCCCACAATAAAATCTCATACTAATATTAACTTTCACCAAAAATATAAAAATAGGGCTCTGAGTGATCCAGTGGGCTAAGGCGCTGCTGCTATGATCAGGAGGTTGCTGGTTCGAACCCTATTCACGCAGCTCGCCATCAGCAGCTGGAGTCTGAGAGAACACAAAAAACAACACCTTTACTTTCACCTAAAACTAAACCCAATCCTAACAGCAACGTTCACTCAATAAATAGAAAACAATTCCTAACTTTAATTTTCTAATCTAAAAATATTATTATAAAAAAATTATTGTCTTTCAGACAAAAAACATATAACTAATCTTAAATTTCACCCAATGCAAAACATAATTCTGAACTTAACTTTCATCTAAAAATATAAACCTAATTCTAACATTATATTTTTCCCCAAAATATGAGTCTAATCAAAACTTTTACTTCCATCCAAAATAGAAACCTAATCTAACCTTAACTATATCGTTAATTTTACTCCCAAATATAAACCTAATCCTAATCTTAATTTTAACCCAAAAAGTAAATCTGATCCTAAAATATAAACCTAATCCTGATCCTGTAAAATATTGTTATCTAAATCTTAACTTTTACTAAAAATATTAAAATAATCCTTATTTAAGTTTTACCTAAAACAATTAACCTAATCCTACCCAAAAAATTTGATCTGATCCTAATCTTAACTTTCACTAAAATTACAAAAATAATCCTTACTTAGGTTTCACCAAAAAAAAAAAAAAAACAATCCCAGACTTAACTTTTACCTAAAGTATGAACCCAATAAAAAACTTTAATAGGACCTAAAATTAAACCTGATTATACTTAACTTTCACCCTGTAATTAAATTTAATCCTAATTTTAGCCCTTTTTTTTTGGCAAGGCAATACATAATGTATCATGCATTTTGTTTAAACATGATGGCTAGAAAGGCAGAGCTGCTGTTATGAGAGTAATTAGCATCTGGTAATTAATTAGCACTCTCTTCCCCATCATCACAGGAGGCAGGTGTGCCTCATTAGGGGAGGAGCTGGCACTCTTTAAAGTCTGATCTGTTCCTTGTGAATATTTTGTTTGTTTTTTCTTCATGTAAATAAATGTGCTGTTTCACCTGTGCTGATCTCTCAGTCTCAGCTTAGTCCTGATCACAAATAAGAGAGATATAGCTCAGCCCCTGCCTGCTGTCACAAATATTAGCATTCTGTGTTAGTACTATAATTTTAAACTCTGCTACTGCTGACAGAATTCAAATGTCTATAAAAAAAATATTTTTTCTTAGTGTATCCACTGTGTTACCTTTACTATTATTAAGTTTCTTCTCATCAGTCTACCTTCTAGCAGGTTTTACTTGACATAGATTGTCAGATGCTTTGATGTGGTAAGTCATTTAGAAATTTTAGCTTCTCGTTCGGCAGCATTTTAACCGATAAGGAACCGTATGAGGCAGCGAGTTTGGGACAACATACATCATTGAAATCAACATACATCATCACATCTAGCGTGGTGGGTATAGCCTCTGTTTACAAACGCAAGTTATTAAACACTTACCTCAGGATAAATCTCAAAGCAGCGACAGCTATTTCTCTTTCCTTTGCACTTAATAAAACATTCTCAAATACTACTAATTACCATAATACTATATTTTAAAGTTTCTTAGCTATGTAATGTTAAAATTCAGGGCCATTTACACTGTCATGCTGGTTTTGATCATTTTAGAAGAACATGCCATTCTTAATGGTCTAAGGTGTTTGTTTCAGGTAGATGTAGAATGATTCATGAAAAATGGATCAGAATACAGGTAGGTATATCATTCAAAATAACTGTAATTTTACATTAACTTTAACAATAAAGGAATGTGACACTCCTATTTTAAGAACAAGGTTTTGTTATATATTTAATAATAGGTTTGATGTAAATGTATTAGCATTTTTCTTTTTAGTCTTTGTTTGAATATTTGGCTTTAAAAAGACAATCCAAAAAAATCTGAAAGTAATGAGATTACATTACTTATAATAATAATGACTAAAATACTTTACTATTACATTGTGTAACAGGTAATCAGAAACCTGCATCAGTAATCTGCAGATTTTTAAAGCAACCCTCCCAACCCTGGGGGTTGTGTTTATATTAAAACCAAAAATGAATATTTCCTGAATACGCATCGTATAGTGAGTAGTTGCAAATAATATTAGAAGTACATACTGTTTACAACCCAGACAGCTTGTTGAAGTATGCTGAGGTACATTCATATAGTGTACTCTTTCTGCACTTGGAAAAGCCAAGCACACCCGAGATCTTGGACGGGAACAGCTCAGTATGTTCAGACTTCACACAGAGAACCGGGTGTTGCTGATTAGAATTCCAGATGGGGCACCGGGGATATCGATCAGTAGCTTATTCTGTGCCTCTGTCTTTCCTTTTCCTCCTGCTGCTGTGTCTTTGAGCAAGCCACACTGCCTGCGAAGTGCTGTAGGGGTGCTGGAGCATGGCTGCCCCGTCTACTCCTCTAGGTTACCCCTGCAGGCAGCCCCTTGAAAGAAAATTTTAAAAAAGGATGTCTCACTGGCCACACAAAAACTCACCAGTCAGGTGGCCTATTATTGTAAATTAGTTTCACATTTAAGGGCATTCTTGAAAAAGGCTTTTTAATTTGATATAACCCATTATCTGTCTCATTTGCAGTTGCAGTTCTATGATAGTTAGCTAACTATTGAACAGTTTTATGACAAACCAACGCATAGCACCTTCATCAGAATGCTGAAAAGAGGTTGGACAGCCATGCCCCCTCCCCCATAGTGAAAATCATGAATCTGATTGGTTAGATTGTCTAAAAGTCTCATTACTATACAGAAGTGGCACACTGGTACCGTGGCTGAAAACATTTAAATCAGTTTTAAATTTGTTGCTGCTTGTTATTTTAGTCAATTTATGAAATACACAGTATGCTTACAATTTACACTAACTATAATATATATTTCCTGATTAAATATCATGTAAAGATTTACATGCACCTATTGTCACCCCATCTCTGAAGGGTTAGAAAGGCCTTACTGCAATCCACTTCTTAAGAGTAATGACGATATATACACCAACCAAGCATCACATAATGACCAGTTCTTTGTTTTGTTTTGCTACACCTCTTATTCGTTTCTTCAGCTCCACTTAGCTATAGATTTATAGAACACTTTGTAGTTCTATAATTTCTTTTTCTCTGCATATTTTGTTAAAAAAGTAAAAAAATTATGATTAAATCATCGTCATGTGACATCAGGACCAAATCAGCCAAATCAGACTTTCAGAGAAATACAGGAAGTTAATATCAGGGGTGGGAGGGGCCTGAGTGAGGTGTTTTGAAGCAAGTTTTACTTGTTTTTTTATTTGTTTATTGTCTGTGGACTTTGCGTTGGATGTATGAACTCCTTAACTTCAAGGTAGAGTATCGTCCACTGTGGGTTTAACGGGATCGTTCGGAGCTAAGCTCAGGATCTGCGAGATCTAAGCGGTGGTGTGGGGGAAGAAACAAGGCTAAGTATGGTTTGCTGAGCTGCTGGGTTTTAGACAGTTGCTATCTCTGTCTTTTGCACTGGGTGTTGTGCTGGTATGAAGGGGTCAGACACAGCAGTGCTGCTGCAGTTTTTAAACACAGGTGTTTACTCACTGTCCACACTTTTAGACACTTCTACCTACAGCTGCTCTGCCTTGTAGATGTAAAGTAAGAGACCGAGGCTCTGAATCTGTTGCTACACAGTTGGAGTTGGTCATTCTCCAGTTATTCACCACTGGTCACAGAATGCTGCCCACAGGATGATGCCCACATGACAATAATGTTGGACTAATCTTAGTCCAGCTGTAACCTTGAAGTGTTTAAAGAAAACTCCAGCAGCACTGCAGTGTCTCAGCCATCCATGCCAGCACAACACACTGTACTGACAGACCACCACCATGCCAGTGTCATTGCAGTGCTGAGAACTGATTTCTGCTCTGTGGTGGTCTTGTGGGGTCCTCATTCCTGGAGTATCATTTCTCCAGAAACACAAATTTGAGTCACGTCCTTGTCTTTCCCCTTCACAGCCTCCATGTTTTTTCCCCTCCCTTATTTGTTGTCTCTGGCTGTGACCGAAATGGCTCCCTACTCCCTCATTAGTGTTGCGCTATGTAGGGAGATACTAATTAGTGGTAAAACAGGAGTGAATTCGGACACTAACTCATCATTATCATGCGCCAGCACCGGTCGCATAAACACACACAGGTGAGGGGGATGAGTTGTGTTTAAAACTCCATAAACACATTGAACTGAGCTCTGAATTAAAGTTAGTGAAGCTCTGAGCTGATCATGGAGTTATTTATCTGCTTGTTATATTCACGCTGTTTAAAAGATGATCCTCACATTACTGAACTACATGAAGAAAACCTTAAAAATAGCAGCGTACACCGGCTCGCTCTTTTGCCAGATTGGGTGGTATCATGCCAAATGTCGAGTTGTGTCTGAAATTGTCTGGGGGAAACGCTGTGATTTGACAGGTGAACAAAACTACCAAGTGTAAAGAGTTTGGAAATTTAACTCGGCGGTGTTGTAGTTAGATATCTAACCCTGCAGAGACAGAGCTTTTAGTCCTGCTGATGGAAAGTTATTTCTTTCTTTTATTGCTTGCAAGGTTGTTTTTATGTACTGTTTTTACGTTTTTGTTTCGTGTGTCCAATGATACAAGGCACAAAACACATAATACAAATATGCAGATAAACTCATTTAAATATCATTCTTTGTAATCAGTGATATTTAAGATATTTATGATATTTTAGTTAAGATTCATGTTGGAATAAACCCTGTAATATTGTTAATATGACGAATATCAGCTGTTTGGGTGGTTTTCTCAGTAAATTTGTGGATCTGAAACATGTTTTACCCTGTGAATTGGTTTTATCTGAATCCCACTGTAACAATCTGGCAACCCTGGTGGCTTGCTGTCCGCTCCGTTTCTTCGGCTGTCTGTTGCTTAGTAGCGAGACCCGCAATGCATTTTGGGACACATTCAGCTCGCTTAGTAAGCAGCGAAGTCTACTATAAATCATGATGCATTATGGGAGTTTTTAGTGCCCTCAAAATCACTTTCGAATCCCCCCTTAAGATTCGGACACTCAAAGAAAAATGGCTGACATACTCAATAGTGCCCTAACTAGTAAATAGGGAGCCATTTCGGTCACAGCCTCTGTGTCTCCCCATGTCTCCGCCCTGTCTTCAGCGCTTCCACCTGTGTTCATTTGTAGCTCCGCCCCCCCCCCCCCCCTTCAGCAATCCCAGGTGTTTTCCATTCCCCATTTATGTATTTAAAGCCCCCGTGTTTCAGCGTTTGGTTGTCTAGTCTTGTATGTGTTTGACATCAGTTAGGTTGCTATTTCTCTGTTTTCTGTTTTGACAGATGGATATCTTGTTTTGAGCATAGTTTTTGTGTATTGTTTGTTTACTTTTAAATAAATTATTTGCGTTTACGTCCGCCTCTTGTCCTCCCTGCTGCTATTCCTAAAAATTAGATTTTTAGGAATTCATTTACACATGGATGGTAATCTATGTAGCAAGTGCACATTTATTATGAACTACAGTTTTTAATAGATCAATATTCATGTTATATAATGCAGCTCTTGTCTGGGTTCTGTCTTCATTTGCACTGCAGTGGTCGGGTGTACGTAAGTGCCACTGCAGTATGGATGGAAATTTCCAGAACTGGTGTTAAGATGACTGCGGAGTTGCTCAGTGTGGGAGATATTGCCAGACCATAGAGAGCCATATCCAGAGAATGTGGCTTTGTGCTAGGAGGTACTGAGGCATTATTAGGTAAACAGTAGGGCCGATACAGAGGCATTATTAGGTAAACAGTGGGGCTAGTGTGGGAGGGTGAGGGTAAAGAGAGCTGCTGAATGGGGCTGTTTGTGCGCATGGTGGACAACAGTGGTTTCAGCTGTGGCAAAGGCGGGTCCATTCAACCCCTATTCACTCTCTCGCTGCCCTCGCTCTCTTCTCTGCTGATGGCCTCTCTCACTGATGAATAGAGAGAGAAGTTGTTGCTCAGGTAACTGGATGGTTGCTGTCCCTTTCAGTGGATATATAACGACACAGGCAGAGATGGGCTGCCAGGAATGTCTCAGCTCCCAATTAGAGCTCACAGCATGGAGCAGCAGATGCTCAGGATGTTATTAATGTTATATGGAGACTCATCTCTTCATGGCGTGCTGCTTGGATGGCTAGACACCATACTGTACATATTAAACAGATTTAGGATAGATTTTACCTTCCATTTTTTAATGTCTAGAACTTTATAAAAGTTGCCTGAGGAGAACTTCCTCAGGCTTTTTTTTTTCTGAGACCGTACTTTATGCTATAGCTTAGTTAGGCTTTTGCTCTTTTTTTTTTTTAAACATTACTGAAGATGAGTTTAAGTGAAAATTGAGTGAAAAAAGACCAACATTCTAATATCTCGTAGCACCTTTTCTGCCAGGATGTGCAGTAAGTGTGTAAACAAGTGGATGACATAAATGAGAAAAGTCCTAATAAAGTGTAGCTGCTGTACCACTTAAGGTTGAATGTAAAATTAAATTGAAAAGCTGCTTTAAAGAAGTCAACTTCAACTTTGTACAGTTGCAGTTGAAAAAGTTTTAACACATCTAAGCACAAAAAGCTGACACTGTGTATAAATAAAGAAAAATTGCTTCTAGTATTTCGTTTTGATGCTAAGCTTCTAGTGGCTATTGATGGGACCGGTTCAGACAAAAAGTCAAATGTTTTATATGCTCCAAGAGTTCTGAACTGCGATCGAGAGGCCAAATATCGGAAGCTGCCCCCCTGAAGTCGATTCTCCCTCCAGTCGTGGACTCTGACTGCTGAAAATCTGCAGAAGAGAGCCAACTGGCACAGATCCAGCCAGACTAAGAATCAGTGCTATAACTGGGGAAAAAATTGCATATGTATAAAACCATGTAAAATAAAGTGTGGCTAAACTGTTAATGTGGTTAAATATATTAATGTCACAAGTTACAAGTGCAATCAGTACATTGTAGCTATATGCCAAGTCAAACTATCTTTAACAGAATGCATTCAGCTGCAAAGATTCCCATTCATTACTCAGGTTGGAGTATAGATACTTCTGTAGAAGTTAACCCTTTGAACCCCAGCCTATTTGATGTGTTTTTTTCTCCGCGCTTTTGTCGGTTCTCTTTTCACTTGTTATAACACGATTAAATTAGGAGAGATCCACATGCTATTATTTTTCTTTATACCAGAAGACATTGAGCTCCTCAAAAATGTCTTCATTTGAGATGTAAATGCTTCCACAATTTAAAAATATCAATGGAATTGATCGTATTTTAATACAAATTTTACCCAGCACCCTTTTTCATATATTTTTAAAAGTGCACACTTCAAATCAATTTACACAAAGCTTTTTCATTTTAGTAATAGTTAGATTAGAAGGTATATTAGTTGGAAGTATAAGGATTTTGATGATCGATTATTACATGGCTTATTACTGTGACAGAATACATGAGCAGCACCAGGTGGATTTATTTTTCTTAATATATATTCTATAAAACACTTCAGTTCAGAGTGAAGTCGGTGCTATTTTTAGAAACAATGAAAATAAGAGTAAAGAGGCTGCTTTTAAAAATGTAAGGAGTAGAAAGAACAAATAACTGGGGGAAAACGTAAGAAGTAGAAGTAAAAAGTCATCTAAAAAAATAATTACTCTCGTAGCCTTAATTTAGCCTAAATTCTATTTACATAAGGTAACGAAGTATTTGTACTTTGTGACTCGACACTGCTGGTCAGCTGCATCCTATTATATGCTGTATTTATGCAATGATCACAACAGAAGATCAGTACAGAAGATCAGTACAAAGATTGTGGCCTGTTACCTAGAAATAAGGAACACGGCCCTGTACCAATAACCTAGCTCTAGCTAAAATCCAACTAAAGGTCAGTCTCACACATAAAATACAACACAAAAATACAACAATTCCTTTTCCCAGTCTTATGTGGAGTAAACTGCAGTTTCCAAAAGGCAGGCTGATACAGAGGCCAGCTCATCAACTTTCCATCAGTTCAGGAAGCCACAGTTCAGCCACCACAACAGCCTGACATGCCTTCTGCCCAGGAGTTCAAGAGCAGCATTGTAGCAGCAGTTCCGTATCTTCTTAGAGCACCCATCCAAGTCCCTGTCCTTGAGCAGCAGCTGTAGTCAGTGATGCAGAACAGCTTCCAGCACTGAAGCATTGTGGCTGATGGACTAAATGCCCAGACGGCTAAACAGTACATAGATAAATACAGATTGTGAGAAACAATGAGCTGACACCTGGTGGGAACATTTAATGGGGGGAGTTCATTTGTTTTAAAGTCCCAGATGAACTCTTTAAATGTTTTTCCCAAAAAAATAGATGTGGAACTGACTAGTCTGTCATGTTTTTACTTTACTACATTCATTTATTCACTTTCCTCTGTTAATGGACCATTAAGGAATATGTTTTCTGGAGTAACTTATAACATAATCAGGATGTATCATCAGATATTATAAGAAAACGTGTTGAGTTTAAGCATTGGCAGCTCTTGTTAGCAGAGCTTCAGCCAGTATTTTCTTATTTGAACTAAACTTGTTTTTCACTAAACTAAAACTGTAGTATTGTTTCTAAATGAATATTAACTTATTTTTTTTTACATTATTTGAGGTCTGAAATTATTTAAATATTCTAAGTGACAATATTGTTATTCATAATAAAGGTTATATAATGTCAGTGGGTTATAGAATAAAACAAAAGTGTTAATTTTACTCAAATATACAGTAGTAAAATCAGAGAACCTGATCATTTTGAAAGGGGTCCCATTGTTTTTTATGGGGTCTTTCACATCTCTAGGGGACCACCCCAAAACCTTCATTTTTTTTTTTAAAGTAATTTAGAGGTGGATGTGCTGCTGCAGAACCCAAATACACCTCAGCTTGAGGTCACAAACAGCGGGTCTTCAGGATTGTCTGGTAAACAACTGAATTCCTGGTTCTATCACTTACAGCAAGTTGTGCAGGCCCTGAAACTACCACCACCATGTTTTACATTTAGTATGATGTACATTTCTGAAATTATGTAAGTTTTATGTCAGTCTTAGTTTTTTTTGTGATCATCAAGATGTTCTTTAGCAAATGTGAGATGGGCCATTGTATTATTTTTGGTCATTAGTGGGTTTTACCTTGGAACTCTCCATTGGATACCATTTTCGACAACTTTTTTTCTTATCATTGAATCATTAACACTGACCTTAACTGAAGGCAAGTGAGATGTAGTTGTGGGTGCTTTTGTGACCTCCTGGATGAGTTGTTCATGCCCTTTTGTAGGGGACTTTTTATGCCACTGTATATATAGTTCATTTTCCATGATGTTAAATGTGGGAGAGAGTGTGTGTGGGGGTGTTTGTTTAAAAGTAGAAGGCTGTTCTGTTAACTGTCATTGATTGGGTATAGTGTGGGCAGGGCTTTGGTCCCTGAATGGTTCGATATACAGAGAGTCACTGCACTGCACTGTTCTGAAGAACAGTGACGGCTCTGTGGTTAAGTGAGGGGGCAGTGAGTGGTCTGTTTTTGTGTTGGTGCTAGTGGTTGGTCTGGAACTCAGTAAAGGTCACATGTCATTGGATGTGTGGCAGAGTGCCTCCCCATAAGCTGGCTGTTATGGATAATAGCTTTATTGATTATAGAGATTGCCCTGATCACGTATTTTTCTGAGTCAGCCTGGAAAGACATTACATGCTCAACGGGCTCTCCGCACACAGTGGAATAAGAAGTGGAGAAAGAGATTCATTAATCAAATAGACACACACACACTCACACACACACACACACACACACACACACACACACACACACACACACACACACACACACACACACTCTCTCTTTTACATTCTGTTCCTCCTCCTTTAGACTGGGCTGGTGTGTTTGTTTGTGTTTACAGTTTCCTGATTGTAGTTGGAGAGTCTCTAGATGAACAGCAGAAAGGTTAAAGTTCACAGGGTCACGTCCGTAGGAGCTGGGAGCTGATCTCCACTGGACCTCATTAGAAGAGCCAACACACAATCTAAGCCACTCATTCTCACTAGCACAACAAGTTAAATATCAGGAGGTACATTAAAACTTTTGCTTCTGCTTCCAGAAAGAAAGGATGGTGATTAATTCCTCTATCCTATGCTTCACAAAAAGAACAACACAGAAATGAGTTTAGCTGCAGCATATTTGTCCATAAGCCTTAATGAAGCCCTTAATTAAGACATTAGAAATTACATGTTTTCCTAGTGTTGTTTTATTGTCTTTTATTTGTGTGTTCTTAATTGCTCTTTTTTAAGTGGGGTTGTTTAGTATTTTGTCTTTTCTTTGTTATGAAATCAGATTTATTGTCACATTATATAAGTACAGGTGTCAGACTACTCAACAAAGACTCCACTTCCCAGCATGCACTCACACGGACTTCCCTGAATCTGCTGATCTTGTGACACTTTAGCGTTCCCGCTCCCCCAGTTACTAATTGGTTCCACCTGGCCTGTCTAGTATAAATACCCTTAAGTTTGCTTTGTCCCCTATCGAGTATTAAATCTAGTTCTTCTACAGCCCATTTTCTTTGTTTATTGCCTTCGTTATTGACTTGTTTTTGTTTCTGACTATCAATTTTTGTCTTGCCCTCTCTTTATAGTTTATTTCTGTTGCCGATCAATTTTTGTGTTTTTTTTGTATATATGTATATATATATTGGATATACGTATAGTTAGCATTGCTTCTTTTTTTTAAAAGAGGGGATCTTTTTATTATTTTCTTTTTTGTTTTTTGCTTGTATACAATGTAATCAAAACATGAACCTATGTTCAAACCTTGGTCCAAGACTGTCGGGTGTGAAAACTTCTTAACTCTCTAACTACTGTTGACAAGTCTCTTATTATTCTGTGTTCTTGACCTTTGCTGTGTTTCCCTGTTTTTAGAGTATGAATCCACCTTCTGTTTATTTGCCTACTGGTGCTGTGACCTATGCCTGCCCTGACCAAGAGATTAGTTCAAGCTTTAATACATTTCCTCTGCACATGCATTCTGCCTTATCATAATATTTTAACTCAGTATAAATCAGTATACATCACATGACTGAATGTGTAAAATAAACTAGAAAAAAAAAATAGATTGAACTAATCAATGTCAGGTGTGCAGCAGAGAGAGGACGCGGGGAGTGGACACAAATGCAAGTAATTTATTTAAAAACAAAGAAACAAACAAACAGTAGACCTTAAACAGAAACTCTGAGAACACACAGGAAACAAACACAACCTGAACCGACAAGGGAATACAGGGAACACTGGGGTATAAATACACTGGAGGGAACAGGAAACACCTGGGGACAGGTAACGAGGGGGTGGGGCTACAGATAAATCACGCAAGGAACACAGGAATGGGCTGGAAACAAGTAGAACACAGAGAGGGCCATGTGCTTAAGAAAGGTAAATAAACAAGCAGGAGGGCAGGAAAAAAAACACAGAGACAAACAAGAGAGACACAGAGCAAGACAAGAATGTGACAATCAAGGATGTTTTAAAAAAAAGTTTTATTTGCAACTGTTCTTTATTTTTTGACTGGCTGAACAGAAGTCCGGCACATTGCCACTGCAGAAAAGGACAGCCCATCCACCAATGGTTCGATCCAGTAATCACCAATAAGAAGGCAGACTTCAGTAAAATCCACTTGAAGCCTGATTCAGACAGTGGCTTAAAGGATCAACCGCACAAAAATGCCAAGGCCAAATGCTAAACCTCACGGTGAGTAAGGTGATAAAGATGCCCGAAGACACATTGCAGACACCAAAGTACAGAATATCCCACATGCTCAGGATGAATAGAAATACCAGCTACATAACCTTCTAGCTATAAACCCTTAGGTCTCACTGCCAATCACAGGTTTGCAAAAAAACAACACAGTGAATGCATCATTAATGCATGCGTACAATTCTTTGACAGACCTATTTCAAACCTCACAAGCTTTGTAAACACCTGATACTCATTAAATTAATACTGAAATCATCCAGACTCTGTGAAGCATTTAGGTGCTCTTATCTGAGGTGCTGTTAAACTTGAGGTTTCTGAGGCTGGTAACTCTGATGAACTTAACTTGTGCCACAGAGGTAACTCTTGGTTTTTCCTCCCTGGGGTGTTCCAGGAATGTTCTCTGATGAGAGCCAGTTTCATCATAATGTTTTTGATGGTCTTTGCGACTGCACTTTATGATACAGTCAAATTAATTCATGTATTATTTTTTTTTAATCTTCATTTAGTAGAGTATTTCTTGTAATAATATGGATTAGAACATTAATCAAATAGAGCTATTCACTGTATACCACCTTTACTTAACTTAAACACATTAAGAGAAAAGAGATTCACAAGTTTAGCACAGCTGTTAACTGCAAGCTATTCTAAGTGACTTTACCTTATAAAGCTTACTGAGAAAATCCAGCCACGGTTTGCAAAACTGTCATCTAAGCAGGAGATAACAGTGAATCAAAAATATAAAACATATTCTGGACATTTTAACTAAATAATTCCATGTTTTTCTTCATAGTTTGGATGACTTTAGTAATAAACTACATGTCAGAAAATGTTTGAGTAATAAAAAACTATGAATTTAAGGTGTGTCCAAACTTTTGACTGGTGATGTAAATATGATGCATGAGAAAATAAATATTTTAATACCTTATCTTTAAAAGTGTGTATAGAGTTTGTATAAAGTATAGAAAGAAGAGTGTAGTTGCGCTACTGTGATGGACTGGTGCCCTACCAGAGTGCATTCCTGCTTTGTGCCTAATGGTTCTGAGTGGACTCCAGACCAGCATTACTCTGAAAAGAAATAACTGGATTTAGAGATTAATGGATGCAAGTTGGCATCAAAAATGAAGGAAATTATGAAAAAATTATATTTTTAAAGCTTTCTATATCATGTGGTTTTTAAGCAGCTGTGAGAATAATCCATAGCTGCACTGTCTATGAAAACCTGAAATCTTTGTAAACATTTTATTTTTAAACATCAGAGTTTCCCATTAACTGTTTAATAAAGTAATTCTGTCAGTGTGTGAATAAACAGAGTCATATTATAAAATTATGACTGGCTTCCTGTTTCTACAATTACTGTTCATATTTATCACCTCCACTGTTCATATAGGAGATTTTTCTATAGTTCTATAATGAAAGACTGCAGTCTTTCTGTTTCACTTCATGTGCTATTGTCCACCTTTCATCCTGGTCTTTATTAGTTCAGGACTCCTCATGTCCAACACAGTACTGAAATGTTCTGTATAGCTTTACTGTCAATGAAAAATCAGAGGCTTCAGACTGTTGTATTAAATGAGTAATAGCAGAAAAAAGCTTTTTATTTCTAAATATTAGAGTTTCTCCAGTAACTGATTGATAAAGTAATTGTGTTCGATTCCTGTTTGATAGTTTAATCCTTCTCCTCTTATCGTTTCACTCCTTCCAGTCTCATTCCAGGGGATCTATGAACCACGCTGACAGTAACCTCCATTAACTGGAAATTCTGAAGGAAACTGAAAAGGATAAGGTTTGGTTATTTCTAATCAAATACAGGATTAAGCTGAATTTGCCCTTGCTTTGTGATACGGCTCTGCAAGGAAGAGCCGGGATCTCCTCTAATTGTAATGTCAAGCCCTGTGTTGCCATGGAAATTAATTCAGTCTGCATCGCTAAGTATTCGGTTTTAGACGGGCTAATATATTCTTATTAATATTGCATGCTACTCAAAATGAGCCCTGAACAGTGTGATGAAGTTTAAACTTATATTTATAGGGATTTAACTTTATTGTGCTTAATTCTAGCAGATTAAGTGGGATTATGTGGGCAGACGTTCAGTTACATTAGAGATTACCTCACCAATCACCTCTGTTCAAATATGTACTTTATAATATTGAGGAAAATGAGAGTATATCATTCTTCTAAGTCCCTTCCGTATGAACTGTGCCTAGAGGGTAAGGGCACAATAGACCACTGTGTTGCATGTGTATATATATATACGCTGATCAGCCATAACATTAGCACCACTTGCTAATAACTATAGTAAAATAAAGTAAAGTATAAAAAACATTGGGGTCTCAGCGGGCTAAGCACTGCCACTATGAACGGGAGATGACTGGCTTGAATCCCGGTCATGCAGCTTGCCATTAGCTGGCAAGGCCCTGAGAGAGAACAATTGGCCTTGCTGTCTCTGAGTGGATAGATGCCGTTTTTTTTCCTCATCACTCTTAGGGTGATGGCAATCAGCACAAGATATCTGTGAGCTGATGTATCAGAACTTAGTCGCTTCATTTTTCTCCGAGTGCTGGTTTGTTAGAAAAGAGGTGTGTGCTAGTCTTCACCCTCCTTGTGTGGTTGCATCACTAGTGGGGCATTTACATTTGATTAGCTGCTATAAATGGGTGGGATAGTCGGCTTAGCTAGTTTGGGAGAAAAATTAGAGAGGTGTAAATAAATCAGTACTTGTTTTAGTGCTGTATTTGTTATAGTGTTGTGTTAAAGTCAGGGAAAGTGGACAAACATAAATATATGACTTACACTGATAAGAACCAAGTTGAGACTAGGCGATTGCTCCCAAAAAATATTTGTCAGGGGTGTTTCTTGTATGCAGTGGTCAGTATCTCTCAAAAGGGGTCCAAGGACTGGTGCTCTTCCATAGGCAGTTCATCAAGGGGCCACCTCACTACTCACAGAATGTAACACTAGGATGACTGAAATTTCAGGATCCTGAGGACATAACCCCTCTCTTTTGAAGTGTTAAAAACAATGTAACAACAAATCTGACCACTCAAGTCATGGACTAAAGTAAGCAGCAGACCCTTTACTATACAAAACTCCACAGGATCACCACAGAGCACATATTATGCAGTAGAATCTGATAGAGTGGACAGTAAGTGGACACAGTGGAAATGTTGTAGTTTCTGAGAAAAATTATGTACACATATGAGGACTTTAGTTTTATATTTAAATAGAACACAATGAAGTTGCAATTAGTAATGATGTGCAAAACATTTATTTTGTGCCTGAACACAGAAGCATTTTTTTGTGCAAAACAAAACAAAAAAGTAGAAACAATTGTGCCCTTTTGAGCAATATGGAACCATTGTGCCCTTTCGACACAAAGACAAACCCAAGTAAAAAAAACTTAAACATTTATTGTATTTACTGTTCATTTAAATTCTAAACAAAATCGAGACTGTAACATGTTAAACTCTTCTGCCACCACTAGGTGATGGTATATTGGCCTTATAAGAGGACACCAGGCCCTTGTAGGGCAAAATTTAGTGTTGTGGTCTAGATGACCCAACATGTGCTGTCCACACATGTGCACGCCAGGTCCTAAGAGCTCCAGCAGCACTGCCACATTAACCACCGCCATGTAAGTGTCCCCACAGTGCTAAGAATGACCCAGCACTAGAGGAGGGCGGACGGATCCAAATATCCGTACTATCGATACCAACGCTGGTATTGGTATTGAGCAATACTCGTGTTAAAAGATTGATACTCACGCATTTTTTTCTCTCCCGCACACACGGACTGCTCTCTCTCTCTGGAAAGAGACACCACCTGAGTATTTTTTATTTTTATTTTGTTTATTTTTCTTGCACTAACTTATTTAAGAAAAAACAGAAATGCACTAAATGAAAAAAAAACCTTATTTTTTAAAGAACAATTCTATTTGAAAAAGGAACAAAAAAAGAAAGAACTTGAAAAGATGTCTAGTGAGGGGAGAATTTTTATTTTTGTATTCTGGTTTCCACTTTTCTACTTCAAAAAATATTTATTTTCCTAATGTCAAGGCAAACTTTGTTTTATTACTGTTCCATTGCTTTTAAACAAACATGTTGATTGTGATAAAGTTTGGAGAAACTCTATCCTAGGTCTTTTGGATCCTTTTAATTTATGAAGCTTAAATATTAAAAAATATCGGTATCTGTATCGGTATCGGCAATACTGGCCCAGCATTTATTTGGTATTGGATCGATACCAAAATTCCCAGTATTGCCCACCTCTACCCAGCACCCAGACCCAGAGATCCTTCTCTGTGGTAGTTATATGAGGTCATAACTAATGTTAAAATAAACTGCTGTTCCCAAATAAGGACTTTTTTTCCTCAGGAGGCTATACTTAATAGTCAGTGAAACTAAAAAATAGACGCAAGAAGTTTTCTTTAACATTACGATACAAATCCACTCTGATACATCCAAATACACAAGATATTCTGTATGATCCAGATACTATGGTACAGGTAGGCATCAATCATTTAGGTTATGAGAGTTAACACACATACACAGGTACGTACACCATCTACCTAACATGTTTATCTCCAGGGACCACTGTAAAATAACTGCTCTGTTCTACCTCTCTCTCTGTATGTGCAGAAGTGTGAGAAGAAAGTGTTCCTAGGTAACGGAAGAACAAGTGGAAAACTAGAACTCTAAACAAACAAGCAAATAAAGACTTCCATTTTCTCTTTATATGGCTTGTGTTTTGTGTGTGTGTGTGTGTGTGTGTTCTGTGTGTATGTTTGTGTAGTGTATCCTCTGGGAGTTTGGGAAGTGGAGTCAAAACTGGCCCTTAATCCCTCCAGCAAGAGATTAATTTCAGAATCGATTTCTGTTCCTTTTCACTGAAGAGAAAGAAAGCGAAAGCGAGAGAGGAGGAAAGAGAGCGGTAGAGAGAGAAGGAGAGAGAACTGCAGGGGATTTTATTATGGATTTGTGTCTGTTGGTCATGAAATGGAATAAAGTGAAATTCTGGTGTTCTGGTCATGAATTTACACTTCAGTACTCTTCGCTGGGCAAAATCTCAACAGAGCATCATTTCACAAAGGACATACCATCCAGCTGAGTGAATAATAGAACATTCCTCGCTTACGTTTGACCCCTTCAAATATTGGGTTTATTTTTTTAATACTTTAGATTGATTATTTAGTAGCTACTATATACTAGGCTGGGTTTCCCCAAAAGCCTGATTCTTAAATGGTTGAGCGAGCATCTCACAGAAATGTATCTATGAGTAAAGATGATTTTAAAAGGTAAATGATTTTGAGAAACTGGGTTCTTGTGGATGCCTTGTGGATTGCTGAAAAACTTGTCATCGCAGTTATGTCTCAGGCAGATATGTTAATGATTACAGGTATGGACTGATTAAACACTGGGGGTGCCAAAGTGCTTGCCCGTGTCTTTCAAAAAGGTTCTTATAGGTTCATTTTGGGTTGCGTACCTTTACACAGAACTGGTATGCTTTAATGTCCAACTGTCTCTCATCTAGAGCCTCCTGTCAGTTGTAAAAAAAAAAGCCTTTCTCCCAGCCTGTAGAGGGAGCCATGTAAGAAAACCAACAACAATGTCCATAAACATTTGGACACAAAGTGTATACAATTTAAAAAGGCAGGGAACAGAAACAAGAAAACATGTTTAGGATTTAGTGGTATAGTCATTTGGTGGTTAACACATTTCCCACTCATTGCTTGGATCTTGGGTTCAAGTCCCTGTCATAGTGGAGGTTCCATGTTTTTCCACTGTTTGCCTCTGTTTTCTCTGGGGAATTCAGCTCCTCAACAATCTAAATCATGAAGCTTTGGTTAATTAGTTACCATAGCAATAGATATATCTGTAAGAAATATTATATATCTTTTTTAAATGGGCGCTTGTTCACTTTTTTCCTTTAAAAATTGAAGCCAATAGGGCAATTTGGCTCTTTTTGGCACTTTAAATGGCACTTCATTCATACTTTTTCATCCACTGGAGCAGTTGCCCTCCTAACCCCTCCTTGTGTTCGCAAGCATGCTTAGTGCCTAATACCACCTTCAAGGGGGTGGTCATTTCTGGTTGAGAGTATGCTGTACGCAATTGGCTGCTGCTTTTAGCCAGTGTGTATTGGTTGAGGTACATTAGTATTTAACAATGTTAAAATGGTTAAGTATTGAGACATTGATTGTTGTTTTTTTTTTGTATTTTTTTTTAAATACTGTTAATTAATTCACCCTTATTATAAAGTGTTACTTTATATTCAAGTGCTGAGTGTACAAAACTACAAGGGTTGGACAATGAAACTGAAACACCTGGTTTTAGACCACAAAAATATATTGTCCCGACAGACAGTTCTGGTGGAAACAGGAGAGTTGAGGTGCACATTGAATTCTGCTGTGATTTGGGCAGCCGTGGTTTTATGTTTTTTGGATACAATCCAGGTTAGCACCTGCACATCCCTTTCAGACAGCTTCCTCTTACAGCATCCACAGTTAATCCTGTTGGATGTGGTTGGTCCTTCTTGGTGGTATGCTGACATTACCCTGGATACCGTGGCTCTTGATACACTACAAAGACTTGCTGTCTTGGTCACAGATACGCCAGCAAGACATGCACCGACAATTTGTCCTCTTTTGAACTCTGGTATGTCACCCATAATGTTGTGTGTATTGCAATATTTTGAGCAAAACTGTGCTCTTACCCTGCTAATTGAACCTTCACACGCTGCTCTTACTGGTGCAATGTGCAATTAATGAAGATTGGCCACCAGGCTGCTCCAATTTAGCCATGAAACCTCCAACACTAAAATGACAGGTGTTTCAGTTTCATTGTCCAACCCCTGTAGGTAAAGTGTTGTTTGTGAAGCATGCTATATAAGTGTAATGTCATTGGTAATAGAATTCAGTATATTGTTTTCAGCATGGACAGGATGACTCACAAAACCTCTTTCTGTGTTTCTGTGTTTCTCTCTCTCTCTCTCTCTCTCTCTCTCTCTCACTTTTCGCACGCTGACACACAATTTATTGTGAGTGCAGTGAAAAGGGTGGCGGTTGGCTCAACTCATTGTAATTTCAGATAAGGATAAAATTTTTATTTTTTTTTTTAGGATTTTCAGGGCATTTGATTTATGCAAAGCCATTGGTGAGGACATGCGTGACGTGTACACTGCATATATGACATGTCTGAGCTCAGAACAAGGGTGTAATACATTAATGAGATTTTTCTTCGGAAAAAGTGCATGGGCTTATAGATGCTTGAGTGAGACTGTGAGAGAGAGAAGGAGAGAGTGAGAGAAAGAGAGAGAGAGGAAGAGAGAGAGACAGGGCGAGCGAGGTTGTGCTTCAGTAAAGGAACATGCAGCAACACAGTCACAGATTAATTGAGAGGTCTAAATGAAGTTTGTGCTCATGAGAGATCAGAGATTTGGACATCAGACCCTCAGCTTGTTAATTTCTTTCTTCCCCCGTCAATAGTCTATTTTTTCATGCTTTGCACCCACACCGATGAAAAAGTGTCAGAGTTTAGGAATATATTTATACTGATGGGCGTGGTGGTCTGGAAGTGAGATGTGTTCAGGGAAGTATCTGACCTGTTTCTTTCTTGGCGGCAGTAAATATAGGTGCGCCACTGACTGATTAAAACCCTCACAACAGTCAACAGTCAGCCGCCCAATCCTATTACACCTCCGCTTGTTACACACACACATGGGCACGCTGCAGAGCACAAACCCAACTTTTAACTTTTAACAATAAACAGAATAAACAATACAATAACGTTTCTGTTCCCTTAAGTGACTTGCTGGCATACCTTTACTGTGTGAATGCGCAGGTCAGTTTCTTCTGCTGAGACCTGCAAAGGTGCCGAGTTATTATGATGAGCGCCAAAGTCAGAGCACACCTGCATCTTAAAGGGAATGACAACTGGCACACTGATTGGTTTACATGCCTTTTGTGCAATTCAAGCCACGCAAGGAATATTTTTTGAACCCTCACGGTAACAAAGACACGCTGACAAGCCCTAAATCCAGTTGTGTGATCCACAATTGACTAAAATATGGCCCACACACACACACACACACTAATCCAATGTTCTGCAGAAAAAGTGCTGTAAGTATGCTGAATCTTGTGAGTGCACACTTTCTCTCCTTTGCTGCACTGTCTGTTAATTACTGTGTGATTAAAAGGTTGTTAATAGAAAAGGTAAGAGTGTGTGACAGAGAGAGAGAGAGAGAGATAAGAGAGATTTTGGGGTGACAGAAAAATAAGGTGCTAGAGAGTAAAAGTGCCAGGGTGTGTGTTGGGTGGTGCACGTGTGTGTGTGTGTATGTGTGTGTGTGCAGGTCCAGATTTAGTTCAATGGGTAATGGATGCAATAGATCCACAGAGAGCTCTCAAGCTGAAGTGCTTCATAATTGTCAGAACACCCTGTCTATTGATCTCAAGGTATAATATATTTCACACACACACGCACTCAAACACACACACACACACACACATACCTTATCCAGCATCACAGGAGCCACAGACCTGCGGTTGCACTTGAGCACTCTATCGCTGATATGTTAAGTGTGTACAAAGGTTAAACACACACACACACACTTGCACTTTACCAGTCTTTAATGTGATCACTGTCATTAATCATCTGTTGTCTCTTTCTTTCTGCATCTCTCTCTTTCTGTCTCTCTCGCTTTGTCACCTTTTATCACCTATTTGGCTCCTCCTTTCAGCTGCCCTACATTTTTTGCCAGATGAGCATCATTTTGGGTATAAGTCTATGCCTGTGTGAGCTTTGTTTTGTGAGTGTGTAAAAGAGAGAACAAGAGAGAGAGAGAGAGAGAGAGAGAGAGCTTAAGGGGGGGGGGGGGCTAAATGAGTGATACACTGAGAAAAAATCAGGCAGAATTGAGACAGAGGGAAGAGACAGCAAGACTAAGTGAGAGACACTGATAAGACACAGAAAGTAAGTGCATTTGCAATAGAATAGGTGTGTTTACTACTCCTGGACTCCCCCTACACTCAGCGTGTAAAGTGTAATTTATGCTTTTCTGTACAAGCTAAAAGATAGCAAAGACAAGACATGACAAGACAATTCTATTCAGCATACCTTTAATCCAAAAATGAACCAAAAAAGAATTGTGTGGACTGGTGTAGAGTTATACTATATTTCATTTACAATGGATGTTAAATGACAGAGTTGAGATTAAAGTCACACCCAAATAAATGGTGTTTTAGTTAAACATCTTATCAGATATAACCCAACTTACCAGACTTACCAGTCCAGTGATTGGACCAGTAAGCTGGTATTCACTACAGGAAACACTAAAGCTCAGCTCACTGGTGTTATTCAATCATCTTACGCTTAGAATATATCCATGCCAATGGGGGAAGTAGTCTGGAAGTGAGGTTTGTTTAGGTACATGTATGGTGTATTGCTATCTTGGCAATGGAAAACGCCAGAGCACCACTGACCGAAAACAACCTAGGCAGATGGATGTCAACAGCCAGACATTTATTGCTGTATTTGCAAGGCAGGGGTGCTGCATGCATTCAATGTGCCTACACCTCTCGATACACACATGCACATGGACATGCAGCAGTACACAAACCTAACATTTACATCAACAATACTAAATAAAATAAATGACCTGCTCACTCACCTTCACAGCGTGAACACGCAGGTCAGCTCTCTGCTTAGAAGTGTAAAAGGACTGCACCGTTAAAATACCAATCCGCCAAAGTCAGAGATCACCTGGCTCTTAAAGGGAATAGCAAGTGACAGGCTCTTTTGGTCTTTTGCATGTTTCGTTACGATAGCAAAGGCACACTGACATGCCCTAAATTACATTACATTACATAACATTACATTTGGCAGACGCTTTTGTCCAAAGCTACTTACAATAGTGAAGTACAAAAGTAATTGAAGTTAAAGGTAAAAACATGTTTAGATAGGGCTTAAAGGAGGTCAAAGGGAAATAACAGGATAGAGGAGTGAAGGAGAGGAAGAAGGAAATGAGGTTAGAAGTAGTTAGTGTGTTAGAGGTGTTAAGAGAGTAAGTGCCCTTTGAAGAGCTCTGTCTTCAGGAGTTTCTTAAAGATAGCGCGAGATTCTTCTTTCTTAACTTAAGCTGGACAGTTTACAATGTAGCAAATTGCCTTGTCAATTTTCCTATTCCTATTTCCTATTCCTATTCAATGGTTTTTGATTTATTGGACAAATCTCCCGGGTCTCTCCTACTGTTGAGGTGTAGTGCAGCCATCTTGGATTCCTAGACTTGTAGGAGGGTTACCTGTTAATTTTTATCACTTTCTGATATCTGAGTTCAAATGAAATGCATTATGTTCTTATAATGTACAAAAATAGAACTCAGATTACAAGACGGTAACAGCAACAACAAACCGTAAATCCTGTTTATTCAAAGCTAGTGAAGCATTAGAGTTAGTCCATCTCTTGCATTTCTATTCTATTTAATTCTTTTATTGGGAATAATTATCTCTAATTCTCGAGAGAGAGAGAGAGAGAGAGAGAGAGAAAATGTGTGGGTGTGTGTGGTCGTCTGTCTGTCTGATGGCCTTTGGGACTGCTTTATATGTCACATTACAAGTAGCTGGAGTGGAAGATTTCATTTAGTTTCATCAGTCACCACACACACACACACGCGCGCGCACACGCACACATGCACACTCGCACACTTACTCACTCACTCACACATGCAGATGATCAGACGTGTGTCCAGTGCTGGTGGAGGAGAAGCACATTACTGCGCCCCTGAAATGAAAACAGCCACTTTAAGGGGGAGCATGGTGATGTGAAATGAATCCAGAGGCTGGAGGAGAGCCTGGAACACACTCCATCATGCAGCCATACTGATATCATAACAAATATCCTCCACACACACACACACACACCACCGGGTCTTTAGATTGGGGAGACAAGGATACAGGAGAGATGTAAACAGGAGGGATGTGGAAGAAGAGAATGAATGTGAGATAGAGGAGGCAGAGAAGACAGAAAAAGGGAGAAAGAGAGAGAGAGAGGGATGCAGATGGACGCAGTGTATTATTGATGAAAGGAAAATGAGAAGGAAGCAGAGGGGGCAGCAGTAGGGCCGAGGGAGAGCAGAGGGGGACTAGTTAGCTGACTGTGTTGCTACTCTGTATTACTGCAGGGACTCAAACGCTTTTATTCTGCTGTTTTTCTCTGTTTCACTCGTCCCAGCAGCTCAGCCTCTAGAAGGGATGTGAAAAACTTCAGAAATTCTACAAAATGATGATGCACTGTCTGTTGTACCTCATGATTTGTACATTTGAAAACAGAATTCAGAAATTGGAATCATCAATAAAAACTGATTCACGATTGAAAAAAGAAAATATTTCCAAAGAAAATATCATAGAATTTAAAATGTTGAGGTAAAGTTTAGATATATCTTTCTAAATTTTGGAAATACCAATCTAAAGTTTTAAATCAACACTCACATATAATCATGCATGTTCATTATTAAACTTTTTTTCAATCACTGTTCAAACATTAGTAAATATAATTTATATAAAATTGAAAGATCATTAAAGTTTGAAAAAACTACCACTGTAATTCTTGGAAATAACCATTCTAAACTTTGAAAAAACACTGTAAAGTTTGAAAATAGCACTCCAAAATTTAAAAATGGCACACCAAAGTTTGGAAATACCATTCTTAGGTTTGGAAATATCATTCTAAACTTTGTTAATACCACTGTAAAGTCTGAAATACCAATGTAAAGTAAAAAAAAAAAACATTCCAAAGTTTAAAAATGGCATTCTAAAGTAAAAAAATATATATATTTTTTGGAATTACCACTGTAAAGTTAAAAAAATACCACTGTAAAGTTTGAAAATACCATTGTGAAGTTTGAAAATACCACTGTAAAGTTTGAAAATACCATTGTGAAGTTTGAAAATACCACTGTAAAGTTGGGAAATACCATTTTAAACTATGGAAATGCCATTATAATAATAATACCATTCTAAAGTTTTAGTATACTACTGAAATTAACATAAAAAATGTTAAGTACATTTGCATGTGTGTAATACTCGAATAAAAAGCAGAAAATCTTTTTTAATTTTTTTTTGTAAACATACTATGGGAACATTTACTGTTGATTAGAAACTTGCCAATAATAACCTGTGACAAAACAGAATAACCTTTTTGCATTATTTGCAGCATAGCAAATTCATAGTATAGGTGTTTGCTGCTTACTGTTTTACTGAAAATCGATTTGCTAAATGAAAATCTTGGTGTCTTGATTGGATCTCTTGAAAATCTATTGTAAGTAATTAGAGTATGCTGTTCAGATGAGTGCGAGTTTACCATGTTTAGGAGGTGTGGTTAGTTACAAAGAGCAGAATATAACAGTGTTGTACAGTAAATATACAGACTATACAGTTGCTTAATTCACTCTAGTATATTTAAATAGAGTACTAGCAAGTATTCCAATCATATGAATAACGTGCTCAGTTCATATGCTCAAAAACATTCTCAGTGTGTAGAGGGGGGTGGGGAAACAGACAGAAACATAGAGAGAGAGAGAGATAGGGAGTGAGATTGAAAGTGAATGCTGCTAATGGAGCAGGATATTGACTGGTTGTGCTGTAATCTGTCAGTGCAGTCGGGTCAGTGCTGAATAGAACAGGAGGTTTAGGCTTAGCTTAAGGTCAGTCTAGTCCCCATTCTCGCTGTCAGCCTGCAGTGACGTCCGAATCGAACACTATATCCCTTTGGAATCAAACACAATGATTTGTTTGTGGTTACGCCTTTAGCTGAACTGTCTGCGTCTGTTTGGTGCCCAGTGTTTGTTCTTGTTCTGCACTGGAGTTAAGAGGCTTGCGGAGTGAGGCTAATAAGTGTCATAAACATATACGCAATCTAAATATTCTTCATTATATGGGTTGACAAATAGGATACTATGTTACAGTCATATGCATTAAACCAAAATTTGACCGGTGCAAAAGTATGGGCACCCTTATCATTTTATTGATTTGAATACTCCTAACTACTTTTTACTGACTTACTAAAGCACAAAATTGGTTTGGTAACCTCATTGAGCTTTGAACTTCATTGCCATGTGTATCCAATCATGAGAAAGGGTATTTAAGGTGACCAAATGCAAGTTGTTCTCCTATTTGAATCTCCTCTGAAGAGTGGCATCATGGAAAATTCAAAACAACTCTCAAATGCTCTAAAAACAAAGATTGTGCAACATAGTTGTTCAGGGGAAGGATACAAAAAGTTGTCTCAGAGATTTAACCTGTCACTTTCCACTGTGAGGAACATAGTAAGGAAACAGAAGAACACAGGGACAGTTCTTGTTAAGCCCAGAAGTGTCAGGCCAAGAAAAATATCAGAAAGGCAGAGAAGAAGAATGGTGAAAACAGTCAAGGACAATCCACAGACCACCTCCAAAGAGCTGCAGCATCATCTTGCTGCAGATGGTGTCACTGTGCATCGGTCAACAATACAGCGCACTTTGCACAAGGAGAAGCTGTATGGGAGAGTGATGCGAAAGAAGCCATTTCTGCAAGCACGCCACAAACAGAGTCGCCTGAGGTATGCAAAAGCAAAAGCACACCATGCATATTGCACATTTTCTGTTAGTACAATAAACCTCATTTCAATCCTGAAATATTACTGTGTCCATCAGTTATTAGATATATCAAACTGAAATGGCTGTTGCAAACACCCAAATATTTAGAACTATAAATGATTAAGATTAATAAGGGTGCCCAAACTTTTTCATATGACTGTATATGTAAAAATGGCAAATAATTTTAGATAAACAATATTCATTTTCTCCAATTTATCAATACCATGTAAAACAAATGATATTAGCATGCAGTCTAACGTGCATATTTTGATAACATCTAATATAAGGGTCAGAGATAACAATACTTATGACCGTTATAAACATTGTTAAATAAGTTATGAATTAATTAATTAATAATTTTATTTTTTTATTTTAATCCCACTTTTCCCTAATTTAGCTTTGCCAACTATCCCACTCAACTGCACTCCCCCTATCACTACTGATGCCCCAACACCAGGAGGGTGAACACTAGCACATGCCTCCTCCGATACATGTTAAGTCAGCCACCACTTCTTTTTTAACTGCTGCTGGCGTAGTGAGAGAGCAAGACCCATCATGCTAATTAATATTGAAAGGGCAATCCAAAAGAGTGGTAAAAAAGCCAGACCAGGTTAAAATATAAACAGCAAAACAAATAGATAGGGATAAAGAAGGAACGTAGCCAAAGAAAATTAGGCAAAAAGGAAAAAAAACACAAGCGGGGCTTAAGGCCCTGTTTTCTATAGGTCTATAGGTGAGCCATCAACTGTGCACCAGGCAGCTCTGTGTAGTGCATGTCAGTGTGTCTTCGCTATTGTAACGACAGGAAAATTTTACTTATACCATCGTTCCAATAACGAAGACATACTGACATGCACTAAACTGACCTGCGAGGCATGTACTAACTATTTTAATTAATCATGGGTGTGTTTTGGGCATAACATGCAATAAACCAATCTGCCATTCCCTTTAAGAACCAGGTGCACCCTAATTTTGGTGCATTGCGATTTCAGGGGCACAGCTACCTGGACGTGTTCAACGCTTTTCAGCAGGTTCACGCTCGTTCATTCTGTTAATCGTTGATGTAAAAGTATAGCTGGCAACAGGCACATGCTTTGGGTTTGTGCACTGCTACATGTCTATATGTGTGTAACAAGCAGGGGTGTAAGTGTACATGGTTGGCGATGTGCCTGTGTTAACAATTTACTGCCAAGATAGCAATAAACGTCTGACTGTTGATGTCTGTCTAGGTTGTTTACTATCAGTGATGTACCTGTGTTTTCTGTTGCCAAGATAGCAATACACCAGACATTTGCCTGAATACAATAAACCTAATTTCCGGACCACTACATCCATCAGGGAGGATATATTCACAAGCACCTTTAATATTTAAATGACATGGGCACAAGGCATTTAATTAAACTGTTGGTCGGGTGTAAGATACCAACAAGCATCACAAAAAAGTATTATTTTAATGATTGATGATGTCTCAACTAGGGTCCATTCTATCATATGTACTGTTAATTAATGTACCCTTATTGTGAAATGTTACCCAAAAGTCAGAACTGGGATTTAGAGAGTAATTTATGGCTTCCACAGTTCCCCTTAACAAGCATTGCATTGTTTTTGTAAACTGGAAATTGCAAGGTTTACACCCTGTAACATAATTTAGTTTATTTTTTATTTAAAGGTCTAGGATACTGTTTAAAAAAGCCACAGCATTTTTCGTGCTTTGAGGCAACTTATAATAACAATTTTTGATTTGCCTATTAGGTAACCAGTAACTAGTGAGTCAATTGATACTTTATAGTCGGAAAGATGCAAGATGATGCATTTGTGTGGGAGGAAATTATAATATTGTCATAACTCCAGCATTAATATTACATATTAATGCTCCATTCTGCAGCAACACATTGCTGAATTTGATTGGATCATAAAAAGAATGTGTATAGTATATAATGTGTAAGAACCAATAAGCAAAGAGAGAAAATAAAAATGAATATGATTTTAAAAAAATAACAAACAATGGCAAGTAAAACATTTCCTTAGAGTAAAAATGTCCACCCTCTGCATAATAAAACAGCTAAAGCTGTGGAATAGTAGTGCAGAGAATCGGCGGCTGAATGTGGCCTAAGGCATGATCCGGAATGGCTAGAGGAGCCTCCTGGCTCTATAGCCTCTCCTTATGCTGCCTCATCTGCTCAGCACCAGCTGGAGCGCAGGGTGCCCACAGGAACTGTGGAGTGCAGATGAGGGTTGTGTTTCATTGATGGGCTATTTTTCACTCACAATCTGGCCGTGCCGCTAAATACACAAAACTGGAATATACACACAATCCATCAACACACTTTTGTACTGGGCACACTATCTTTTAAAGGTCTCCTTCCTCTAAAATCCAAATTTCTTGTTTTTTTGTGAAATACAATAGGTCTCTCTGAGATGTATTTGAGGCTGCACATGAAACTGTTCCTCAACCTCCATTGTCTGCAGTAGCTAGTAAAAGAAAATGTTTAGAAAAACAAGTCGATCAGGAAAAGCACCGTGTAAACTCGTGAATTAGTATTAATGGCCTCGCCCAACTTGGCTTGAGACCGCCCACAGACAGCGCTAAAGCTAGGCAGTCAGGCTTGTCTCGTCAGACAGAAGCTAACAGCCATACCAACCGCATGGCAGTTTCGTTATTTGTGCAAATAACACATCAGTGTTATATGCTTTGCCCAGTAATTCAGAGCTGGGGAACAATTGGTTAGAATTTGTCTATGGAACACCACCAGAGAAGTACAATTGAGATAGGTAGGTGTATTTTTAGAACTGTTCTGTTTAAATTAGTTAAACTAGTTAGTAAAAATCCACCCCAGGCTCTGCTGCAGCTCAGCCAACAAAACCCCAAAGTGGATTTTTACTTTCTGGACCAGGGGCCTCATGTACTAAAGGTGCGTACGCACAAAAACTTTGCGAACGCCATATTTCATGCTCATGGTCAGATGTACTAAATTTGACTTCAACGGCAGAAAGTGCGTTTCCCCGCGGCACTTTCGTTTTGGGCGTACGCCTTTATTTTGTGCGTATATATTGTGTTTTTGTAATTTGGCGACACTTAGAGGCGATACATTGAAATGACAACTAATAAGATATCCTTTATGCACACATTGTAGTAAGCATTATTGGTTAAAATAAAGTCTATTAATCAGACAATTTCATTGGCTTACAGAAATAATCGTTCAACGTGTTTCCACTGCCTAGATTATAAAAAAATACTTAAAGGTTTGCGCTGGAGTTGTTGGAGATGGCAGCGTTGGCATTATTGGAAAATATTGCTAACGGCTGAGTTCACTGAGAGCGCATTTTCCGTGACCATTATGTTTTTTTGGCCCATGATGATGACTGGCTTATAAACCGTTTTAGATTTCCAAGAGCATAAGAGGATAAGAAAACAAGCGTGACGGGTGACTTCTTGGTAAGCAACTCATTTAAAGCAATTAAATGAAAGCATTTATTATCCATCTTAGAATAATACCATTTAAAACATGAGCATGAGTAATTAATATTTATAATTAATTAATTTATAATTAATTATTATTAATAATAATAATTATTATTATTATTGTTGTTGTTGTTGTTATTATTATAACATTATACTCTGCGTAATTGAGGGAGGAGACATGGCAGGTGTGCTGCTTTCGTGCATTTGCGCTTGATTTGAAGTTGATTGCGATGTACTAAGAGAAAGTACTTGGAATTCTGCCTACGCACGGTTTGATAAATCCGGATTTTTTTGTGCGTACGGAACTTTTCAGGTCTGAGTGTACGGAACATTTTAGTAGAAAGTCCACGCAAGTCTTAGTACATGAGGCCCCTGGACTCTAAGACTAGGTTAGTGGCTGAACTGCACTTAGCAGGCCATTACACATGTTGTAAAGTGACATATGTTGTTGCAAAGACTGTTATTAGTGTAAAAATGTCTTTATTTTAAAATGTTACTAATTGTTGTCCATCTCGCCGCCTCCTGATGTCGCAGGGCTGTTAGCCAGAGCCGATAAGTTTGCATGTATGAATGTTCACTAGCAAGAAACAAAAAATCCTATATAAAAAGTGTGGGAAAAATAATTTTGTGTCTTATGGTGAAGTACACTTTTTGATGGTTAATTTCTGCCACCCCTGCTGCAAGAAAAAAACTGTGTATTCTGAACATACTTGTGTGCTAATGAATGTTCTTCTCTTTCAGCATAATCAAAGACTGATAATTTAAGTAATAGCTTTGTTTTTGATGTCAAAGGAAAATTGGATCTAGTTGTGTTATGGGTGTTTTTCATCTGTCCAGATAACTCTCCACCTGTCTGTCTAAAAGAAGCAAAAGAACGTGTTCTACACGGTTTCTATACCCGTTTAGTGCACAAGTCACTGCGTATAGACATAATTTGCAATTTCCAATGAAGCTGCCAAACTCATGAGTGTGAAATCAACAACAAAGGCCTCATTTTACCACAAAAAAGAAGCCTTTGTATAAAAGAAACAGACTGCATTCCAAATGTAGGAGAGAATTTCTAAAGCAAGAACATTAATCTTGATCAAAGCAGGTGCAGCAGTAAACAGTGACTAATGTTGCATCAAGTTATAGAACGTTTCCAGATAAATAATCTGTTTTATATGAGACACAGTAAGAAGGATGCTTATAAACAGCAATGAGATGCTTGATGTATTTGTTAGCATCGTTTATGGGGAATGACTATTAAATACAGCTGTGCATGTTTACAACTGAACCTCTAAAGAGACAGAAAAAATGTATTTTCTAGATCTTTACCCAGACTGAACGATACAGGCTGTCAGAGCAGTAAAGCTGACACTTTTGCAATCTGTTACACAATGGATGACAAAATGACTGTAAAATTAGGCTTTGCCTAGCAGAGGTAATATGATTTATTAGACAGTTGCTACCTTACACCCTGTCAGCAGTCTATTTTCTGGCCTTACGTCCACGCTGTTAAACTAGCATTGGAGTTGTTGAATAAATCTACACTGATGGGCGTGGTGGTCTGGAAGTGAGGTGTGTTCAGATATATTTCTGGTGGTCTGGGAAATACAGGCGCGCCACTGACCGATTAAAACACTGACAACAGTCAACAGCCCTGCAGCTATGCAGTGTACACCCCCACTCCTTACACACACATACACATCAACAATAAATAGAATAAAGTATAAAATAACATTGCTGTTCCAGTAAATGAGCTGCTGGCGCACCTTCTCAGTGTGTACAAGCAGGTCAGGCCCTGCGCTATTAAGATATCAATACGCCAAAGTCAGAGCGCCAATACATTTTTAAGTACTTTTCCATAACTTCTAGGAAAATGTTCATGACCATACGATCCTTAAAACATCTGTGCAGACATGGACAATAAAACCAAAAAACAACTTATCAACTATAATCCAAATTGATTACAGTCCTAAAACTAAGCTGATGTATTTTTTTTCGCTCAAAATAGCCTTTCTCCGTCAATAAATTGAATCACAAAGATTTGTAGAGCAAATTTCTATTACTTTTCCCAAACTTTCTGGGTATTTTTAATTTTCCAAAATGTATTCAGGCCTGAAAATTGCTGTTTTGAAATTCCATGACTTGTCCAGGTTTTTCTTGACCGTACGAACCCTGTACACTCTACTCAACTGTAAGAGAAGCCAAAATCGAGAAATATCCAATTGCTGCTTTAACAATAATATTTGAACAGGCTACAACAATATTAATTAGAAATCTATAATAAGTTTGAAAGCAGTGACAACATATAAACAGCTCATGAATTAAACAAAAAACAGTAATTATGTAACATTAACCAAACTCAATCAGCAATATGCCTTTAAATAGACATAGAAAACTTGCTGTTTATGGAAACTATATCTAATTTTAGTTTATTTTTTTAACAGCATAGAGTTGTGACATAGATTTTTAAATTATATTTGAAGGTTAAGAGTATGTCTGAGTTCCAAACTGTGACATGATTGTTGTTCGTAGTTAGGGAGCTATGAAAAATGGCCAGTGTTTTGTGAGCTAAGTGAATGTGATGGGTTGTTTCAAAAGAAAGCAAATTTAATAATCATCGGATAAGAAAACAGGAGTAGTGTGGTCATTGTCTGTGGATAAAGTTGTGATGAGCAATATATCACCTGCATTCTGAACCGTCTGGAGCCTGTTTAACGATTCACATGAGCATCTAGCCAGCAAAACATTTCAGTAGTCCAGCCTTGAGGTTATTAATGCATGCAGCAGCCTCTTGGCATCTTTTGGATAAAGCGCATTTCAGAGTTTGGCAATATTTCTTACAAGAAGACATTTTATATTTATTTATTTCACCCCATTTTCTCCCTAATTTGGAGAGCCAATTACCCAGTTTTCATTCATATTAATTACCCCTAAAAATAGGAGGACACATGTGAAGTCAGTTACTGTCTTCTTTTTTTTAACTGCCACTGATGCAGCATCACTGTGTAACAAAGAGGAGGCAGGATGCAAGCGCAAGTCGGTTTTACTTTCAATATTAGAAAGAGTAAACAAAGAACAAAACACTATGGAATAATATAAATAAAAGGTAACTAAAACAAAACACTGTGAAACAGAGGACAAACTAAAAGACTGAAACAAACAAGCAAAAATAGCAAACAATGAAACAAACTATACAAAGCAAACCTGGAAAAACTGAAGAGAAAAAACACAGCAGGTATGAGGCTAAACAAAACAGATAAACAAGATCCGGACAGAGTAACAGGAAACGGTCAAACAAAAAGCACGACAGAAAACAAAGGAGCACATGAGGTATTTATATACAGGCACACACTAGGGTCACCTGTTGTGAGGTAAAGAGGGGTGGAGTTACAAATGAGACAGGAGGGGTTACAGATGACAAGGCGGGGCTAAGGCGGAGACAAGACCAAACACAACAGTAGCACATGGCTGGGAAACATAACAGGTAAACAATAGAGAACAGGACAGGAGCAGGAAGGAACCAAAACAAAGAAAAAAGACACTGGACAGACACAGGCTAAGGTGTGACACACTGAGTAGCTTAAAGGACACTTAAAGGAAAGCGCAGCAACACATCTCTGATACATCAGTTAACAGATGCCCGTGCTGACCAACATCACATTAGTAGTAAAGTGGGGAGAGTGTGTCATTTACTCACCAAAGAGAGCATGGCCAAACTGGCTGCTGATGAAAAGCAAAATGATGTGAAGACTATCACTTTACCACATCATAATTAATTTGCATAAAGTTAAGCAAGAGAAAGTCTTGCTTAATTGCCTTTGTCACTTTGTTGCTGCTTGTTACCATGTTACTGCTACAAATCACGTCCTCCAATAGGAAATGCATGGTCGCCTGTCACTCTGTTGCCTGACAGTGTGAATGCAGAGTTAGTCTTCTGGACCGTTTGCAAGAAGCCCCAGAAGTCCAGAAGAAGACAACTTTGGACATGATGCATATAATCAGCTAAATAGTTATCGTCGCTAGGAACGGCCATAGGTAATGTTTACCGTTACTTGTTTTAGGACATAAGAAATCACTCAACATATAATCACATTTGTAGTTAAATTGAGTCAATATAGAGTCTAAATTTTGGTTTCTGACATATGATCGACATACCTGTCATGAGCTAGTAATCAGATACATTCATATAAAAAAGGTTGGGCACCCCTATTAATCTTTATCATTTTTACTTCTAAATATTTGGGTGTTTGCAACAGCGGTTTCAGTTTGATATATCTAATAACTGATGGACACAGTAATATTTCAGGATTGAAATGAGGAAGAACTGTGCATGTGATATACCATTTCCTTACTATGTTCTTCACAGTGGAAACTGACAGGTTAAATCTCTGAGACAACTTTTTATATCCTTCCCCTGAACAACTATGTTGAACAATCTTTGTTTTTAGATCATTTGAGAGTTGTTTTGATGAGCCCATGACGCCACTCTTCAGAGGAGGTTCAAATAGGAGAACAACTTGCAATTGGCCACCTTAAATACCTTTTCTCATGATTGGATACACCTGGCTATGAAGTTCAAAGCTCAATGAGGTTACCAAACCAATGTTGTGCTTTAGGAAGTCAGTAAAAAGTATTTAGGAGTATTCGAATCAATAAAATGATAAGGGTGCCCATACTTTTGCACCGGTCAAATTTTGGTTTAATGCATATTGCACATTTTCTGTTAGTACAATAAACCTCATTTCAATCCTGAAATATTACTAAATATTAAATATTAATAATATGTGTCCATCAGTTATTAGATATATCAAACTGAAATGGCTGTTGCAAACACCCAAATATTTAGAACTAAAAATGATTAAGATTAATAGGGGTACCCAAACTTTTTCATATGACTGTACAACACGTCACACAGATTTTCTACAATACACAGCTCTAGTTAGCTCTGCTGATGACAGTGCTTGAATTTTGCATGTTCCCTTAATATGTGATGACACATCCTGATCATTTAGTACTAAAAATATAATCTTTATTGGTCCTTTAATCCTACATACTTTAATACTAAGACTCAGCACTTCTATAGCAAGTAAATATTTCTCCAGAACTTTGGGAGTTTACTCTTTTTTTTTTTTAAAGAGTGAATGCTTGTTGCAGTTTACAAGGAAAGAACAGCTGGTCCTTTTCATTTACCAGTTTATTCAGACTATCCATCTTTCTGACTGACAGCCATCCACAGCACAATTCTCTCTCTCTCTCTCTCTCTCTCTCTCTTGCTCTTACTCTCCAGCTTGCTCTCGCTCTCTCTCTCTCCCTCCCTCTGTTTCTCTCGTCCCAGGGGTGACCTTGTGTTAATGAGGGTGTGATCATGGGGCTGAGAGCAGCTCTTTCAGCACGCCCTCCCTGGCACAGGCATAACCCAAGTACAACAACAACCCCCCCCCCCACCTCTTCTACACCCCAACACACACACACTCCCTCACTCACTCACACACAGACACCATTAGCACAACCCTGTGGCTCAGAGAGCGTGAGTTTACCACAGACAGTGAGAGTGAATGTGTAAGAGAAGGCACAGTGACAAAGAGCCAAAAACACAATCAGCGCAAAAAAGTGGATGAGAAGAGCCGGTCAGGACTGCTTTGAGTGCTGAAACACCAAACTAGAAGTAAGTACCACGTAAGAGAGATTTTAGAAGAATGGGATGGAGAAGTGTTGAGAGAGAAAGAGAGAGAGAGAGAGAGAGAGAGAGGTAGATGGATGGGGTGAGGAGAGACCGGGGAGAGACAGCAGGTTCAGCGCAGAGCCTGAGGGAAGAGGCTGTGTACTCTGAATGTATCACTTCGTGTCATGTGTGAGCACGGAGGAGACAGGCAGAGAACTTTCAGAGGGAGATTTGTGGTCAGAGAGAATTTCCATGCTTTGCGCGAGTGTGTGAGGGCGCGAGTGTGTTTGAGGGCTCGACAGGGTGTCCTACAAGTGTCTCCTCAGCACTGGTCAAGCAGCTAGCGTAGTCCACAGATGAAGTGAGGGTCACTGTGAGCGCTCAAGGCCTGCTCCGTATGTCACGCCGATGATGTGACAAGACTGAGAGATAATGTGCTAGTCTTTATTGTTGTTACAAATGATATATGTCAAGAGTAAAGACAAAATAGTGTGATATATTGTAACATATTGTGATTCTAATAGATTTGGCACACTGTTGATTAATATTGTGTTAGTGGATCGGTTATATGTTTTTTGGGTAATTATGTTATTTTTTAACCATAATCCAAACCTTTTGTTAAATAACATCAGTACATGGTTAAGAACATCAGCAGATATATTTATCTAGTACTATGACAGGTCTGTCACAATACCAGGGATTTGGTGTTTCAAATTGAAATTCTGACACAATATAATAATAAATCAATTAAATTAATGTATGCAGTATATTATAGCAGGAGTAACAACACCTTAAGTTGGGCACAAATGGAGACAAGTTTACTCAGGAAGTATACCACAATGGTTAAAAACATAATAAAGTACTAAACTCTTTTTGTTTCTGAGATGCAAAAATCTTCACTAGTTACTTCTTCCAATCTGAAGAGGGAGTCATTTTTGAGAAGCAACTTCGTCTCTGAAATCTCTGGTGTACTTGTCTGATTTTTTTGCATAGCAAACTTCTGGGGTCTCTTGGGTGTGAGTGTTTGGAGTCTCTGGGGTGTAAGTTTGAGTCAAGTCTATTATCTCAGGGGAATAGGGGTGCAAGTGAGTTAAGTCTATGGAGTCTGTGTTGAGTCTTAAGTCTTTGGGGTGTGAATCTGAGCCAAGCCTCTAGGGTGTGAGTCTAAGTTGAGTCTATGGGGTGCAAGTCTGAGTTGAGTCTCTGTGGTGAGAGTCTAGGTCAACTCTCTGACGTGAGAGTCTGAGTTGAGTCGCCGGGCTGCAAGTCTGAGTTGAGTCTATGGGGTGCGAGTCTAAGTCGACCCTCCGAGGTGCAAGTCTGAGTTGAGTCTCTAGGGTGCGAGTCTTAGTTGAGTCTCTGTGATGAGAGTCTAGGTCGACTCTCCGAGGTGCAAGTCTGAGTTGAGTCTCTGTGGTGAGAGTCTAGGTTGACTCTTTAAGGTGCGAGTCTGAGTTGAGTCTATGGGGTGTGAGTCTGAGTCGACTCTCTGAGGTGCAAGTCTGAGTTGAGTCTCTGGGGTGCAAGTCTGGGATGAGTCTCTGAGGTGCAAGTCTGAGTTGAGTCTCCGAGGTGAAAGTCTGAGTTGAGTCTTTGGGGTGCAAGTCTGTGTTGTGTCTTTTGGGGTGCGAGTCTAGGTCGACTCTCCGAGGTGCAAGTCTGAGTTGAGTCTATGGGGTGCGAGTCTAGGTCGACTCTCCGAGGTGCAATTCAGAGTTTAGTCTATTGATTGCGAGTCTGAATTGAGCATTGTTAAAAGTTTTTACGTTAGTCAGTAGATTTGTATGGAAATACAGATCTAGTATGCATCTCAAATTTAGCAGTCTTCAGTCTCTACCAGTTAGCTAATTAGCTAGATAACGACTCGTTTACAGACAGAGCAAGCCTGTCTCTCTTTCTGAGTCTGAGACACAACAAAAACACAAAAGAGAAGGTGGAAGGGTTCCCTTAGAGGGAACATGCAGTTTGGACATTGAGTGGGAGATTAGAACAGCACTCAATTTCGTCCTTTTCATTTTTTTTTGGCATGTATTGAAGAGCAAATTGCATTTCCCTTGAATAGAAGGTGTCTAGCAGTGCCTAGCTACATATTTTTAAGGCGTTTATTTTTCTTACTCTCTCTTTTTTTCATTTCAGAAAGTTTCTTTTTTAAAACAGGCTTAACATTCTGTAGTTTAATGTGGTGGTTGAGCTTTTATTCATAGCCAGTGTAGATTTGTTTATTTCTTGCCTGAGGAACCCGCAATGAGTTATATGAATATAAGGGCAATAAAATGTGTCTCACCTTCCTCTTTATCACGAAGCCCCTCATAGTATATGCAGACCTGATTCTCCTCTTTTTTAACCTGTGGAGAATATTGTAGTTTACTGGAACAGCACTGCGCTTCATGTGCAAATACTTATTTGCATTTTTATATCTGTGTGACTAGATGTGTATGTTTGCTTGCAGTGTGCAGAGCAGTTCGTTCCTATGTTGCATTGAGCATGTGTGTGTTGGAAGGCTATAAAGTGGGTCGTTCCTGACTGGAATTGGAATGGAAGGGATACCAAGTTGAGCTGCTGCTCCTGTAAAGGAAGAGAGAGAGAGAGGGAGAGAGAAAGGGCCTCAATACTCCTGCTGTTGCCATAGTTATTTTCAGTTCGGCCACAGTCACTCCAGCCAGACCAAACTCTGCTTCATTCCTCCGCACACAAAAGCCGCAGCGGTGAGGCCTACTCTGAAAGGGAGCCGCTTCATTTCTTTGCCATCAACACATGGTGAGCATTTAATGAAAGAGAGATTAACCAGCAAAGGCCCATCCGGAAGACTGGCCTCAGATCAGCTTAGAGTCAGGATTACTGCCAGCGGAAGTTCAGGTGCTCTGAGAGAAGCTGGGAAGTCAGTGGGAAGTGTGTTAAAGGGCTTCACATTTCCCAACTGGTATTTTTGTTTAGTTTTGGATCTAAATTGGTGCTTTTTGGACCAATTGGTGCATGCAGAAGTACTGACAATAGAAAAAGACTCGGAGTGGAGCCCAACCTCAGTTGCAATGTTCATTAACATCATTCTGAACACATTTCGCTTATTTAAACAACTCCAAACTGTAGTTAAAAATATCAATTTTAACACTCTATTTAATAAAAATAAACCCAAACTCGGGCTGGATCTGGCCAAGATTTCCCACTACTTTCCTAGGGCTCTGTGAAGTCAGGCTCTAGAAATTGGTCTATGATGTAGGGCTACGTTTTTGCTAATGTGCTATAATGCTATTTTGTATTTGTATATATAAAGCTGTGGCATGATAATCACAAAAAAAGTTAAAATTTTATAATCACACAGCTCTGACCTGTGCAGTCAACATGCGTGATCTTCTCCACTCGACCACATTATACTTAAGTTACATCTTAAATAAAGGCCTATGTATGTTTGTTTCACTGTTTATTAACGTAATTCTGAACAGATTTTACTAATTTAACCCCTTAACAGGCCAGGATTTTTGCCAATTACCAAATATTTTAAGACAAATATTAAATTTAAGTAGCTATTCATGTTTTATATTTAATTTCACCTGTGTAATTAGTTATGCAATATAATCATCCACCCTTTACCAATAATGATTGACCCACCTGCCAACCCTCTCCCCCTGCCCACCGTAATCCTGAATATTTGTCACCACATTTGACATACAGTCCAGTAGATATAGTGCAGCCCCCTACCCCCATATTTCAGCATCCCTATATCACAGCAGGAAACCGCCACTGCACGTCCCTGTCTGCTCCTGCTCTGTGTTGTGGTGTATTTTTTTCCTAGGCTTGTTTCTTAATGAAGACACCATTAATGTTGTGTATGTGTGTGGGTTGCCAAGTACAACAGCGTTTGGCATGTTCCCAAATGAGTGGGGGAAAAAATAGCTTTAGTCTGTTGGTGGTAACAGGGACAGGATTTTCTCTTCTTCTTTCTACCCCTCCTCTCTTCTTCTTCTTTTGTTTCTTGGCTTCAATTTTAAAGGACTTTGACAAACATTATTTTGTATGGAATGTCATGCTTTGAGACGCACTGAATTGAGCACAAAGCTGCATGTCTGTGGTCCAGACTGTTTCACATGACTGCTCTAGTTGCTCTAAGGGAGCTCTAAAGGAAGGAAGTCTCTGGGGAGGCAGACCGTCTCCATGTGCTCTTAATGGGGAAAAGCTAAAAGCTGACCTGCACCTGGGCGGCCTGCGCACTTTTAAAAAAGAGCTTTAAGGGTGAAAAGAGAAAGGTTGACTGGTGAACATTTATAGGATAACCACACATGATATAATAAGGAATTATTTATTAAACAGATGGTTCATTTTTTCAAAGAAAAAAAAATCTGTAATTGAGAGGAGCAGGAGCTTTAAAAAAAAAAGTATCCAGCATTTGCTTCACTTTTGCTCTCCTTCGGAAAGTCTCCACTGTTACTACTGAGCTGTGGATAATACTTTAAGAGCCTTTTCACACACAAACGTCCAGATCAGAGACTAAACCTAGGTTTAAATTCAGTTCATTTAGCCTGGATAGTTTGGTTTCACATTGCAAGTTTACTAAACTGTGCACTAAACTAAAGAACTTTGTTGGGTCCTCCTTTCAAAAGATTGCATGGGAGTCAGGTGATAGCATCCAAGCTCCTGTGCTATATTTAGCTGCGCAATAAATGAGAACTCTGGTGTAAAATTGACGTTGGGTGTAGAAAAACATGATAAAAAGTACTTAGCTTTGTTGATTAGCCCACTGTTATGCTCCTACTGCTTTCGGAGATCCAGTAATTTTGTACTTTTTGCCCAGCACTACACTGACATATTTTAACAGGGCATATTTTGCCTCGATAAATCATTTTTTACACCATTATCCAGGCTCAAAGTAGCTCCACACCTCCTTTAAATCAAGGCATTAATATCTTAAAAACATGTACGCAAGAAGCTTATTAAAAACCACTGTGTACATAAATAAATAAAATAAGTAAAATATATAGTATTCTTTTAAGTTAAAAGGAGTAAAACTATGAGGGAAAAATAACAATCCAAAACATAAGTAATAGCATGATAAACTACATATTGACATAAAGAAGGCTACAATGCAGTTTCATCATATTAAAAATATAAATAAATATGAAATATATAAAAATGTACAAAATAACCATAGGTTTTTAACCTGAAATCTATTTAACATCATAAACACTTACAGATGATTCTTTCGTGTGGCAAAAACAACAAAATGTAGCTGTTGCAGTGCTGAACTAAACCACTTCCTGTTTTACTTTACCGCCATGCTTACAGTCCTCACTAGAGGGTGCTATTTCACCTAAATCAAAGAACAAGAGCTGCATATCCCTACACTTGGTTTGTAGCTAACCAATCTTAGCACATTAAAAATATTTCTGTACTGGCTTTAATGTGGTTCTGGAGCTGAGAGTGAGGCCAGTGCTGCAGTCTTGTGGTTAAAGGGAAAATTGCAGGGTGTTGTGACCTTGCGCAGAATTGCAGCAACACAAAATATTTATTTCTTGTCTGCTTTCCTTGAACCTTTCTGATCTGCAGCTAGTGATTCCGTGTATCAAGAGTCAAGTCAATTGATTTGGGTCAGAAGACACTTATTTAATTTAGTATTCAATTTCTATTTTTTTAAAGACTGATGTCTTTCTATTTACTATTAAGTATAAGATTTAGTGTCCACAATACGGCCCATGGGCCATTTGCGGCCCGTTTCCTTTTTTGGAGCGGCCCGCGAGGTATTATAGAAATAGAATGAAAGTTAGCCCGCTGTTAAGCAGGTATTTATAAAGTGAGTCTCAAAGTTTGAACGCTAGGTGTCAGAAACGGGCCAAATAGTCGGAGAGGGTGCGCATTTCTAGCACAGAAAAACGGGGCAAAAGAGTCTAAAAGCGGAGAGGGTGCGCATTTCTAGAGCAGAAAAACGGGGCAAAAGAGTCTAAAAGCGGAGAGGGTGCGCATTTCTAGAGCAGAAAAACGGGGCAAAAGAGTCTAAAAGCGGAGAGAGTGCGCATTTCTAGAGCAGAAAATGGGCCAAAGAGTCTAAAAGCGAAGAGGGTGCACATTTTTAGCTCAGAAAAACGGGCCAAAGAGTCTAAAAGTTGCCGTAATTAAGGAGTTTAATATTAAGAGACATCATGAAATTAAACATCAATTTGAAAAATCTTAGTTTACACAACACTGTCAAAGATAAAGACAGTAAGTCAAGTAAAATGGTGGGTAAATGAAATAAACAGGAAAAACAGTATTATTTAAAGTGGTATATTTCATGATTTGTTTTATTACAGAGTCTGTGGCCCGTGACTTCAAATATATTTCTCTTTCTGGCCCCCAACAAAAAAAAGTTTGGACACCCCTGTTCCAAAATGTCAATTTTCCCGAAGAAGAAAGAAAACTTACTCCTACTTAAATTTGAATGGAAGTCAAACTTTTTTTCCTAGTCAGAATTTGTAACATCATATATTATATTTATCACTGCCAATTTCAGATCGTGTCAGAAAGTCAGAAACAGCAAGAATATCAACACAACATTTGCATATGACAGTGACATTTTAGTTGTGTGTTGTAGTGTTTAGTTAGTCACAAAGCAATTTATACAGGATACAGAATAGATATACTCCTTACAACTGGATACAGAAAAACAGATATTTTTGTATTGTTTATTGAGCAAAGATTTTTAACCTTTTTCTAACATTTTAACCTTAACTTTAACAAGAATAGGGAGACAGAATATTCACCACTAACAAGCAGTGATTCTTTGCTTATCCACCCTCCACCCCAACATCAGGAGGGTAAATTAAATCAATTCCTGATGAACTCCACCAGTGTAACTGACACAGCCAACCAAACCAAACACCAAACCCAAACTCAAACACACATTAACAATACAACCCAAACCTTTCTATTAACCCAAAACCCAAAAGATGAAAGGGCAATCACGGAGCATGCTGGGAGCTTCACTTTCAACTTCCAAGCCTCCCGACTCCCCGTACTGGATGCTGCCATGATATTTTGAAAAAAGATGCTCTTAAAAGAAACAGTATATGTAAAAAATATATAGAATGAGTGAAAGTGTTACTCATTGATGTTGAAGCACTGAAAGAATATAAAGAGTAATGATGTACAGTTAAAGCTTTTTGTCATGGTGTGCACAGAATACAGACACTCGCAGATGCAGTAAAACGGGTTGTTTATTAAAATAGCAGGCAGAAAAAAGGGTAGTCGTACAAACGGAGTTAGAGCACCGAAAAACAGAAGCAACGTAGGAATAACCATACCATGAGTGAGAGACAGTCCAGAGTTCAAACACAAGCAGGCCAACATCAGAGGTAATCCAAAATTGAACAAACGTGAAACAGTCCAGGTCATACACAAAAATTCCACAATCAGAGATAATCCAAAAATCGGCGTCGAGAAAAACAAAACAAGGTCATACACGAAGATAACAGAGACAAAAGATAGTAACGCTTAGTAATGAGGAAAATCCAACAATACCCGGCACAGAAGTGTGTGAGAGGTGTCCTTAAATAGTGCCAGACTAATATTCGGGGCTTCCTGGTTGGAGCAGGTGAGGTGACGTGTGACTAGGTGTGTGCGTGTCAGCGGGTGGTGCGTTCTGGGTAATGTAGTTGTTAGACTGAGAACCTCTGTCAGAGCTGGGTGCGTGAGAAACAGAGGAGCTAACAGCACCAGATGTGACACTTTTAGACAAATTACATTTCTGATTTATTTTTAATAAGAAACATAAAAGAAGATGTCACACTACAGTGTATTTGTGCAAACAGTTGTTTAAAAATCTTTGTAGAATAAGAACGATTACACACACACACACACACACACACACACGCTCACACACACATATACCTCTGGGCAAGAAAGATGGCTTTCTCTCTGGGGTCTCTTTAACTGTTCTTTATCTTTCTGTCTGTCTTTTCTGTCTGTCTGTCTATCTCCCAAGGTGAACAGGGTTATTTGTGTTTATCTAATGAAGTGAGATAACTCCCTTTCTGATGAAGCCACCAAGGAGAAAATGACAGAAAAGAGCCAGGTGACAGACAGTACAGACAGGTGGAGTGAAAGTGTCTTGAATGAGTTTAAATGAATACATGGCAGCACATTTCAATCAGAGAGAGAAAGAACTGTGGCTTCATTTATCTTTGAAAAATCTCAGCGATGACTAGCTTTGTTCCCGAAACATTTCTAATGCTTTTTTGTTACTGTTACATACATTTTTGAAATAATTACTTGGCAAGGCCTTATGTTTACAGGATGTTTGGGCCATTCAGCATATTTATCATCTTTAAACTTCCCAAAAACAGAGAAAAATCAATAATTAAACATTATATATCAGGTTAGCTCACGTTGTCTCAACAGAAAAGCAGTAAATAGCAAACCTGCTGAGCTGATAGAATAGATTTTCTTTGAAAAACTCCAGAGAATAGTGCAGACCTGTGCTTGGGCTTGATGTGGGCAAGATGAAGGCTGAGAATTTGATCCAAACAGGATTATATTATAGATATTATGACTGCTGTTAATCAGAGAGGGAGAGCGTGTCATGGGATGTAAAATGAGTGTGGCTTGCTTAGGGCAAGGAGCATAAACAGTACCTCATGAAATTTCTACAGGCTTAAAGAGAGGACGGTATTGATCTGAAGCTCAGATCAATAAAGCAGGCAGTGGTGATATAAAAATCATATTAATGTGGAAGAGCATCATTGCTGCTAATAGAAATAACTTGACCTTGGCGGCCTGTATACATTTATATAGCTTGTGTGTTAGTATATTTTTAGATCTTTATTTCTGATGTATCTCACATTCATGGCAAGATAAAAGTACATCAGTACTTGATTCCTTACAGATTACTTTTGAGAATTAAATGTGATTTATTGAATTAAATTTGACTATCTACAACCAGGTATGATTACTGACAGAATCAAGTAGAATCCTGTAGAATCAAGGAGCAGGATCAAAACAGGATAGAACTATTATTCACAATGAAGAAAACATGGAACACTGGTCAACCTTCCCAGTAGTGAACAACCTACTGTAATTACTCCAAAAGTACATGGACAACTCATCCAGGAGGTCACAAAAGAATCCAGAAGAACATATAAAAACTGCAAGCCACAATTGCCTCAGTTAAGGTCAGTGTTAATGATTCAATAATAAGAAAAAGAAATTTCCAAGGCAAAAAAACACTGCTGACCAAAAAGAACACAATTTCCTGTCTCACAGTTACCAAAAAACATCTTGATGATCTCCAGAACTTTGGAAAAATATTCTGTGGACTGACTTTGACAAAAGTGGAACTTCTTGGAAGGTGTGTGTCCTGTTTTATCTGGCTAAAAACTAACACATCATTTCAGAAAAAGAGCATCATACTGACTGTAAAACATGGTGGTGGTAGTGTGACGGTCTGGGGCTACTTTGCTGCTTCAGGACCTGGACAACTTTCTGTAATAGATGGAATCAGAAATTGTGTTCCCTACTAGAAAATTCACACTTGTGAGGCTTCCTAAAGGTGTTGAAGCTATCTGCTCCTGGTGCTGCTTATACAGTAGTGTGATTGGTTCATTTTGTAATATGACTGCTATTTTGTAACCTACTGTGTTATGGCCCTTTCCATTAGTATATCCTAATAAGGGACTGGAGCGAGATTACTGTAATAAGCTCAGTTTTGTGGAGAGAGAGTGAGTGCACTGACAGTTCGGAGAAAGTTCGGTGCATGTTGCTAGTTTGGTTGGTTGTTTGGAGGATCTTCTGCACAGTGAAATTCCTCCCAAAAGCTTCTTAAAAACATTTGTCACAAATCTGAATGACTGAATCTGTAAACAATGAACATAATAATAGGCAAGAGTTCCTATGTGTGAAAACAAACCAGCAATATTGAGCCCCTCCCCCAAATGAGTCCAGAATTGGTCCTGGCTGTAGAATAGGTGCTGGGTACAGCCCTGCTATGATGGTTAATGTCCAACTTCATCTATTAAACTTCCACAATCTGCACTCAGATTTTGTGCAGCCCTCCCACAAATGCATACAGCATATGAGAAATGCTTTTATCATTCTTATATTTAAATGCTCATACTTCAGTTTCATACATAAACACATAGTATTCTGTATTAGGTATTAGGACCAGCCAGCCCTACACATTATATTGTCAGTATCACACAAAAAACTTGTCTCCATTTTCATCATACAATTTGAATCTGACAGTTCCTTGCATACAAAATTGTTTATACATTTCATGATGAATGGACCAACAGTAATGGACCAAGCTCCATAATGCGGATAATTCCATCTTGATTTTTTTTTAACAGTATTTTGTGTATTCACTACTCAAGGTAGTAGGACCAAACTTTGTCTTTGTTCAGGAAGTCCTTTTTGAAAACAAAACAACAAAAAAAAAACAAGCAAACAAAAAAAATATATCCTCATATGTAGACAAAAGTTTATTTTAACAATTACATTAATCCTTGACATTTGGAATCAGATGGATTCAATTAGTTAAAACACAAACAATAGCTTTCTAAAATAAGTAAATAAACTAGTTTTAAACATAAAATTAATTGATAATTTTTATCTGGACCATATTTCTGCTTACACTGGCTGTAAAAACTTTTGATTGGGATTCCTGCCTGCTTGTTTTCAATCAATTGAGTGTAATTTTGTCTATGACCACAAGATGGTATGTGTCTCTATTTGAGGACATTTTTTGAGGTCACTGTTCTAAAAAATGTAAATGTTCCATAGTGCTACGAAGCAGAACTGTAATGTCTGCATAAAAAGATGCACGGTCTCAAGAGGTTAAAGCATAGTAAGCTAATTAGGAGATCAATCCCCAATTAGCTGTGTGGTTGTGAAGATGGTTGCCACAAAAAAAGAAAAGAAAACAATTTCGTATTCATAAAGTTCATAGAGTTCAGAAAATAATATTTGGTATAATAACCCTGGTTTTTATTCACAGTTTTCATGCATCTTGGCATGTTTTCCTCCACCAGTCTTACACACTGCTTTTGGATGGATTTATGCCACTCCTGGTGCAAAAATTCAAGCAGTTCAGCTTGGTTTCTTCCTCTTGATTATATTCCAGAGGTTTTTTAATTTGGTAAAATCAAGGAAAAACATAATCATTAAGTGGCCTCAAATCTTTTTCCAGGGCTGTATATAGTACATTTGGTGCATAGTGTAAAAAAAACTGATTGTTACTCATTTCATTATGCCCAGTTGTCTTAAAAATCTTTATTATTAATTTTAGAGGCACATTTGGAAGCAGAGTGTTTTTGTATTGTTTCATTTTTGTGGTTGGTGAACATTTGAGTCATTTTTTGATTTTGGCTGAGTGGAGCGTTTCAGCGTCGTCCGAACCTTCCCCAGCGGCTTTGTGACGGTGTGACGATTGGATCTTTATTGCGGATCTCAAACCAGCTGGAATGGAAAGCAGGTGGAAGGCTGATTGGAATGAGTGCAGCGAGGCACGGTGTGTACCTGTGAGCAGCCCTTGCTGCAATCTAATAGGCTGCTGTACACTAATGGGGTAGGCAGTGGCTTGGAATAAGAGCCTAATGGGAACACATTCTGAAAAGCTGCCAGAATAAAGCAGCCCTGACTCGTGCATTGGAACTTCATTGCTTCTAATTCACACTGAATCGTAAACGATCACCTATTGCGTCCGATTGTTCACACAGGTAAAGTGTGAACCACTGCTGTGGATGTTCATAATGTCTCATCGCCTCCCAAGCAGCGTGCAGAACTCCTTAGCTCTCCAGAGCTTTCAGGACTTTATCATTTAAAATAACTTTACAGACTGAAATGGTTTGGAATAATGAGGTGGTCCTCCTCAAGGGAAATTACACATCATATGCTGTGGATGTGTTTATGATGTGCCTATAACTAGATTAATAGCAAAATGTAAGACTTAAAACTTCATGTTTTAATTTATGCTAACTCAAGTTTCCATTCCACATTACTTAAAAAAAATGAGCAAACCAGCTGCCTTAAAAAGTTAAGTAAACTCAGCTTACAGTATAACAAAAAATAAAAAAGTTAAATCAACTTAATAACTTGATGTTGTAAGTTATGCTAATTTAAGTTTTAAGCAGGGCGTCTGTGAGCTGATGTATCGGAACCGAGTCGCTGCGCTTTCCTCCAAGCGTGCTGTGATGCTACTCAGCAATGCTGCATCAGCAGAAGTTCGAAACGATTGATACATCTGAAGCCAGGCACCTCCTCTTTTTGAAATGTTTCTGATGCAGGATCACAGAGTAGCCCCAAACACACTCATGATTAATTTTGAGAATTAGTACATGCCTTTTGCACATTTTTTCCCGTCAGTATGATGCACATTGATACGCCCTAAATCAGGTTGGTGCATGGTTAACTGCTTGCCTATAGATAATTTAAATAGGGCCCTATGAGTCTTTTCTTTAGAGAAATTACAAATGAAGTTAGAGAGCGATAGGAAGAGGTCTGGCTGACCCACATGGCAACTCCTTTAGCTCAGCCATTACTAAGACCCCATCTGATGAATTTGGATATTTTAAAAAATGTGGGTTTTTGTCTCCATTTTTTTTCAATATCCCCGTCCACACAGCAACAACATACTACATCCTTAGGTTTTCTCGTCACTCCTCAGCAAAAATTGGCCCAGAACCTCTGTTTGCTGTTTGCCCCACGTGACCCCTGCTCCTTTGTGTCTCCTGTCTTAGTAGTTTTCCACCACATGTCTCATTTGTAGCTCTGCCCTTCCCCAGGTGTTCATTGTTTCCTGTTCCTATATATAGTCTTCCTGTGGCACTTTGTCTTCGTCGGTCTTTGCACCTTCCTCTGTTGTTTGGTCTCTCTCTAAGTGTTTCATTTGTCTGTTTTTGCATAGCCGTAGCCCTAGTCCCTTGTATATATCCCTGCTTTGTGTCAAGCTGTTTATTTCTAGTTTCCCTGTTATTCTCTTGTATATATTTCCCTAGCCCTGTTAGTTTATTTATAGTATCTCTTGTTTGTTAAGGTTTATGTTCTTTTGTTTCACTGGTTTATTTTGGTTATTGGTTTTTGGTTTATCTTTGTTCCGTGTTTACTTTTCTCTTTGTTTATATTTGTTATTTATTTATTAAATTATTCGTTCTTACCTGCATTTATGTCATTTACATTTATTTTTATGTTTTTTTATGCATATTGCTCGTTTTTTTTTTACTGGAAAGAACAAGCCTCTCAGTTTCAGAACTTACGTCAGTCCTTGGACCAGGAAACGAGTGAAGAGGAGGCCTTTTTAATTCCAGAAAATTTGAGTCTGTGTTTAAGGGTTTAATGCAGATGGATGAGGAGCAGTGTTGGCAGTTATGAAAGCAGACAGGCAGCTGATTCAGGCTTGGTGGGAGGGAGCAGCGGAGGCTTCATTAATGTGAGATTAACGGGACAGGATTATTAAAGCCCAGCGATTGGGCCTGAGCTTCACACTGAGCTCATGTCCACCCACAGAGACATGATTGACTGAAGCTTCACCTTTAGCAGAACACACACACACACATTTATAAATCTCTCTCTGACTTTCTCTGTCTCTCTCTCCCTCTTACTGACTTTCTATTTCTCTGTCTATATGCATATATATACGTATATATGACAGTTATTATGAAATTTTAAAGAGGACTATGGACACATTGTGGACCAGAGCAGACACTCACCGCTTAGTAGTGTGGAGATGCCTTACCAAAGTCTTTGTTAATTCACTATAGTAGTATAGCATAATAGTAGAACTACTGTAACATGGTGTTAAAGAAAAAATAGCACACACACACACACAGACTGAGTTGTGCTCAGAAATAACTGGTTTCCTTCATCAGTATGCTATGCACAGAACTGCGTTTCAGACAGCCCAACCTAACCCAATCTCACAGAGAGAGAGAGAGAGAGAAAGAGAGAAGGAGAGATAGAGTGCAAGAGAGAGAGAGAGTGTGTGTTTGTGTGTGTGTGTAAGAGAGAGAAAGAGAGAAAGAAAAAAAGAGGGGAAAAAGAAAGAGAGAGAACACTAATTTGGATAGATGTGCAGCGGAGTATGACAGAGAGAAACTGGCTGAAAGTGAGTGTGAGAGAGAGATATGAATGGACCGATATTGGAAGAGAAAGACAGTGTGTGTGAGAGAAAGAGAGAGAGAGAGATGGGAAAAGAGAGAGAGAGAAAGAGAACAAACAGATTTAGATGAATGAGAAGAAGAGTATGACAGAGAGATACAGTGATTTAGAGTAAAAGAGCATGTCTAAAAGTGAGTGTGAGAGAGTGATATGAATGGACTGATATAGAGAGATATACACACAAACGGTGTGTGTGTGTGCGAGAGAGAGAGAGAGAGAGAGAGAGAGAGAGAGAAAGAGGTCGGGTTCTCAGCCCACTATTTAACATTCAGTTCAGGAAGCATGCATGTACTGTACGTGTGCGAGACAGAGAGAAAGCGAGAGAAATCAGAATATATTCATCTGCACTGTTTCACTGTTTGAGAGTGAAAGCATACAGTAGCAGCAGTAAGTAAGTAAACTCTGACTCCAGATTATTCAGTAAACTGTGAGCATTTCCCAAAGTCTCTGGAAGCTAATGTAGCATATTGTCTCTGATGTTATTTAACAAGCCAGTCGACCCGAGTCGTTGATCCTAAAATGCTTAATAATTTGGCTCTGGTCTTGATGACACACAGGGGCCGTGTTTGGCAGGACTGTGTAGAACTCAATCCAGTGATGGTGACAGATGAGCCCCTTACATCCCACACTGTAAGCTTTACAAACACTGTGAAATTCGATGTAGTAGAAACAACCAAAAAAAACCCACATAAAAACGGGAAAATAAATGTGATCATTTATAAATCTGTTTACACCCAAAAGCCACATATAGATGAAACAACAGAAGCTTGGCTAACATTTTTTGGTTAGTTGAACGTTTTCCAAATGTTACAGTTAACGTTCTTGGAACATTCGATCTGTCAAGTTGTCTGAATATTCTTAGAACGTTTTTATTTGAAGTTTTTAAGCATTCTGGTAACGTCTCTGCAACGTCACTGGTATCAGTGTTTCAGTTGTTAGTCTTGGTAATGTTACTTTGAATGTTTCCATGATGTTTACATGATATATTAATGTAGATGGGATTGCTATGTAAGAAACATTCTTATAACATTGTGATACAAACCCTTATTATGTCACACATGTTCAAAACGTTCCTGGAACATTATTTCTGCAATATCACATGCCAACCTTCCTGAAAACCAAAATGGTGCTATATGTTCTTATAATGTTCTCTGTTTTCTGGGAGGGGGCCTTGATTTGATTGTCATTTTATTTGTCAATGTTTTCAATGTAAACATTTGGCTGCATAAAAGCAACATGTAAGCAGTTTTAAGTGATTTCACTTTTGTATCACAACTGTAATGTAATGCTTTATTTCTTTTAAACAATGTTTTTTCTTTCTGCCAATTTTCCATAAAGACCTTGTAAAGATTTGTGGAGTGCACAACCTATAACCACCTGAGCTGTGAATTACATCAGCTCCTCCAGAGTGACCATGGACCTCTTGGCTGCTTTTCTGATCAGTGCTCACCTTGTTCAAGTTCAAGGGATATAAATACTTTTGCAATTGGGCAATGTGCTCATGGCAAGGTGTCATGAATGATCAGTGTTTGAGGGAGGACTGATCGTGGGTGCAAGATGGATTGGACATTATAGAAATGAGCGCTAATGATCGTGACCAGCAGTTTCTGGCAAAAAAATAATCTGTTCATACAGATTAATGACTCTGGTAGAAACCACCTTTGCATTCAATGTTGGAGGCCCAACACGCATATCCTGCCTGTCAGTGCAACGTTCTTTGGCGGTCACTGAACATGGCAAAAGTCATGGGACTAGCTACTCATTCCGTTTCTATGACTTTTGTCCTGTCAGTATATTTTGAACTTACATAGTGTTTGGACAGAATGACATTGAATACATGTTTCTTTTTGCTGCATATTGTTTATGTGCTCATACAGCTGGTTCTCTGCTCTTAAACAAGCATAAATACATTTATATTTGTATTAGGTACGTGCAGTTTGCTTGTATGAAAAAAATTATGTTCTTGAAATATTTTTTAGCAATACATACAGTACAGGACACACCATCTCATTCATTGTTTTTATTTTTTTGTCTTCCTACATTGGAGGAACAATGTAGTAAATAACTGTTAACTTTCGGTTTCTGAGGCTGGAACTTATCCTTTGTAACAGAGGTAACTTTTGCTTTTCCTTTCCTGGGGTTTGCTTTTTTTCCATTTTTCCAAAGTTTTTAGTCAACATGTAGTTTTGTCTTGCTTTTCAAAGAAAATTTGACTACACTATATTTATTAACCAGTAAATAGACATACAAACAAAGCAAATATGGGGAAAAATAAAAGAGTCATTGTTCAGTGTAAGTTAATTTTGAATGTAGAATATTTGGTGCATATCTCCTATAATAAATTACGTACTATAAATAACGTTGCTGTTGAATCAGCTGTTGCCTGTTGAACAGCTGTAAATTGAGGTTAGACGTGACGTGTTGTTAATGTAAGTATGTAAGTGCTGTTGCGTGTGGGAATGTAGTTCAGGTCAGCTGGACCCATCAGTGTACTGCCTCTTGTTTTATTTGTCTGTGGATGTTACAAAAGCTGAAAGGCCCTAAAGCGTTGGGTCATAAGTGTACGTGTATGTGTGTGTGTGTGTGTGTGTGTGTGTGCGAGCTTTGACCCAGTTAGTAGTAGGCAGAGGACAGTAGAGGTCACACATAACACAACTTCCCATGCCAACAAGCATGCTGTCTCGCCGACTGATGCCTTTTGAGTGGGATGGGCAACAGCGTAAAGCTTGGGGCTTTGCTCTGAATGTGTGTGTTTGTGTATGTGTGTGTGTGTGTGTGTGTGTGTTTTCCCAGTGGCTGGTTGCCGTGCGTGAAAGTGACACTGAGAGGTGCTTTGGGATTTTATTCCAGCAACAAATATGGCAATCTCCTGTGTTCAATTAAGACATACAGATTTAAATTTAGTTAAGTAGGCCTCTGTATGTGTTAATTAAACACTGGTGATTTACGTAAAGCCTCTATTAAAACATTACTGATGAGTAGTGTGTGTGTGTGTGTGTATGTGTGAGGTGTGGGGGACAGCCTCTTGAAACACTCATTTATAATCACACAGCAGTGATGTGAGCATCAGAGGCTTTACAGATTAATTTAAAGTGGATTATGGAGGCTGGTTATTCAAATAACGCTGTATTATAGATCCATGTAGAATGCCATTGACATGTTCTTATAAGTTACTATGGAATCAGGATCTTTAAAGTGATAAATATTATCATAATGTTGAGGCTTCATATCACTGCACTTTATAGCAAATGTTACTGTTGCATGTTTCAGATTTGAGCTGATTCAGTCTAGACAGTAAATATATTTATTATGTACAGTGAAAACAATGCCTTACTTCATTATTGCATCATTTTTCTGCACTTTCTGACAACGCTGAAAACTAGTAACCTGAGGCAGTGACTTTTCCACAGGCACACACACAGGCACACACACAGGGCTGAAGAACAGTATATGGCTCTTTGTTCCAGTCCCCCTGCCCCTGCTGCTTACAGTGCCATGCCCATAGGCTTTAGCTGTCTCTTAGCAGCACACAATAGTACACACTCATCCACTCACACTTCTAAACACAACAACCTTCAGGGACGGGGTTCATAATTATTCAAATCATCCAAAAACAAACACATCTGACACAGAACTGAGTCTGTTCTGAGGTTTAACAACTCGTGCAGTCTGTTTAACCCAAAGTGAAAGAAAGAAAACAGTCCTTGTGTTTCTAGATGCACACTATCATGCTACTGATCTAGTTGACATTGCTATTTATGATAAGGCACTACAGGAGTTGCACAATGAAACTGAAACACCTGGTTTTAGACCACAATATTTTATTGTTTTCGGTGGAAACAGGAGAGTTGAGGTGCACATTGAATTCTGCCGTGATTTGAGCAGCGTCAGTTTTATGTTTTTTGGATAAAATCCGGGTTAAGGCCCTGTCCCACTGCGATTGCATCTAAATATCCACTAAAGTACGTCCAAATTTATCAGAAAACACTGCGTCCACTGAGTGAACGCGCTGCGTCTAAAATATAGATGCAGTGCGTCCAAATTACATCCATATTCCGTCTAAATTGAAGTTGGACGCCGACTTCCAAATTTGTACGTCGACTTCCACTCTTTGGACGTCGACTTCCGCTTTTTGGAAGTCGACTTCCAACTGTATATGGTTGTTTTTTCTAGTGAATCATCATTTCTTCTTGAGCTACAAGAGAGAGCACATCTATTCTCTTCTACACAACCATGGACCACAGATTCCTTGCAGTGATGGTGCAGCAGTAGAACATACTCCTCCATGTGCTGGACCAGACCGGGAGGAGGAGGAGGCGGCAACAGGAGAGGACTGTATGGGTCAGGCCTTGGATTGTACGCCGGGTGGAGTTTGGACTGTATGACCGGCTGATGGTAAAGCGATGGACGCCAGAAAAATATTTTTATGGACGTCGACGTCCACATGTACGTGCCGTCCAAATATCCACTAAAATACGTCTGTACTGCGTCTAAATATCCACTAAATTACGTCCATATTAGTCGCCGTCTATTCCGAAAATTTTGGGAGGTACCAAAACCACTTTTGTGTCTAAAGTGGACGGCAACGTCTAAACTACGTCCACTTGGACGGTGCCGTCCAAATATCCACTAAACTACGTCCAGATTGCGTCTAAATATCCACTAAATATCCACTAAACTGCGTCCACTGAAATTTGGACGTACTTTAGTGGATATTTAGACGCAATCGCAGTGGGACAGGGCCTTTAGCACCTGAACATCCCTTTCAGACAGCTTCCTCTTACAGCGTCCACAGTTAATCCTGTTGTATGTGGTTCATTCTTCTGGGGGGTATGCTGACATTACCCTGGATACCGTGGCTTTGATGCATCACAAAGACTTGCTGTCTTGGTCACAGATGTGCAGCAAGACGTGCACCAACAATTTGTCCTCTTTTAAACTCACTGTCACCCGTAATGTTGTGTGCATTGCAGTATTTTGAGCAAAACTGTGCTCTTACCCTGCTAACTGAACCTTCACACTCTGCTCTTACTGCTGCAATGTGCAATTAATGAAGATTGGCCACCAGGCTGCTCCAATTTAGCCATGAAACCTCCCACACTAAAATGACAGGAGTTTCAGTTTCATTGTCCAACCCCTGTAGATTAACAACAATAATTGAGATTACCATGCTGCATAACAGCAAAACTACAAAAATAATCATATAAGAATGACTTCCTCTTATTAAAATCTGTTTGTTAATCTAAAAAATGTAAGTATGATACAAAACAATAACAATATAAATATGTAAAGGGGCAAGTACTTTTTTCACATCCACTGTATTTATATGTGGCCTTCATAGTTTAAAATCAAAAGCACACCTAAGGATTTTATATCAAATGTGTTATGAATAAACTGTACAGACATATAAAAAAACATGATACACATAACATACCACAGTATTGTTTTAGAAGCTAGCTGTCCTACTAGACTATTATTATTCCTGGAGCTGTTTAAAGACAGCTTTGTCCAAACAGTTGAGTGACTTGTGTTGAGTCTAACAGACTGCTCTGTGCTGCATTACTGTTCTGGCTTTCGATTATTCCGTTGACATTTAGTGATGCTTTAGGGGGATCTGTGTTCGTTTAGAATGCTCTGTGTGTGTACACAGTGTATTTGTTGAGAGCACTGACTAAAGATCACTAATGGTGGCAGTGAACTTCTTCCTTTTCTATCTGTGAATCGACATGCTATGTTTGAGAATGTTTTGTGGGCACAGGAGTAATAGATCAGGCAAAATCAAGAAAGCACACAGGATAAGGGGGAAGCACACAAAAAAAAAAACTTCCAGATGTGGTCTAATTAGACACTGGGTCTTGTCACGAAAGGGTGTAAAAGACTCTTTTGGTACGTTTCTGCTAGCATTTAATGTGTGTCGCCATGCCGTGTTGTGTGTTCCTGTCTGTAATGTTTTTTAATTTAAAATGAAGCCACAATAAGTTTAATATTTAACATTTTTGGTCAACCTCATTGCAATCTATAGTTCCATAAATCCATATTCTGCCATTTGTAGCTTCTTTTCTGTATTTAATAGGCAGTTCTGTGTGTGTGTGTGAGGCTCGAATTTGTCACAGCCTACTTTTCCCTGATTGGCTGGACACAGTGCAGCTGCCGGATTCATTTGAATACATTTTTATTAGGAGGTGAGGCTACATTTAACGCAATGCAACCCAGCATGCATCACAGCATTCGCATCTCAGGTTCTCTTTATAAGTATGAATAGGATGCGTCAAGTCTTAAGTGTCTTAAGGATATTTACCGTTAGAGGCTACTTTTGGGTAGTGTACCTCTTGGTGAAAGATCACTGACAGCTAGACATGACCTTTAAGAAGGGGGGTGCCTCATTGGACTAAGAGAAGCAGAATGTTATCTGTACCATCCTCCTTCCATTGCTTACAGTAGTGTCACAACTGAGATAACTGGACTGCTACCGAATTGTAATCCATCGTCTGTAGCAAGGAATCAAGCTAGTTCATGCTTAACTTTGACAGAAGCACAGAAATCATTATGTGAAAGTACTTACATCTTCCTCATCTACTGAACTGCCATAGACAGAAGGTACAGATCCCTCCCTCAGAAAATGTCTGCTGGCTAATCCTGCTGTGTACTGTCTGAGGTTCTCAACCAAAATGACAGAAAGGGCAGATCTTCAGCTGATTTAGAGGGTGGGGCTCTGATGGGTGTTGACGGGTGATCTAAATAGTTCATAGAAGCATAAGATTTCTGACATCAAACTCTTTTAACTGATTCACAATAAAACAAATTGATTGATGTTTTTTTCTCACATTTGTAGTGTTTAAAGGGGCAGTCGAGACCCAAGTGGAAATACAAAATCATAAAAAAATTTAGTTTCGCATAATATGCCATCTTTAACTTTGTAATAAGTTATATGGATAAGTTCTTAGAAGGCAGGGATTTTTGTCAATTGTCTGCCTGACATTACACCACTAAATCTTGAGGATTTCTATTCAAGCATTACATTAAAAGCTTTTATTGATTATAAGGAACATTACTAAAAAATCATAACTGTAAGTTTAATAGAAAGTATAAAAAATATTTAAGTATATCTGTAACTGTCAAAATATAATGAATAAAATCATAAAATCAGCTCCTTTCCTGAACTTCATTTAAAAAAAAACAATATTATCCTGAAAACAAATCAAACATTTCATGTCCTCCAAACCTTTAGTTTTGTTATGTTTGTCTAGTTTTTATCTCTATTTTCAAACATGCAGAATTTAGGTTAAATGCTGTAACAGATCAGGAATTATTAAGAGAGAACTTCTTCAGGTGTACTGTAGGAGATTTTAAATCGCTCAAATTCTTTTTCTGCAGAAAAAAGGGATTTGTATCACCTATACCTGTAGACTAGCCTGTATACAGGACAAGGCATTTTAAGGGGTTAAATACTTACTACATTTGCTTGCAAAAACTTTACTAGTAACGTTTGCTTTATACTGAATGCATTTTTCTCGCAATGTGTAAAGCTTCCCCAATGTCATATGAATTTTGCTTGTGAATCCTTGCATTTGTAGGTGGAGCATGGATAGATAGATCTGTTCTTTTTTGCATTGTTGCATGCATCTCAGCAGTACATTCAAATAACCTGGCTCTGGATTTGATGGCTGCATGGTGCATTTGAAGTTATTTTAGCAGCAGAAATTGAATTCCTGATGCCGCTGTTAACAGGGATTTGGAATTTGTTTCACTTCCATTGCTAGCGTCAGGAGGCCGGGTGCTCGCAGCATTTTACGAGCGAGCGTGTGTATTCGAATGAGGGATAGAAAGTGGCAGGAGTGTGTGACGCATCTGAGCTGTCTCCGTGTGCAGCTGCTGGCAGCTTCAGTAAACAACCTGCTTGCCTGCAGACATATAGAGCTAAATAAACCTGTCTCTCTCTGCATGATTAAGAGCAGAGGCTACTGGGAAACGGAGTCTGACATTAACTAAGAAAGAGCATGAACAGACGCTAGAGAGAGAGAGAGAGACTGGTGTGATTATGGCCAATGTGGTCGAAGAGAACACGTCTGGGACTGAGTGAAAGAAGTGAAATGCTCACGTGAGCTCTGTTTATAGTAGACTAAATGTGATTTCCTCCATTCGTCACACTTGAGGCTACTCTGTTCAGTCTTTGTGGGAGGAAATCATCTCCAGCCCGTTTCAGTTCTGAAGAGCAGAAAGGAAGTGACAGTTTCAAAATGAAATCCGAGGATAGAGATATGAAACATGAGCCAGGCAGTATATTCTAACACAATCACACCTCTCTCTTTTTCGCACCTTCTTTTCTTCAAAAATCTCTTGTTCACGTTTATATTAGGGTCATCATCAAAATACTCTGCCTTTTGTCAATCAGGATTTTTACAAACATAGATTCTTTTGACTATCATATTTTTTATTTATCATATTTAACATAAAATATTTTCCCAGCTTAATAACTTTAAGTTTCATTTGCATGTATTTGTCCACTGTCAGCATCAGGCAGGGATGACACAAGCACAGATACAACAAGAAGGCTTTATTGAAAATGTTTAATCCAAAATTGTAGTAATCAGAAAACAAACACACAGGGCAGAGAACATATCTAGAATGATTACTGTCAAAGGTTACGTTCTTAAAGGGAAACTTATCCCAGGAGTACAGGGTGGACACGTGATTCTTGGGCATGTTTAAATAGCCTGATATTTTAAATCAAAATTACTAATTTAATTGAATAAATTATTTTAAACCCATGTTTAAATAGCCTGATATTTTAAATCAAAATTACTAATTTAATTGAATAAATTATTTTAAACCCATCCTCAGGATCTGTAAATATACAGAACCAGTCAAAGTGCTACAAACCTTCTTTTACAATGTTTTTATTTTTTTTCCTACATTGTAAATGAACACTGTAGTCATCCAGACTATGCAGCCCCTGAGGTCAGACACTCGCAGTCCAACCAAAGGTGTTAAACAGGGTTGAGGCCAGGGATCTGTGCATGCCATGCCTTTCTTTATGGGTCTTGCTTTGTGCACTGGGACACAGTCAGGGTGGAACAGAAAAATGGCTTCCCCAAACCGTTTCTACCAAGTTGGAAGCATACAAAAGAATTGTTCAAAATATCTTGGTATGCTGAGACAGTAAGTTTAAGGAATCATGTAGTAACTTAAAAGTGTAGTAACTTAAATGTAGTAACTTAAAAGTGTTAAACAAACCAAAATACTCTGTGAAGCATTTAGGTGGCTCTTTTCTGGGGTGCTGTTAACTTGTGGTTTCTAAAGCCCTATCCAGATGGGATTAGTTTCTCAGGGGGATGTCTGTGAAAAATATTTCACACTTCTACTCAGAGATAAAACTCTTGCATCCGGACTGCAATTGAAAAAACAGGAGGACCAGTGAGTTTTTTGGCTTTCTCAGTCACATGACATCACATTCTGTAGGTCTTCCATTTCCACTCACTGTTGTGTTTACGTGGATCTCTGTGGAAAGTGTTATTACGGTGCGTAGCAGTGGAAAAATAAAGATTTTATTAAACGTCTGAGAAAAACACGTACATGATTGTTATGGACAGAAATAAAATCTGAGAGGACCCCACATAAAAGAGAAAATTACCCCAGGAACCCCTGAGAAACTAATCTCATCTGGATAGGGCCTAAGGCTGGTAACTTTGATGAACTTATCCTGTGCAATAGAAGAAACTCTTGTTCTTTCTTTCCTGGAGCGGTCCTGATAAGAGCTAGTTTCATCATAGGATTTTTGACGGTCTTTGTGACTGTAGTTGGTGTTTTTTTCAAAGTTTTAGAATTTTTTCAGATACACTGACCTTCATTTCATGAATTGGAACATTACTCAACTTCTTCACAACTGAACTTCTCAAACACATTAAGAGAACAAGAAATTCAAGAACTCTTGATGAGTTCAGCACAGCTGTTAATTGAAAGCCATTGAAGGTGACTCTACATCATAAAGCTGACTAAGAAAATGCATTAAATGCATTAATGTGCATTTGAAGAATATAAAATATAAAGCATATTCTGGTTTGTTAAACACTTTTTACTTGTTAACTAAATAATCCTATATTCTATTTTCCCAGCCAAAAACTGTATCTATCTGTTGTTTCTAAGCAATTTAAACAGCTTTGCTGCAGACACAGATGGCACATTATATTGATATTGACCCGTTACTCATTTTACTCATCTCCACAATGTTGGTTCAGCTTAAGTTTATCTTTCTTTTTTGGCTTTTAATGAGTTCCTGAAACTATTTAATCAGAGCTCACAGTGTCTAATGCCTCGGGCCCGTCTCTGAAAGGGTTGCCATGGCTATAATTGCTAATACATTCAAAATGAGCTGAGAGAAGTTTGCTCAGTAGACCACAGTCAGAGTGAGATCCATCCTACTGCTGTAATCTGGCCAACAGAGGGCAATATTGTCAGCATGGCTGGAAGTGCAACACTCTTTGGTCAACATATTGACATGTCACCTGAAAGAGGCTCATCTATAGTGTGAGTCATATGATGCGTAGACTGTATATATGTATATACCATCCTGGTTTCTTAAAAAGTGGATGTAAGGCTCACTCCCACAGCTCTGATATTCGTGGGGTTAAATCTTCAGAAGCTCCCAGCTGCTTTCATCATGTTTGACTGATGCAACACTTCATTACGTGTGTTAGGGTGAGTGGAATACTAACACATCTTCAGAAGTGAAGTAACTACCAGTGAGAACAGAAGGGCTGAGCTTCACATTTGCCTCAATTCCTGCAGCACTAGTCATGCAGAACAGCATTAAGCACTGTGGACTGCCTACAGCCAAAATATGCATTACAGCATGGATCATCAGCACGGGATGCTCTGATGCTTTGATTTTAGAATAATAAGATGGTGAATGTGTTTTACCTGGAATTTCCAAATTCCTTCATCCTCCTATCTGTTCTTCCATTCATACATTGGCACTTACTTAAATATTAGAATGGAACAAAAGTCAAAGACGAAAGAAAATGTTGTTAATTTAATTTTTTACTATATTGGGGGTCTGGCAGGTTGTACATAGTCAATATAACCCTAGTCCTAATTTCTTTGTATCTTAAAATCATTGTATCATTTTATTTCTATCTTTCATTAAACACTATTGTTGGTAATCACAGGGCATCTCAAGATACAATGTTACCACGATACATTTAGGCAATAGAACTCTCGTGGTCATGTGTTATTGTGAAAAACATCAAGGCTGTGATTTTGTCATAGGCACGGGCCGAAGGTGATAACACACGACCTCGAGTCTTCTATTGCTTTTTATACAACAGTTTTAAAGAAAAAGAAAAAAAAAAGTATAATAAATATGCTTTAATATGGACTGTGCATTCTGACAAAAAGTAGTTCCACAACAAGTGAACTGTAACAGAACTACAAAACAGAGTATGGTTAATACGTTAGCTTGAAATCTAAATTGGTGATTAAGGAAGTTAGTAAATGTTAGGATTGTGAAATAATGCTGAAACTCTGCTCTCCTGCTCTGCGGAGTCGTCTTCATGTGAAAGCTGCGCGTTTGCGACCATTTCTGCTTGTTTTGCTGTGTGGTGTTGGTTAGCTTGCCCGCTGTACTGTGGTTAGGTTAGTGTAGCTTGCTTTAGCTTAGCATTAGCTTTGCTTAGCTTAGCCTGGCTGGTTACCGTTATCAGACTGTTGCTGAGGTGACTGATGGATTTTCTTTTTCTTTTTTCCACAAAAGAGAAGCCCACACTATTGCTACTGGTGCTGGTGGAGGAAATGATATAAAAATGTCTTGTGTGTAAATGCCATTACTCAGCAACGCGTACGTGGATGGATACAGATTTAGTGTGAGGAGGCCATGCTGTTATCACTAATATTAGATTGGGAGGTCGGAACTAACTGTTGTATAATGCCCATTACACCACAGTTAGTTCCGACCCTGCAATGTCATTGGCTGAGAAGCATTTTATGAGTGACATTATCAGCTGGTAATGCCCTGTAACCGAAACTTTCCATGTATTACTCCACCACATACAGGTTACCTAGCAACGATGCAGCACTTACCAACCAACTACAAACCAAATGCGATATCATTAAACACCACTGGGAGGCGCTAGATCCCATAGAGGCACGGTGAATAAATGCTGTGTCTCCAATAGGTGGCGCAGGCAAAGACTGGGTCCACACAAATAAATTAGACCAGCAATTCGAAAATATGCAATGTTACACACATTATTAACCACCAATATTAAGGTAAACGTTGTTATTATTAAAATAAAAGCTTATTTGTATATATTTTTCAGTTAATATAGGGTATTTTAAGTTGAATGTAAGGTGGACTCTTGTAATTCTGCAGGTCTCACCGCTGGGGGGCGCCGAAGTAAACAAAACTTTAATTAGTAAAAAAAAAAAAAAAAAAAAAGATTATTTCATAGATTTACACAGATTTCTTTCCTGAAAATCGTTTATTTAGGTGAGTAAAGCGCTTCAGTTTATTTACAGTACACTTAGATTTACACAATTTTGACTGAAACGGTCGATAATACAAAGCTTACAGTGCAGCTACAAGCAGAGCAGCTATGGAGCTATTTTAACTGGCAAAGTGTTTATAACCAAACCGATCGCATTTTCTCATCCTGTTTAACTCAAAATGTTATAATAAATAACAATAAAGAAATCACAATACTGTGATTTTGCAATACTCAATATATTGCAAGATAATTTTTCACAATACTTCACATCATCTGTGTTACTGAAAAGAATAAAATACTTCTAAATAAGCACTAATATTTTGGAATAATTACCAGAAATTATGTATTTATTGGTCAGTTTCTCAGAATTTGACATCCATTATAGCACAGTTAGTTCCGACACTGCAATGTGATTGGCTGAGAGGCGTTTTATGAGTGCCGTTATCAGCCGGTAATGCACTGTAAACAAAGCTCAGCATGTATTACTCCGCCACAGATAACCTAGCAATGATGCAGCGCTTACAAGCCAAACACTGCTGCTACAAACAGAGCAGCAATGGAACTATTTTCACTCACAGAGTTTTTATGAACAAACAGATCATATTTTTTCGTCTTCTTTAACTCAAAATATTTCAATAAACATATTGTATAATCACAATAATACACTTCATGCTATAATGTGTAATATTGTCACTCCCTCTCGTGTATTATTGCTTAAATGTTCTTCACTGCAGGTTTATTCTATACTATTCGTTTGATTAGTGCCACCATGTGAAATAAGTAGTAATTCAAATTTGTTAGCAACTCTTAGAAGTTAGAGCCCCTGTGTTTCAACAATACTATTGATATTTGACGCCACCTATCAATAACGTATCACAAACTAAAACTATGCAATATATCACAATATCAATATTTTGACTCACCCCAATTGAACACCTTTTTTTTTTACTTTTATAATCTCCTTCAGCTTCCTACACATGGACTTCATTACACATTCATAACACTATCATTAAATATGTCCTGTATAGCAATACTTAAATATTAATGAACAGCTTGTACCTGTACTTTTACACACTCTTTCTAGAAGAGTTGCGTCCAAATCAAACGTGTTGCATAAAATGTTCAATTAGTGAATATTTGCAATCTGTTTGAACATTAAATATCGTATCTTTGTAGTATGTTTAATTGAATGTACTGTAGGTTGAAAAGGATTTGTAAATCCCTGTATTCTTTTCGTTTTTATCTATGTTTTACACAACATCCCAACTTTATTAAAATTGGGGTTGTACATGAAGGACATTCCCTGACCTATTTAAACTACTGTACACTAATCTTTCATTTAGTGATGCCGTACAAGAATCACTTTTGGCTCCTTAATTACAAGTTCTTTAGACCTTAAAAGGTCGATTACAAGCACAGCTCCTTAAAAAAAAAACGGGGGGAACAATTCAATGCACCTTTGTGTTTAAAAGTGTAAAAGTCGCTGTAGAGATAATGCCAAACAGAAAAAAAGAGTAGAGAAATGTCTCATGAATGAGGTAAGATAAAGATAACCCCTCAGCAGCTTGAAAGAATGAGGAAAGAGGGGAGAATAAAAAAGCAACTGCTTATGACTCATCTGTACAACAGGGTGTCATGGGCATGAATGGTTGCCAATGGAACTGGCTCACTGGTCGTGATGTGGTTGCCAATAGCAGCAGCCGGGTGAATTCTGAGTGTACAGAAGCATCTTAACTGCTCACATCCAACCAAATGTCTCGGTTCTCAGTGGATGATCTTTAACCTTCTTCACACAGAAGAAGGACCTGAAAGTATGCGTTACTTTAGGGCCAAAAGGGAGGGAATGTTTAGATAACCTGACTGAAGCCTGTGTGGAGTGTGGATTTTACCCACTGACCCTAAACCTGAAAGGCAAAAGCAAACAGGAACTGAACATCGCTGCATAATCAGGCATGGATAGCTAGTGTGTGGTAATATATAAGCAACTAAAAAGATTTGACTTAAAAATGGCAAAAACTCCTTAATGACTTCTTTACTTTAAGTCAAATTGTGCTTTGTTGGTAATATTTCTCTGATTACATTATACAAATGTACAGTATTCCATAAATGCTATTAAACATCACCTCGATTTTAATCAATTATACACTGCCTTGCCAAAAAAAAGTCGCCACCAAAAAAAAAAAAAAGGTCACAGTCTAATATAATTTTGTTGGACCATTTTTATCTTTGATTGCGCCACACCTTCACTGTGGCATTATTTCAATAAGCTTCTGCAATCTAATGGCATTTATTTCAATCCAGTTCTGCATTAATTTTTCACCAAGATCTTGCAGCAGCGTTGATGATGGTAGAGTCAGACCTCTGCACAAAGTCTTCTCCAACACATCCTCAAAGATTCTCAATGAGGTTAAGGTCTGGACTCTGTGGTGAACAATCCCTGTGTGAAAATGATGATCTCATACTCCCTGAACCACACTCCACACAATTCCAGCTTCATGAATCCCGACACTGTCATCTTGGAATATGGCCGTGTCATCAGGGAAGAAAAATCCATTAATGGAATAATCTGGTCTATATTCAGTATATTCAGGTAGTCAGCTGACATCATTCTTTCAGCACATACTGTTGCTGAACCTAAACCTGCAGACCAACTGCAGCATCAACCCCACATCATTTACTTGGAGATTATGCTTTTTTTGACCAGGCAGTGTAGTTTTATAATAGTTTCTTTTCTTTGAAAAGCTATTTAATATAAAAAGGTGAAAAACAACTTACTACGATTGAAAAAGTCAGTAGTATCCAGCCATCAGCCAAATGCTCTGTGTTCAAAATCTTCAAGATCTGCTGGACCTTTTGCTTACAGATGATACTCTTAAAACATCATCATTTGAAGTTATATGTTTCAAATCTGAAGATGTGATTTGAGCTTCATTGAGGGGGAACAGAGTTTTCCTTTGCAGATAACCATTTTGTAACAGTGGATAGAAAATCATTTACTTGTTTCAATTTTGTTTGGTCCTAAGTGTTCACATCCTTTATCTCATTTTGAGATTTCTCCTGGTGAGATGTGGGGCCCTGTCTTACACCATGTGCAAGGCATGTTGTGATACTTATTTCTACCTGGGGTGTGGTGGTCTCGAAATGCGGTGTGTTTAGGTAAATTTCTGGCATGTTAATATCTTGGCAAAGGAAAACACCGGTGCATCACTGTCTGATTAGAACCCTGACAACAATCAGCAGTCAGGTGTTCATTGCTCTCTTGGCAACCCAGGCGCATTACTCAATGTGTGTACACCCCTGTTTTTTACGCACACAAGGACATGCAGCACTGCCCAAAAAATGAATTAACATTGATATCCTTGTAAATAAAGCACAGAAAAAGTAAAATACCAGTCTGCCAAAGTCAAAACGCACCTGCCTCTTAAAGGGAATGGCAGGTGACATGCTGATTTAATGGTTTAATTGCTGTCCTAATTCATGTTACGCCCAAAACACACCCATAATTAATTAAGAGAATTAGTGCGTATTTTGCAAATTTCAAAATGCAAGGCATAATTTTTGCATTCTCTTAAAACCAAACACACACTAACATCCCCCCTAATCATGCTGTGGGTTCCTGGCTTACCTATAGATTGCTTAAATTGGGCTCCTAAAGTCAATAAGCATTTAGTTGAATTTTCCTATATTTGCTTTAACTTCGTCCACATGTGCAACATCCCCCATTAGTGCAATCATTTTGTTTATTCAATAAGTGATTTGGGACATTGTGCCAGCTCTAAAGGCCTTTAACCATGCTGTTTCGTTGCGAACAGAGCCTGTGGAAACCTCTGAGACAGAGACAGACATTTTACTTTACAAAGCATCTTTCCTTCCCAGTAGAAATAGTTTTATAATACCTAATACTCAGTGCACACAGTTTATCAAGGTTATTTTGCTTGTTGTTTACAAAGCAGACAACAGAGCCTGTGTTAAGCTTCAAAGAGTTCATGATTCTCAGCATTTTTTCAATGTCAATTAATTAATGCATTTCATCTTTAAATGTCCACTTTAACTCTGCACATAATGAATTTACTGGTGAAGCACTTGAAGCCTTTCAGGATCTTGATTGTCTGTTGTCTGATCCATAGCCAAATGCTTTTAAACCTCAGCAGGAATGTAGTTTTCCTTCACTATGTACTTGTATTCAAATTGAATGGCAGTAAAAGTCTGTTTTTTTTTTTATTGAAAGGCTATTTAATTTAAAAAAAGTGAAAAACAACTTAATACGCTTGAAACAAACTTGGTGATCAGGATCCAGCCTTCAGCCATATGTTTTAATTTGTTCATTTTGGCTCCAACCATAGGTTTTCATTTTGGTGCATTCCTAGTCATACTAACACAGACAAAATAAAATTGTGTTTAAAAGTGGGCTCCGGTACCCAATATGGATATTATGATCATACAATTTAAGCTCATTTTCTGTGTTTTAAACTTGTGATTAACACTTAATTGCAAATTCATTACGCTGGTGTATGAACTGCACTGTATATTGCCTCTGGCCGCTGAAAGAACGCGTAATTATGTTAATTTAGATGGTGCGGCCTGGACCAGGTGTGTGGAACAAAGCAATTACAGCTTTTATACGTCACTAACCACATACTAATTTACACCTTCTCTCACCTTCCTGCATTCAGAAGAATTGGGTACTTTATGTACAACAAGAAAAGTTTTACTCTGCTTCTAATGAGGAAAGCTAGCTTACCTGTTTCTGCTTTATACAGTGCTCCCAAACCCAAAACTGAGTTACAGCCTGCCTTCTGGACCCACTGCTATAGCCTGACAATGCAACCAAACTTCCCCACTTTAAACTCTAAATACATCAATTTTTCACAGAGGGGAAGGAACAGTTCCCCTTAGTACGTTCAAAGAAACCAAATATGGAAACAAATGGTGGTCTCACAGATCAGTAACAGGATACACAGACTAAAAGATTTTTAGAATTTTAACCTGGAAACATCCTGACTATGGCATTAAGTCTGAAGACAGATTTCTGGTAGAGATAGTAGATTACAGAATAGCTAACATAATATCAACATCAACCACTGGAAAAATCTGTTAACAGACTATCTCTCCCTAGAAACACTCTCACAACCAATCAGAACCACCGAATCAGACTCAGCCTGGACACCACTGGTGGCGGGCCAAAAAAAAAATAAAAAAAAAATAAAATAAAAAAAATAGCTTACATTTTCTATTAAAAGATTATATTGAGTACTGTTAAAATACTGGTTATTTATTTGATACATAATAAATAGTGAAAATAACAACATTCTATACAACAAAACCCCTCCATATTCTTTTGTTTGTAGGCAAGTACATATGTTGAACTGTCAGCATTGAGTCTAATATGGTTCAGAAAAAAGAGCAACCGTCCCCCAAAGACTTGGTGAGATATGATTTTATTGCAAAGAGTTTTTTAATGGACAGAGCTGAGTGCTTGTTAAGGACAAACTGCAATTTGTTATGGTCAGCTCATCTCGTTTCTTCACTGTAATTGCACTAGATTTGTGTGCTGAGAACTGGAGATGGTAATTCCCTCTGGCAGAATGATAGCCCCTAATTAAGGTTATAAAACAAGCTCACTGAACACCTTGTTTCTGTCCCTGGATCAGATTCCTGTACTTTTACAGCTCAGTGTAAAGCAGTTTTACGGTCTTTTCATTCTCTGCTATCCATCAAATCAGACTACCCACCTAAAAGTGTCACACCAGCTCTCTTCCAGTTCCTGCAGCCATTTCTGGAGTGCTTTCACTCAGAACCTACAATAACTAGAATAACTAGAAGGAAAAGCATGAGGCAGGTGGGTGTGAGCCCTGAATGTGAATGGCATAATTAATCACAGCTTCTACTCCTGCACACGTCCAGTTTGTTAAAAAGGAAATTACTCAACTTCGTACAGTAGCTCCTCTTAAAAGTCCATTTAAAACAAAGCACCTGATCTGTGATTAATTCAAAGATCAGTAATTGTCCAAAGCAGTTAACCAGATTATTATTACCAGTGTTGGGCACGTTACTTTGAAAAAGTAATTAGTTATAGTTACTCGTTACTTCTCCAAAAAAGTAACTGAGTTACTAACTGAGTTACTCCACTATAAAAGTAATTAGTTACCAGTAAAAGTAACTATCGCGTTACTTTTTATTATTCGCCCGTCAAAAAAAGGAAATCAATTATGCATTTACTATTATTATTAGAAAAATAACAAAAAATAACAAACGAAAATAAACCCAAAATTATGACAAAAATATAATCTAACGAATTTCAAAAAAATAAAACGAAATTCTCCACACAACCAAAGAAAATTACTAAAACTTGTAATACTGAAAAAAGCGGAAAAACGCGTCTGGGGATGAAATTTAACAAACCAAGCCACACTCAAAAGAAATATGTATATATAAAACAAAATAATGGACAAAAACAACAATTTAATGCCCGTTAAAATGGTATTAATATAACAGCCTCACCAAAAGAGAATAGAGCTTAGATCGTGCCCAAAAAATCCGACCCAGCCGGAGCCCGTGCACATTCTGCCCAAGCCCGAACCATAAACTGTCATTATGAGCCTGACCCGATCCGCCCCATAAACTGTCTGTTTTCGGGCTGATTGAATGAGCGAAATATAATCAGAATGATGTTAATTAACACTGTAACATAGAAGCATAGAACTATTATTTAATTTAAATGATTTTTAAGAACAGCTACACACAATGCTGCAAGTCAAACGCGGAGGCGTTCACGTGCGCCCAGAGCTACGTGATTATAATTTTCATTTTTATTATAGTTTAATTTTATTTTGTTTTTATTTTTTCTGTTCATTTTAGGGTGGGCTTGCTAGCGCCAGCGCTTTACACAAGAACTAACGGACCACGAGTGCCGCGCGCTCCGCACAACAACTCCCGCTGTACAACTCCGCTGTACAACAGCGCTTATAAATAAATTAAACACAAAAATGAGGGTATTCTATCAGTAATTTCAGTTCGTTTTAGTTAGTTTTATAAACACAAAATACAGTTCGAGATAGTTATGTTTTTCCTTTTAATTACCGTTTTTATTAGATTCAGTTAACACAAATGTTTTTCACTTTCAATTTTCGCTATTTCGTTCGCTTTAGTGAACAATAATAATTGGTTACTTAGCAACATTGTGATTATCACACCAGAGCTTTATATAAAATAAAAATAGGAGCCTGATTTCGGGTCGGTCCTCAGGTCAGGTGGGATTCGGGCAGAGAATCTAAGCTCTAAAATAGAAAGCAGCAGCACCACAAAAACCGGAGCAGCTAAAAAGAGCTTAACGTCCTTAATTCGGAACTTGGGTTGTCCACGGCAATCACTGAATTGATTAGAGCACGCAAATCGTCACAATTGTGCCTCACTTCACCACGCCAAACCACAGGCACAGCGGCCAGAAGCTCAAGTTCACCGGACAGAGGAGGGGTTAACCAGGGCAAAGCGAAATAAAAAATAAAAAGTTCATAGAGCTGCTAAAGTAACATGCAGTAACGGGGTGTCGGAAATGGTAACGGCGTTATAGTTACAGTCATAGTAATTAGTTAGATTACTCGTTACTGAAAAAAAGTAACGGCGTTAGTAACGCCGTTAGTTTTAACGCCGTTACTCCCAACACTGATTATTACTGTTATTATCATGCAGATTTCATAAGGCAGAAATATCACATTGCCTATTTAACTCTTAGAAGTCACATTTACTGCAAATTATATACACATACACATTTGTGGGCTAAATAAATAAATGAAGGCACATTTTTTTTATCATTTTATCAAAAATACTTTAATATTATTATGGATTTATTTACATACCCAACATGTTTTTTTTATTTTTTATTTTACCAAATTGAAAACCTCTGGAATATAATCAAGAGGAAGATGGATGATCACAAGCCATCAAATCATGCTGAACTAATTGAATTGTTGCACCAGAAGTGGCATAAAGTTATCCAAAAGCAGTGTGTAAGACTGGTGGAGGAGAACATGATGCCAAGATGCATGAAAAGTATCTGTGATTAAAACTAGGGTTATTCCATCAAATACTGATTTCCGAACTCTTAAAACTTTATGAATTCTTTGCATTCTTTGCATTATTTGAGGTCTGAAAGCTCGGCATCTTTTTGTTATTTCAGTCATTTCTCATATTCTGCAAATAAATGCACTAAATGACAATATTTTTATTTGGAATTTGGGAGAAATGTTATCTGTAGTTTATAGAATAAAACAACAATGTTCATTTTACTCAAACATAAACCTATAAATAGCTAAATCAGAGAAACTTATTCAGAAACTGAAGTGGTCTCCTAATTTTTACCAGAGCTATATATATATATATAATACAACAATCCAATACCCATCTAAATTAGATGGAAAAGTCCAATCTTTGATTGTGTACCCTGCTAAAAAATACAGCTGGTCATCCAGTGAAAACATACTCTATGCTGGTCAATAGTTAGTTAACAAGCATGCCTATCTGTTAGTGTATGTATTTTTCTGGTTAACCAGCTGGTCTTGAGCTTTTTTTTTTTTTTAGCAGATAATATTATTTGTACATTTTGTCAAATTTTGCACCGCTGTAAGCTGATCCCCATTGGGCTAATTGTTCAGTGAGGAAGGGGTAGCTCATAACCCCGCCTCTGCTGTGATACCACGTGCCTTGGTCAAAGTTCAGCTTTTTGCAGTTAGGTGAACTACTGTAGTCTAAAAATTGTAGTTTAATTGTAGTTTCATGCACGACACCCTCCTTTACTCTCTCACTGCCATCCTACTAAAAGAATCAAGATTCTTTTTTTCTGACATTGAGATGTATGATACATACATACATATGCTGTAGCCACACCACTCACCAAAAAACACTGGTCCCAGACATGACATGATTTCGAAAAAACCTGCATGATACAATCACAAATGGCCAAAATCGAGCAGAGCGGAAAGTAAAGCACTACTGCATATTTCATACTGAAAGCTGTGTTAGTGTGCTGACTATGCTGTGTGTATTTGTAACTCCTCCTCTCCCACTCAGCAAAGACCCACAGACACCACCACACTTCTTGACCAATCACGTGTGGCTTTAACAGAAAAAAAAAAACAAAAAAAACAAATCGCTTCCTTGTTCACTTCATAGAGCCGGTACTTACAGCCAGATTGTTGGTGATCGACCCATCACTACTTTCATGGGTCCCGGTGCAGTAGTTGATTCACACCTGAGTGTGAGATCTGTAGGATTTTGTACACAAAAGAATCACACCACGGGTGAAAAAGAATATAAGACAGGTGCAAACCATACTCAAAAAAGTACTGGTGTGAAAATACTCTAAATTACTCTCCCATTGAAACATACATGGGGTGGAGAATGAAACTGAAACACCCGTCATTTTAGTGTGGGAGGTTTAATGGCTAAATTGCACCAGTAAGAGCAGAGTGTGAAGGTTCAGTTAGCAGGGTAAGATCACAGTTTTGCTCAAAATATTGCAATGCACACAACATTATGGGTAACATACCAGAGTTCAAAAGAGGACAAATTGTTGGTGCACGTCTTGCTGGCGCATCTGTGACCAAGACAGTAAGTCTTTGTGATGTATCAAGAGCCACGGTATCCAGGGTAATGTCAGCATACCACCAAGAAGGACCAACCACATCCAACAGGATTAACTGTGGACGCAAGAGAAAGCTGTCTGAAAGGGATGTTTTCAGAGACACAACCTTAGTTAAAGATATAGCTCTGCGTGCTAAGTAAAGTTAGCCTTTAAACTTCACTTAACCTCAGACTCGAGCGGCCCCTCTAACTGCATGATTTAGTGCGTAGCCAGTTTTACCACATCAAAGCCCCAGAGTCTGCTCTATATCATAAAATCCTATGTGAATGGCACCCACTTTGACCGGTGTTCTGTTAAGTTGAGCTGCCTTGTCAAACCGTCCTTCCATAGTGTTTATTAAGGTCTCTGCAAAACCCAGAATCAACCGGAGATCCGATTTAAACCTAAAAGTACTTACACAAGATGGCTATCGCTAACTAGCTCTGTAAACAAAGCTGTAAACAGAAGCTGTAAACAGAAACAGAGATGTTAGCTCCTCCTTAGCAATAGCTCCTAATGCTGTAGCCCAGATTCAGCGTGAGGTGAGCGAGGCCATAAACTCACTGGTTGATGTCGACACCCTAAGGTCTCTCTGATCAACTCGTATTTCTGAGGATTTTCTATTACCAGCTACTGCAAACAGTGGAGGCTGAGAAACTCACCTATAGTATTTCACAAAGAACAAGAAAAAAATGGATGAATGAGACCTTTAATATCTTTGTGATGATACAGCACAGACATATTGTTGAGACATTTTCTGAATCAGTAGAGTCTGGCCTGTCGAGTTAATCTTATTGTGAGAATGTACGTCACTTATATTTGGATTTAGAAGGAAATGCAGAAATTGTTGAGATTGATTTCCATTTCACCCTAGCACCTGATTCTTTGCCTCGCTTAGGAGGCAAGTTGAATTAAAAGGCTCTATTCTGTAAGTCATTGCAATAACCTATGATAACAAAGTTTTTTAGTGATTTCCAGAGTTCCCATAGGTCAGTTTCACATGCATAGACAGACCCACAAATCAAGCAGTTAGAAACAAGAGGCAGAAGACAAGTATGTTAACTGTGTTGCATTATCTCAGAGATGTTATTAATCCAAACATTGACCATAGACCAGTGAATGGCATGTTTTGAAAGTGTAAAAAGAAGAGAATCCATAGCTAAGCAGCTCTGCTCTTGTCTCAGTGAAGGTTTTTTACGCTGGGCAGTGTGTTAAAAGACTATTGCAGGATTCTCACTCTGCCCCATTTGCAATGCAAACAGCCAGACTTCAAAAATCCAACAGTTTTGTTGATTTAAATCTAAAATCAAAATTTAACAAGGTTGTTACCAGTCCTCCTCAACTACATTTGACAGGTGCACTCAATTACAGTTTTTCTTTTTTTTTTTTTTTGCTATAACAAGGAGACAGTCCTCCCATCTCAAATCAGCTTGCTGGGTGGAAAGTGGACGCTCTGACAGTCCGGCAGCTCTCAGATCAGCTTGGCACCTGGAGAAGAATGAAAGCGGCCTTTTTCTTCGGCGGCTTCTTCATTTCCATCCTACTTTCTCCTTCATTAACAAAGATTATTAAAGCATCCGGAGTCTTCATTTCCCCCCGGGCGCTTTCAGTTTAGCTAATCTCAGAGCATGTTCTCAGGTGTAGGCATGCTTACGTGATTGTGAGCGTGAAAAAAAACGAGAGCGTTGAAAGAAGCGACCTGAGATGTGGGAGCTTAGATGACTGTATGTGAGATTGGCGAACAAGACAAACACTGGCATCTGCGGTGGTTAAGAGGAGCAGATTTCAGCTGTTTATATGAGCTTGGGTTGGTGGATAATGGAACTCTATCTTGGTAATCGGTGGTAATTTTCCGACACTTTGCTGTTAAGGTGGTACTTTATCAAGACGTTTGCTCATACAGGACCATATGTGCCTTATGTGTCTGTGTGTAGCATTTGTACGAGGTTTATGGGGATGCATGCTTAGAAAAATGCATCAATTGAGCGTCTTTCACTCATGGGTTATGCATTTAAGGGGAGGGATGCACTTAAGAAAACATGGGAGGATTACTTTAGAAAAAAAAAATATGAGATGATATCAGAAGTGCATACGATTACACATTCTTCTTGATTTACATGTATTTTAGCTAATAGCACATGCCGTCATTTTTGCAAAGATTATCCTCCACCTTTAAAAAAAAGCTGGTGTTTGCATTATTTGCTGTGAAGTCTCAGTGAGGGATTTTCTTTAGCAGTGTTAACAGATTTATTCAGCAACTATACAGAGCCTCAAAGATAAGTATTTATCCACTATTGATGCAAAAGCTGCATGATACATTGTTTTATCATTAGTATTATTACAACATACACTATTAGTCCATTTATTTTTGCAATTTAAAAGGCAAAAATTACCCAATTAATACTGCTTTAGATGATTAGATGATCTGTTACAGGGTGAAGAAATGTTCTCTTTGTGGGCCGTAGGGAAAAAAATGCTTACAAGTTCAGCCTTTGCCCACACCCAACACAAGTCTCAAGAGTCAGTCTTGCTTAACGGCAAATACTAGGGACATGCACCTAGCAGAGAAACAGGCTAGATGCTAGCAGCATCATTATTTATTTGACTATTTGTATGGATGGATGTTCGTTTAGATATGTGGCAAAGTGGTGATACTCTGCCCTCGCAGTTGCCTGTGTGAGCAATAGATAGATAGACAGATAGCTAACAGGAACTTCAAAAAGTAATCAAGAACTTCGTATAGGATTGGCTTTACTGAGGATATCAAGTTTATCCACATCCTTTGTTGTTTGTTTGATTCTTTCCTTTGGTTCATACTTTTCTTGTAAAACTGCAAATAAATACAATGAAAATAAACATTTTAAATAATCTCTGAGTATGAACTGCCTTAAAACATGTAAATAGTAAACCAAAGCTAACTTAGCTAACTTAGCTAACGTTACCTATAAATTAGCTAGCAATGTAGTGAAGCCTGCACTAGCTAGCCAAAGCACAGATACAGTGTGGATAAAACACACAAAAAATACTTACTTTTTAAATAGTTCGAATTTTTCCCTTTTTCTCCCCAATTTACATGACCAATTACCCAACCCACTTATTAGGACTCCCCCTATCACTAGTGATGCCCCAACAAACCAGGAGGGTGAAGACTAGCACATGCCTCCTCCGATACATGTAAAGTCAGCCACCGCTTCTTTTCGAGCTGCTGCTGATGCAGCATTGCCGAGCAGCATCACAGCGCGCTCGGAGGAAAGCGCAGCGACTCGGTTCTGATACATCAGCTCACAGATGCCCTGTGCTGTGGACATTACCCTAGGAGTGATGCGGGGAGAGAGTGCCATCTACCCACCCGGAGGGAGCAGGGCCAATTGTGCTCCCTCTGAGCGCCGGCGGCTTGATGGCAAAGCTGCATGAGCGGGGGTTCGAACCTGCGACCTCCCGCTCATAGTGGCAGCGCTTTACATTCTTGTTTTTTGCTTCTTAAAAGTGCTATCATAACTTAAAACCTAACATTTTGTAACTTACAGACATATCTTTTTTATAGGCTCAAGCAAAAAAGGCGAGAAAGTGGGAGTCCATGCACACTGCAGCTCTCCTGAAGCTTAACTGAAAACAAAATGGCGGATGCCCTCTCTAAAATAAATAATTCCCTTCGGTACCCAAAAACCCATAAGGTGGCCCTAATTAACCTGGATAAAATAACCTGAATGATGAAGAATAAGTGAATAAGTGAAGTTCAGTGCACGACTGTGTATTTACTAAACAGCTCATTATTTAAGTGTGTTTTACAATGAGCTGCATAAATCAGAAACCAGTAAAAGATCTAGTTGCGTTAGCTGTCTTACAACTCCCTGGTCTTAAAAGTCTGTGTGTGTGTGTGTGTGTGTGTGTGTGTGTGTGTGTGTGTGTGTGAATTAGTGTGTGTGTGTGTGTGTATTTGTGTCTGTCTGTGAAAGTGATTTGGGATTACTGGTGACTGACAGGTTTATCTTTGAGGAGGCAGGTTTATCCATGCTGGTTACACCTGTCTGTGTGTGTGTGTGTGTGTGTGAAACATGGGATTTTGTGACGATACGTGTGTGTGTCTGTGTGTGTGTGCGTGTGTGTGCGTCGGATACGGACGGAGCTGCGTGGGATGAATAGGAATGCCTTTTCCGGGTGGAAGGGAATTCTGTCTGCTGCAGGAATGTGCTAATGAACCGGACTCTTTGATACCTGCCAGCAGCAGCTCCTTTCAGAGCGAGACCCTGCGCTCTTCTCAGGGCTTTAGACCTTCTGAAGCGTTGAAAAAGGTCTCACGGGCTCTGCGCTCTTTTAGAGGCCTTAAATATTTTCTGCATTGCTCAGAGGAGCGGAGGACTATTAGTGGTGTTAAATTATTCCACCACGTTCAAACTGAATGAAAGCTTTATAATGTGATGATATTTTTACTCTTATGACAAAAAGAAGAAAAATCCAGAGATGACTGTAAAGAGATAAAGTGGGGTAAGGAGCTGTGATTAATTATTTTTTTCAGAGCCCAGCTGATAGGTAAGTTCAGTCTGTTTGAAACTGACATGAAGTAATCAGTATAGTCGTCTGACAATATTACTCAGTATAACCCTATATTATTAAAAGCCATACACACAGACTGTAATTTTGATCAAAGCCATAGCGCAGCAGTACAGTGGACCTCAACCTCTGCATTTAACGCATCCGTGGCAGAGACCACACACTCACACTCGTGAGTAGGGTCAGTGGACACTCATTCGGAGCAGTGGGCTTGCTGCCTCAGCACCCAGAAGCGATCAGGGGTTAGATGTTTTTCTAAAGGGCACCTCAGTTAAAATGCTGAGGAAAAAGGAGGAAAATAAAAATGCTGTTCCTTCACTTCCCTTACCCTCATTTCCATCCAGTCTGGAGGATTAAACTAGCATTTCAAGTACACTTACTTTTCTAACCTTATATTTGTCACGAATGAGAAGGGTGGACGTAAGTGCAGATATAAATGCTTTTACTAAATAAGATAAATGAATATAAAACTGAAAACAAACAAGGGTATCGCAAAAACAATGTACACAAAACTAGAGCGATAAACAAACGAGAACAAAACTATGCTTAACAAAAACAAGCATGGGTCAATTACACATTGCGTAACTGGATTTAGGGTTTGTCAGTGTGTCTTTGGTATTGTGAGGGCATCAAAAAATATGCCTTGCACAGCTCGAAACACGAAAAAGGCATACACTAATTCTCCTTAACTAATCATGGGTGTGTTTTGGGCATAACACGAAATAAACCAATCAGTGTATGACTTGCCATTCCCTTTAAGAGGCAGCTGCACTCTGACTTTGGTGAGTTTGTATCTTAACAGCATGGCACTTTGTGTGTCTCAGCAGAGGAGACCGACCTGCGTGTTCACGCTGGGAAGGTACGCCAGCAGTTCATTTTGGCAACAGTAATGTTATTTTACTCTTTATTCTGTTTATTGTCGGGTTTGCGCTCTGCAGTGTGTCTGTGTGTGTGTTTAACGACCTGGAGTGAATGCGTGTGCATGGTGCTCCTGCATGGCTAAGATAGGAATGGGTGGCTGACTGTTGACTGTTGTCAGGGTTTTAATCAGTCAGTGGTGCACCTGTATTTCCTGCCACCAAGATAGAGACAGACCAGAAATTTACCTAAACACATCTCACTTCCAGATCACCACTCCCATCAGCGTTGATTTTTTTCCTAAACTCTCGTGCTATTTTAACAGCCCGGGTGCAAGGTGTGAAAGACTGTTAAAGGGGTGTAAGCTAGCAATGAGCATCGTGACACACCTTGCGCAGCGTGTACGATAGGGATCAGGATGGGATGTCACAAGATGGTTGTGTCATAGGTGTTCACGCAGCTAGAGTCATGCACAGACACTGGTCATTACTCACCTGCTTCAACCCACAACCTGCTGGATAGTAGTTTCCTGTCATGACTGTGGTGCTGCAAATTAAAGCCCACCTGCTAGTTATTCCATGGATCACACAGGACTTGTAGACACACCCACCCTGTGCAGACCCCTACTCACAGCCTTCTGGCACATGTGAGTCATCTTTTGACACCAGCTTTTCTCCTCTAATTTTGGTTCATTGCAAATACAGTATGTCAGTATGAACAATGCTGCATGTATAAACACACCGTTAATCGCAAACAAAAGAAGATCTACATGTTTGTCAGCTCCACTGAGCATATATATGACCCTTTGTAGTTCTATGATTACAGACTGTAGTCCTGTATCAGTTTATCTGCATAAGAAGAATAGTCCACCAACAGCGTCTTGTGGGCAGCGTCCTGTGGGCAGTGTAATGTGATCACTGATGAAGGACTAGAAGATGACAAACACAAACTGTGCAGCAACAGATTCAGAGATTATATCTTGCATCCAGACTGCAATTGAAAAAACAGGACCAGTGAGTTTTTAGGCTTTCTCAGTCACATGACATTCTATTCAGTAGCTCCTCTATTTCCACTCGCTGTTGTGTTTATGCGGATCTCCATGGAAACTCCCGAGGTCAGTGAAAAACAGTAGATAATTCAGCCTGTAATTTTCTCAGAGGACGTCTGTGAAAAACACGTACGTGGTCGTTCCGGACGGGAATAAAATCACAGAGGACCCCCATAACAGAGAAATTTACCACAGGACCCCCTGAGAAACTAATCCCGTCCAGATAGGGCTTAACTCTAACCGCCACTCTGCCAGGGTCTCTGCAGTGTGGAGAACACCAACCACCCAAATAAAACCTCTGGGGTCCTGATCATTGAACAACAAGGTAAAACAAGAAAAAAAGTATACAAATAACCAGTCTGTAATTATAGAACTACAAAGTGCTCCTATATGATGTGTGGAGCTGAAACAATGGACAATGGGTATAGAAATGAAGTGATCATGATGTTATACTTGATCAGAGTACATGTTGTAAGGTTGGTGCTTCCCAGCAGAAAATAGCTTTTCTTTTTTGGTTTGCAATTAAGAGACCACTTCAATTTCTGAAACTCTGATTTTGCTATTTATAGGTAGATGTTTGAGTAAAATGAAATTTTTGTTTTATTCTATAAACTACGGACAACATTTCTCCCAAATTCTGAATAAAAATATTGTCATTTAGAGCATTTATTTGCAGAAAATGAGAAATGGCTGAAATAACAAAAAAGCTGCAGAATTTTCAGACCTCAAATAATGCAAAGAAAACAAGTTCATATTCATAAAGTTTTAAGAGTTCAGAATCCTGGTTCTCCTCCACCAGTCTTACACACTGCTTTTGTATCATTTTACGCCACTCCTGGTGCAAATATTTAAGCAGTTCAGTTTGGTTTGGTGGCTTGTGATCATCCATCTTCCTCTTGATTATATTCCAGAGGTTTTCAATTTTGGTAAAATCAAAGAAACTCATCATTTTTAAATGGCCTTTTACTTTTTTTTCCAGAGCTGTATTTGACCTTGTAATGCCAATACAGCAGTCTTTACTAATAGAACTGAGTAAGACAAGACACATAATTGTGATCCCCTTTCAACCCTTGGCCCTGCCTCATAGCCCTTGTTAGCCTGGATGGGTAGGGGGAAGTGTTAGGGCTACATGACCCTTCAAACAGGGGGGCTATGAGAATCACGGGCAAGATGGCTTCACGAGAAACAAAAGAAAACCCCAATTAAAAAGTATTTTTCTTGTTAAAAATGAGGAGAACCACTATATTAACATAGTTTATGGTGCAGTTTCAATGTTTTATGGCCATTTTTTATTTTCCTTCCCACCTTAAATTGTGCAACAGATGGCAGAAGCTGCAGAATTTAAGGTGGTTAAAAGTTATTAAAAGCTATTTTCTAGCTCTTTATCACAGAGGAATTAAGGAATGGCCTGTAATCATGATTTGCTGCAGCACCTGCCCTCTTTCTGAAGACATACAATGCCCTAAAGTTAACTAGCTAAACAGCCACTAAGTTGTTGAACCTCAGCGCTCCTCTGCTACCACATCACCCTGGCAGGGTCGCCTACGAATCACCCTGGTAATGAAGCCATTTTGTTGATTTATTGTTTATTGGAAAATGTCAGGGACAGGATTTTCACCCCTTTCCCTTGTTCCTCTTTTCTACAGGGAAGGGGGTACCACTTTAAAATAAGACTACCTTTATAAAGGGTTTATAAATAGTTCACAATTAGTTTATTAATGGTTACTAATGCTAAATTATGTTGTAAATGCCTTAAAAATCATTAATAATCAGTTGTAACACATACGTAGAAAGGGCAACATTATAGGTGGCTGTGGATTCACTATTTGGCAAAAAACAGGTAATTGTTGCCCTTTTTATGTGTGTTTTATTACTGATTATTAATGACTTATTTTTAAGGCATTTACAACCTAATTAGTAACCATTAATAAACTAATTATAAACCATTTATAAACCCTTTATAAAGGTTGTCTTATTTTAAAGTGGTACCGGAAAGGGTAACACTCAAAAACAAGGGGTAAGGGTAGAAAGAAAAATAGGATTGGGCTTTAGGATGAGGTCCTTCAGTCATTTAGACTGTGTAGACCTGGTTTAACCTCTCTGTGTTTACACTGCAATTCAGATCACAGTCTCTGTGAGTTGATAGGGTTCATATCTCTTCTGCCTGAAACAATGAATGCAGTGTTTATACATCGTCTGCATTCCTCTGAAACATATACAAGGTGTGCTGATAGAGCTGTAAACACTGCTGATATCTCACAGTACATATGAGGAGCCTCACAGTCTGCAGTTACTGACAGAGTCACTAAACAGGGTGTTAATCTGTCACACAGCAACACAACTACAAAAAAGAGAGGGAGAAAGAGAGAGAGAGAGAGATCGCAGAGTCAGAGAGAAACAAAGAAAACGAAAGACATTAAAGAAAGAAGAAAAAAAGTAAAATGGCAGGAGTGACAGGAGTGGTTGATTAGATAAGAAAGAGAAAAATATATAAAGAGTGTGAGTTTGAAAGATAAAGAATGAGACAAACAGAATGGAAGAAAGAGAAAACAATAGAGTGAGACTGAATGAAAATAACAGAAAACACAACAGAGTTTAAGTAAAACAAAGAAAGGTAAGAGAGAAGGAAGAAAATAAGGGAGAAATGCAGCAAAAGTGAATAAAAGTGTAAAACCTATGAATGAGAGAGCAATATGCAGAAGAGACTAAAGTAAACTGAAAGAAAGAACAGAAAGAAAGAATGAAAGTTGTAAAAAGGACAAAGAGGAAGCGGTACAGTGGACAAAATAAAAGAAGAGAAAGAGTGATAGAGAATTGGACAAAAAGGGTAGGCAACAGTAAATTCGAAAAAGAAAGAGTTATAGAGAATACAAATGACAAGTTAAATAGAGAAAATGTTGTAAAGAGAGAGAGTAAGAGAGAAAAATATCAAAAACAAAAGGATATAAATAAATGGTTAAAGAAAAAAGGAATGAAACAGTGATTAAAGGAAAAAAGGAAGAGGAGGAAGTGGAGAGAATTATGTTCAGAGACAGAGAGAGAGAGTTTGAAATAGATTGTTAGAGGAAGTTGGATAGAGAGGGACAGAGAAATAAAATGAGAGTAAAAAAAAGAAAGCACAAAAGAATGAACAGGTGATAAAAGAGAATGAAGGGAAGAAAAAGAAATAAAGTGGACAAAATGAGGGAAGAGAGACATTTAGAGTGTCTATGTGAGGGAGATAAAGATGGATAGTAGAGTGATTGAGTGTGTTTGTGTGTGTGAGAAAGATTGAGATTGAGCATAAGAGTGTGTGTGTGTGGGTTAGAGAGAAAGATAGAGATAGAGAGAGATAGAGAATGATATAGAATGGCTGGTAAACAGTAAAAGATAAAGAGGCAAGAAAAAGAGACAGGAAACAAGTGGAAGATGGGAACAAATAAAATGGAAAGAATGAGAGAAATGAGAGAGAGTGATAGAGAATTAGACAAAGGGAAAAAGATCATACACAAGAGAAAAGAGAAGAGAGAGAGAAAGAAAAATAAGCAGTACGAAAGAAAGAATGAAAGAGAATAGAAAGAGATACGGAAGCACAGAGTACTTGAGTTACTAAGAGGGAAAAAAAGATAGTAAAATAGAGAGGAAGAGAGAGTGAGAGAGAGAGAAGCACAAGGTACTTGAGTTAGTCAGAGAGAGAGGGAGAGAGAGACAGAGAGAAAGAGAGAGACACACAGAAGCACAAAGTACTTGAGTTAGTAAGAGAGAGAGATGGAGAGAGAGACAGAGAGAGAGAGACACAGAAGCGCAACGTACTTGAGTTAGTAAGAGAGAGGGAGAGAGAGACAGAGAAAAAGAGAGAGAGACACACAGAAGCACAAAGTACTTGAGTTAGTAAGAGAGAGAGAGGGAGAGAGAGACACAGAAGCACAATGTACTTGAGTTAGTAAGCGAGAGGGAGAAAGAGACAGAGAGAAAGAGAGAGAGAGAGACACACAGAAGCACAAGGTACTTGAGTTAGTAAGAGAGCGAGACAGAGAGAGAAAGAGAGAGAGGGACACAGAGGCACAAAGTACTTGAGTTAGTAAGAGAGAGAGACGGAGAGAGAAAGAGAGAGAGACACAGAAGCACAAAGTACTTTAGTTAGTAAGAGAGAGAGAGACAGAGAGAGAAAGAGAGACACAGAAGCACAAGGTATTTGAGTTAGTAAGAGAGAGAGAGAGAAAGAGAGAGAGACAGAAGTGCAAAGTACTTGAGTTAGTAAGAGAGAGAGATGGAGAGAGAGACAGAGAGAGAAAGAGAGAGAGACACAGAAGCACAAAGTACTTGAGTTAGTAAGAGAGAGAGACGGAGAGAGAGACAGAGAGAGAGAGACACACAGAAGCACAAAGTACTTGAGTTAGTAAGTAAGAGACGGAGAGAGAAAGAGAGAGAGACACAAGCACAAAGTACTTGAGTTAGTAAGAGAGAGAGACAGAGAGAGAAAGACTTTGACTTTTAACAACACTTTATTATAACTAAATCATGTTATAACATGTAAAAGTCATTTTTGGCCATCTCAGCCATTAAAATCATCATTAAAATCAGGACATTATGACACAAAAGATAGATAAATAAATAATAATATTTTTTTTTTTTACTGAAATTGAGGTGCAAAGCAGAGCTCATCCTCATAAACTGAGCACACTGCATCCCCACAGCACCACACTGCTCTAAAAGTCATAAAATCAGACATACATTTATAATAATTAAAATCAATTAAAACCCTGGATCTGACAAGTCTAGAGAGGATTGTTACTGCGTCGGTGTCAGCTGCTTGAGCCTCTTTATTCCTGCGACTAATGTAGACCGCCAACTTAGCCTGACCAAGGATGAAATTTATTAGCTGACACCTGAACCTCTCTCTCCGCACATATTTAAAACCCAGGATAAATATCTGAGGGGTAAAAACCACATTAAGAGCCGTAAAAACAGAGTGTAAAACCTTAAAAAGGGGACGTAGCCTAAAACAGTGCATAAAAGCGTGAAACACCGTTTCCCTCTGAAAACAGAAGAGACAACCTTGAGTGACCTCAGGATTTAAAATGGAAATAAAAGAATTAACAGAAACAATACCGTGTAAAATCCTCCACGTCAGGTCAGCCACTCTCCTAGTTAACGGTGGTTTATACAGCGCTCTCCATTCTGGGTGAACCTCATCACTGAGACCCAGAGCATTACGCCACGGTGTGTCTGCTCTGGTCTCCAGTCTTTTTCTGTTAAAAACTTTCATACAGGTCTTGTACAGTTTTTTACCAGACACGGAACTGAGATCCATGACCGGCTCCTCTGTGCTGTCCAGGAGCGGTCCCCGACAGCCCTGATAGTCCGGAGTGATGATGACCCAGGGAAAGGGGTCATCTCCATCAGGGCTGAGTTCTCCTGTGCCAAAGTCCGTTATCAGAACCCGCTCCTCGGTGGACAGCGCAGACCTCCAACGCTGCAGGATCTGGGCCACGACTCTAAAGGACCTCACCCTCAGACGCACCGCCAGGTTCTCCACTCCGTCCAGCCCAGGCCCTGCAACCTCCACCAGCTGACGAAGCGTCATGACGTTCGTGGAGACCAGCATCCTGACCAGAGAGGGGGAGGTCCAGCTCGTCACATCCAGTCGTGACCCATAGACCAAAGGCTCCTCCAGGAGCCAGTACAACGAGGTTTCACCCAGTCTGGACGTGTTAAAAAAGTTCCAAATTCTAAAAAGTCCACGATAAAACAAAGGTAATCCAGTAAAATCCAGCGTTTTAGTGTCCATTAAAAACAGAGTTCTGTCCAATCCCAATCCGCCCACCATTTGTAAAATCCTGCATGCCACTGTTCTCCATACCAAGTCCTGTGGGCCGGTGAGCAGTCTCTGTATGAACTGGAGGCGAAAGGCAGCAGTCCTGCTGGCTAGGTGGACCAGCCCTTGTCCTCCTTCCTCCTTGGGCAGGAAGAGAACTGCCTGTGGTATCCAGTGCAGTCGGTCCCAGAAGAAGTCCACAAGTAAGGCCTGAATGCCAGCAAGTAGGTTCGGTGGGGGATCCACACATGCCAACTTATGCCATAAAAACGAAGCAGCAAGATTATTTACAATTAAAACCCGACCCCGATAAGACAGCTGAGGGATTATCCAGTTCCACCTATTGAGACGACCCTTCACCTTCTCAATAGTTCCCTCCCAGTTCTGCTTTTCGTATTCGCTGTCTCCCAAGTACACTCCCAGATATTTAAAACCACCCGTCCTCCATGACAACCCAGGCAGTGCGGGTCCCCCACCAGGCCATTCGCCCACTAAAACAGCAGTGCTTTTCGTCCAGTTCACTTTAGCAGATGATAAAATCCTAAAATCATTTAAAACCTCCACTAAAACATCAATGTCACTCTGAGAGGTTATCAGGACAGTCAGATCATCTGCATAAGCAGAAAGGCGTAGAGGTGTGCTACAATTCGGGATGATAAATCCAGAGAGCCTCTGCCGCAGCTGGCAGAGCAGAGGCTCGATAGACAGGCTGTATAACATTCCCGAAAGAGCACACCCCTGCCTGATACCTCTGTGAACATTAAAAGGAGCGCATAAACCACCGTTTACTTTTAGTACACTTTCTATATCACTATACAAAACCTTGATCATGGCTATAAAACCAGGGTTGAACCCAAAGTTCTCCAGAACTTTCCACAAATACTCGTGTTCAACTCGGTCAAAAGCCTTTTCCTGGTCCAAAAATACGAGACCAGTTTTTAAACCCAATAGTCTGGAGACGGCCAAAACATCCCAAATTAAATGAACATTATCAAAAATAGACCTGCCAGGCACACAGTACGTCTGGTCAAGGTGAACCACCTGCTCCATCACCTTCCCCAGTCTCGAGGCTAATGCTTTTGAGAGTAGCTTGCAGTCTGTACACAACAATGACACAGGGCGCCAGTTCTTTAGCCAAGTCAGATCCCCCTTCTTTGGCAGTAGGGTCAGGACAGCTCTTCTGCAGCTCAGGGGGAGCTTCCCATCCTGCACACTTGCCTGAAGCACCTCCAGCACGTCCTGCCCCAAGACTGACCAAAACGCCTTGTAGAACTCCACCGGGAGGCCATCAATGCCCGGAGCCCGGCCGTTCTCCATGCCCTGGAGGGCTTCGTGCAGCTCACCCACAGTGAGCTCAGCGTCCAGTGCCCTGGCGGATTGTGGCGTGATTCATGTCTGCAGGGGGAAGAACCTCTCCTCTACACCCTGTGCATTGGCCTGCTCACTCTCATACAGCTTTGCGAAAAAGCTGACTGTGTGCTGGCGAATTTCAGAAGGCTCAGATACGAGAACCCCTGATTCAGTTCGCACAGCATGCATAAACCTTTTCTGTCCATTTTTACGTTCGAGACCAAAGAAGAACTTTGAAGGAGCATCCATCTCCGTTACGTTACGGAAACGAGAACGGACCAGCGCCCCCTGTGCTGTAATGCCTAGCAGATCAGCTAACGCAGCCTTTTTTCTTTTAAGAGCTGTAATACGCTCTTGATTTCCTGTGGGTTCTGTAAAACCTTGAAGCTCCACAATCTCAATCTCCAGAGCTTTTAGAGATCTGGTAATGTCTCTAGTGACATTGACAGTGTACTGCTGACAAAACACTTTAATGTGTACTTTTGCTACGTCCCACCAACTCTGTAATGAAATAAAATATGCTTTCTGTGACTTTAAAACATCCCAAAAAAAAGTAAAAGACCCCACCCAAGACTAAAAAATCAGTAAAATCACAGTCAGAGAGTACAGAGCTGAGCCTGTCTAAAAACAACATCCTCTCCACTCCTAGAGTGGGAGCATACACACAAATAAAAACAAAGGTCTCATTCTCAAAACAGGCTTTTACTTTTAGCAGCCTCCCAGGTAAAATCTCATCTACTGTGTAAGAGTAGGGGATAAAACTGGACACAAATAAAATACCAACTCCACTGCTGACAGAGGAATAATTACTTAAAATGGCCAAGCCATCCCACTCTTTAGCCCATTCTATATTCATTTCATCATCACTGTGCGTCTCTTGGATAAAAAAAAAACATCAGCACGCTTCTGTTTGGCCCACTCATAAAACATTGCTCTTTTTACATTGTCCCGTGCACCATTCAGGTTTAAAGTAGCAATCTTAATTTCACCCATTAAAATAATAAATGGACATAAAACAGTGATGGCAAGGGCCAGTCCGAAGCAGGGACTAAAAAACTTTAAAAACAGCATCATTACAAGCTTTGCAGGTTAGTCAGTATCTTATTTAACCTGAACACTTCTGTGGTAGTAAAAGCCTTCTCCCGTCTTAAAAGTTTTACATCGTGGATGAACTGGTCTGTGTCAGTAAAATGATCCTCCACCCGCACACCTCTCTGCCCTTTAGACTCTCTTAAAAACTTCTTAATTTGTACAGCAGTATACACAACAGGCATTCTCTCATCCTGAGAGCACACAGACCACCCAGAGTCAGATACAGAGCCATCATTTTCACCTTCATCATCACCCTCACTCCCCTTCACCTCCTCATCTGTACCACTGACCTCAGTCTTTGCCTGTTTCTTCCCTTTTTCCTTTCCTGACTTTTTTCTCTTAGTTGGCACTTTAAAAACAGGTTCATCCACCATCTCCACATCATTTAAAACCACAGCTGCAGCAGAGGCAGGTTTATCGCAGTCACTCACCTCTACTGTCTGCCCCTCAGTGCCCCCCGCTGCGCTGCACGCCTCCTCCACGGGCGGCTCCTCCACAGCTGGAGGAGGTGATGAAGGTGCCTCCGCGGCGCGTGCAGCTCCCCCGGTCTCCTCCGCTTCAGCCTCGGACCCGCTCACCTCACTCTGTTCCGACCCCGGGGCAGTCGGCGCATCTCCCGCGCCCGGAACGGCCACCGCGGGCTCCGCAGCAGCAGGACCCGGCCGCTCGCGCTCAGCACCCGCGGGAACATCTGAGCTCGCGTTAGCCTTCTCCGGGCAGGCTCGCACCAGATGACCCGCTTGTCCACACCAAAAGCATTTTATATCGGTGTCAGTGGACACGTACACCATGTAGTCAAACTCGTCCACTTTTAGTTTGAGGACCAGGTCCAGATCCTCCCCATCCTTCAGGTTCATTAAAACCATCCTCCTAAAGGACACAAGGTGCTTTAAAAGAGGCGATTTGAGTCCGGGACTAAGCCGTTTCACGGATGAGACCGGCTTCCCGTAGCGGGAAAGCTCACGGACGAGTAGCTCGTCCTTAATGAATGGGGGAACATTCGACAGTATTACCTTTCTCGCGGGGGTACTGAGGGGCAACACCGGGAAGAGCTGACCGTTTATAATTACTCCTTTACTAATCAGGTCGTTCTCTCTTTCCATGGTGTTTAGAAACAGAACCATTGAGTTGTTCATGCGGGAGGTGGAGAGCACGTTTTCATGTCCCACGAGCTCTCCGACAACAAGGCAACAGGTCTCAATACTCGCCTTACAGGCGAACTTCACTCCATTTTGCCTGGAGAGCTGCTCAAACGGCGAACTCCTTGGAGCCGCAGAGCTCCTCCGAGCCGCCGCACTCCAGGCCATGCTCACACCACGCTCACGCCACACACACACTCACACACACACACACACACACCCGCGCTCAGCAGCGCGCACACACAACACCGCTACACCACACACACACGCAGATAAACTCACTCACACACTCTAACAATCCACTCAATCAAACCAAAAACGAAAGTTAACAACAACAAAAGTTTGGCAAAACACCAAGCGCTCTCACACACGCGCACGCTCGCGCATGCGCAGAGAGAAAGAGAGAGAGAGAGAGAGACAGAAGCACAAAGTACTTGAGTTAGTAAGAGAGAGAGGGAGAGAGAAAGAGAGAGAGACACAGAAGCACAAAGTACTTGAGTTAGTAAGAGAGAGAGACGGAGAGAGAAAGAGAGAGAGACACAGAAGCACAAAGCACTTGAGTTAGTAAGAGAGAGAGACGGAGAGAGAGACAGAGAGAGAGACACACACAGAAGCACAAAGTACTTGAGTTAGTAAGAGAGAGAGACGGAGAGAGAAAGAGAGAGAGAGACAGAAGCACAAAGTACTTGAGTTAGTAAGAGAGAGAGGGAGAGAGAAAGAGAGAGAGACACAGAAGCACAAAGTACTTGAGTTAGTAAGAGAGAGAGACGGAGAGAGAAAGAGAGAGAGACACAGAAGCACAAAGCACTTGAGTTAGTAAGAGAGAGAGAGACGGAGAGAGAAAGAGAGAGAGACACAGAAGCACAAAGCACTTGAGTTAGTAAGAGAGAGAGACGGAGAGAGAGACAGAGAGAGAGACACAGAAGCACAAAGCACTTGAGTTAGTTAGAGAGAGAGACGGAGAGAGAAAGAAAGAGAGAGACATAGAAGCACAAAGTACTTGAGTTAGTAAGAGAGAGAGACGGAGAGAGAGACAGAGAAAGAAAGAGAGACACAGAAGCACAAGGTACTTGAGTTAGTAGGAGAGAGAGAGACGGAGAGAGAGACAGAGAGAGAGAAAGAGAGAGAGGGACACAGAGGCACAAAGTACTTGAGTTAGTAAGAGAGAGAGACGGAGAGAGAAAGACACAGAAGCACGAAGTACTTGAGTTAGTAAGAGAGAGGGAGAGAGAGACAGAGAGAGAGAAAGAGAGAGAGACAGAAGCACAGAATACTTGAGTTAGTAAGCGAGAGTGTGTGTCTGTATAAATGTGTGTGTGTGTGTGTGTGAGTGTGTGAACGGATTCAGTCGGAGTGTGTTCTGAACAAAGCAGTTTGTGACCACGAGAGATGAAAGCAGAGGAGAGCCTCTGTTAAAAGTCAGAAGCGTTAAAGCCATTTCCTCTTCAGCTCTCACTAATGAACAAGTGTCCTGCGGTGACTTCACCACAGTCTGTGCTGGGAAACACACACACACACAGACACACTGTTCCGGGAAGTGTCTGGAACTTTAAAAGCAGTAGAAGAGCCAAAGACTTAGAGAGAGTGTCAAATTAACAGACAGACATAAACAGAAACGAAAGGAAGCAGCAGAGACAATGACTCTGGTTGGGATTTTTATCAGTGTGTGTGTTTGTGGTGGGGATGTATTGGGGCAGTGTAAGGGGAATATTCAGAAGCATTTGTGCAAGACTAAAGCCACATTCTGCTGATGCTCCATTACAAAATGAGAGCAGGATCCTCCAGCAGAAGGATTTGTTCCAGTGGCAGGTTGCTGGGGGATAGGTCAACCACCTCAGGAGTCCACACACAGTCGCTGTGTTTGTGTTAACAAATAACATTGTTTATGGAAATATCTCTCCGCTGTTAATCACCCTCACAGGAGAGTTATATCTTTAGGTCAGAAAATGTGTCTGTGTGTGTATCAGAAGAAAATTGTCTTTTGATTGATGTACTTATCAGATATACAGTATGCTCCAAACCCTTTACGTAGCAGATATTAACAAGAAGTGTTACATTCCAGTTATTTTACTACATGAAAAATAGGTAGCACCATAACACATTTCCTGTACACACAGTACACTGTGTTTTGAATAATGCTAACTTCCCACACAACTACAAAAATGGAACGTCTGAAGAACTGCTCAGCCAAGAGTGAAAGTTTGTTAAACACTGACAGTGTTGCCTTTTGGTTTTAAATCGGCCCTAAAAAGTTTGACATATACTTGAGTCACAGCTCTACATAAGGCTAGGATGGAAATGCAGTATTTTATTTAAGACACACCAAAAGTATACTCATCTTTATCTGTTTTTAAACCTAAAGGTTTGTTTAAAAACTTATCAAATACTGTAGTGTACAATTTGGCTCAACTCATTTGTGATATAACCTGGACTCCTAATACTTACAGCAACATTATGTAGAATTTTAGGCTTGAAGGAAAATATTCTATTCTCTGACTCACACCCCAGATACTTAAGAACTCAGATCAGCACTTCAGAAAGTCAAAGGTAGACTGACACTTCAGATACTCAAGACTTAACAGTGGGACCAGTGACGTGCAGACGCTATGGCCCAATGTGCAAGGGCAACTGCCCTTTAGCCGTCCTTGGCTGATATTGCCTTTCCGAGGGAGGGGTGCCCTTTCTTCATGTTAGAGCAACTGCCCTTCAAGATTCCTGTGCACGTCCCTGAGTAGGACTCTAGGCTTTAAGTCCAAGAGACTCAAAAACTAGACTTGAGACCTAAAACCAAGAGACTCAGACTGAGACTCACAACCCAAAGACTCAAGACTAGACACATCCCAAACACTCAACCCAAACTCCCAGCCTAAAAACTCACATTCATGAGACTTCAGACTCAATTCCAGACTAAACTGACACTAAAACTAAACTGACCAACTAAGAGACACTTCAGAGACTCCAAGTCCAACTAAGAGACACTTCAGAGACTCCAAGTCCAACTAAGAGACACTTCAGAGTCTCCAAGTCCAACTAAGAGACTCTTCAGAAACTCCAAGTCCAACTAAGAGACTCTTCAAGACTCCAAGTCCAAATAAGAGACTCTTCAGAGACTCCAAGTCCAAATAAGAGACTCTTCAGAGACTCCAAGTCCAACTAAGAGACTCTTTAGAGACGCCAGAGCCAACTTATACTGACAATTAAGAGACTCAGGACTCAACTCAGACTCACTTTTAAGAGACTCCAGACCCAACTAAGAGACACTTTAGAGACTTCAAGTCCAACTAAGAGACTCTTTAGGGACTCCAGACTCAACTAAGAGACTTTTCCAAGTCCAACTAAGACTGGCAATAGAGGGACATTACTCAAACTCACTTTTAAGAGACTCTAGACACAACTAAGAGACTCTCCAGTGACTCCAAGCCCAACTAATAGACACTAATAGACTCCAGACTAATTCTGGCAATAAAGAGACTCAAAACTCGACTCAGACTTACTTTCTCTCTAGACTCTAGACACAACTAAGAGACTCTCCAGGGACTCAAGACCCAACAAAGAGACTCTTTACAGACTTCAAGCCCAACCAAGACACTCTTTAGAGACTCCAGACCCAACTAAGAAACTCTACAGATGGCAATTTGCAAATCTTGGCTGGATTGTCTCAGTCAGCTTTTTGAGGTAGAGTTACAAGGAATGAAAAGTTCATTACTTGATTTTTTTTTTCTCTTAATGTGTTTGAGAGCATCAGTTGTAAAGTTGTGAAGAGGTAGAGTTACTATACAGTAAATAGCTCTATTTGATAAATGTTCTAATGCATATTATGGCAAGAACTACTCAACTAATTAAAGAAGAAAATACTTTAAGAAACAAAGGTCAGTCAGTCTGGATAACTTGTGTGTCCAAAGTTTTGACTTGTACTGTACATGAAACTAAGTTTTATTTTGTTCCAAATAGTTTAAGTATTAGCTTCAGAACGCACACATGGAAGTGTTTAAATACTTGTTCTGCTCTGAGCGTTTCTGAGCCGTGATTCGGATCCTTTTAATTAATTTTTGATTCATGAGTGGGTGAGTAAAAGAGAGGGAGAGAAACAATGGATGGGTGATAATTACATTAGCACATGCACGTGTGCCTCTTGTGTGTGTTTGTGTGTGTGTTAAGGAAACACACACAAACACACATTCACATACAAATACATACCTTCTTATAGCGTAACACTCACACATAAACACAAGCCATAATGTGGCCTGGCCTCTGACCTTTGCAAGGAGGAGAAATTATTCATTTCCAGTCTCCATCACACAGTGAATACACCCACAAGCGATAAAACCAAACAACAGACAAATCACCGCAGGCTTCAATTAGGCTCTGATTAGCATGAACCATGAGCCACGACCAGCTGTGCATCATTCTGAGGCCTGCGGAGACCGCCTGGAGTGCCAAAAGTGAGGCCACTTTCTTCCCCTAGATATGTTTTTCTTTCTCTCTCCTTCTTGGCCACGTTCCTCTACAGGATTACAGGACTTTAGAGTCCTGGGTGGAAAATGCAGTGGCTTCTGGAGAACACCTGTGTTGAGCTTTTAAGTGGTTTCAGGCGAGACTCTATTTTATCCGTGCAAAATCCCTCAAAAGAAGCAGCCCACAGCCGAGACCAGACACACTGATGCTCAGGCATCTACACACACCTACACTAAAGACTTACCATTCAAGTTGTTTACAATGAATCAAAGTCTGCCTGCTACAATAGTGTCTGCAATCGCTCCCCCCACGTACACACCGTCACACAAAACCAGTCTGCAACAAAACTATCTCAGGTATGCCAGCCATGAAAACAGAAACCCCTCACACGTACCAGAGACGATTACTACGGGAGGACACTTCTGATCCACCAGACACAGAAAGCAAGCTTAGTCTCGCCCAGCCACACACTGTGCAGCTTGTTCAGGGCTTTCCTTTTCAGCATATCCACTTCTTTTTCCTCTCTGAGGGAGTTATGTAGTTCAGTCATGTAGCTTTATGCAAACCCAGTTTCCCAGAAACGTCCTACAAACAAAACCACTTTGTGAAGTGTCTCTGCCTTTAGAGAACCAAGGATACCTGCTAAATTCACCAAAACACTATCAAATATCCAATGTATAATGCATTCACCTTATCAGCACACATGTAGTCAAGCAAACCGCAGCCATGGCTCAAAAATGACACGCTTAGGGAACTACGCTCCAAACTCAGAGCTGCTGAAAGAAAAGGGAAAAAAAAGCAAAACCAGACAGACCTAAAAAACTACCAACTGCTCCTGGCTTCTTTTTCAGCCAGCCTCACTGCTGCTAAAGCTGAATTCTATCACAAAAAAATCAGCTCCCTCACAGACTCCCGGAAACTATTTGCTACATTCAAAACACTACTCAACCCTCCACCTCCTCCTCAGGCTACCTGCCTTACTGCTGAAGCTCTTGCCTCATTCTTTACTGGGAAAGTGGCAGCTATCAGCAGACAGTTTACTGATGCGACATGTAGCAGTCCTACATCATGCTCTGCTGCCCGGTATCCCTCTACCGAAGGCGTCGCTTTCTCCTCGTTCGCTCCTCTCACTGAGAACGAGACACTGGCTCTCCTAACGCGTAGCCGTCCTACTACGTGTCCACTTGACCCGATTCCTTCAGACCTTCTGCAAACCATTGCACCTGCAATCATTCCGGCTATTACTCACACCATCAATGCCTCTTTAACATCTGGTGTGTTCCCGACTGCTTTTAAACAAGCACAGGTCACACCACTGCTTAAAAAGCCTTCTCTCAACCCCGCCCAGGTTGATAACTACAGACCGGTCTCACTACTGCCTTTTCTTTCTAAAACATTAGAAAGAGCAGCTCTCAATCAAGTCTCTGGCTTCCTCACCCAAAATGACCTCCTGGACCAGAACCAATCTGGTTTCAAGAAAGGGCACTCTACTGAGACGGCTCTGTTGTCTGTGACAGAAGCGTTAAAAACTGCTAGAGCTGCAGGACAGTCCTCAGTGCTCATTCTGCTGGACCTCTCGGCTGCTTTCGACACAGTCAACCATGACTTCCTCCTAACTATACTCTCGAACATGGGGATCTCAGACAATGCGCTGTCATGGTTCAGATCGTACCTCACTGGGCGCTCGTTCAGGGTGTCATGGCAAGGACGGCTGTCCCCAGCCCACTCGTTACCCACTGGGGTTCCCCAGGGTTCGGTACTGGGACCTCTTCTCTTCTCAATATACACCACCTCTCTAGGTCAGGTTATCCGCTCACATGGTTTTTCCTACCACTGCTTTGCTGACGACACTCAGTTATACCTGTCGTTCTCACCAGATGATCACTCAATCTCTGCACGAATATCACAGTGTCTCTCAGACATATCCGCATGGATGAAGTAACATCACCTCCAACTAAACCTCTCAAAGACTGAACTTCTGGTCATACCAGCAAAACCATCTATTCAACACAACTTTGCCATAACCATCGACTCTCTCTCTCTCTCACCGACAAAGGTTGCTAGGAACCTGGGTGTAATGGTTGATGACCAGCTTCTCTTCACGCACCATGTGGCCTCAGTTGCTCGATCCTGCCGCTTTGCGCTTTACAACATCGGAAAAATTCGACCGTTTCTGACGCAACAGGCCACCCAACTCCTGGTACAAGCTGTGGTAATCTCACGCCTCGACTACTGCAATGCCGTACTAACTGGCCTCCCGGCCTGTGTAGTAAAACCACTACAGATGATTCAGAATGCAGCAGCACGTTTGGTCTTCAACCAACCAAAACGGGCACATGTCACTCCGCTGCTCATTGAGCTCCACTGGCTACCGGTTGCTGCTCGCATCAAATTCAAAGTGCTTACAATCGCCTACAAGGTGATGACAGTACAGGCTCCTTCCTACCTGCACTCGCTCCTGAAGGCTTACGCTACCTCCCGGCCGCTGCACTCCTCCAATGAACGTCGCCTCGCTTTGCCAAACATTCACACAAAGCAATCCAGACTGTTCTCATACAGAGTTCCCCAATGGTGGAACAAACTACCTTCCACTACCAGATCAGGAGAATCTCTCGCTATCTTTAAGAAACTCCTGAAGACAGAGCTCTTCAAAGAGCACTTACTCTCCTAACACCTCTAACAAACTAACTAATTCTAACCTCATCTCCTTCTTCCTCTTCTCTACTCCTCTATCCCATTATTTCCCTCTGACCTCCTTAAGGCCCTATCTATAGATGCTTTATTTTTAACTTCTATTGTTTTTGTACTTAACCTCTTCTATTATTTGCACTTCAATATTGTAAGTCGCTTTGGACAAAAGCATCTGCCAAATGTAATGTAATGTAAAAGCAGTCATGACACATTTTTACTGTCGAGGCTGTATATCATGCATTGCAGAGAGCTAGGAAGAAAGGACCTGAGAATAAAATCTTATGTAAGTTATGTAATGAAAGCTAATATATTTAAAATATACTGAAATATCTATACCCTGACATATCTAAAAACCTGTAGTCTCTACACTCCAGACTTCTAAAAGCTCCTTAAAACAACCCTGTAAAAACAGGGCACGCCAAAGTCTCAAGACTCAACACAAAGACACAAAGACCTAAAGGCTTACGCTACCTCCCGGCCACTGCGCTCCTCCAATGAACGTCGCTTCACTTTACTAAACATTCACACAAAGCAATCCAGAACGTTCTCATATAGAGTTCCCCAATGGTGGAACAAACTACCTTCCACTACCAGATCAGGAGAATCTCTCACTATCTTTAATAAACTCCTGAAGACAGAGCTCTTCAAAGAGCACTTACTCTCCTAACACCTCTAACACACTAACTATTTCTTTCCTCACTTCCTTCTTCCCCTCATTCACTCCTCTATCCCATTATTTCCCTTTGTCCTCCTTTAAGCCCTATCTAAAGATGTTTTTATCTTTAACTTCTATTACTTTAGTACTTGACTATTGTAAGTCGCTTTGGACAAAAGCATCTGCCAAATGTAATGTAATTTTGGATTGGACCAAACTGACAATCTGACGCTGTGGGCAGCTTCCTGTGGGTGGTGTTCTCTGGGCAGTGTCCTGTGAGCACTGATGAAGGACTATAGAATGACCAACACAAACACTGCAGCATCAGACAAGCTTCTATCTCTGGCTTTGCATCTATATAATGGAGCAGCTAGGTAGGAGTGTACACAGTGTTTAAAAACTTTAGCAGCTCTGCTGTATCTGAACCAACTAGTACAACACACACTAACACACCACCACCATGTTTCACAGTGTCTCGCTAGTGTTGAGAGTGACCCACTGCCCAGATAATGGCTGATCTGGTATGATACTGAGGAGTCCCTACCAGAAACGGGAGAAATACTGTCTGCAAATCATCAATCAGCTAACTAAATAAACTGCACAAGTTACAGCTCTCAAATTATCTTAATGTATTTTTTCTTAAAATTTGTAAAAAAAAAATATATATATATATATATAAATATTTTTTTTTATTTTGGATAAAATGAGATAACCAACCTAGACAATAAGAGATACAATGATCACGTATCTCTGATCATGACACCTAATATCCTGCTAGCTTAGCTAGCTAAAGTTAATTTCCTGTCAGTACTCTCTCTGCGCTGGTTGGATAAGCCCCATATTTTGTAGCTTTTCTATTTTTATCTTCTTGGTGTCGTGATGTTTTTCATCTTTTGCCACTGCTGCCCATATGAGTCTCTATTCATGAAAGTAATCCACGCTACAAAACTGCTGCATAACAGCAAAGCAGAGGAGGAGACTGCTGAGGTGAGCACAAAATGATCATTATTATTGCTTTGGTTGCCCCAAAACATATATTATATATTTGCACCTACAGTAATTTCCCAACTCACAAATTAGCTACTCTGGCAATGTCTCCAACAATGCAAATGAATCATGCTTTTATTAAGTAAAGGCATCATGACATCATGTTTAGAATCCCTTGGCCATTGGCAGCTTTAGTTGATTTTACAATAATGACAGACTCCTTTATATAAGACTTTATATAAATGTATGTTTCTGTGCTTGTGTTGTTGTTACAGCCTAATGAACTGTGAGTGTCTTTTAGCCTTAACATCTGAAAATATAAAAAATATGATATTCAAACTTTTGACTTCTCTCTGGAACTACTTTCAGTACTTGAGTAGAACATTTTAGAATAAACTACTTGTAATACTTAAGTAGAAAAAATGTTGAATGCTTTAGTACTTCCACTTAAGTATGACTTAAGTACTTCTACTTAAGTATGATGCTTAACCTTTTGAACTCTAGGCTGTTTTGGTTTATTTTTTCTCAGTTTTTGTCAGTTTTATCTTTCAGGTCTTATAACACAGTAATTATATCAGACAGTCACATGTCCTGGTCTCTTTTACTCAAGAAGACATACGGCTGCTCAAAAATATAATCATTTAAAGTGTAAAAGGAAGCAGAATTGTTATATTTTCCTGGGACTGATCATGCTTTGGTCAAAATTTTACCAAGCTTTTTGGTCAATTTTTTTTAACTTATTTTTGAATGTTTAGACTTTAAATATATTTACACATAAGATATCTTTTCAAAAATGGTTAGATTAGAGTGTTTATGAATTGAAAGCATAAGAATATTGATGATAGTTTATTACATGGTTTATTACTTTAAATACATGGAGAGCATCAGGCAGATTTATTTTTATTGATAATCACACCTCTAGGACACATGTAGATACTGAAAATCTGACACTCAGAGCAGCCTGTGACTTTCAGTATTTTAATCAGGACACACCAAGAAAACTATATACAAAAATGTAAACTTTTTAGTCTAAATACATAAAAATGTTTAGTGCAAAATAACTACTTAGTAAAAATGTAAAATAAAAACTATATAAAGTAGTGCCATACTGAGATTTAGTTTGAGTGCAGTTAGTTTCACGCTTTTTCTGTGGACAGTTTTAAATCATTTACTGATATTATTTTGTTTGAAACATCATAAAAATATATTTGAAGCACTAAAGGTAAATAATATTGGTTGGTGAAGAAGATCTCACTATTTTAGGTGTTTTTCTCAGGGGGTTTTTTGTAGTACTGGGATATCATCACTATTTTTAGAAAGAGTAAGTACCACCCTTTCTAATCATATATGGTTTATGTTTATGTGTGAAGAGATTCCTGAGTAATTTAGCTGAGAACACAAGGTGCGATTTTCAACGGAAAATCCGTCTGCAGGGTTCTAAGGGTTAAAAAAACATTTCAACTTCTACTAAAGTCACTTTTTTGACACTTTTTTTTGAGTACTTGTACTTTTACTTAAGTCAGGATCTCTAGTACTTTATACATGTGTTTTGACGATTCACTGCCAAGATAGCAATGAATTAAATATAGGTTTATGACTTACTGCATTGTTGGGAGTAGGATATGATATTAAATATTAAGGCTTTAAATGAAGGCTTAAATTACTACTGGGTTTACTTTGTCCCACAAAATTGCACATTATATGTAGAAATCAGACTTTATTAGCAAAAAAAAAAAACAGATGAAGAATGTAAACAAAAGACCTTAAGAAGAGATATGCCAATGATTTTAACATAGCTTCCTTTACAAAACTAAATATTTTAAATAGTTCCCTAAACTCTATAAATTAACCTATAATAATCAACATGTAAGTATTCAAAAGACATATTTTTCAAAAGCAAAACACAAGTTTAATATCAAGGTACAGTGTGTTATTACTGAAGCCATTAGAGACATTTAAACAGCTGTTTATCAGTGTATTATAATTACCCTAGTTCTCCAGTTAAAAAAAAACATTCAGTTAATTTGGCATTAATATTATCCTTTAAGCTACAGTTAAGATATATTTAAAAGGGCTAAAGTTACTCATATTGAAAGGACAAGAACAAGAGCAGAAGCTGCAGGAGTTCTGTTCTCATGTTTCCTCAGCCAGAACAGCTGAGCTGCTGTTACTGTGCTTCTTCTACAGTTCTACACAGCGCTCTGCAGCGCCTCTAGTGGTATGGAAAAAAACGCATACTGTTTCAAAATCCACCTCCGGTATACTGTGTGAACCGGTATACCGCCCAGCACTAACAAACACCATTAGTATTTAAACGAATCAGGCACAAAGCATGAAAATAGACTGTTGGCAGAGTGTAAGATAGCAATGAGCATTTGTTTTTGTAAAGATACAATATGTTAGCTTTGTCATGTGTAAGTTTTACTTTGGCAGTATCTATGTGTAGCATCTGTTTTATACTACTTTTACAGATGTGATCTGATCCAGTGTTGGGAAGGTTACTTTTAAAATGTAATCCCTTACAGATTACTGATTACATCACTTAAAATGTAATTTGTAACGTAATCAGTTACATTACTTCAAGTGAGTAACGTAATCTGATTACTTTGGATTACTTAAAATATTGTCATTTTTTTAAGCCTGAATGAATGTAACGACCACATATTGCATATTATCATTTTATTTTTCTTTCCAGTTAACAAATAGATAAACAAATAAAATATCCTTTTCAATCACTCTATAAAAATACTTATGAAACCATTTCATCAAACAATTTTATGAAACACTTCTATAAATTGATGATAAAACCATTTAAAACCAAACAATGTAACAACAACTGTAAGCTATCTACAGTGCCCTCCATAATTATTGGCACCCCTGGTTAAGATGTGTTCTTTAGCTTCTCATAAATTGAGTTTTGTTCAAAATAATATAGGACCACGATGGGAAAAAAAAGTAAAGTCCAACCTTTAACTCAAGTAAATTTTAAGGGGGAAATAAAATCCCTGACTAAGAAATAATTATTCTTCATAAAATCACCTGTTCCACAATTATTGGCACCCCTAACAATTCTTAGGAAATAAATTTAATAAAAGTATTTCTGTCACTTCTACAGTAGTTTACGAAGTTGATCAGAGTATGTAGGAACATTTAATTAGTAATTCACAACTTCCTGTTTCCCTGGGGTATAAATATGACGTGACACAGAGGCCATTTATCTTCAACATGGGAAAGACAAAGGAACATACCATTCAAGTGAGGCAGATGTGTGTTGACCTTCACAAGTCAGGCAATGGCTACAAGAAAATCGCTACTCGCCTACACCTGTCCATATCTACTGTCAGAGGAATTATTAAGAAGTTTAAAACAACTGGAACAGTGGTAAACAAGCCTGGACGAGGACGCAAGTTTATTTTGCCACCACGCACAGTGAGGAGGATGATAAGAGAAATAAAAAGTTCTCCAAAGCTCACTGTTACAGAATTGCAACAAATGGTAGCTTCTTGGGGTCACAAAGTCTCCAAAAACAACCATCAGGCGCTATCTACATGCCAACAAGCTGTTTGGGAGGCATGCACGGAAGAAACCATTTCTCACTCACAATCATAAACGCAAACGTTTGGAGTTTGCTAAGCGGTACTGGGACTTCAACTGGGACCGTGTGCTTTGGTCAGATGAAACAAAGATAGAGCTTTTTGGCAACAAATGCTCTAAGTGGGTCTGGCATAACACAAGAACTGAGTATGCAGAAAAGCACCTCATGCCCACTGTGAAATACGGCGGGGGATCAGTGATGCTGTGGGCCTGTTTCTCTTCTAAAGGCCCTGGGAACCTTGTTAGGGTGCATGGCATCATGAATGCTCTAAAATACCAGGACATTTTAAAACAAAATCTGGTGGCTTCTGCCCGAAAGCTGAAGATGGGTCGTCACTGGGTCTTTCAGCAAGATAATGACCCTAAACATGTGGCCAAATCTACACAGAAATGGTTCACCGCACACAGAATCAAGCTCCTCCCATGGCCATCTCAGTCCCCAGACCTCAACCCCATTGAAAACCTGTGGGGTGAGTTGAAGAGGAGAGTGCAGAGGAGAGGACCCAGGTCGTTGGATGATTTAGAGAGAATGTGCAAAGAGGAATGGTCAAAGATCCCTCTTTCTGTATTCTCCCATCTTGTGAAACATTACAGGAGAAGATTAGGTGCTGTTTTGTTGGCAAAAGGGGGTTGTACAAAGTATTAACATCAGGGGTGCTAATAATTGTGGCACACATGATTTGATGTTAAATAATTATTTCTTAATGTGGGATTTTTTTCCTACTGAATAAATTCACTTGAGTTAAAGGTTTATTTTACTCTTTTTTTTCTATCGTGGTCCTATATTATTTTGAACAAAACTCAATTTATGAGAAGCTAAAGAACACATCTTAACCAGGGGTGCCAATAATTATGGAGGGCACTGTATTTGCAGGTTTGCCACCAGTGTTAATTTTGACAACAAATTTTGATTTAGTCTTAGTCATAGTCTTGTGACGAAAATAGCATTTAGTTTTAGTCACAATTTAGTCATCTGAAATGTTTTTAGTTTTAGTCGACTTAATATCATAAGAATATAGTCTACTAAAATTACAGTAAATTTAGTCGACTAAAATGTAAAGGGTGTAAATGTAAATGCTTTTTCATCAGTTCCCTTGAAATATTAACTATACACTTATACGAAATGAAACGTTTAATAACCAATAATTTGAAAGTGAAATATATTTATATATGATTTAATGTATATTATTATTATTGTAGGTGTGTGACTATACATATTTTACATTTAAAATTTTGCTCTAGAAATCAGGTTATTAAACATCTGAATAGTTAAATTATAGTTTGAACAGAGCTGTGGATGCAAAAACAGCTTTTAAATGATCTAGTTTTATCTCCAGCACTAACCCAGCACACCTACTGGAGCTACAGTCTATAAATGAGATCAAAAACACACATTCACACACTGTGCTGTAGAGATGCTCTCAGGATGTACTGAGAGACTTCATGAGTTAAAGTGAGAAACTTATGAGAAAGTGCTGTAAGAAACTGTACACAGACTTTTGGGTTCATAGATTGACTTATTTTATTGTTTTATTTTGGATATATTATTGAGTTCCTTTCTGACCTGTTCCTGCTTTAACACTAGCTATATCTTTCCCACTGTGAGACTAAACAGATGATCTGATCTTAATGAGTGAGTTCTGTATTAGTTCTGTGTTTTAGTGCACTGCCGAGTTAAACCTAACCTAGCTCATGAAATAACATCAGTATTAAAACGCTGCTCTCTGCATGGAGATCTGTGGGACTCTGGTCTGCAGAAGCTGAAAGATTAGTGATGTTTTTACCGGAGATGAAGTTGTTTTTCGCGACGTCAAAGGAGAAATATATCGCCTCTCCCCTCTCTCTCTCTCCCTGCTAAACACTGAGTTAACTTCCAGTCGAGCTCCGTAACGACAGGTTAATTCCAAGGTTTGTAACTGAGCGCGCGGCGCTACTGCAGGAGAGGCGGGTACTGATTGGATGAGTACCCCGCTTATCCCGCCTCTCTACCTCCGCTAAAGTAGCAGTGATTGGATCTCTTCCTAACTGGTCCCTACCTTTCACAGAACTAAATCAGTTCTGATTGGATTTTCGTCTCGTTTTTATTCGTTGACCAAAATGTCAGTTAATGTCGTCCCGTTGTGTGTGCGGAGCCGCTGTCTGCCCCTCCTCCCTGTGTTTGTGCGCAGCGAGAAGGGAGGAGGGGCAGACAGTTCCCTGTCATATCAGAGCGATTTCACCGCAAAATGTTATTTGCGTTTTGCCAGTGTTGGATTGGAAGAGCAAAAATAGGAAAGTACCGCAATGTAATCCATTTATTTTAGGAGAGTAACTGTAATCTGATTACCACTTACTGAAGCAGTAACTGTAACGGACTACAGTTACTTATAATTTGTAATCTGATTACGTAACGCCGTTACATGTAATCCGTTACTTCCCAACACTGATCTGATCGATAGTGCCCTCCCTCCCATCTCTCAGTTGGCTGAGATCCTCTCCGACAGTGATCAATGAGCTAATGGAGTGGTTGAACGCTGCAGCCCGTCTCTGCTGCTCTCCACTCACATGCACACACACATCGACTCTACCCCCCAGTGTCCATTGTAATGGAGCGATGTGGACGGGCTCAGTCTCCAGTGCTGCCCACTGAGCTCGAAAACTGGAGTGAAACTCTCCTCGTTCTCCTGCTGAAATCTGATGAGTCACCACCTCTGTCACCCACTGCTTCCTGCAGGGCTTGCGTCACGTGATCAAGCCTGATGTATCAGGTCTCTTTATTAACTGGCCGGCGGTGGATTCCTGGCACTGAAGTTTTCTGTGAGGTTTCCCCAACAACCCTCAATTCTCATCTACTCTCATTCTACTTCTTTCTATTTTTAACATTCTTTTATCACTCCAAACTCATTCCCATTCAGATCTCCATGCTCTACCTAATGAACAATGGAGAGCAGAGACTTGAAGGAGCCAGAAGCCAAGGATTAATTCAGTCTGAAAGGGTCACTGGGACCAAGGGCCGTTACACATTCTGCATTGATGATGATTTTGGAAGAAGCGTCATCTGTTTATACAGTACAGTATCTCACAGAAGTGAGTACACGTCTCACAGTTTTGTATTTCATGGGACAACACTAAAGATATGACTCTTTGATACAGTGTAAATTAGTCAGTGTACAGTTTGTTTAACAGTGTACAATTTGCTGTGCCCTCAAAATAACTCAACACACCACCATTAAAAGTGACTTTTGCCAAATTGTGCCCAAAGTGTGTCAATATTTTGTTTGGCCACCATTTTTTTCATTGTTATTTTAAAGCCACAGCACTTCTGTGATTCTTAGCAGAGGAAACTGACCTCCATATTCAAAATGTGAAGGTAAAAGTTTTGTTGGTGCACTGCTGCATGTCCTTGGGTGTGTTACAAGTTTGGGTGTATGTGCTCCTGCGTTGCCAAGATAGTAATAAACATCTAACGGTTGACTGTTGTCTAGTATGTTTTCAGTCAGTGGCACACCTTGTGTTTTCTGTTATCAAGATAGCAATATGTCAGAAATGTCCCTAAACACACCTCACTTCCAGACTACTACACCCATTGGTGGGTTACACCCACTTCCAGACACCCATACACCCATTACTGTATATTCACAAGCAACTACGCTATTTAAATGACATAGTTGGAAGATGTGGAAATAGGCTGTTTGCGAGGTAAAAGATTGCTTTGCAACCTTGCGCAGGGTGCAAAGGGTGTAAGATAGAGCCCGATGTGCTCATGTCCTTTGTTGGGGTGCATTTTGGCGCGATTAGGTTTTTACCTGTGTGAAAACAAACCAATCTGAGGGAGAAATGCTTCAAGTAAACAAACTCATCAACTGATTCAGACCAGAGAAACAAACTACAAGTCTGAAAAGGCCATTAGAAGTAACAAAGTTCCTCCAGAACTCCTGTACTAAACATACAGAAAAATTGTGTAAATTAGGTAGTGTGAAATTTACCTTGAGATTTCACTAGCAAATTTGTAGACGTATTTATTTATTTTGTTTAGATACCAGATGTGTATCTACTTTTGTTTTCCTGTCTAGGTATCTTTATTTATTTATTTATTTATTTTCTTACACTCTTCTTGCACTTTTTCTTCTATTGTTTATGCTGCTAAAACGATGCAAATTTCCTCGAGTGGGACAATAAAAGGCTATCTTATCATATCTTATCTTATCTTATCTAAATTAAATGAGGTAAAAATCAAAATACAAGCCTACAACAGTATGCAGTCTACAAACAATTGGAAATATTTGCAGACAAACTCGAAAAAAAAAAAAGAACATCAGCTACACCTCCGCATGTAAAACGCAGGTGGTTGGGGTGCTGAGTGGAAATGGCAGCGATAGACGATAGACAAGGCCTGGGCTGGGGCACAGCATCACAGCATTTTTCTAATCCTGCTCTGCACTCCACCAGCGCCTGCCGACAGCAGGCACAGCCGCCTCCCAGGCAATTACTCTGTCAGCTGCCTCTGAGCGAACGCGTATCCACACCACACAGCGCCATATCCATCATCAGACGCAACACATGAAATCGGCCTTTGTGTTGTTGTAGTTGTTGTTGTGAGCCAGTAGCTCCGTGCTGCTGCTGCTGCTGTGAACAGTCTGTTCTGCTCTGAATGTGCATGTGCATCGGCACGTGCCTGTGTGTGATGTGTAGGCCTATCTATAGTGTGAATGTGTGTGTGTTGTGGTGATGTTGTGTGTATGTGTATGTATAATGCATGTGTGTGTATATATATGTGTCTATGTGTGGGGAAGAAGACCATAGTCTTGGAACAGCATACAGCTGTGATTTGGGCTGAATTGGTTTTCCTCTTCGCAGCCTAATGAAAGCAGGTCTGAATGGCGTTTTTGAAAGACGGGTGGATATATTAGCGTTGAGGATCATTAATATCGAGCACAGGAGTGTTGTATGGCCTTTGCAAATGAGCATTTCCCATACAGCCTGCTCTACATTGATAATGGATATACGATGGGAGCAGGAATGATCACGTAGAGCCAGTGAGAGAGTGAGAGAGAGAGTGAGAGCAGAGAGCTAAAAATATAAAGCGGAAAGACTGGGTTTGGGGAGGAGAGTGAGAGAAAGAGCGAGAGAGAGAGAGAGAAACAGAAAGAGAGGAAGGAGGGAGGGAGGGCAGACTCATGATTAATTGAAACTCAGGAATGGAGATAATGTCGCCGGTAGGCTGTACCTTTGCAGTAATTTAAGCACAGTGAAGCACTTGGGCTTCAGACGCTCAATAATTACCAGCCGCTCACGCTCATTTCTCCTCAGAGCAGTCTGAGTGCCTTTCTGCCGCTCCAGAATAACAAGGGAGTGAGCTAGAGAGCGAAAAAGAGCATTTCTAAAGCAAAGAGAAGGAAAAAAAGCATTTGAGTGGAGCTTTAATGGGCACAAACTTTGATTAAAAGGTTGGAAACACTGTGCCGCCAGTGGGAAGGACTGTAAAGGCTGAGCGAGAGTCGGACTAGCTGAGAGCGGTCACTCTGTTCCAGCTTAGCTCTGTCTATCTTCCGCTTCCACTCTGACTTGCATTCCAATTGGCTACACAGCCACAACACCCAGTTACAATGTTTGTTTTATCTATTCAGTTGTTTGTTTCATGTTAGTTGTGTTTCAGCCCTTTGATAGCTGCTAAAAATCCATAATAATAGAAATAATTTCAGCTAATTTTGTGATAGATCTTGTGAATATTAGCTTGAAGTTCTTTGAGCTCTTAAACATTGTTAATTTTATCAGAGTAGAAGAAAGTAATCATAAATTGTGTTACTGTTCTTGGTCTATTTATACAATTCATTTATTGTGCAGCGTCTAGTCTCATTGTTGTTTTTTTTCTTTTGCTATAGACTATAAGTTTTAAAAAAAATTGTTTGTTCAGAAAGAAGTTTATGTTCTTAGAGATTGGTAATTACATTAGAGTAGACGGGGAGATTGGTTCTTCATGGACATTGTTCTTAAATAATAGGTCTATGCTTCTTCAGTGTTGCAATGTTAATTAACTTAATTCTGAACAGATTTTGCTCATTCAAACAGCCCAAAAATGTTTATAAAAGCTCAGTTTTAACGCTCTACTAACTAAAAAAAATGTCGGGTTTAATTCGGACTCAGTGCTTGAGCCAGGTCAGGCTGCATATTATGGGCTCAATCTAAGCTCTAGTGCTTATTACTATCTTACACCCAGTCAACAGTCTATTTCCATGCCTTGCGCCCGCACTGTTAAAATAGCATCAGAGTTTAGGTGTCATGTCTTAGCCCTGTCTCATGTCTCTGTGTGTGTCCCACGTGACCTGTGCCCCTGTGTCTCAGTACTTTTCCATGTGTTTCTCATTTGTAGCTCCCCTCGTCTACCACTTTGTCTCCGTCGGTCTTTGCACCTTCCCCTGTTGTTTTGTCTCTCCGTGTTCTTCCGTGTTTCATAGCCCTAGTCATTGCCCGTGTTTACCTCAGTTATTCTCTTGTGTATGTTTTCTAGTTTCTTGTTTATTTTCCTCGTTTCCCAGTCCTCTGCTTAGTGTTTTGTTTCTAGTATATTCCTTGTATATATATATCCCTGCCCTGTTTAGTTTTGGTTATTTCTTGGTTATTTTGGTAGTTTCTAGTTTCTTGTTTATTCCTTGTTTATGTTCTTAGCTTTGTTTGTTTCTTTGTTTATTTACTCCCTGTTTGTATATTTATATATATTTAGTACTTCTTGTTTGTTGAGTTTATGTTCACTAGTTCCTCTCGTTTGTTTTGGTTTACTTTATTATTACGTGTTCTTTGTTATTTGTTTATCTTTGTTATTTATATATATATATATATATATATATTAAATTATTCGTTTCATCCCTACCTGCACTTGTGTCCGCCTCCTCGTCTCCCTGCCTGGGTCATTCGTGACATTAGGAATAAATCTACACTGATTGGTGTGGTCTGAAAATGGGGTTCAGTGTTTAGGTAAATCTGGTGTGTTTCTATCTCGGCGGCGGAAAGGAAAGAAAGATGCACCATTGATTTACTTAAACCTTGACGACAGTCAAAAGTCACCCGTCCACATGTTTCTTAGCTTTTCCTCTGCTGAGACGTGCAAAGCACTGCACTGTTAAGATACCAACCTGCCAAAGTCAGAGCATACCTTGTTCTTATAAAGGAATGGCAAGTGACACACTGATTGGTTTATTTCACATCACGCCCAAAACAAACCCCATGATTACTTTATATACGTATTTCAAACATAAGAGCTGCTCAAGGTATATTTTTGCGCACCCACAATACCAAAGACACACCAACACGGCCAAAATCCAGCTGCATGATACGTGGTTGACGGCTGGCTTATAAATCACTAAAATAGGGTCCTACGTGTTATTTGTGGCTGGTAGGACTAATTGACCTAAGCTTACGTGACAGAGTTTAAATATACAGATGTTTTAATGTTAAGAATTCCTCAAAATCTAAATCATCTAAAAGAACCCTATAGTTTGAGATCATTATAAATCTCTAAATTGCTACATTTAGGTACCCAATACATTTTTTTTCCAACAATTGTTGATTAGAGTATGTTTTAGTAGTCAGTATGTAGCTATGTTTGTGTGCTGCTTATGCTACACCGCATGGTCTATGTTAACTTGCAGGCTAACTAGCTAACTATGCTTTTATACAAACTAGAGTAGAGAGGATAGAGGTGCACACGTCTCCAAAGCTAAAAGCTGTTTACTTTTGTTCAGGTAGGGAGAGTTTTTTTTTGTTATATGTGTTTAAAATTTGTAGCTCGGTTAGGCTTTGTGGCCATATAGCTAAGTTAATCATGCTAGTTTGAGCCTGTATTACTCTATACCACGTTTAACTGTTCGTTTGTTATCCTGTTATTAAGTTTATTAGCCTATAAGGTTCAATGTTCAGGTAAATCTGGTGTGTTTCTATCTTGGCGGTGGAAAGGAAACACAGATGCACCATTGACTTATTTAAACCTTGACGACAGTCAACAGTCACCCGTCCAAATGTTTATTTTTTTAGCTTTTGCTCTGCTGAGACGTGCAAAGCACTGCACTGTTAAGATACCAACCTGCCAAAGTCAGAGCATTATATGTGTTCAAAATTTGTAGCTCGGTTAGGCTTTGTGACTATATAGCTAAGCTAATCATGCTAGTTTTAGCCTGTATTACTCTTTACCATGCTAAACTCTTCATCTGTTATCCTGTTATTAAGTTTATTAGCCTATAAGCCTGTTAATATCTGTGAATATTGAGTATCTCTGTCCTTTTGTACATGTTGTATAATGGAGAGAGCGGGTAGGAAAAAAAAAGAGGTACCCAACTCGTCAAAGCTAAAAGCTGTTTTTTCTGTATATCCAGTAAACACATTACGCAGAGTCTGTCTCATTGGTGACCGTCAATTACACTGACACAACCTGTTTTTGAATGAAAAAGTATAATTTTTGATTACACCATATTGCCTAAAGAATTCTTCTACTAAATATTTCACAGTCAACTGTCAGAGGAATTCTAACAATGTGGAAGCTATTGGGAATGACAGCAACTCGTAAATTGACAGAGCAAGGTCAGCAGATTTGCTGACCAGAATTGCACTTGAAACCGTAACCAAATTAAATTGTCCGCCATTATTGAACAACAAAAGGAACAAGATCAGTCAGTTTCCTGAAGGAAAACAGATTGAGATATGGTTCAACTTAAGTGGTTCTCACTTCCAGTCAGTAGTGGTTGCTAAGACGTGTCAGGTGGTTGCTTAACTGTCAATAAGCAGTAGCTGAGGTATCCCCTGTGGTTGGTTAAGTGCTACTAGTGTATTTGTATCATCTGCACACAAGAACTAGAACAGTGCACAAACCCCATTCGTTTCTACGGGGATTCAACAACGTTGCTTTACAAACATGCATGTGAGGGTGTTTGGCGAAGAACAGTGTCCATATGATTAATGACAATGAGCCTGAATATACAGCTCTGGAAAAATTTTAAAGACCACTTTAGTTTCTGAATCGGTTTCTCTGATTTTGCTATTTATAAGTAGATGTTTGAGTAAAATGAACATTGTTGTGTTATTCTAAAAACTACAGACAATATTTCTCCCAGATTCCAAATAAAAATACTGTCATTAAGAACATTTATTTTCAGAAAATGAGAAATGGCTGAAATAACAATAAAAATGTATAAATAAAAAAGATGCAGAGCTTTTAGACCTCAAATAATGCAAATAAAACAAGTTCATATTCATTCAAAACTTTTTTTAAAAGTTAAAAAATTGGTTTTTAATCACAGTTTTCATGCATCTTGGCATGGTCTCCTCCACCAGTCTTACACACTGCTTTTGGATAACTTTATGCCTGGTGCAATTTACTCCTGGTGCAAGAATTTTATCAGTTCAGCTTGTTTTAATGGATTGTGATCGTCCATCTTCCTCTTGATTATATTCCATAGGTTTTCAACTTGGTAAAATCAAAGAAACTCATAATTTTTTAGTCTCATTTTTTTTCAGAGCTGTTTATGTAGGCAATTTATAAAACAAACAATCATATTGTTTTAAGTGTGTTTTATTTACAAGTGTTTATGTATATTTTACACTTTATCTAGTTTCATCCAGTTAAGAGAATCCCAAGCATAAGACAAACCACTGTTGATTTTATTGAAGAATAAATTAAATTTTATTTAATTATAGATGAATTTGGCAATTATTATATCTCAATTCATTATATCTCAATTCAGACACAGTTTTGTGAAATGTTCATAGTACTGCTATAAAATAAGAGTTTGCTCAACTTGTATTTAAATGAACTTTGCATGAACCTTGGTAAACATATTCTAATGGGTTTGTAACCTACACCTGTGCTCTCTCCCAGCATGCAGCAGCAGTGGGTGTGTGTGGCTGTTCTGGCCCTGTTGGTTGTCACAGTGATGCTGGCAGAAGGCGGGAAGGCGGAAAAGCAAGGTGAGAGCAATGTGTCAGCGCGAGTGTTACTCAGAGCAACTAATCCATTGTGCTCCTCACTCTGTATTCTACACCAGCACTGTTCATGTGAATGGCCTGTATAGAACTGATGTCCACACACTGCCTGTCTAGGACAGTCTGAGGACACCTGTCCTCCTCTTTTTAAAATAAGACTTTTCTCACTGTTACACACAAAAGTTTAGCTGAAGTAAAACATCTATTTATTAATATTATCAATCAATCAATCAACTAACTTTTCATTTCTGTCAGTAATACATAAAGTTAACCCTCATTTTCAATGCAATTGAGCGTTTAAAACTTAAGGGACTGAAAAAAATAATTTAAAGTCAAGTACTTAATCAGGTGAGCTAAAATAATGAACTTAATATAACCTATATATAGGTTTATTGGTGAATTTAAAATAACCAGACATGAAAAGAACACTAAACATATTCAACTCAAGTAAAAATATTATTATTGTGAAGACAGTTTACAGGTTTCACTTTAATAAGTAAAAATACCAGTCTAAAATCTACCAAAGCACAAGTAAATAGTAGTTAATTTAAAATTACATAGAGTAAAAAATACTTAAGGGGCTCTCTTGTTGTAAAATGACAAGAGAATATAAATCTCAGTCATATTAAATGATTATTATATGATATTAAATGGAAAGTTCAGGTTGAAGTAGGGTTGTATAAGGAACCTAAATCTAGTCAGTGTATCTCTGTGTATAATTTTTCTGTCTGATAATACACTGACTTGGCAAACGTATCTCATAAAACTAGTTATCATTTTAACATTTGCACAGGTGTTAATTTTGATGACTCCATCTTTTTATTTACATGTAAAGAGATGGTGATTTTAATAGGACATATTTTTTTCCTTTCAAAAATGTTCATAGGCTAGCTAAACTGTCATGAAGGTAATTATCACTATTAACATGTTAATGTGTGAATTTGATCTACAGACCTGCAGTTATCAGTTCAGATTAACATTACTTATTTACCTTAGATACATTGCTTTTTGGCATTACTTTATATTCCGTTGATTGTTGTAAAATTGATTAGGTACAGCCTCCCTTAATGTAAAGGACAGCTGTGTTTTGAATACATGAGGTAGGCTGATGCTAGTTATCAAAGGTGGAAGGTAACTAATTACATTTACTCACATTACTGTAATTGAGTAGATTTTATCAGTAATTTGTAATTTTTAAGTAATTTTTAAATTAGGTAATTTTACTTTTACTCAAGTTCATTTTGACACAATTAATTTACTTCACTACTTTGGAAAACTCCTGAGTAAAAAATGAACTTGTTTGAATAAAAAAAAAGAAGAGTTTTGTTCTCCATGGCAGTGCAGCTGAACTTCTCCCAGCAGTGTTTATTACGGTTAGCAGGAGAGACGCTGTGTGAATCTGCTGTGTAGTCTGGGGTCTGTGTGCACGGCTCGGGGGAACCGGTGTTCTGTCGAGTTTTGCTACACATCGATATGTTCTTCTTTACGGCACCAATATTTTTTTAATAATATTTCCTTACGTTTTTATTGGAAACATTAAACAATCTGCTTGAATGTCAAAAAAACATGTTAATAGCAGTTAAAGCAAAGCAATGGCATGTTAAAAAATAATAAAGAACTGTAAAACTATAAAATTACGGTAATTATAGGTAATTATAGTTACCTATATGTCCATAACTTTTTGACAGTAAAGAAAAGAATGGATCATCACTTGTTCTTTAAAATGTTTTATGGGGTGGTTAGGGTTAGTACTGCCTGAAAGGTCCAAATTATTTAATTTAATAATTATTTAATTTAATAATTATTTAAAATCAAATAAATAAAAGTAACTATGTAACTTTTACTCAAAGTAAATTTTAAATTGAGTATTTTTTTACTTTTACTCGAGTAGATTTTTAGATGGGTACTTTTACATTTACTTGAGTAGAATTTTAGCAAAGTTAAAGGTACTTTTTCTTAATTACAATTTTTTCAGTACTTTTTCCACCTCTGCTAGTTACCAACAGGTTGCTAGTTTCAACCAACATTAGCAATGTAATCCACTGATGTCTTTTGGGGTTATTGCAAGTCTCTTACCAGCTATACTGTGAAAACACACCATTAACTTACCTTTCCTCAGTATTGGATGTGATTTCAAATGTACCAAAGAACATTAACTTCCAAAAACATAATTGAAGTAAAAGTATTAGTAGTAGTTTTTAAGTGATCAAAAAATACTCAATTACAGTAACTACAGTAAATAAAACTTGTTACTTTCCACACATATACACTTATCATCAAAAATGCGTCCAGATGAAGGTGTTAGATTGAGATGTCGTATGTCTCGGCATGAAATAGTAAAGATCTTTCAGTAGAGGGGGAGCTTTGACCCACATTTTTACACTAAAGCAAACACACTCTGGTGTGTTCTTCCAACAGGACAATGTTCATTTGCATACATTTGCTCTCAACATCTCTGTTGCCAAGAGCTTGCCATAAAGGCAGCAATGCTATGCCATGAACATATTATATTGAATATTAGCAGACCATTCCAACTAAAAATGTGTGGGATGCTACTGGATGTGCTATCAACACTCCACCCCACTGGAAAACATCTTTCATAATAAGTAGTTATGATTCAATAGATAATTGATGCTGGAAATTTATGGAAACTTAACATTGTAAAGTGTTACTGGTTCAGGTATTTTAGGACTTCCTTGATGTAAAGCTATTTATTTTATACTATTAGTATTTGTTTGCTGTTTATGTACTGCTGATGCATTATTTAACTATTGTTAAATGTATTTTTGTGTACACAGTAGTTTGTGTGTGTGTATAATTCCACAGGTAAGAAGGAGCGTAAGTCGGACTGTGGGGAGTGGCAGTGGAGTGTGTGTGTGGCGAATGAGGGCGACTGCGGCCTGGGCACCAGAGAGGGCACTCGCAGCGGCACTGACTGCAAACAGACCATCAAAACACAGCGCTGCAAAATCCCCTGCAACTGGAAGAAGCAGTTCGGCGGTGAGCACACACTCATATAACCTTGTTTTTCTATTATTCCATTATTCCAGGGGTAAAGTGTCCCACATGACATATACACATTTTGTAGATCATAACAAAAAGAATATCTATCTATCTATCTATCTATCTATCTATCTATCTATCTATCTATCTATCTATCTATCTATCTATCTATCTATCTATCTCTCTCTCTCTCTCTCTCTCTCTCTCTCTCTCTCTCTCTCTCTCTCTCTCTCTCTCTCTCTCTCTCTCTCTGTGAGTGGATTAGTTTAATAATTTCCAAAGTTCTCCTGGAAGAAGGCCAGTTCATAAAGTTAAGGCAGTAAAGTCAGCTCTTCATTAAAGTAAATATAATAAGCTGATTATAAGAATAAAGAAGGAGACTAAACCCTACAGACATCTCACTAAAACTAAGAAACCTTATCAATTAGTGAACAACAGCTTTATTGTTGCAATCCGGGCAAATTTTAATTTCTAAGCCATAACTAGACACCACAGGAACACTGTTTATTTTATGACTTGTGGATTCATAGTAATTTTTTAATTATTATTAATGTGTAAGTAGTTAGAACAGGGTAATTTTGTTTCCTCTTAAGGTTTCTTCCTATATTTTATTATGAGGTCTTGGTACACTTGGTGGCCCCCTGCTGGCATGGGAGGTGCTTAAGCGGCTGTCTAATTTAAGTAATAATCATTTTTGCGATTTGATTGGATTTGAATTTAGATATTGGGGTGGGATTACGTAAATGATGACTAAACCCCACCCCTAAATATCAACCAGTCCAGTCATAGCTTTTATAGAGAATGATTGGCCGGTAAAAGCCCCATCACTATTTCCATGTGGTGACTGATGAAAACAAGGCCCTGTGGCCCTTGACATACAGTAAGGGTCTTTAATGACAAACAGTGCAAATAGCTTCTTTTTTATCATATTAAATGGCTACTTCAACCCAAAGCAAAATAAATAAATTAAGTGAAAAGTACACTGCGAAAAATCCATTGGCAAAAACTAGACAAAATATTTGCAAATTAATACAAATCTATGTATATTAAGCAAAACAATTTGCCAATGGGGTAAGCAAAATTTCTTACAAAAAGCAATGGAAAAGTCTCAAAATGAGTGAAGTAACACCTAAATCAAGCAAAAAAGTCATTTTTTTTGGAAACAAGAATCAGAATAACTTGATTGCTGCTTGATTTTGAGTTCAAATGACTTAAAATAAGGTACAAATTCTAAGTAAGAATGATTAAGATAATTATCCCTAAAATAAGCAACATAATCTAACACTTACAATGCTTAGTAAGACAAAAAGTCTTATCAGAGAAGAAAATAAGATTTATTGGCTTAAATTTAGAAACTTTCACTTGCTAAGATTTAGTTTTTTGCAGGGTATAAACATTTAAGAAAAACTACAGTGGAGTTACCTTAATCAGAATGAATGGCAGTTGTCTTTGTTCAGCAAGAGACTACAGTGGTTGAAATAAACCAAATGTTAAATCACCTGATATCAGTCAAATTCTATTTGACCACAAACACTTGGAGGAGTATTTCCTTGGAGGTTATGCCTGCCAAACTGGATAACAAGAAAGGCACATTTTGGGAGCTTTTGGATACTTTCAATCATTGTAGCTCGAAGAACATTGGCACTAATTGGCAGAGACCTGAACGGACATGTGGGATCAATTAGACGTAGCTAAATCCAGTACCATGGACAATAGGGGACTGGAAATGAAATTAAATAAGGATGACCTGCACATTCTAGACTGTGCAAGATTATGCAGTTTAGCCAAACACAGCTTGCCACCTACTCTAGTGAAGTGCTTGGGCCAAATATGACCAGCTAAGAGTCAGAAGACTGGTTCAGAAAGAAAGTGGAGATAGAATGCAGAGCAAAGAGCAGAGCCAGCAGGGAGACTCTGTGGAAGAAACAGTCACTAATAGCAACCAACCAGGGCCAATAATGTGGATTGACCTAGTGACCCAGATCCACAAGTTTCCTTGATAAGCAAATATGGTCTAAGACAGGGTTTCTCAAACGGGGGGCCACGGAGCACCAGAGGGCCACGAAGCACCCTCTAGGGGTCTGCATGGCTCATCCTCAGAGGGAGACAGTAGTCTGTATTGAGCACCGATATTTTGTGGCCCATAACTTGAAATAAAAATTTAGTGTAAGTACGGCGCGTCCGCAAGAAAGACGCATCCTCTCCCCGTCCACCAGCACAGCGCATCCTATTCATTTCAATAGAGAGAGCCGCTTCATGAGCGCAGCCCCGCCCTCCGACAAAAAGTTCAGCTGAGCTGCGACTTCACACACACTCAAGCCTCTCACACATAGAACAGCAGCCTTTCAAACACGGAGGAGAAGCTGAAAACGGATTTATAGGACTATAGATCACAGTGAGGTTGATTAAAAATCTTAAACTTATGATTGACTACACCTGTTGCTTCATTTGAATTAAAAAACATCACGGATACGCCCACACACACGGCGAACCGAGACATCAGGTGTTCTGTCGAGTTGTGCTACCCTTTCAAACCGTGCTACCCTAATGTGTATATTTAAAGGTAAAAATACAAAAGAAGCACAATATTAGTGCATGTTTCCATGATTTTAGATATTTTATTATTATTATTATTATTAATAATATTATGGGGGCCTTGACGCTTTCAAGTTGTAAAGAGGTGGGCCGTAAGGTAAAAAAGGTTGAGAACCCCTGATCTAAGAGACAGGCAGTGCATTCTTGGTGGTGGACGAAGCTCAATGCAGACCAATCCAAAGATACTGTTGGACCCTTAAAGCAACAGTGGGAGGGAGTGCCATTAACAGAAGTGCTTTTTTGTCATAAATATCAATTATTTGAACATGCAGTCAACCATTTCTTTGAAATAAAGGAAATAAAGACATTTTAGATAGAAAATCAAAGGAATTAGTGGAATCGCTTTTAAACGTGCTTTTTAAATGTATTTCGTAACCATCTTCAGCTTAGAAACCTTGTAAAAAATGAAGTAAATACATTAGCAGTACACATTTTGAATAGTTATATACATGTTATTAGATTCAGAGTTTAAAAATATATATAAAAATAATAATACTTAGTTTAATTTGAAAGAGTTACAACAAGCAAATAGCATCCATTCAGATGAATGGCCCTTATACAGGATAAAGTGTGCTCAAAAAATATAACTAATACAGACTGTAGGGCCCAGAACGAAGAAATATCAAATTTCTTCATAAAGCTGCGCAATGCCTATTTTTGTTGGCATGTAGTGAAATGTAAAAGCGTGCGTTAATAAAGGACAGTACATGGAATGTGCTGCTTTTGTCTACTGATTATACCATGCAAAACACTTTGTCCTGTATTGCATTAGTAAGCATGACAGAAATAACACTGCAGTGTGCGGTTATTATTTGTGTAGCTGTGGGAGTGGAGGGAGGAGGTACTAATTAACTAAGCAGCAGCTGGAAAAAAGAGAGGGAGGCTGAGAAAAAAGGGAAAGAGAGAGAGAGAATAAAGTTTAGTAGAAAGTGGTGAGCATGATTTTGTTGGTCAAAAAAACAGCTTGTTCTTCCCACACCACAAATGAGCAGTTTCTAATTTAATAGGAAGCTATTTGTGATTTGTGTCTCTGTTGATTGGTCAGTAGTAGGCGACACCTGCTGAAGCAATAACAGTGGTTAAAAAAGCTGGAAGGAAATTTTAACCAGGCTCTGAGGCGCCTATTTTTGTTCACAGAGCTAGAGTTTTTTTTAATATGTATGTGTACACTATACAGCAACCTGTGTTTAGCCTTATTGTTTTATTGTTTAGTTTTGAATAGACCATCTGTATTCTCTTTAATCTATGCTTCAGTTTGCCATGGCAGTGGATAGTGTTGCATAACATAAAGCTGAATGCCCAGGTCTGGTTCACACTTACTACTTTCATCCAGCCCACACACCACAGTGGGATATCTTTGTCTAAATCTGGGTGCCATAATACATAGGTTTCAATGGCAAAACATACAACATTCAATCACCTTTTTTTCTAATATACTGTAATTCTACCTCCATTATGTAAATGCAGCAGCTAGTGTAACCTCTGCTTATATAGTCAAATGTTTATATCCCCACAGAATTCATTTATTAAAACAATATTCAGCTTTATTCAAAAAAGGTGTGGTTATTGTAAAAGGGACTAATAACAGACAGTCAGCTCCGCTCCGCAGCCTGTGACCTTGAGGCAGCCCTCAGGGGCGGGGTTATTTAAATGAGTAGGCTGTCTCTCCACAGTCTTTCTCCCTCCTCTGGTCTCTACTGTGCAGACTCGGGTGGCAGGATCGCCAACATGGCGGAAGATTTTGGCTTCATTTTCATTGAATGAATGGGAACAGCGACATGGCGTACATCTTTTTTTTACAGTCTCTGGTTTTGGCCTAAAGTAGATGTTATATACAAGCAGTTAAGCCATGTGTACATTTACATCCAGGCTATTCATGGCCCTTAATTATGGCTGCTACTGCTAGTTGCCAGTTTTGGCATAACTTTAGTTTTCCATAATTAGTTTGCCTTAACTCAACTGCAGGTGCCTTAAAGAAGCATTTACCAGTACTTCATGTAATTTTGTCTAAACTCTGAATACTGCAACACACCTATCTTATACAATGAACCAAATAATTCATTTCCTGAACACAAAAGCTCATTTTGTTTTTACAACATGAAAACCTGAATCCACATCACCTAATTCTTCCAAAGCACAAATGTACGTTCTTTGCTCCAGTGCTATAGCTATAGTCAATCACAGTCAGAGCTGTATAGTAACAAAGTAGAACTACTTCACTTCTATACTTAGATAGTAAAAAGCTGTATCTGTACTTTACTGAAGTATTATTTCTTCTCCTACTTCCACTTTTACTTCCCTACATATTTTCCACGAGTTTAATACTTCTACTCCAATGCATTTTGTACGTGCAGCATCAATACTCGTTATCAGGGGCGTCGCCAGCCCTTTTTAGGGGGTCAGGAGCCGCCAATGATACTCTACAGGGGTCGGACAGTGAAACTAAAACACCTGTCATTTTAGTGTGGGATGTTTCATGGCTAAATTGAAGCAGCCTGGTGGCCAATCTTCATTAATTGCACATTGCACCAGTAAGAGCAGAGTGTGAAGGTTCAGTTAGCAGAGTAAGAGCACAGTTTTGCTCAAAATATTGCAATACACACAACATTATGGGTGATGTAACAGAGTTCAAAAGAGGACAAATTGTTGGTGCACGTCTTTCTGGCACATCTGTGACCAAGACAGCAAGTCTTTGTGATGCATCAAGAGCCACGGTATCCAGGGTAATGTCAGCATACCACCAAGAAGGACCAACCACATCCAACAGGATTAACTGTGGACGCAAGAGGAAGCTGTCTGAAAGAATTCAATGTGCATCTCGACTCTTCTGTTTCTAATTTATTGTGGTCTAATATTTTAGCATTCTATAGGTGAGCCTGTCTCTCTGTCGCTATTTAAATGGTGCAGGCTCAAGGCCCTCAATATTTGACTTTTTTATTCACTTAAAAAATGAATTAATATCCGTAATAAATATTTATAGCTGGCACAACTGGTGATGGTTTTCTTTAAAACTTAAAAATCTAGAGCAGTACATTGCTTTATCTGTTTTGAATTGAAATACTAATTGATTAAACCTGCAAAGTTTGTTTCTTGAGGGGCCGGGGGTCATTTAAACATATATTATATGTTTTTAATCATTAAAAATCCTTACTGAACTTGCGTTCAGGAAATCCAAGAGAAAGAAGCTAGAAGCATCTGAAATGCAGCGCCAGCCACTAAACATTAAAGGTTACGAGGTCAGGTGGAGAAAGGTTTAGTTATGCATGCATCAAGAATGCCTCACAATCAGTGTATTTTAAAGCGGTCGTTTGGCTGCGGGGTGAGAATGAATGCTGCGGTTAGAGACGGCTCACTGGCTGAAGACGCAGACTTCCTGATGAATCACGTCGGCGGGGCCTGATGGAGTGAAACCATATAGTGAGAGTATCTAGGCTGGAATCTGAGGTTAGATTAGGTTGAGGTATAGTGTAATTTTAGGCCGATTGCAGGGCTGCAGGCTCTCTGAGGGCAGCCTGATTGCTCTGAAACAGACAAGACATTCAGGGTGGTGAGACCTGCAGAAGAACTGCCTTTAATAAAATCCTGGTACATCAGGTCAACAGGGGTGCTGGGGTGAAACACCCAGTGAAACTCATAAAGCTGTTATCAATAAATATATATTTTTTTCTGTTATAAAATGTGTGTGTGTGTGTGTGTGTGAGAGAGAGAGAGAGAGAGAGAGAGAGAGAGAGAGAGAGAGAAAGAGGTCTGCTGGGAAACAGACACAAAGGGATCATTCTAAAATGTTTCAAAACTGCATGAATCAAAATTTGTTTTGAATTCAATTTAGTATGAAAAATATTATGTCCTACAGTCCCAGACTAGATGAAAACACGCTGTTCCTGTTCTGCTTGACTGAGACGTGTTTTAAAAAGTATTTTTTTTTACTTGCAGTCTAAGACATTCTTTTTTCAGTCTGCCCATTTTTAAGCTGTTCTTTGATATATAATTGAGCCCTTTCAAGAAAAAAAACATACATGAAATACTTCTTAGTATTCGGAATTGATTATTTGTTGATTAGACAACTTTTTAGGGTAACACGTTATTTGGATGATACATTTTAGACACTTTATAAACTATAAATATGACACCCACAAAGAGTGGTCACATTTGTGTTAATAATTGTATTTATTATTTGCATTTTTTTTTATTAAATCTGCCATGTTCGTTTTTAATGTACTTCAATCCTAACATTTCTAAGGCAGGTACACTTGCTATATCTTGGTGCTGCCAGTAGATGTCAGTGTAGCGCTGGCTGTGCTGTGACTGACTGTGACTAGCTGTAGTAGCTTTGAATTCCCCCCTCAGACCAGAGAGACATTTCTGTCTCATGCTTTTAAACCTGTTTTTAGGTGAGTTCTGTACTAAAAAGGCACCCAAATAACTTCAAACCAGTTAATAAATCATACTAGTCCGTGTTTTTACACCGAGGTTGGGCTGTGAATCAAATAAATGTGTATTATTTAGTAGAAATGAGGGTAAAATGTTATTTTAATCGGTTGTGTGCCAGCTAAAACATTTAAAAATAACATGTTCCTTTATTTTAAAATATTTTCACAAGGATATTTTGTCTATTTAACTGTATATTGACGTGTTTGTTTAGAAAATGGCTGTTCTAAGAGGGGTGTATTAACAGTATTAGCAGTTAGCAGCTTTAGCATTTGTTTTGTTTATCTCCCTGTTCAATTCAGTGTAACTTAAAAATTGTTTTTGGTGTTTGGCGAGCACTGCGTAATGGATTTACAGTTCGTATATAAGCTATAGTGTGTTAGAATATATATGTGTCTATATATTTTGGGTAAATTACTACTACCAGTACTGTTTCAGGCTAAGCTAAGATAAGATGCTGTTGTGCTCTGTGCAGGTGAGTGTAAGTATGACTTCCAGGCGTGGGGCGAGTGTGATGCTGCCACAGGGATGAAGAACCGGACCGGTGTGCTGAAACGTGCCCTCATGGATGCTAACTGCCCCAACACTGTCAGTGCAACCAAACCCTGCGGCAAGACCAAGCAACAGGGTTTGTTACAAGCGCACACACACACAATATCAAATACCTGGCAGATATTTTAAACTGATATTTAATATTTAATGACATATTTGGTGTATGCTTTGAGAGTATTGTGGCGTCGGGACTGGAGGGGGGTGGAAGGGATTATGGGAGCCCACCCTGTTGGCAGAAGCGGGTTGTTTTCGGTGTGTTTATGTTACTGTTTATCCCAGAGTTTCATGTCATGCACCCCCCCCCCCCAACCCCCCCACTGTTCTGGTATTATTCATGAAGTTATGAGTAATGTGGTTGTTTTGTATAATGCCTCACTCTTTGTGTGTTCTCTGTGTGTGAGAGTGGGGTTAGCTGCGTTGCGGCTGAAGCTAGTTCTACTTCTGGTGGAATTCTGTGTAAATCCAGCTCTTAGTGCCCTCCTCAGAGCAAAAAGAAAAGAGCAAGAGAGCACTGAAATGAGTCTCGCTGGTTTCCCTTCCTCCTCCATGCCACAATATTGTTAACATCCAGGTAATGTTTGCTTTGCTTCATCAAGGCATCTGCATTGGCTGCATCCTAGTTGTGTACTAACAGCTAATACTATAAGGTAAGGGTGTGACGAGACGCTCATCTCAATAGACGACAAGAGACATGATATTGCAATTACCAGAACAAGAGACGAGATTTTAACAATAAACAGTGCCGTGGAAAAGTATTTGCCCCCTACTGATTTATTTTGTTTTTGCTTTAATCTAATATCGACTATCAAACTAAGTAAATATAAAAAATATATATATTATTAGTTAATTTATTAAAGTTAAAAAAAAAAAACTATCCAAACTATAGTCCTGTGTAAAAAAGTGTTTGCCCCTAAATCTAATAACTTGCTTGTGCCAGCCTTGGCGGCAACAACTGCAATCCAGCTTTGCTGATAACTAGCAACAAGTCTTTCACATCTCTGTGGATTAATTTTGTTTAACTCTTCTTTACAGAATTGTTTTAATTCAGACACATTGGAGGGTTTTTGAGCATAAGCAGCCTGTTTAAGATCGTAACAGCATCTCAATCAGACTTTAACTCGGCCGCTCCAAAACCTTCATTTTGTTTTTTTAAGCCATTGTTTGTGTGCTTTGGATCGATGTGCTGCTGCAGAACCCAAATACACCTGAGGTTGAGATCAGTAAGAGATGGCTGGATATTCTCCCTCAGGATTGTCTGATAAACAGCAGAATTCCTGATTTCATCTGTTACAGCAAGTTGTCCAGACTCTGTAGCAGCAAAGCAGCCCCAGACCATCACACTACCACCACCATGTTTTACATTCAGTATGATGTTCTTTTTATTAATCACAGTTAATTTATGGGGGGCAAACACTTTTTACAAAGAGCTAGATTGGTTTGGATATTTTTTTTCCCTTAATAAATTAAATCATAATTTAAAAAGTGCTTTTTATATTTACTCAGGTTATGTTTTTTTTCATATTAAAGTTCGTTTGATAATCAGAAAAATGTAAGTATGATAAAAATGCAAAAGCAAAAGAAATGTTTAAAAACAAATACTTTTTCATGTTTTGAAACATATTTCTTTTGTCTCCCAAAAGGTTAACGGTAGCAAAATTTTGCAATAAGATATACAAACAAACAGATTAATATAGACAACAAAATGAACAGCAACTGAAAACACATATGTGATATTGGCAGGTGCATGCTGGGAATTGTAGTTCTGGAGGAGAGAATGTCCATTGACAGAAAGAGAGAAATCCAGGTTTTCGAGTTTACAGTCTGTATCAGGAGTGACAACCACAAAAACAAAAAACATCCCGAGAAATCACCACACACAAGAAAAACCTGCAGCATCTTATCCTGTTTAAATAAAATTAATAAGAAAAGACAAAAAACATCCTAAAAGCCACAACTTGCGCATTGTAGCTTGCGGAAACCTGTTTATCACTTTATTATTTTAGATTTGTTATTAAACTTTTTATGCCACAAAGTATCCCTAAACAGATAAAATGTTCTACACCAACTCTTACTGGAGCCCTTCCTTGTTGGCTCTGGTGCTTTATTGTCTAACTATCTAGCTATTTTTTTAAGCTACTGTTTTATTAGTTTGGTCTATTCTGATGGATAACAGGTTGCAATTAGAGTTGTGTGCAAGAAAGCATTATTTCAAAATACAATAATAAAATACATGATGCTCATTGGATCTGAAAGGGTTAACAGCTACTGATGGAGCTCAAAGACATTAAATCAAAGACATTCTTTGCATTCTTTGCTCCATTCTAACAGTTAACAAGAGAAATTTGCTGTCATTCTCTTAAAGATTCAATGCATTAAAATGTCTAAGTGACCGAGTGCTCACTCCGAGTTTACAGTTAAAACTGGCTCTAAGTGCTCTTTCAGAGGCTGTAAACACACGTTTCAGTCAGATTTAAACAGAGCCCTGTAATTGTACAGCCGAGACATAATGCAGATGTAAAACTGCAGTAATATGCAGAAGAAATGTTGCAAGCTCAGACAGAGCAAATATAGAGTGAAAACAAAGAGCCATGGCTAGCTCACCCATAGGAGAAAAGGACTAGCATGGATTAAAAGGAGACTTCTTCTCACACTTACCTTCTTTGGTTCGGACTTTCAGACTTTTTAGTTTGGTCTGAACCAAACAAGCCAGGTGTGAAAAATGTTGTGCACCACAGTCTTGAACAAAGGACCAAAATTTGGTCTGATCAACAGACATGGTCTCAGTTTAGATCAACTGAACCAAGGTCCAGCTCAACAACTGTGTGAAAAGAGTTTTTTAGACGATTTAAGGTGCATGGCGTGTCATGATGCTCTTTGCTATCTTACACCCCGTCATCAGTCTATTTTCAAACCTTGCGCCTTGAGCTTGAAATAAATCAACACTGATTTACGTGTTGGTCTGAAAGTGAGGTGTGTTCAGGTAATCAGGTAGTCAATCTTCAGAGTCCATTTCTATAGGTGCGCCCAGTGAGCGTACACACCCACTCGTTAAACACACACACAGACGCGCTGCAGAGTACAACCCCAACATTTAACTAAATAATAAACAGAATAAAGAATAAAATAACATGGCTGTTCCCTTAAATGAGCTGCTGTCGAACCCCCACAGTGGCCTCTGCTGGGACGCACAAAGCGCTGCACTGTTGATATACAAACACGCCAAAGTCTCTCTCTCTCTGGCTACTAAAGGGAATGACAATTGGCACACTGATTGATTTATTTCATGTTATGCCCCAAACACACTCATGTTTAGTTAAGATAATTAGTAAATACCTTTTGTGTGTTTCGAGCTGTACAAGGCATATTTTTCATGCCTTTACTATATCAAACACACACCGACACAACCTAAATCCAGCTGTGCTATATACAGTTGACCCGTTCGCTATGGATCACTAAAATAGGGCATTTATCCTTTCAGACCAATTACAAGAATTTGAGGCAGGCTGTCTGCAGCCATTAAACAATAGAAAAGAAAAAAGAAAAATTGTTAAACCAGAATATGTTTTATATTTTAGATTCTTCAAAGAAGCATATTTTGCTGCATAAAGTCAGCTTTATCAGGTAGAGTCACCTGGAATGGCTTTCAGTTAACAGCTGTGCTGAACTCGTCGTAATTTCTTCTTGATGTGATGGGAAGGTAGAGTTGTATACAGTGATTAGTCCTATTTAAATAATGTTCTAATCAACTAAGTAAAGAAAAAATATAAGTAGATCTCTGAGCAGCACACCTGTTGTCAAATAGCCCCCCAACCCCCTCCCCATTCCATTGCGCCTAGCATTCCAAAATGCAGCGCTTTTAGCCAATGAACCCAAAAATCTTAGAATGCTAGCAATATGGGGTATAGAGGTACGCATGCAAAGAAATCACTAATTTTGTACCATTAACCAGATGTAAAAATAATTAGATTTTTTCATGGGAAACTCTATGCCTCTATCGCTAGTATTGTAAGCCTGTTGGGAGCATTGGTTAAAAAGACGGTATTTCACAATGTTGGGGGGAATGGAGGTGGGCAATTTGACAAAAATTCAAGATTCAAGATTTTTTTTATTGTCACATCACAGAGTACAGGTGTACACGTGAGTGAAAAACTAGGGTGCAGATTCCCACCAATGTGCAGAGAACAATATTTACAAGTAATAAAATAAAATATAATATAAAATAAGACATACAGATACATTTACAGTATAAACAATATACACAATACACTTAATAACAATACACATAATAACTTACACTATAGACAAATATATTGCACATAAGCATGTTAAGTAAGACTGAATAAGTAAATATATGATGCTATGTAGATATGGAGATATCTAGAGTGTATGTGTGGAAGTGAGGAAATAGTCCAGTAGGTAACAGAATAACTATGAGTGCAGGTAAGGAATGAGTTGAGTGGGAAGTGCAGGGGGAAGAAATCTGTATAATATGGGAAAGTCTGATAGATGCCGTGTAAATTAAAGTGCAGGGTGCAGAGTTTGTATGGGTATCAGTGGGGTGGGTTGGGCAGAACACTGTTCTACTGGCTGTTCCACAGCCTGGTCATCTGGGGGAAGAAGCTATTGTGGAACCTGTTCTCATTATTATTAAGTTGGTACTCATTATTATGTTTCTCTACACATGTCCATTTTCCTTTAAGAAATTATGTTCAGTCAATCTGAAAAATGTCAAGAAGTTTGAAAGTCACCTCAAGTTCAGTTGCAAAGACACATCAAAAACATTACAATGAAACTCATCTGGACTGTACCAGGAAAGGAAGACCAAGAGTTACTTTAGAAACCACAAGTTAACAGCACCTCAGATAAGATTTACTTAAATGCTTTACAAAGTATTTTGGTTTGTTTAACACATTTTAGTTTACTACATGATTCCCTAGGTGTTCCTTAATAAAAAGTGTTCATTTACAGTGTAGGAAAAGAAAGAAAAACTTTGAATGAGAAGGCATGTCAAAACTTTTGACTGGTACTGTACCTGACTGTGACATACCTGCATATCAAGTTTTGCAAAAAAATTCATTGTGTGTGTCCCTCGTTTCATATTTATATTTAAATCCAAAGAACTGCAATTAAATTACTGAAAATGGGAATGAAGCTCTAGAGCTGTCCGCGGTGCTGAGCCCGCTCTGACTGACAGCCGTCTGCGCTGTCCGCGGTGCTGAAATATCCTCAATAGTCTGCTGACTTAACTTTTCTGACTTAAAAAATGACCACAGATGCGTGCCCTGCTATCTGCCAATTGTCAATCAAAAACGGCTGTGTCTAGAGGACCGAGACATAGCTTGGAAAGAGCGAGAGTGTGTGTGTTTGTGTGTGTGTGGGAGGTAATTGCTTTTTGCTGGAGATTCTGCCATTTAAAGACTAGAGAGGTTATTTCTTTTAGCCCCTGCATCAGTAAGCAGTCCCTCACTTCTTTTAGAATGAAACACTTTAGATGGTGCTGACATTTCTCTGTCTCTCTGTCCCTCTATCTCTTTCTTTCTCTCTGTCTCTCTCTCTCTCTCCTTTATCACTCTCTGCTTCCATTCTCTATCATCCCCTTAACACTCGCTCTCTGATTATTATAATTATTTTGAGAGCTGAAAGAATTCCACAGCTCTTAAAGCTCAGCAATTATCTGAGCAGCTTGGACTGTTCAATAAAGTCAAATCCTGTCAAATGACTAAGGCCTATGTGTGTGTGTGTGTGTGTGTGTGTGTGTAGGAGTGTGTGTGTTGGTGGACCTTAGTCTTTATTTATTGCATACACCCTTACATGATATAGGGCAAACTCTAATAAAAAAAAATTCCAATATATTGTTTTTTTTTCCCTTGTCTGATTCAAGTACATTATTGCTGGCCAAAACTGACCTATTATTTAAACTTAAACAAATAAGTACAGTAATATAGGCACAACAGTTAAATAAAAGGGTGGTGCAGTGTGTTGGGTTCAATTCCTGGCTGGGGTGAATGTCTTCTCCTGATCTTTCTTTGTGGGGTTTCCTTTAGGGGCTCCGGTTTTCTTCCACAGTTCAAAGATGTGATTTTCAGTTGAATTGAAGGTGTTCAAAATTGACTGTGTCAATTGGTGGCCTGTCCAGGCTGTACCCTGCCTTCTGCCTGGAGACCTACGGGGATTGGCTCCTGTTTACGAGTTTTCTAATATATCTGCACTCATGGTCAGAGCACACCTGCTTCTTAAAGATAATGAATGAAGTGACACGCTGATTTCATGTTACACCCAAAACACTCCCATGACAAACTAAAAGAATTAGTACACGCCTTTTGTGCATTTCGAGCCACACAAATTGTACTTTACCTGTCATTATTATTAAGACACACTGACACGCCCTAAATCAAGCTGCGCAGTGCAATATGGCCCTTATATATCACAATCACAAAATGTCATGTTATTTTCGCGAAACACAGTTAAAAACACTTAAGGTGGAGACACGGGAGGAACACAGGACCACGTGGGGCATGACACAGACACAGAGGGGGAAAGCTAAACAAACACAGAGAGCAGTAAAAACAAAATGAAAATTTAATTGTATTATTGCAAACAATATTATGTAGCACATCCCTGTCTGAGATATTAAAAAATACAAAAAAAAAAATCATCAAATTTGTAACAGAAGTCAATAATCCAGAATGTCATGACACTAATAATGCACTCCAAATGTCTCCATATATCCAGAATTAAAGTAAAATAAATGATACTGGAAATATATAATCTGTCTTTAGTAGATATATAATGGGAAATAAGAACAGTGTGATTTTTTTATTTTTTTGCTAAAAGTAGTAAAAAAGTAGTACCCAAATGTGATAATTAGGGGTGGGTGATATGGCACAATATTTCAGGGTATAATATTGTTCACGATACTCAAAAATGTTGGCGATATTATAAGGTTATTGCGTACGATTCGATATTGCACACCCATAGTGAGGATAACATATAGATGGCACATTAAAAGGATGTCTATTGATCATCTTCAGCTCTCCTAACAGCTCTACACATAAACATAGGCTTCTTATTTCCTACTTCTGGTCTAAACTGTAAGTACAACAAATATACAAATATTGCCAAGGGGGCAGAACAAGTGACGAGAACAAAATATCACCTAAAATTATTTGTTAAATGTTAATTAGAAATCCATCATTTAGGCCACACCCTCTTCCCATTCAGTTCTGAATACAGATAGAGATATTTTTAGCACTTATACAGACTCATACAGAAAGAGATATAGTGTGTTACGGCTCTAGTGTATCGGTAACTCTTGATTCTTTGTTGGGAAAAGAAAGTCCTGAAAAAATAAAAAACACAGTACCTTAGTTCTACATTAAATCAAAGCCAACAAACCTCCTACGTGCTGTCTGGCAACTTTATATTGCTCTCTGCACTGCAGACACAACACTCAACTCCTGGACTTTCATAATGATCACATCAGAAAGAAGCAAGGCGGGTTGAAGTCTAGCACTCGGAATATGAAAAGCACAGTGATTACGTAAGCAACTGTCTGACGACTCAGACAGCATCTGTCATTGTTTAGGATAAAGTGTGTGTGTGTGTGTGTGTGTGTGTGTGTGTGTGTGTGTGTGTGTGTGTGTGCAGGCTTGTATGTAGTATGTGTTCCTGCAGGGAGAGGGGGGTTTATCTGGCTTATTTTCCCCAGGATATCGAATAGAATAGCAGTACAATAGCCATGCCCAGCCGTGGCATTTTCAGGATGCCAGCAGAGAGGGCCGATGGGAAATTCTGATATCAGTGAAGCATGGATACACTCACACACACACACACACACACACACACACACACACACACACACTCAAACACACAGATACATGCATCGTTGCACATGCACGCACACACACTCACATGATTATACATGTATGGACATGCATTTACCTTAAACTCTAAGCTTATTATTTACAAATTAGTTCAATTAATATTGATTCAGTAACTATCCGTCCATTTATCATCTTCTTATCGGCTTCTTATCACTACATCTAAGTCAGGGACTTAAAGTCATTGAGTGCAAGGCAGGAATACCCTCTGACTAGATTACCAGTCCTTTACAGACTTATTTATACATTATATAACTGTAGAACCTAGGACACTGGGCTCATCCACTGTGTGGGTTTCACGTTTTGCAGTTATTTTACAGGAAAATCTGTTACAGTGTAGACTTTTCTATAAATTATTCTTAACAGGCCAATAACAAACTGATCACATCAAACATAACATGATATAATACATAAGATATGCATTTGAATATTTAAAGAAAAAAAAAAAACAAGAGAAAATATATACAGTATGTACAGATATAATCATATAATCAAAACAGCAATAGTGATATGTACACTGATTGTAAATATAGAAAAGAAGAATATATCACTGTGCAATGCAAAGATGAGCATTGTAACACTCAGACAGGTTGTTGAATGCAAAAGCAAAATTGATTTTAATAGACAAAAATCACAGTAAAAAAAAAAGGCAAAGAGAAATGAAAAACGACAGGGATACAAACGCTCAATAAAGTCACAGAGTGGCAATATCTGGCAAAGAAGCTGTTACGTAATGTAATGTATAGGCGCCTTTCCTTGCCTGTCCATGCCAGGGTGGTTAGAGAAAACAGAATTGAGTAAAAAGTTACAGCTGCAGATAAGTCTAAAACTCAGGCTAAACAAACAGAGGCAATCAGCATAATCCTTAACAGAGTTTCAGTATACTCTAACAGTCAGTCCCAGTATTAAAAAACTACATAGTACCATTAAGCCTCTCACAAACACAAAGCCTCCTCCATTAGTCCACACGTGGAGGTATTTAAACAGGAAGCACCACCCCTTCCTGGTGAGCCACTCCTCCCATTGGTGGATCTGGTCAGCTGATCCTCAGCATGTCTCCCATTGGCTGGCAGAACTCTGGACAGTGCAGGATAGGAGTAGAGTAGAAAGAAAATAGAAAGAAAACAAAACACAAAAAAGATATACGTGCCCTTGTGGCACGTAACAGAAGCAGAGACAGACTCAATCAGAAAGAGATCCACTTCATGTGTTCAGGCAGATTCAGCCTCAATAGTCCGGAATGGCTGATCTCTGAACTGTGGAATGGTAACTGGGCGTGACAAGCATAGTTGAGTATAAAATCTAAACTGCAAAAAAGCTTATTTTTTGGTCTCAGACCAATTACTTACATACTCTAGAATTTACATATTAAGTGTATACATATTTGATTCATTCAATTTAACCACTTAAAAATGAACGGCTAACTCAACATTCACATTTTAAAAGCAGACTTTTATATATTTGCAATTGAATTTATTTTAAGTGTTGTTAAGAATTAACAAAATTTTCGGATATGAACCACGCCTCAATTTCCCGAGCTCCTCCCCCTGGTCCTATATATATACCTTCCAGGTGCTCACCTACGTGACTTTCGACCTCGCACCCGCCTCCACCCCATCACCACCCTCGTCTTCATCACTCATCTTCATTACTCACCTAGCTGCGGGGGGGACCTGGCTTGAGAACCGTCTCAAGCTGTTCTGAACTGTACCCCAAGCAACATCATCACAGTTCCCCTCCCCGCATCGCGTAGGCGGGGTTCATTATAGCAAAGCAAATATTAAGATTCTGTTGGTGATTCTGCTGGCTACTCGGCAATGGCAGTTTAAAAAAGAGGTAGTGGCTGATTTCATATGTGTCGGAGGTCTTTACTGTGTTGTGGCATCACCTGTGATGGGGGATATACAGCTTAGTAGCAGCTGAATGGATGGGACATTTGGTCTAGCTAAATTGGGAGTAATTGGGGAAAAAAAAGGTGAACCTCATCCCATCCTTGTTTGTAAACGACTGAGACTTTCAGGGATACTCCCTTTATACACAATTCCAATTAACCTTTTTAACTGTGGAATGTTCCAAACAGGTGTTTTGAGACTTTCCCTGTCTTTTGTTGCCCCCGTCTCAACTTCTTTAGAATGTGTAGATTCAAAATTCTAAGTGAGTGAATATTTGCAGAAACCAATAGAATGTGTTTGAACATTAAATACTTTGCCTTGTAGTGTACTCAATTAAATATATAGAAAGAAAAGTTTTTAATCTGTTTTTATTTATGATTTACACAGCTTCCCAACTTCATTGGAATTGGAGTTGTAGAATAAACAAACTGAGAACTATTTCATTGTGAAATTGAAATTGTAGTTGAACGTATAAATCAGGACGTAGGGAAGTTAATATTACGTGGGCTGGGTATCATTTAATATTAATATTTGGTGTATACATTGTGTCTACATATACATCAAGGGAAGAATAAAACAATAGTAGTATTTTGTTGTGGAAAAATATCAAAAAGGTTTACATAGTAAATGCGAAATGTAACCACTATTCTAGAATAACCCATATACAGTCTATGCATACTGTAGAGCGTGTGTGTGTGTGTACAAGTGTATGAATTTGTGTGTGTGTGTGTGTGTGTGTTGGGTTGGCTGTCTGTATGGGGAGATAAGCAGAGACGCTTCTGGGAGACAGGGCGTTGATGCCATGGTGGAGTGAGCAGAGCTATGGTAAACAGGTAAACAAATACGGAATCAAACACACACACACACACACACACACTCCCTCTCACACACACACACACCCTCTTTCTTACACACAAACACACACACGCTATCTCACCTGGCCCGTTCCTCTCCTCATAACGAGTTCCGTGTGGACGCTTCTCGTTGGGTACGGTAGGCCGGAGGCGATGTTCTTCATGGTCTTCATCACTGGAGGACGGTGTGGACGGAGGAGTGAAGCAGCTAGCAGCTCAGAGGCCTGAGAATATTCTCAATAATTCACGCGCCACAGAGATACACAAATAAAACATTATGAGAAACAGCCTCAGTGCCCAGATCCCTAAGGCTGGTCCTCACTTCCCTGCCAGTGGGGGCTGCCAATGTCATTCGGTTCATATCATTTCAGAAACACTTTCTTCAATAAAAGAAGCTACTGGAGCCGTCCAGCCTGTGAAAGGGTGCCTGTGTGTGTCAGTGTGTGTAGCCGGCTTCATCCAGAGAGCTGTGCAGTTCTGATAATGAATATATATTAAAGCAGCCCGGACAGAAAATGCTAAATGAAATGCCTCAGCAGCACTCTCACTCCCCACTGCTCCCCAGCAATTTACTGACTGCAGAGCAGAGGAAACAGGCAAACTAATGAAAACAAGCACCCAAAGTGGAGGACAGGGCCATTACCCACATCGGTAACAGGAGTGTGTGTTTTGGACGGGGTGTGTGTGTGTGTGTGTGTGCCTGTTAGCTTTCTAAACGAACCAAAAACTCCCAGGATGATGGAGAAACCTAAACAAAGAGAGGCTCAAAAACAAGAACAAGCAGAACACAGCTCATCTCTGCCATACGTACAGTGCCAAAGAAACATAGGGCCCTTTCTCACACCCTGCACAAGGTGCGTCACAATGCTCTTTGCTATCTTACACCCCCTAAACATCCTTTTTTCTTTTTTTAGGCCTCATCTGTAGTTCACAACCCTGGTAGCCCCCATAATTATCCCAGCCTTGACCCTAATGGATGTGGCCCATCACTTACATCCATATGTGTGGCCAACATGGAACCTGTGGAGTAATCATGTAATCATGATTTGCTACAAAAGCAATTTTCCAGTTTGTCTGTACTGTTTTGGTACTTTTTTTAATGGGATTCTTTAAATTGGAAGTGTATAGAAAAAGGTCACAATCTTAAACTGAATGCCCATGATCTCTAATACCTCAGATGACACTGCATCAACATCTGTCATTCAACAATAGCTGCTAGAATCACATGGACAAAAAAGCATTACATATATAGTCAAATTTACAAATGCTCATCAAAACTTCACTATGCAAAACAGAAGCAATATTTTAACCATTTCCATGAGTGGTATCAGCTTATCTGCACTCTGAGGCATCTGGGATGAACCCTTACAGAGTAAAAACATGTACTGTGGTCAGATTATCCTATCTTTTAAATTACTGACAAGTGAAAATTTGCCATATAAGAGTGGAAAAGAAAGGGGAACAGGTGTTGATTAAAACTGACATTTACCACACAATATATTGTTAAAGCGACAGGTGCCAAGTACCTTTTTTTAATTAAACACTCTACTCCCATCTCTCTCTCTCTCTCTCTCTCTCTCTCTCTCTCTCTCTCTCTTACTCATAAATGGACTTACTCCGAGCATCATGGAGCGGAAGCAGAGCCAGTCCTCTCTCTGCTCTCCACTGAGCCGAGGCGCAGAGAGATTACATTCTTAAAAGCGATCGGCTGCTGGCAGCCAGGCGCCGGCCACCAGGGGGAAAGAGGCAGCCTCATCCTTTCTGACCTGCCTCTGGCACCGTGCCAGCATCTCACTGCCTCATAGCGCTTGTGTGTTTGTTGGCGACTGATGCGCTGCTGTGTGTCCCCCTGCAGACTCCCGGAAGCCAAAGCGGGACGGGAAGAAGAAAGAGCAAGCCCCGTTGCAGTAGAGCTTCAGGGAGGAGGAAGCCCACCCGAACCCCCTTCCTCACGACTACCGACCGACTACCCCAATCTCTCAGCTCTCAGAGGGAGAAGACGGAGGTGGCTGCAGCTGCATGGAGGGAGAGTTAAGAAGAGAAAAACATGTCTTCCTCTCTTATATTTTTGTAGAAGCTTATTTTTGTGTAGCTCCTTCATAGTTTTCATGTGTAGACCTTTTAAATAATAAATATATAATCATGAATACAAGCTCCTACTAAATCCTGCATACTCAACAGATACTGAACTGCCCTTTAACACTTGGATGGATGGAAGTGACCGGTTAAAGGTGTGTGGTAAAAACAGTGTCTTGTTTTAAAGTTGATTAGTTGATATTTAGATAGTTGGCCTCTGAGCAGTTGCTTAAGAAAGGCAACAGTGTATAGTTAGACATTAAAAACATCCATACTGTAAGTGTCCCAAAAGTAGAAAGTGTATATTACTTGTGGACGCGCTTTATGGAGATTAGTGATATTACCGCTCCCTGTTACTCTGCTCCAGGGAAAATAAAGACTTGCAATCCACCATTTATTCCAGTCTTTGTTCTTCCTCTTGTACTTGTACTGATATAGAATAATTCATTTTTTATTGTATCTGTTCTGTTCTATTTCAGGCAGTCAAGTGTATACCTGATAATACTTTTTAGATCAGATAGCCATATTCCTAACACTTTCAGACCTGAGTTAAGTTCCAATGTTCCAGTAATTCAGTAAATGGATAAATACAGCTCTGGAAAAAAAATTGAGTCCACTGAAAAATAAGTTTCTTTGATTTTACCGAATTAAAAACCTCTAAAATATAATCAAGAAGAAAATAAATAGCAACATCAGAAAAACTGATTCAGAAGCTGGATATTTAATCAAATATATTATTTATTTATTTAATTTTTTATGTTCAGTGCAGTGAAATCATTTGTTTAACACTGTTATTTTTATTTTATATAACCTGTTTTATTTTACAAATCATCCCTAAGCAGTAAAATAAACTCAAAACATGATGGGATAAAATGTTTACTCCACCTCATGAGCGGTGACGCTGCCATGCTTTGCTTCAGTGTGCGGATTTTTCCATTATATTTTTCCAGTGCAGTGGGAGGAGATAAAACTGCTATTTGATTAGCTGTTAATTGTCTGTTCTGATGAACAGCATGTCTCGATCTGTGTTAAGTGCAAATGTATACAAGAAAGTATAGTCACTCTCACATCATTCTGTACAATATTTTTTATACACTTGTGAATTTATCTTCCAAATCATCGTGTTCTTTCCACTGTACTTCATAGTGGAGATGATGTCTTCAGGGGGATGTGCAGTGCCTTTTTATGCCAGGTGTAGTTCAGCAATAGTTCAATCTTAGTGTCATCTGTCCACAAAACATTTTGCCAGAAACATTTGGATTGCTGATTTGCTCTTTCATAAACTTCAGGTGTGCAGCAATGTTCTTCCTTTATGTTGTCCTGCTATAGACATCCTACATATTCAAGATGTTACAGACTGTACCAATAATGCTATTAAATCTTTGTCTCTCACTCTGGGACATTTCTTTACCTCATAGATGAGACTCTATGGTGCTCTTTAGGCCATTTTGACTGGGTGCCCACTGTTTGGCAGAGTATTCACAGTCCCAAATTGTCTCTATTTGTAGATTGTTTGACTTACTGTAGACTGGTCAATTTCCGAAGTTTTTAAAATCCCTTTGTAACCTTTTTCAGCTCTAAGTACATCAACTATTTTTGATGATAGATCCTGTGAAAGCGCTAAGCGCTTTTTGGCATGACATGGCTCACATATGTGTGTCATTCTTGGGTGGAGCAACTCTAAAGGTTTGATTTTTTTTTTTTAGTCAAAGTAGGTCTAGACTACATCTCCAAACCAGCAAGACTCCAGATGTGCTAACATCTCATTCGAACTAGATTTTAGGGGTCATTTACAAAAGGGTTCACATACTTTTCCACCAGCACTATGAGGTTGTTATGGCGTGGTTACATCAGCCTCACACAACACAACAAAAATGAAATTCATGATATGTGAATTCTTAATTGTACACTTTTTTTAATTCCACCTTAAATGATACAGCTGTATGAAGAGTCACCAGGTGGGAAAATATAAAATTAGCTGGTGAAAATAACTTATTGAAATATTTGCATTTTTCATGTATGTTCAAATGAGTTCAAATCTGAGGGTATCAAAAGGAATTTTAATTTGAACTCTTCATCAAACATCAAGGAAAGGACCGGAATGTGAAAAAAGCCAACACCTGAAATACACCTGAAACACCACGCTGAGGTAAGACTGTATGTAATAACTGTAGATTTGGCTGTTTGTTACTGTTTTCTACAGTATACCTGGTTCTCTTGAGTGTGGAAATGGGGCTGGGAGAATGGCGGTGGTCAGATTCCTGTGATGTACTGCACAGTTCAAATAAGAAGATAATGACTGAAGATCTGCTGTAAAGAGCTGTCTGTGCTTTAACTCCTCATGTTTCTTTAATATCTGATCATGTTATGAGTTACTACAGAAAATATAATCCTTAATGGTCCTTTAATATTAATCTACAATGTATAAAAAATAAATAAAAAAAGAAAAACATTGAAAAGTTATACAAACTTTTGACTGGTACTGTATAAAGGAACGGTAACCGTGGCTGATATCTTGTGCATTTCAAATAGTATGGAATACAGTTGAACTGTTATCAAGTGTGTTAGTGTAGTAATATTTTTGGCAATACTACAAAAAACATAAATGAAATAAAATTAATAAATGATCTGCAGCAGTTCTTTATTTGAATCAGAACTTGCAGTGTTTTTGGAACATGATAGAGGTACATCTAAAAAAATTAAGATGTATTACACACAGAGTGATCTATTTTGAGTGATGTTTCTTTTATTGGTGATGATTGTGGCTTACAGCCAATTAAAACCCAAAAATCAGTGTCTCAGAAAATCAGCATGTTATATAAGACCAATTGCTACTTTTGGCAGTGTGCCAAGTCCTGCTGGAAAATGAAATCCGCATCTCCATTTGTCAGAAGTTGTCAGCAGAGGGAAGCATTAAGTTCTGTAAGATTTTCTGTGAAATCACTGCCAGTGTACTCAAGTCTCACGCTTTAAGCGTGAGACACACGCACCTCAGCGAGTTCACACGCTCACACGCCACACATGGTATTTCTCACGCTTGCCATTCCATCGGCTGTATATTATAATGTAGTCTCGTTGAGCCAATCAGAATATAGATTGCTCTGTTGTTAGGCAGACCTAGTCAAAGAGGGTGGAGTTTCAGCCAGAGTGCCCCCCCCTTTTTAACAACCGAAGATCCCACCCCCCCCCTCCCCCCAGTACAACTGTAGAAGAAATGCTCGTAAATTTTACATTTCATTTGTAAATCAAGGGAGCAGAGTCTGGAGGAAGAGTGGAGAGACACACAGTCCAAACTGCTTGAAGTCTAGTGTGAAGTTTCCACAATCAATGATGGTTTAGAGAGACATGTCATCTGCTGGTGTTGATCCACTGTGTTTTATCAAGTCATGTTCATGCTTGCCTCTGCTGACTACTTAGTTAGTAGTTTGTAGTTGTGGATTTCATTTTACAGCAGGACTCGGCAAACATATAAATTGGTATTAAATGAAATGTAAATTTTCTGACACGAACTTTTGTTTTTTTTCTTTATTGGTTGTATGCCATAATCATTAACATAAAAGAAATAAAACCCTTAAAAATAGATTACTCTGTGTGTAATACATCTACATAATATATAAGTTTAACTCTAATTATGAACTAAATTACTGAAATAAAGTAACTTTTCAATGATATTCTAATGGTTTTACATCCACCTCTCCTCTATGTTTGGTACAGACTTTGGTTCTGCTGTTAAGTTGGATTGTTTGGGCCTCAAGGTGCTGGCAGTGCTGGCATCTGGTATATTTAACTTGGGGTGAGATTCAGATGGGCTGAGCAGGGATGGGGTAATGGCATTATCTATCAAGCAATAGGCTGACTGTGGTTCAGGACATTGCTGAGGCCAGTTTACACTGTGTTTAATCTGTTAAATCTACCTGCTAGAAAAAACTCAATTCACTGGATTGTATTATAAAATGTTTCATAAACTGAGCTTCTATGGTAAGGGTGGTAAACTCATTTGAGATAATGGGCCACACTGCACCCAGCCCAGTGTGAAGGTGGTCAGGCCTAATTTTTATTGGAAAGAATGACAACGTCTATATTTAGTTTGCTAATGGAGAATTACATACCATTAACTCAAAGTGTTGGCTAAAGTGAACAAGTGGAAAAGTGACTGGCTGCCTGACTGACTGGCAAATGACAGCTTTCTCTGTCTGGTAAAAGACAAGCTGGCCTCTGACTGTCTGACTAATACTAACTCTCTGCTCTTTATAAAGCCCCTGTCAGAGCTATACAATTACAGTCCCAATAAACCTGACACTGAAAATCACAGAGTGCTCTAACTGTGCTAGATAACATTTCTGAAGAACCCACACCTCATCTCATTCAATGTGTTTTTTTTTTCTTTTTGTGATTTTTTTTTTCAATCAGCCAATCAACCTTTATTTTCACTCGATAAAACATTGAGGGTGAACAACATTTACAATGTTGCCGAGCATTTACAGCATCAAAGACATTGAAAACATTTAATAGGAAATAAAAAATAAAATGGAATTCAATAGTAAAAAATAATAAATAAAAGACATACTAATTTTAAATCCACATTTAATACATATGAATAAAATATATATGTAAAAAACAAAAAACAAATGGACACAAAAAGTAAAGAATTTATAAAATATAAAATAAAGAAAAAGATAATAGTAAAATGATAAGAATAATAAATAAATGATAAAATGAATAATAATGAAATAAAACAAAAAGAATCAAAATATAAAACAGTAGAATAAAAAAGAATGTAATAATAAATAAATAATAATAAATATAATTGATAGAAAAAAAGAAAAAAACTAATTTAGCCCTCCTATTATATTCCGTGTCAATTTGACCAGTTCTAAAGTTTTAAAGTTTAAATATCTAGGAAAAATAGTTAAAAGTATTTTTTTTTCAGTATGAAAATCTTCTGCTTGCCTTAATTAGTGTAATCAACATATAATATAAAATTTGTTCATCTCACATATTAGCAACCACTCCCTACAAAAACAAAAAATAAACTAAATTGCAGTGTTTTTTCAATATTATGTAAAACTATTGTTTTATATGTTGGTTTTTTAAAAGTAACAAAGTAGTGAAACATAAAAAAAAAGTTTGAACATGATTTTTTTAAATAAAAAATTAGTGAATTATCCTAATCGAACCACTACCTGTTAGAGGTAAGGAACACCACTACACTAAATATTGATAGAATAATTAGCAATGGAGTTATTAAAATATATTTACACTGCTTGTTAGGATTTTGGCGGTTTTAGACAGCTTTTGGACAATGAAACATGCACCGGTTCAAAATTACCCTGGAACACCATTGCTGTTTTTGACAAATTAACATAATAGGAGGGTTAAAACAGTCAAAGGCTTGCTGGTATTTTAGAAACTAAAAGATTAAAATGATTCAGTGACCCCAGCCAGCTGAGCTTCAATGTTTTCTGTGGTAAATTCACTGTAAATGTAATATTAAAGACAATTAAAGCTATACAGGAACACATGGTATTATTCAACAATTATAAACAAAAGTATTAAACAAACCAGAATATGTTTTATACTTTATATTCTTTTAGCTTAGATTAGTAGCCACATTTATCTTTGAGGAAAGATATGCACACTCTTGGTATTTTTTTATTATCAGTGTCTTCATGAGGGAGAGTCATCTGGAATAGTTTCTCAGCGTCTTGAAGGAGTTCCTGGAAGTGCTGAACAATAGTTGCTGCTTTTTCTTCACGCTGTAAAGCTCCAGCTCATCTCAAATCACCTCAGATCACCATCTCAGTTGGGTTTAGATCAGGGGATTGTGGAGGACAAACACTTCTTTCAGTTTACTGAATAATTCCAAATATGTCACTTATTTTTTATTTTTTCATGTTTTTAAAGGAACAATCAGTAATAGTGTGAAATGGCTGCAGGAGTCTGATTTTTTAATTTCTAAAAACTAGATAGAGTTATGTTCCCCACCAGCTCCTTTCCAAATGTCAAGGTTATGCAGGTTGCCAGATTGACACATAAACTTACTCTGTAGCTAATCGGTGAGTGTATATGCGTTTCCAAAAAAAAGGCCCATTTCTACTACGCTATTTGTAGGGACAAATTAACAAGATATGGTTAGCAAACTTTACTGAAGCTCAGTGACTACTTATACAGCAGAAGAATAGCCAGCTTGTTTGTTTCCATGGCTGCAGCACATTGTTTGAGTGCTGTTGTCTATACCCGGCAATCCTGAGTGTGGAAATGGGGTTTTACTGGTGCTGTATAAGGGAATGGTAAAAGAGATAGATTTATGTTGATTTATGTTGTAGATTTTAAATAGTGTGGAGCACAGTTGAACTGGTATTAAGTGTAGTAGTATTCATATGTTTGCATTATTACAAAGAACATTAATTCATTTTTAACATTAACCCTTTCAGACCTGAATTATCAGTGATGGGAAAAGAATTAAGAATGCTGACTCTATACAGCAAATCAATTTTTTATGTCCAATGCAATGGAACTCTGTGTGTTATATTATGTATTTCATAAACCTTCCATAAACAGTCAAAAAGAAACATGATTAAAAATGTTCTAAATCACATGAAATTAGTTAAAAAATATATGGCTCTAGTACTACTGAAAAACAGTTTTATCACTCTAGTACTGTTTTTCCAGTACAGTGGGCGGGGCCAAGTTACTGTTTCATTGGTTTATAAACTAGCTCATTGGCTGGATCATGGTCTGTTCTGATGGAACAGCTCTCAAGTAGTGTTAATAGTGTTGTGTGCAACATATATGATGCCCATTGTACTGGATGCAGGGTCTGAAAAGGTTAAGGAATGATCTTCTGCAGTTCTTTATTTGAATCAGAATCTTGCAGAAGTTTTACAGGTTGATATGTTTGGTACAGACTTTGGTTCTGCTGTTAAGTTGGATTGTTTTTGTTTGGGCCTCAAGGTCAGTGTCAGCAGTGCTGGCATCTGTTATATCTAACTCGGGGTGAGATTCAGATGGGCTGAGCAGGGATGGGGTAATGACGCTATCTATCAAGCAATAGGCTGACTGTGGTTCAGAAGGTTGCTGTGGCCAGTTTGGACTGTGTTAATCTGCGAAACCTGGCACGGCAGCTGCAGGAAACTTTAACAGTAGTTAGATCCATCCAGGGGTTGTTTAGAAAGGTAATGACGGGCCATTAAAAATGCATGGGAAATGGCAAGTGTGCCATTTTAGGATTTAAGAGTTTAGGATTAAAGCCAATTGTGCGAGTCTTACAGACAGTCCATTAGAGTGGGCAGTGCTGGTGTCAGTGTGTCACTTAAAAAAAACTAGAGCACTAGTTCTATAAAAAAAAGAATATCAATATTAGATTTATTTGGCAGGCCAGATTAAACTGTTTATTAGGTCAGTTCCAGTTTATAGGCTCTAAGCTTGACACTTTTTATACCTGTTATAGAGTGTGCTTCTCTCTCGTTCTTGTTATTCTCTCTCTTTCTCTATCTATTCTATCTCTCTCTGTTTCTCACACAAACTCAACTTTCACTACAAATGCACAGCCATGCTAAATGTTATGGAACATGGGATTAATGTTGTGTCCAATGAAATTTTCCATGTCTCATAGAAGCTGAAAAACACTGCACTGACCTGTGGAATATGTGTGTGTTGGGCGCCTGGCATAGAATGTGACACCGTAATTACACCTCTCACTTTTTTGTAAACATTTTATTATGTTTTCTCACTGGACAACACTTAATATATGAAGCCTATACAATAATACAATGTAAAGTTTGAGCATTTATGGGGCATCCTCATTATGGAGGAGTGGAAGAGGATTCCAGTGGAATCCTGTGAAGCTCTAGTGAACTCCATTCCCAAGAGAGTTGAGGCAGTGCAGGAAAATAATGGCGACCACGCAAAATATTTCGCTGGTGACAATTTGGGCACAATTTGGCCATTTTCACATTTTCAGGGGTGTACTTATCGTATTTTTGTACTATAAGGTGCACTTAAAATCCTTTTATTTTCCCCAAAATCGTCAGGGCATCTTTTAATCCGGTGTGCCTTATGTATGAGCTTTACCAGTCAGGTTGTAAGGAGCAGTAAAACCACTCTGCTGAAGTCCAGCGTTATACAGGAGTTTCACTTTAGTACTCCAGCACTGGGACTCGAGACTGGAGCAACATTAGCATTACCTGCTAACCACGCTAAGTGCAAATTCGTTTAGCCTGCTGCTAACCCCGGCTAGCACTGCTGGAGCAGTGTTAGCCTTAGCAACTAACCATGCTAAACGCCAGCTCCATTGCCATCCAGAGGTGTATATTATTGGCCGGTAGCCTGCTGATAACTCCGGCTAGCACTGCTGTAGCTGCATTAGCATTAGTCACTAAACACGCAAAGTTTTTGCCGCTCAGAGATGAGTATTTCAGACAGTAGTCTGAGCGTGTTAAAACAAGCTACCTGGGACGAACCAATAGCTAATATCACCCTTGCGTACTGAAATCCAAAGTCATCCAAATAAATACTGAAAGTCAAAGTCATCCAAATAAACAGTTTTCAGGAGAGAAATCTGTGTAAATTAACATCCAGCGCTCGTTTGACTTTTGTATTTTAAGAAAATATATATTTTTTAAGAATTACAGTTTTGTTTACTTAGCTTAGGTTAACAGGTCTACCTGCTAAATTAGAAGTAAAACATGGCGACACCACTGTTCCTTGTCCCATAATGCGCATTATAATCAAGTGCACCTTATGTATGAAAATAGACCTGACAATAGACCAGAAAATAGACGTTTATTGATTGTGCGCCTTATAAATATGGTAAAAATACGGTATTCGCTTGTGTTGCCAGAAGTTTAGGCATTAATGGCTTTGTGTTGCATTATTTTGAGGGTATAAACTGACTTCTATACATTGTATTATAGTGTCATATCTTCAGTGTTGTCCCATGAAAATATATCATTTTTGTAAAATATTTACAAAAATATGACAGGTGTACTTACTTTTGTGAGATACTGTATTCCTAGTATACAGATGTCATTGTGTGGATACTTCATGATTTATTAACATGCTGCTAGGCTATGACTTTGTGATGGCTTTATCAATAATTTTTCAAAGTATAAAGCCATTAAATGCTGTTCTACAGAATTTATTAAAGAAAGAAAGAAACAAAGAAAGACAAACAGAAAGCACAACATACTTGGACTCGTATATCTTTATTTGATAGAATTCTTCTCCAAAAGAATATGGCACAATATATATTGTAAATGTATTTCATATTATGGTTTTCTTTAGTGATTTGTGAACACCCAAGATTTCTCCTCTCGTCTCCTCTTTCTACAAAGAAATCGGTACCATTAGAAGTGTACAAACAGGAAGTCAGGTAGGAAACCAGGGCAGGGAGGAAGAAGGAGGAAGAGGGATGGGGTTGAGAGAGGAAGGGAGGGCTGGAGAGGCAACATTCAGATGAATTATAAACACATGTATTTACACAGCAACTGTGCCAAGTCACATAGAATGGTCGATTTTATGTACAGTGGTGAAGGTTGAGCGGCTAACGAATGACTTTTCTACTAGATGTGAATTCACAACCCACAGTGGAGGGAAAGCACGATGAGGATCTACACAGTTCCGCAACAGAAGATTTTAAGAGTTTAATATGTACATCAGACACGGGAGTCACTCCTCCCATGTCTGTTTCGAACTGCTCTGACTTCCCAAAGTCAAAGCTCACTCTTTAAAGCCCCTCGATAATGCGGCCTAGAGCAATCGTGCTGCGTTTTTCTCTTTGTGTTTTTGGTTCATCTTCTTGTTATCAGCCCATCCAGGGTTTATATGAGTGTCTGTTAAAATCTCGACTGTTCTGATTGCTGTGCTTTATACATTTCACAAGCTAAACTGCTGTTACTCTGCAGAAATACCCAAGAGAAACACCTTAACAGGTTCTGATGAGCATAGCTTTAAAAACGTCAGACAGTGCACTCTCCCAGGCACCAGACACCAATATACCAGTGTGCCCAGCGACACACTAGTCCTCCATCAAAAAGTTAAGAAAGAAAAAGGAAAAAAAAAAACCTCAAAAACGTGGATTGAAGTGTCTGTTTTCTATGTTAACATGCCTGGACAAGTTCCATTAGCGTTGACTCTGCTCTACCAAGCTTCTGCACCTAACAATTAGAAACTTTCCCCAACTTTTATCATGTTCTATCAGCCCCCCACTCTATCTCTCTCTCTCTCGTTCTTTCTTTCTCTCTCTTTCTCTGTCTAGGTAATTGAAACCTCAGCTTGTCTGTGGCGGACTCTTGATTTAACGTCCAATTATCCCTTGTTTCCACTGACAGATGCTCCGGCTCCAGAATCAATACTCCAGAGTCAGCTCCTCAGTCCAACAATAAGCTTGTGCTTTATATACAGCACATCTTTACAGCATTGAGTGGACGTTTATAAAACCTCATACAAAAAAGATAGATGTTTCTTTATTTTTTTTTTAATACATACAATACAGTATGCTCCTGCAACCTCGCGGTTTTGCGGAGGCTCATCTCTCTCTCTCACTTTCTCTCTCTTTTTTTTTTGTTTTTTTACCCCGTTTACTGGTTTTGCTTATTGACAGGTTGGCTCGTTCATCCCTGGCAGTAAAGAGAGTGTCTTTGGCAGCCATTGTTTCCCCCCCCTCTCTCTCTCTCTCTCTCTCTTTTGTTTTTCTCCCTCTAAAACTGCAGGTATGTGTATACAAAATGTGACACACTGCATGGTCAAAAGTTTGTGGACACCTGCTCTTCCAAAATCAAGAGCATTGATTAAAAAAAACATATTTACATACCTCTGGAAAGACTCTCTGGGATGATCTCTGCAGGTATTTGATTGGATTCAGCCATAAAAGGATTTGTGAGGTCAGGTATTACTGTCTTTACACACCTATCGGAACACTTTCTGCTAGATGTTGGAGCATCAGTGTTTGAATTTGATTGGATATGGCCATAAAATAATTTTGATTTCAGGTATTGATATTAGATGATTAATTCTAGATCAGACATGATACTTCATGATTTCTCCAACACTTTGTTGTAATTACTGTAACTACACACCTCTGGAAAGACTCTCTGAGATGGTCTTTGTTAGTATTTGAATGCATTAGTGAAGTAAAATATTGATGTTAAACTCCATTTCAGCTCCAGCCAAAGGTACAGTAGGATCCCTGTGAGAATTTGATTGGATATGGCCATAAACTCATTAGTAAGCTAAGGTACTAATATTAGATGATTAGGTCTGGATCTCCACTTCAGCCCAACCCAAAGATACAGTTTGAGTGGTTTGAGCTCCATGAGTGTTTGGCATTGTTTGACATGGTTTGTCCACTTCTTTGTAGAAGTTACTGTCTTTACACACCAATCGGAAACTTTTCTGCCAGATGTTAGAGCATCAATTTGAAATTTGATTTGATATGGCCATAAAAATAATTAGAGAGTTCAGTTACTAATGTTAGATGGTTAATTTTAGATCACAAAAGCCACTTCAGCTCAACCTAAAGGAATGGTTTGAGTGGTTGGATCTCCGTAAGTATTTGGCATTAGACATCTTCACCTCTTTGTTGCAATTACTGTCTATACACATCTATTGGAACACTTTCTGCTTTCTGTTTGGTTCATTAGTGTGAGAATTTGATTGGATATGGCCATAAATGTATTTGTGAAGTAAGGTCCTAATGCTAGATAATTAATTCTGATCACAAACATTACTTCAGCTCAACCTATAGATACAGCATGAGTGGTTGGATCTCCATTAATGTGTTTGGACATGGTTTCCCACCTGTTTGTTTTTTGGAGTGTCCCTGTGAAGATTTGATTGGATACAGCCATAAAAGCATGAGGTGAGGTCAGGTGCTTGTGTTATATCATTATTTCTGGATCAGAAACACCATTTAAACGTATTCCAAAGCTTTACGTGGATGGAGCTCCATGGTGTTTGGCATTGGACATTGGTTCTCCACATTTCTGTTGATGTAACTGACTCTACAAAAAAACATCTCTGAAAAGGTTTTCTGCTGGATTTTGAAGCATCTCTATAAGGATTTGATTCAGGTAGTGGATAAATGTTTGGCTGTGAGCGTGATGACCACAGGTTCCATATTCCCAGATCTTTCTAACTTAATCTCTTGGCTGTACAGATAATATACAAATTGTGCATGTGAATTTAAACACTTGTGAATAATAAGAAAGGGGTGTCCACAAACTTTTAGACGAATAGTGTGCGTTCTCACCACTGTGCTGCATAATAGCAGAGCATTTCACATTGTGTAACACTCGTTGTCGCATGCTAAGGTTATTTTTTTGTTTTGTTTTACTTTTGACACTTTTTTCACACGCACAGTTTTAATCTCTGTTTAGCCCAACCTCCCGCCCCATATACACACTCATACACACTCTCGGCAACAAATACAACTCACACACATATAGTCTCAGCCATAATACACACACACTCCGCACACACACAAACTCTCAGCCCTCATACGCACACACATACACAACACATTTCATCTGTATGAAATGTTACAGTGAAGGCAGCTTCAAGTCTCCAGAGATGACCTGTCCGCAGGACTCCAGTCCTACTTTTACACACACACACTGCTTCCATTTCTTCCCTCACAGGAGCAGAGGGTATATACAGCACGGCAGCACGGCTTCAGCAGGTTCATGAGGACCACTCATTATAACACACCATCATATACTGATGTAACTCTGCTGGACAGACACGGAGTTGACACCCTGCATAAACGAGTAGTTCACTTTAAAGGATCCTGTGCTTTTCTGTCAGTCCCCAGAGGCAGTTTGCACAACCACAGTCTCTCTCTCTCTCTTACACACATACACACACACACACACACACACACACATATACAATGCAATCACACTGTCGTGGCGAAAGTAGTTTAGAAAAAAAAAGCACAAAAAAAGGAGACAAAGACAAACAAATCAAAATTAACATATTATTAAACAATCAAAAGTTTAAATAATTCATCTCCTAATCCCGTAAGGCACTTGATGTCATTCCGCAACTGAAACAGAGTGGAATTATCCAGCAGCACAGGAGGAGGCTGACTACATAATTATCCAGCTCCTGCTCCCCTGTCCACACACAAAATAACACCCCTTTTAATGCAACGGCGCATATTAATATACCGCCTTATATAACATCTTATTTCAATTAAATCAACAGAATAACCTCATTCAGAACCGTACACTGATCAAGCATAACACTATCCAGTGGTGTGTATGATTCACACTGATATCAGTGCAACACACACTTACACACCACCACCATGTCCATGTCACTGCAGTGCTGAGAATGAATGATTGACCCACCAATCAAATAACAGCTGCTCTGTGGTGGTTATATATATTTAAGTTAATCAAGGATCAAGTATAGAAACATATGAACTACAGTCTGTTTTTATAGAACTACAAAGTGCTTCAGTAGAGTTGATACAATTATTAAAATTGGTGTAGAAATAACATTAAAACATTACGATTCTTCTGCTTAATATGATTTTTTTTTAAGTCAGCTGAACAAAAACTATTGAAATGCACCATAAACTATACCAAATTATTATCAGGTTTCTGTTTAAAGTTGGTCTAACTAAATAATCTGTCTTGGAAAATTTTGTACCAATTGTTCTTGAACCCTAATTGAGGCCAAGGCATCCACTCTGCACATGCTCAGTTTGACTCTTTAGTTGAACGGGGTCTACTTAGCAACTCTGCAGGGATTTTACCACCACCCACGTGAGGTTGGTCATGCTATTTGCATATTGGGGGGTGTCTACCCACCTCTTATTCTCCACAGATACTGTATACGTTGTATAATAGTTAACTGCCTGGTCTCAGTGTTAAAGGCTATGAGAGCAAGTTACTATGTTATGTGTTTTGGAGTGGGACTATATGCTGACTGCAATCTTATATGACTGACAATATAAATAAATATAGATAGGTATCAGTCATTAGTTCCCTGTTGCTAACTTAAATTAATGAAAAATATAGTGTTGCAATCAATACATAAATTGTATTAATGTAAAATGTGTCCTTTACACAACTTTATTGTACAGCATACATTTAATAAAACTTAGATAAGGCCAATTAAAAAATTAACATGCAGTTAATTTTTAAATTAAATGAAGTTTTTATACATGTGAACGATGTGAATTGTCTGAACTAAAGATTTCTAGTTGGCACAACTGGTGGTGGTTTTCTTCAAAAACTTAACAAAAAAAAATTAGTGCATAAAGCTTGCAATTCAAATTTTTTCTCAACCTTTTTTTCATTTTTTATAGTGAAGGAGGTGGTCATAATGTTATGCTTGCTCAGTGTTCACACTCTTAAAAATACTGTAGGTGCCAATGCAGTAAGCTGATGCCACAGAAGGTTCACTGCTAGTTCATTGAAAGCGCTTTTCCACCAAAAGAACTCTTGAACCATTTTTGAACCAGTTCTATTCGGGCTTATAAGAACTGTGGTGCTTTTCAGCGAATCAGCCGGCGTTTCCACCAGATTTAGTGAAACTAAATAGTGGCTGTGCTCTTGCACAAACAGACACGCTCACAGATGTTGTCATGGTTCCTGCTGAAGAACCTAGTATTTTTTAATTCTTACTGCGAATAAATACATTTCTGGTTTTGGAACCTACATTTGTTGGTGTAAATGCAGCGAACTAGTTCAAAATTAGGTTCACGAACCAGAAGGTCTATGAAAAAGCACTATGAATGACCTTTCAGTGGATGATTTATAGTGTTTTTTTTGTTTTTTGTTTTTACGTCTGTGTCTATGTCTGATGTATTGTATTGTAGCATGTTAACCCTTGTGTGGTGTTCATATTTTTGTTACTTGTTTACTTTGTTACTTGTATTTAATTCAGCAAAATTAATCAATTTACATTAAAATGCTTTACACATGCTTGCTTCACCTAAATTGCAAGCAATATAAACAGCTTACATGCTTAATATTTGCCCTTTACCTTTCTTATGTTACATTTCTTTTAAAAAGTGCTACTCTTTTTTTATTAGTTTTTTAATAAAATGTAAAAGAAAATGAATTAAACTCAAGATATGAGTAGAAAATTTGTTTAGTTTCAAATTTACAAATGAAGCAATGTTTATTATCCCTTGGCCAAACATACTGTATGTAATATAAATGTGTAGGGGGGGGGGGGTGTACAGTGTGTGTTTATCGAAAATGTGTTTTGATATATGTTTTTCACAAAAAATGAGCCAATGCCAATGAGTTTAGAGTTAGAAAAAAAATTTTTTTAGTATCATTTGATGAAAAATGAAAACGTGTCCTACAGACCCGAACACCACACAAGGGTTAAGTAACTCTGTGCAGCATCTTATCGTCACCACACATTCAGTATATAGAGTTCTGTGTGGGTGTTGAACTGTCCTATATGTTCATTATTTCTATTGTTTCTCATATGTATCCTATTAATTGCACATTTGCACATTGTTGTGTAATCTGTATTGTACTGTTTAATTCCATGTTGCACTACAGCCTAAAAAAAAGCCTCTGTTGGTCACTTGTGGTCACTGTGATCACTAATGTAGTAACATGCAGAGGTTTAATTTTACATGGGAAGCTACTTTAATTTACTAAATAACTGAAACTGAATACTCAATACTTTTATTACTCAATTACATACCGTACATTTTACTCCTTATATTTCCTTTAAAGCACTCATTACAAACCTCAAAGACCTTTAATTCAATCTTTCTCATTCTCTTTCTCTCTTCCCAGTCGAGTTTCAGTGCATATTACTATTATTTTTTCAATTTCAATCATCGTCAAGTGAGCCTGCCCATAATTATGATAATTCATCTTTGCATAAGGATCATTATAGCCCATTAGTCACCAGGCCACACTCAGAGTTGGTTGAAAAAGGAAAAAAGCATGTTCATATTAGACCTAACCTACAGTATGCTTAAAAAATAAAAGCTACATGCATAATAGTGTATCACATAGTACACCACCTTTATAGTTCTATGTTTTAGTAGTATGAGGATAGTATATAATTAGGTGCAACTAGAATATTGTCAATGTCATCTTGTTTTTTTTTTTTATTCTGCTTTGATCTTTGAGTGTCAAAATGCAAATACTTATCATAAATAATCAAGGAGGATTTCCTTTTTCCAATTTTTTCTTTATGGGCTTCCTTGTTTTAGACAATTTCTCCTCCTGACTGTTGTGCAGGTCTGAGCTGCAACTACAGGAAACGTTTGGTTGAGGTTTTTGCTGCCAAATGAGGGTCAACCAGTTATTAAATCCAAAGGTTTACATACTTTTTCCACCCTGTACGGTAAATGTTAACATGATGTGTTCAATAAAACCATGCAAACATATATTTTTTGTGTGGTACTAGTTTAAACAGACTGTTTGTCTATTTTTGTGACTTGAAGATGACACATTTTATGACCAATTTATGCAGAAATCCAAGTAATTATTGCAACTGTATCTCCATAATTCATCATAATGTTTTGATGTCTTTCTTTACCACTGCAATTGAGGATTTTTCAAAGTTCTTGAAATTTGTTTAGATTGACTTACTTTCATTTAGTTAATATTCAGTATTTGAAGTATACTTCAGTATTTAATTTTTTTTACTAAGTTAAATAGTTTTTGCCACAATATGGATTGGAACATTACTCAAATAGGACTATTCACTGTATTCCAACTCTACCACTTGAATAAAATTTAATTATACCACAGTTACAGTAGTTCCGGCCCTATAATGTAATGTAATTGGCTGAGAGACGTTCTATGAGTGCCGTTATCAGCTGGTAATGCACTGTAACCGAAGTCTTCCATGTATGACTCCCACATTAGGTTACCTAGGTTACCACATACAGGTAACCTAGCAACGATGCAGCGCTTACCAGCCAAACAGAGCAGCGATGGAACTTTTTTTTTTACTTGCTGAGTGTTTATTGAAAGATTTTGGGTTAAGGAGGACAAAATACAATCTGTTTGGTTATAAACACTCTGGCAGTTCAAATAGTTCCATTACTGCTCTGTTTGACTTGTAAGCGCTGCTTCGTTGCTAGGTTACCTGTACGCGGCGGAGTAATACATGGAGAGCTTCGGTTACGGTGCATTACCGGCTGATAGTGTCACTCATAAAACACCTCTTAGACAATCATATTTCAGGGTCTGAACTTACTGTGGTATATTTTTTCTTATATAGCAAAAGTGGACATGCTATTCTATCTTATTACAGTGTCAGAGTCAGTGGAGCGTCAACATCGGTTTTAAGATGTCAAAACTAATTCCTGAAAAAATGGTTTCTTTGAAGAATCATCCATTAAAAGGTTCCTCTATGGCAGCACTTAAAAAATGCTTTGGCACCTGTTACCTTTAAAAGTGTGAATAAATTAATAATAATTAAGAATAATAATTATACAGAATATCTTAACTCATGAAACAAAACAGAATATAAAACACTGTAGATCTTCAACTAGATCTTAGCCCTTTGAGATTTCTAGTGTGATCCAAGTCTGATTTAGACACAGCATGCAAAAATGATGACAGGAGTGATTCAGACAGGATGAGTGGTGGTCTCTTCCCTCGGCTCGCTCGTTCGTTTGACGCCCACCCACACTTTCTCTATATCTTCACACCAGTCCCGCAGTGGCGTATCGGTGACAGGAAGTAGCTTGCAGCTCTGACCCTGAACATGTCTGCTGCTTCTAAACAGGTGTCACCCTCAGAGGCTGAATGACACACTCTTTCTTCCTCACGCTCCCACTCTCCGAGCCCCGTGTGGCGTCTTATCAGGCTAGAACAGTACACACACGGCTCAAAGCGAAGAGCTGGCAAGGCCTCGCCGAGGACTGCCAGCCATCACACAGCTCGACCCACCTGGCCGGGCTCATCTTATCACTCACAGTCCTTGGTTTTCCATCAGACGCTGCTCCCTGCTATCATGCTGCACTCAGTGCTATCATGTGCCGCTCAAGCGTTTATCTCGGTAAAAGGTCGGAGCCGAAGCGATGAACATGCGTGCAGGGCCATGTAAGGACGCGTTAGCACGTCGAGTGGCCCGCGGGTCATGCTACGAGCTCGGAGAGGGAGTCTAAGTGGAGAACTCAACCACCTGCCATTGTGAACACTCACTGTAACACTCCTGCTATCCCCGCGGCAGAGATTAGCAGCTATCGCCCCGGACCTTCACACCGCGTTAGCGACACGACGCGACTGCAACCGCTGCTCTTACCGCTCTTACTCCTCTTACTCCTCACTCAGCAGGAGGGCTGCGCTGCCTCCACCATCAGGGGAAAGACAAGGAAGTGTGAGGGCATAGGTGGATGTGGTGGGGGTGAGGATTGCAGAGGAGTGAGACAGGAGACATGCAGACACATATCCACTTATCAGTCTGACGGATGGGAAAGCTGTGGACGTGGCAAGCTGCCACTGCCACCGCCGCCGCCGCCGCCACGGCCGGCCTGTCTGCCTCGCACTCACGCACACATTACAGAGATCCCAGGCCCATCGAGGCAAGCCCTCAAACCTCGTCCATTATGCTGTCAGAGTGGTGGAACCATGAAGCTGGACTGAGAAAACACAGCACTGCCTACACTGCAAAAAAAAACATTGGCAAAAACTAGACGTAATATATGTAAACTAAGACTTAAAGGCTTAAATTAAGCAAAAAAAGAATGAGATAAAATGAGCACATTTTTCTTAGTAAGATTTCTTAAGCAATAAGCAATCACAAAGTCTCAAAATGAGTGAAATAAGACTTAAATCAAGCAAAAATCTCTTACTCTGTGGCTTAAATTTGTACACACAGATCAGAATAACTTGACAAGTGACTTTTTTTTAGCCCTATGCGGATGAGATTAGTTTCTCAGGGAGTCATTTTTTTTCTTTTTTGGGGCGGGTTCTCTGTGATTTTATTCCCATCCAGAACAACCACCTACGTGAAAATTACTGGCTGATATATCTACTGTTTTTCCCTGAATTCCATGGTATTTTAGGTATTTTTTTATTTATTTTAGGTCCCGGCCACATCTATCGCCTCCTCGCATTTAGTAAAATAGGTATTTATTCACTGCTATGCACCGTAATTACACTTCATGTGCGCGTTTCCGCGGAGATCCACGTAAACACAACAGCGACTGGAAATGGAGGAGCTACTGAACGCGATGTCGCGTGACCAAGAAACTTTTTTATATTTTGAGTTCAAATGACCATCAAATAAGGTGAACATTCTAAGCAAGACTAAATAAGATCATTATTCCTAATATAAGTAAAATAATCTTACACTTACACTTGCTTAGTAAGACCTTTCTTATCAACAAGAAAATAAGAGTTATGGCTTTGAAATCAGATCATTTTACTTGCTAAGATTAAGTTTTTTTTTTTGCTGTGTATGAGCGACTTTTCATTAGTGTTTAGATCAGACATCAGAGATCTTATTTTCCATGTAACTTGGTGCTATGGTGAGGAGCATAACCAGTTACCAGGGCTGTATCACCATCTAACCAATAAGAAGTTAGAAAAGATAATCATAATTTTTGGTGGCTTACAAATAATTATTGGTAAATAATTCTGATTGGGTGAGCAAAATGCAACTTCAGGTGGGCTACTGACAGCGTTAATACATTCCAGATGTGAGTAGCTCCTCCCATTTTGTTTATTTGCATTGTATTGTATAGTTGTATAGCATTGTATAGTGTCCAGCTAAACCACAATAAAAAAAAGACTGATTCCTAGAATGCATCACGGATATTTAAGTATACTTAAAAAGAGATAGATATACCAATTAGTATGCAATTGGGACACTCGTATTAATGTATTTCTTTGTAATATAATGGCATATAATGTAACCTCTCACTACTATCAGAGCTATATTTCAATTCTAGTGTTCAGGAAATGTTATGAGAATTTCTGAAATCTATATTTATGCAGAAATTCCAGAGTCTGGCTCTGTGTGTGGTGTCTACAGTTAGAAGACCGGAACCTTTATTAGCTCTCAGAACTAAAGTTTGGGCAGTTTTCTGTCAGCTATATGTGAATATAACCACAGGAAGGCCGGACAGACGGGGCAGTGGCTCGTTGTAATGAGGGAATGGTCCTGGGAATGTCACCACATCAAACAGTTCTGAGAGGATGTAGCGCTACATCACTGTTTTTATCATCTATCATCACCTTCCCATTGTCTCTGCTAAGTCTGGAGAGCATGTTTCCCATAATACCACCTCACCACCGCTGTTGTATTCTAACAATATATTCAATGCATACCAATCAGAGACAACTTTCCCTTTTAGATTCTGTTCTCCTGTTAGATTTCATGATCTCTGTGTATAAATGCTGCTTTATTTGCACTGTCACTTTGCAAAGTATTGCCAACATATCCCTGTCGTTAGATACTGAGCTTATCTTTTTTTTGCTTGTTTTTTTTTACGCATGTTTTTCTGTTCGTTTCTATGCTTTTGCTGTTTTGTATTTTGCTGATTTGCACTCATCTTGCATCAAATGAACTTTGCCTCTCATTTGTTTGCTTATGCTTGTCTTCTTTTCTATCTAAATGGATGTTAACCGAACCCTATTAATATAATATAATAATAATATAATAATATAATATAATTTAGTGTAATTTTTTTTTTTTTTTTGCAATATTCAGAAAATTGCTAATATTTCTTACATTACACCTAGTGGAAAAAGATTTCCCGAATAGATTTATTCCAATAAAATTCAGTATATAGTATTGACTGTTTTGAAAATTGTGCCGGTTCTGCTCATTTTTCTCGAATTCACCTACATCTCAAGGCAAATCTATTGTGGACACAGGTGTTATGCTACATATATGCAGCCATGTAATCTCCAGAGAAAAGCACTGGAAGTAGAATGGGATGCACTGGAGCAGCTGCACACCGGTGTAAAATTTCCATGCATAATGCCGAGGATTAGCCTGGTTGGGCGGGTTCTGCATAAAGCTCCTCACCTCAGAAACAAAAAAAGTGCTTCCTCTTCTCTGGAGTGATGAAGCCTCATCAAATACCTTTGGGATGAAGTACAGCACTGTTGCAAGCCAGACTTAATTGGCCGACATTAGAGCTGACCTAACTAATGCTTTTGTGGAGGAATATAATCAAATCCCAGCGGTGGAGTTGCGGTATCTGGTGGAAAAGTCGTTCCCAGAAGAGCTGAAGCTGTTAATGTAGCAAAAAGGGTGACCAGCTCCCCATGAACGCCATTAATTTGGGGTGAAATGCTGAATGAGCAGGCGTCTGCTTTAATTTTGGGCGTGTAGTGTACTTTTTTCTTTTAGAAAAGGCATTTTACCGTCAGGACTGAGTCTGTGCGTCTGCAGGAGTCTGCAGCACCCTGAAGATTCTACAGAGAGCTAAATTAGCATGTAGCTGTGAAACATGGAGAGAATGGCGGGAAAGCAATTTGCAGAAAGGTGACAAACTGATAATGAAAACATGGAGAAAGATAATTGTACGGGTGAAAGACGAAGAGAAGGAGAGAACCTGGGGCATGGAGAAGGGAAAGGAGAGCTGTAGATGGAGGCTAGATGGAGATGGATAGAGTGTGATATGTATAGGAGAGCAGGAGAAGGGAAGCGCTAATATAAATAGCAGAAGGCCTGTAAGCGTTCCCTGCTTGCTTAAACAATGTCTCGCTTTACGTGGATTCCTGGCTGAGGAGATTAAAGCGTGTGGGACAGTAAGTGGAGAAGGCAAGCACTGAGCCTGCCGAGCGTGTAATGTGTAATCTTCAATCTCGCGCAGTGTTCAGAATCATCAGCTAATCTGATCCATTTTACCGTGAGATTCCGTTATTACTCCGACCCACATTGCTCCATATCGCGCTGCTGACGGCGACGGCCCCTTCTCTTCCAAACTCTGGAGCCAAAATCTTCAAAATTAATCTTCCTAAACGGTCTCGGCTCGGACAAACAGTTCCGGGATAGATATTTAAAACTTTGCGCTTGGAACAAAATCTTTAGGTTACGTGGTTTAGATGTTCCTTCAGCTTTAAGGGTAGAGATATACTTGCTGTTAACTACATGTTCATGTATGTATGCATGATTGTTGCCTCACTTATCCAGGTAACCAGTGTTTGTTTGGTGCGTTGGTTTTACACATTCTTCAGTAACATAACAGTAGCGTAACAGTGGAAAGTTTTAAGGAGCAGCTGTATGGTGTGTCCTTGCTGCTGCATCAGATCCATTTTAAAAAAAGTCGATTTGGAAAAGTGAACATTGAAATGGAAACAAATCCATGACTGGATGACATCTGCAAATGGCAAAAAAGCCATAGAAACAGGGCAGGAAGAGAGCCAATAGACCACTGAAGTCGTGTGTCATTCTGTAGTCCTCTTACAGCTTCCGTGTCTAAGCGTTTTTTCCCTATGAGGAAAATGAATAGGGTTTTCAAAAACCTGCCTCGATCACATGAGGTAAATAAATCTGGTTAGACCCCTGTACGTTTTATTCTGTGTACATTTGACTCCTGAAAACACTGGATCCTCTGAATTATGAAATGAAGTGTCATAATGAGAAAAATGCTAACTTTAAGCTAATGCTACTGCGGAGTGAACTGAACCCCTGGCGCTGCTGTAGAGATTAGCAGGGGACTGTTTTTGGCGCAACACAGAATAACACAGAATAAAACGTACAGAGTTCTGAACATATTTATTTACCACAGAATGTGACAGAGGCCAGTTTTGGAAAAGCCCATTCAAATCCCGTATTGACTTGAACCGCTTAGACACAGAACCCCAAAATGACCCCAAATATGGGCATAAACAACATGGCGCCAACTAAGAAATGATAACACGACTTCAGTGGTCAATGGGTGCTCTGCCCAGTAGTCATTTTACAGACTCAGACATCTGAGCTGCCCTCTAGTGGAAGCCTCCAGTAACATGCATAGTCGAAGTGCAAAAACATGGCCAAACAACAAGTATATCTCCAGCCTTATCCAGGGTTTCTAACACTCCGACATCCGCTTACAAAAATGTTGGTCTGTTCTACTGCAGTGGTTCTTAGTCCTGGTCATTAGAGTCTTGCTACTTTAAAACTGGAAAGGTAGTAAGTTCCCCAGGACCAGGATTGAGAAGCACTACTTCTTCTACACTTTTTCACCAGCACCACTGCAAACAAACCCATACCTCTTTACTCTACACAGTACCAGTCAAATCCCCAACCATACCCAACACTACTGCAATCAAATCATTCACTCTACCCAACACCACAGCAATCAAATCATTCACTCTACCCAACACCACTGCAATCAGAGCATTTATTCTACCCTGCAACACTGCAATTATATTCATAACTACACTCAAATCCACAGCAATCAGATCATTCTCTCTACCCAACACAACAGCAATCGGACCATTTACTCTACCCAACACCACAGCAATCAGAGCATTTATTCTACCCAACACCACAGCAATCAGAGCATTTATTCTACCCAACACCACAGCAATCAGAGCATTTACTCTATGCAACCCCACAGCAATCGGGTAATTCACTCTACCTACACCACAGCAATCAAATCATTCACTCTACCCAACACCACTGCAATCAGAGCATTTATTCTACCCTGCAACACTGCATTTATATTCATGACTACACTCAAATCCACAGCAATCAGATCATTTTCTCTACCCAACACAACAGCAATCGGACCATTTACTCTACCCAACACCACAGCAATCAGAGCATTTACTCTGTGCAACCCCACAGCAATCAGATCATTTACTCTACCCAAGACCACTGCAATCAAACCATTCACTCTACCCAACACCACAGCAATCAGTGCATTCTCTCTACCCAACACCACAGCAATCAGAGCTTTTACTCTATGCAACCCCACAGCAATCAAGTAATTACTCTATCCAACACCACTGCAATCAGAGCATTTACTCTACCTAACACCACAGCAATCCGACCATTCACTCTACCCAAAACCACAGCAATCAGATCCTTTACTCTACTTAACACCACTGCAATCAGATCATTTACTCTACTTAACACCACTGCAATCAGATCATTTACTCTACTTAACACCACTGCAATCAGATCATTTACTCTATGCAACACCACAGCAATCAGATCATTCAGTCTACCCAACACCACTGCAATCAGATAAATTGCTCCATCTAACACCACCCTGCCATCATATTATTTACTCTAATAAACACCACTGCAAGCAAAGCAATCACTTCATCCAACACTTCTGCAATCAGATCCTTCAGTTTACCAAACACAGCTGAGAAAGCCCCTCTGCTTTACATTCACAGCAGGTGCGGACCGCAGGTAAAGCAGATGTTTAAACATGTATTGGAGAGGACGTTCCAAGCATTGATATTAGTGTTGTGATTTCTACTTCAAAAATGACATTCTGAAGGATAATGAGAGATGGATGGGATTTTTCGTGTTTTTTTATGGGAGACTACTTTGTCTGCCACAAAATAGGGTGAGCCGTGTCGCCATGAAATGGATGCAGTATCTAGCCCTTTTATTTCACAAGGCCAAGGCCTGTGATTTAGAGTAACCCCCATTCCGGGGTGATCATACATACACACGCAAAGTCAAACACACTCACACACACACGCACACACTCCTCTTCGCATACACACACACACACATGCATGGCCATTTGTCTCATACAATGGCAGTCAAGAATGAAATTCCATTTCCCTTTGTGGATCAAATAGCATAGAGTGAGATACAATGAGTCTACCCCGACACACAGAGGAAGGATCAGGTGATGCAACTTAAGCCAACATGGATACCTCTGCTCATACATATGCACTCACACACACACTCACACACACACACACATACAGTACATACAGTACATACAGTACTCATACATAACTCTGCATTCATACCATACAGTCTTCCTACATACCCATCCTTTACCCCCTTTCACTCTCACCCATAGAAAAGCACAGGATCCCTCCAGAACTAGTATAGAATCATATATTGAGCCCCTTTCACACCGAGTTTGAATTTTAAAACCTAAAAACAGATACAGTTTTTAACGTAGTGAAATCTCCACACAGACACCAGCACGTTTTCTTGATTCTGTGCTCTGTAAAAAGGGCTAGACCCCTCCATAACTCTCAGAAATGGTCATTCTTTCAGTTTACCTATCTTCTGTCTATCCTGTGTTTTATCTTTTCTCTGTAGTTTGGCAAATTAAACGAGTTCTCTTTAGCGAGGGAAGCCATAGTTTACTGTTCTTAGTGGAATATAAACTGACATTTCTCATTTTTGCACTGTTGTCTGAATGTTATACAAATATTAAACTTATTTATAACTTATTTTCTCTCACTTTAAGTCAATTAATCTATGGAAAGCGTCTTTTATTCCACTGGCAGATATTTTTGCTTGTTTTAAAGAAAGCATCAGCAGCAGTTCCCTTGTATTTATTACTAATTATTCCTTTAAAAATTATTTCTTAAAAAAAAAAAAACATTTCTTGAATTGACACAAAATGATCTGCCAATATAATGAGACACATTTAGTAGATGAACTCACTTAAATCAAGAACAAGGAAGTAAGAAATATGTTTAATTAATGAATTCTTTAAATATTACTTTATTACTTTACTTTACTTTACTTTAAGTGTTATAATAGACCTCCCCTAATCACTGGAACTCAACTCTGATTGGTCAGCCTGATTTTTTTAAAATCTGATGTATCTGACAACACAGAACATGGAAAATCTCTAATTGTAATAAAAATTGCGCTGCGTCACAGGCCCTAATTTTCAAAGTCGTTGTGAAAAAAACGTCATTAATATACGAGTGTTTGTTTTTTTTTATAATGTGACGTGTGTATTTTTCCATCTGTAGAAACCAGACGCGGTGTGAAAGGGCCTTGATCCACCTGCAGCCTTCATCCATGAATGGAAACCCTGCCACAGGCATGCTAGCATCAGCACTCATTTACATGCCTGCATAATTCATAAGAGAGAGCTGGAGTAGTAGCGCACATGTTAAAAGTCTGCAGAAGACACAGGGCTGGCTGGTTTTAGCACTTTGTCTTATTGATCGCTAACAGCGGAAGGTGAGGTCTCGCCACGTTTCTCTAGACACTTCATTGTTTCCAGGCTTTTTTTTTTAAGCCCGCCACCGCTTGACGCTGCATCACGGACGTGTTATGAAAAACGTGTAAAATCCCGAGCCTGTAATAATGGCTGTGTGTGAAAGAGTCTCTTCACCCTGCTCCTCCATCATCATTTTAAAAGCTTTTAATTTGCATCTCTGGAGGCCTGAGCACTCAAAAGCTCTTACGTGTGGATCTGCCAGAGTGGCTCTCCAATAGCTCTCTCAGGTCTGAGCCAGTACAGCAACACACAGCTCAAACACACTCACACACACACACACACACACACACACACACACACACACACACACACACACACACACACACACACACACACACACAAACACACATTTCACCCTGCTACCTAACACTGTCCCATGCACATTGCCTAACAACATATGCTTTATACACTGTTTTATACACATATGTACAATATTAGTTTATACTGAAGTCCAAACACTAGGTTTGATTGTTCAGTCAGCCCTATTGTCCCTTTAATCAGTGAAGAACTGAAGAGTACAGACCGTTTTCTGCACTCGCAAATGAAATCCGCTAAAATGAAGCTACTGTAATTTACATGTTCAGGTTAAAAACTGCATTTCTGCTCCAATGTGTGCTTCACTGATATATTTCAAACAATTTCGACAATTTCTCCTATATATACTGTATATATATTTACGTAAATATAAATGTAAATAATAGAATTGTTTTACTTTTTTTAAAAATGGGATTCTGAGACATTCTCAGCTGGATATTGAAAAAAAATATATGAAAACAGCTTAATGAATAACAAAAGTCACGCTATATTGATATTGACCCTTTCTTATTTTATAAAGCACTATTTTCTGTGTTTCTGTTTGTGAAATCTATTTTTTTCTTTCATTTTTATTTTTTTCTTTTGAATCTCACAACTTCACCTCAGTAATACCTCACCTGCTCTGTATGCAAAGCCTACAGCAATATCCCTCTCACTCACTGAGTTGCAATCAGTTCTGTGTAAAGTGCTACAACAGGTTATTGATAACAGAAATATACAATACATACAAGACATACGATCAATCGACACACTCGCATTTTGCACACTTTTTCACACTTTTCACACGCTTTTTCACACATTTTCCACAGATTTCACACTTCACACAATCTCATCTGCATCTACACTCGACTACATGCATACAATCGCACACACACAAACACACACACAGGCAGAGAGATATCTGCTCATATCAGAGCTCATCTGGCTGAGCGAATATTTTTATACTGACAGAGCAGAAGATGCTTGAAGGTCTTTTTGAACGTGGCGTTGCAGAGAGCGTAGCATGCGGGGTTGATGGTGCTGTTGATGTAGCAGAGCCAGTATCCGATGGTCCACACCGTGTTGGGGATGCAGCTCGAGCAGAAGGTGTTGATGAGGACCATCACGTTGTAGGGTGTCCATGTCGCCACGAAGGCCACCAGGATGGCCATAATGGTGCGGGTCACCTTCTTCTCCCGGGAAGGAGCTGCTTTCTTCTTCTTGGGCGGCTGCTTGGTCATCTTCACGATCTTCCGCGTCACGTTGTTCTGCTTCTCGGTCGCAGGCACGATCTCGACCGTGGTGTTGGAAGGGGCGTAGCAGTCTCCCTTGGGGGACTTGGTGACGATCTTGATGCAGGTGAGCTTGGAGCCGCCGGCCTTGGTGTGGTGCCGTGCAGTCGCTTGACCGTCGTTGGCTCTGGAAGGCACCGTCTCCTCCTCTTTCTGATTGGCTGCGGCTCCACTACCGGAGGTAGAGTCGTTGGAACTCTCCTTCTCCTCGACCGGGATGCAGTTGTTCCTGGTTCTGTCCTCCTCCTCGCCAGCTGCGGTGGACGGCGCTTTGCCGTTCTGCAGCTTGCTGTCGTGCTGGTTAGTCACGTCATCTGTGGCTTGGGTTTGACCCCGGTCGGGGTCTTCCACCACCATGTTGTTGTTGTCGGGCTTGCTGGCCATGATGCTGCGGGTCTGGCTGGGTGAGGCAGGCCCGACGTTGGCCCCTGAGGGCTTGCGGTTGTCCTTCTTGACGCGGCTCTTGCTGGCACGGGAGATCTGCCAGTACAGCACCATCATAATGATGACAGGCAGGTAGAAGGCAGCGATGGCTGTGCCGAAGGTGACAGCGGCATTGGAGAAGAACTGAATGTAGCACTCTTGCTCCGGCACCGTGCGTCCACCCACGATGAACTGCCAAAAGAGGATGGCAGGAGCCCACAGGATAAAGGACAGCACCCAGGCAGCAGCGATCATCATCCCTGCCATCTTTGTTGTCCTTTTCACAGGGTAGCTCAGCGGCTTGGTGACGCAGAAGTAGCGGTCGAAGCTGATAATCAGCAAGTTCATGACCGAGGCGTTACTCACCACATAGTCCAGAGCCAGCCACAAGTCGCACACCACGGGGCCCAGCGGCCAGTAGCCGATCACAATATAAACGGTGTAGAGGTTCATGGAGCACAGTCCGATGATGAGGTCAGCGCAGGCCAGGCTGAACAAGAAGTAGTTGTTGACAGTCTGCAAGCTTCTGTTGACCTTAATGGAGAGCATGACCAGGATGTTCCCGATCACAGTGACCAAGCTCAGGGAGCCCGCGACCAGGACAATGAACACCACCTCCACCGTCTTATACGGACTCGTCACCTCCGTCTCATTGCATTCCGTGTCATTGCCGTCAGAGGCATTACAGTGCGCGAAGTTTAGTCCATCCATCTGTCCCTGCCTCAGGCGCCGCTCTACGGTCCACAAGGAGCAGTGCTCATAAGTCTTCACACCTACACACAAAAGAAAGAGAGGAAGAGACGCTTTACTACCGCTGTATTTTTTTCACTTGCTGAATAATGAATAATTCAACTGAACTTTGAAGAATTCAATTGAAATAAAATTAGCCCAAGAAGAAAAGAGAAAAAGAGAGAATGCTTCTCCAAACGTTATGCCAAGAGGGTTGTTTGTTTGCCACTGAATGAGAGACTGCTGGGGTTAGCTTCGGAGCGCAATATGTGTCAATCAAAAGTTTCTGAAGCACTAATTAAGGAAGTTCTAAGTGTAAATGGTGGCAGCCGAACAACCAGCCATCTCGACCTTTGGGAACGTGGACTTTATTTAATATGAGCTAATGCAGGCAGGAGAGGGTGCGTTAATGAAACCGCACATAGTGTGGGCTGCTTACACTTTACACTCAGCCACCTGAACTCAGCCTGTTAGTCTGGTGCATATGCTTTCCATTAGCCCAGTCGCTTAAAACTCTGTCAACACTAAGGCAGCTAACAGACCTGCAAACAACAACCACACACACACACACTTTTGGCATCTCTTGTTGGCACCATAAAAGCAGTGGATTTATGGTTCTTATTAGGAACTCGCCTCTGCAACAAAATTTACTGCATACTTACAGAATATTTACAACAGTTGTAGCTTTTCTTAAAAAAAAAAAAAGTCCAACCATTGGCATCACTAGTCCTTTTTTTTCTATTTCTTCTGAAATGAAATAGAAGTAAAAAAAAATATTTTCAAAATGTAAGGAGTGGAAACTATAGATAACTGCAAAAAATGTAAGGAATTAGAGCTCAGATCAGGCCCAAAAATTCCGACCCGACCCAGCCCTAACCCGTGCACATTCTGCCCAAGCCCGAACCATAAACTGTCATTATGAGCCCGAGCCTGACCCGCCCCGCCCCATAAACTGGCTGTTTTGGGGCTGATTGAATGAGCGAAATATGATTAGAATTATGTTAATTAACACTGTAACTTAGAAGCATAGAACTATTATTTAATTAAAAGGATTTTTAAGAACAGCTAAACACTGTGCTGCAAGCACGAGGTACCGCGAGCTGCCGCTGTTGCGCCGAATCCGACTCCCTGCTGAATCCGACTCCGCTTCGCGAACAGAATCGGCACAACACCGCCGGCTGTACAACTCCGCTTTACAACAGCGCTTATAAATAAATTAAACGCGAAAATTAGGGTATTCTATCAGTAATTTCAGTTCGTTTTACTTAGTTTTATAAACACACAATACAGTTCCAGTTAGTTATGTTTTTTCTTTTAATTATCGTTTTTATTAGATTCAGCTAACACAAATGTTTTTTCACTTTCAGTTTTCGTTATTTCGTTCATTTTCATTAACAACAATAATTGGTTACTTAGCAACATTGTGATTATCACACCAGAGCTTCATATAAAATAAATATATGATTAAAAAACAGATGCCTACATCTCGGACTATTTTCAGGAGCCCGACTCGCCCCAAAGAATGTGGGCCTCGGGTCAGGTCGGGTTTGGGCAGAGAATCTAAACTTTATAAGGAATAGAAGTAAACAGTCATCTATAAAGGAATTATTTCAGTAGTATAGGCACATAAACAGTATTGTATTTTATTACTTGACACCTCTGGACATTATCATCTGAAGAACTGTTCTGAATGGAGCTGCATTATCTTGACAGTGTTTGAAAGTGTGAACTAAAGTTTTATTTCTGAAAGTAACTTTTACTGTTGTTTTTTTTTTTTTTTTTTTTTTTTTTTTTTTTGTTGGCTCTAAGCCCTTTCCAAGGCTCAGTTCTGCTCCTTTGCTCATAATGTTAAAGCCCCAAATAAAAAAATAAAAAATGCCCTGCAACTGGTTGCCAGTTGTTCACCAGCGCAACAACAAAAGGCTGCTGCTACTGCTGCTGCTGTTTCAACAATTCCTGGCGGGGAATTTAAAGAACAGGATTAGTATGGAAAAATGTTGATTCCAGAATTGGATTGAAGGGAAATTGTGACCTCTTCTTTATGTGTTTTCTTTCTCTTTCTCAGACACACAAACACACACACACACACACTTATGCAATATACACTTTCTCTAAAACTCTGGTCGGTGTGACCTCCTGAGCGTTCCAGGGCTAAAGTAGCACATTCTGTTATTTCCCCCATTTAAAACTTGGCCTTATTTGCCGCTCTGCCCCCAAACTCTGAAAAACTCTTGAAAATGGACTTATCTCCAGTGCCAGAAATCCCTAATCATAGCATTCCGCATGCCGCTAAGCACATCTAATCCCAATAAAAACACTAAAGTCCAGCAGTCTTTGCATTATAAAGAGGAAACAAGCACAACAATGCCAGCAGGCCCCACTTCAGGCACACAGTCTAATCAATGCAGTGTACAGCTGCCTGCACAAGCCATGCATACTAGTGCTATAAAAACCGATCTGAGGTGGACGTGTGAAGGCATTGTGACTGATTTCAATTAATCACAATTGATGATATTCATATATTAAAAGGTATTCAACAAAATAACCAACTGTGGCAACGTTGGTGGTCCTAAAACTAAAGTACAGAGAGCAACACCCTAGAGACACAACTTCTGTAGGAGTCATGATAGGTAACTGTGTTCAACAGCTGGAAAACAGAAGGGCTGTAAGATGAAGGCTCGCTAAAGCATGCAGAAACACTGTGCATGTTTTACTTGCTGGTTATTCACAGCTTTCACGCCAAATTATATTAGATTAAAAATGCAGTCGTGTGGAAATAAAGAACTAGTGGGGTATGCTGGTTTTAGGCACTTTCCAAATGAACTAAATGACAATGCCAGAAAGATTTTATACACCGATTTAAGGCAGTTGAAAAAGAAAATGAACAGTTTTTATGTGAATATTGATTGATATAATCAAACAACCAAAGAACAGCTATTATCTTTCCTGTTTTCTTCCTTTGTCCTTCCTGTTCCTGTCCTACTTCTGTCTCCATCTCTTTCTTTCATCTTGCCAGTCTGTTTTGTTGTATTTCCTATCTGCTCTTTAAGCACATGGCCCTGTTTTTCTTCCCCCAGCCCAACCCAGTCATCAGTGTTCTCAACTGCGGTTGTTTGTAGCCCCGCCCCATTCGTTATCTACTCCAGGTGTTCCCAGTCTCCCAGTTTACATAGAGCCCCTTTGGTTTAGTGTTTTTTTTTTTTTTATGTCTGGTCTTTTGTGGTTTTATTGTTCTGTTTTGCATTCTCAATTTAGTCATTTTGTGTTGTGTTCTTAGTCTAGTTTATCTCTTTTTCATGTTTTTACTGTCTTGTTATCGTTTGTCTTGTGTTTGTAGTTTACTACTAAATTGTCTTAACCCTCCTGTTATGTTACAGGTCAAATTGACCCGTCTTGAAGTTTGATGATGAAAGAAAATATAGTTAAATGTATTTTTTCAGTATGAAACTTCTTCTGCTTGCCTAAGATTAGAGATTAGAGTAATCAACATATAATATGAAAATGGTTCATCTCAAATGTTTGCAACCACTCTTGGCAAAAACAAAAAATAAACAAAATTGCAATGTTATGTAAAACTACTGTTTAATATATGTTGGTCTTTTAAAAGTAATAAAGTAGGGAAACATAAAAAAAGGTTGAAAATGTATTTTTTTCATTAAAATGGAGTGAATTATCCTAACTAAACCATTACGATTGTTAGGTAAAGAAAACCATTGCACTAAATATTAATTATATTGATAATAATTAGCATTGGAGTTAGTAATGAAATATTTACACTGCTTGTTACCATTTTTTTCAGATATCTTTTGGGTAATTAAACATGCAACGGGAACATCACTGCTGGTTCTGACAAATGAACATAATAGGAGGGTTAAAATACTGTTTTCACAAGGTCAATACAAATATTCATAATTAACATGACCTGATTGGTAAAAACAAAAAAATTAAAATAGTCAAAATACATATGTCTACAAGCATCAATACGGATAAATTATCTGTCCATTTTCTTAATCATTATTTTTTCGAGATTAACCTTTGTCTACCCCTCCCTCCTTTCTCTCTCTCTCTCTCTCTCTCTCTCTCTCTCGCTCTCTCTTTCTCTCTCTCTCTCTCTCTCTCAGAGTGTGTGGAGTGGTGGATGCATGCGCTGGTCTCTGAGGGACAGTAGAAGTCATTTAGTGGTGATGTAGCTGCTGGACATGCAGCTCGGCTCCCTCGGCTCATTTCAGCGCTTTGCTCAACATCCGTATAATAATCTAATGTGCACTAAAGGGAAACACCAAAGTGCCTCGAGTGCCATAACTGTCTCCTTTTCCTTATTTCTCCTGTGAATAAAAAAGGTTAAAAGAGTATAAATGTCACAAACAAACTGCAGATAGATCATTTTCCAGAGACAGAAAAATCTGAGTCTGAGTCAAGCTGCATATTTTACTCATGTTCACTCAACAGTAATGGGCTAACAATGCTAATCGATTGCTACTCCTACAGGATAAATGAGTGTACTGTACAAACAGATACTGGTGTCATCATTATTGATACTGGATGTTTAGTGAGATGTCTCTCGTGGTTGGTGTTTGATAGAACAGAAATTCACAAATTCAAAATCAAACATTGACACAAGTGATGTTGCAGCAACTAAGTTACTTAACTAAAGGTTCTAAGAACGTCAATTGTAATGTTCTACTGCTTTTTAATCAGAGACGGTTGCACTGACTCGAAGCCAAAAAAAGATTTTACCAGAAAGGTACACTTCTCTTCTCTTTCCTCCACTTATTATACACTCCACTAAAACTCTGACATCTAAACTTTTGTAGGTGACAGGTCTCCTGGAAACTGTCTCCAAGTCATCAAAGGTGTAAAAAGTGAAGAGAAAGGGAGCAAGAACTGTCCCCCGTGGAGCACCTGTGCTGCGAACAGTTTGTTCAGGCTCACTGTTCTGTAGCCACACATACTGAGGCCTGGTGGTGAGACAGTCGATCCAGGACACCAGGGTACCGTCCACCTGCTCCGCTATCATCTCGTCCCTCAGCAGGAGGAGCTAATATTGTTAAAGGCACTAATTTAGTCAAAACAAGACTGTCAGAGTGCTCCTGGCACTTATAACATCTTCAGATATAAGAAAACTCTGGGCATGAGAATGATTTCACCACTAAATATGGCAACCTGGGTTCATGTGTTTAATGTCGAGGTTCAGTGTCACGCCTACTTAGGTTCTGAGGTGACCCTGGGTGTTTTTTTCTTCGTTTTTGTCAGTTTCCTCTTTCATGTCTTGAAACACAGTAATTATATCAGACAGACACATGCCCTGAGCTCTTTTACTCCAGAATTCATACGGCTGCTCAAAAATATAATCATTTAAAATCATGTAAAAGGAAGCAGAATTGTTATATTTTTCTGAAACTGATCATGTTTTGCTCAAAATTTTACCAAGCGCCTGTTTATTTATTTTTATTTTTTTTACTTATTTTTGAATGTATAGACTTTAAATATATCCACACCTAAGATATCTTTTCAAAAATGGTTGGACTAGAGTGTTTATGAGTTTAAAGCATAATAATATTGATTATAATTCATTACATTGTTTATAACTTTGACAAAATACATGAAGAGCATCAGGCAGTTTCATTTTTCTTGATAATCACACCTCTAGGATACATGTAGATTATTAAAAACCTGACACTCAGAGCAGCCTGTGACTTTAAGTGTTTTGATCAGGACCAATATGGCCAATATTCCAAATAATAACAAAACTATTATTTTTACTATACTAGATATTTACTTTCAGCTGCTTATAGTAACAATAAATATTATAAAAAAGAGTTATTCCACATAATGATGAGAAAAAATACTTTTATTTAGGACACACAATGAAAACTACAATATTTACAAAAATGTCAACTTTTTAGTGTAAATAAGTAAAACTGTTTAATGCAAAATAACTACTTACTTACTTTCTTTACTTAAGTAAAACTATATAAAGTAGTGCCATATGTAGCTGTAGTTTGAGTGCAGGGAGTTTCACACTTTTTCTGTGGACACTTGGGTTATTTACTGATAATATTTGGTTTAAAACATCATATAAATATGTTAGAAGCGCTAAAGGTAAATAATATTGGCTGGGGAAAAGCAAATTGCATATATTTTTTTGTGAATGAAAATACAACTGATTCTGTGTATTCAACAAATAAGTTTGGAAGAATAAATTAACTTTAAAGGAGATCTTATTTATTTAGGTGATTTTCCCAATTGTTTTTTTGCAGATGTTTTATCACACTGGGATCTAACTGCTTTTTGTAAAGAAAGAGTAAGTTCTGTCCTTTTAACCATATATGGTTTATACTAATGTGTAAAGGCATTCCTGAGTAAATACATTTAAAAGTCAAGGTTCGATTTTGGATGTAAAATCTGTCATTAGGGTTCATAAGCCTCATCTTCATCTTTTGAGATGGTTGTAGTTACCAGTGCTGTGCAGTGAGGCCCTTCTAACCCTTCAGAGAAAGGGTGACAATAAGTGCATGTAAATAATTACATCATTTTAAATCAGGAAATATATATATTATAGTTATTGTAAGTTTATGGACTTATTTTATAAATTAACTAAAATAAAAAACAGCAACTCATTCAAAGCATTAGTCTGTGTTTTTCAGTTGCTATAGGACTCTTATTTGACTGACAGCGCTTTTAACCAATCAGAGCTTTTTAAAATGGCTTCTGCTCAAGTGTCTGTGTGGAGCCTTTTCCTGATATTGAGAAGGGTGTAGTAATGAGTCATAGGAAAATCTAACCAATCAGATTCATGATTTTCACTCCGGGGGGCGGGGCCATGGCTGTCTAACCCTTTCTCAGCGCTCTGCTGAAGGGGCTAAGTGCTGATTAGTGGTAAAACAGCGTGTATGCTGGATTAGTTCAGTAGTTAGCACACTATCATGGAATTGCGACTGCAAATCAGACAGATATTGTGTCACATCATATTAAAACGCTATCTTAAAGGCTGTTCTTCAATGTGAAACTAATCCACAATAAAAGGCTGCCTGACTGGTGAGTTTTTGTGTGTACTTAATGTTTTGGCTGCTCTGGCGTACTGTAGACACACAATTTTTTTAGTATTACAACATTTTGTGGTTTGTAGCTGTATTTGTGGGCTGTTTATGTGTATTAAGTTCATATAACTCAGTCAAGACCGAGAATATGTAGTTATTGTGATGTTTATCTATATGTTGCTTGATGGGCAGCCAATGAGGTGGTGCTTCGTGCTGGGGTGGGGGGTGGATTTGATTTACAGAAGGGGTACCCACTATATTCACTGCACGCCACTGGTAGTTACAAATACAACATATACAACAATTGTACAAATAATGAGGACAGGAGCCCATTGTTTCAACAGCTTGCTACAAAGAGTCAAAACTAATCTGCCAGTTCAGTCAATACTGGCAAAGGAAAAAGGAATCTTGCATTGGATAAAGATTTGATTTTCTATTAATATTCAATATACACAAACATTATGCGCACATCAATGGTGCATTTACATGCAGCCTGACTCCACTGCAGTGCTCTCCTTCATTACTTTCCATGAGTAATGAGAATTCTCAGCCATATTCAGGCATATAGTACATTATCATTGTGCTTTCAGACAGGTCTTTAAATTGATTTGACGGTGCTGTAAACGACACAGTAAGACTGTCTTAAAATCTATTTCTACAGGACTGGTTTTGCCTGGGGAAGTGGGATACAGTGATAAATACATGGCATCCTCAGTGATTTTAGTATTGTTACTACCTTTAGCAAAACAAGGCATAAATATTACCTAATGTTACCGCTAGTGAAAAAAAGATATACATTAAAGCAACTAAGCATTATTATGCTATAGTGCACTAAAGTGTACATCATTGGTTGTCCACCAGTCTTACACACTGCTTTTGGTTTGACTGCTTGTGATCATCCATCTTCCTCTTGATTCTATTCCTGAGGTTTTCAATTTGCTTAAATAAAAATAAAAAAATCATCATTTTTATGTGGTCTCTTATTTTTTTACAGAGCTGTATATTCTAGAGGTTCTATCATAAAAATACATTATTCCTCCTCTCCATGTAAAACGAATCCTATATAAACAGGGATTTAGGGAGCTTGGGTTTACCATACTGGTTCTTGTCACTCTCTGCCATATAATATTGAAGTGAGTCTAACATAGTTGCGTACAAGCAGCCTAATACTTAAAAACTGAAGCCCAGTCTATCCAGATGATATATTCTTTAGAGTAAATAATGTTCTGGAGATCGCTATTTTAATTCAGAGACATGTCAGTCTGGATGAACTAATGCAGAACATGTTGACACTTTTATTACTGCATAGTTATGCATTATTCATATTTCGCTACTTAAATGCCTGATTAAAATGAGAGGATGTGCCTGTAAAGAAAATGAAACATGAATACAAAACCTGAGTAGCAAAACAAAGGTTGCAACTTAAACCAGGGTTGAACTCAACACTCCCTAAAGGCCTCCACACACAACTTCATTCACAAGCATTGCACAAAGGAGAACATGCCTTTTAGATTTTCCAAGCTGCCATACTTTCTGCAGTTTAATCTGCCTTTCGTCTACGCTCTCCACTAAACACGAGCACTGTCACGCAGTGTGTCTGGCAGTGGAGTTCGCCCAGCTTCCATTTATACGGCATGCCAATCGAAGCTCCTGCGCAAAGCCAGTAGCTTTTACATTTTTCCACGATTGCATCACATTGTTTGCCAAAGTCACGTGCTTGTAAAAGAAAAGTGTATTAAACATATATTTTTAAAAGTATACTTAACATGGAAAAGTACATACTTTTCCAAATTAAAAAATGTACTTAAATACATACTAAATGTACTATTTCGGAACAACGTATGGCAACTTCAGCATATTTTAGTTGTAATTAAGCTATATTTAAATAACATGTACATTTGTCTGTTTTCATGCAACTTCTGCAAACTTTAAGTAAGTGTTTTAAACATCATTTTAATTCACTTGAAGTGTATTGTAAATGAAACTTTTGCATATTAATGCACATGTTGTGTACACTGTAAACCATGTGAGAATATTTTCTCACTGTAAATACAGGAAGAGGGTCCTGTGTTATGGACTAGTGTACTGTATATTTCTCTGCAGATTAACATGAAGCAAGAGCAGAGATTGAGAATTGTTCAAATTCAACACCTTCAGAATGTGTCTTGCTCAATTTTTTCTCACAGTTTACTTGATAGATAAAAAAAAACACTCTGAAGTTTAGTTGGGACTGGACTGGGACCAGCTTTTATAGAGACTCTTGTATGATTATTTTGGTCTATGATTACTGTATTCACACTTGCCCAGGTGTGAAAACAAAGCATTGCCATTTAATCTGATGAGAAATCACAGGTGTGAAAATGCCCTAAGAGACTTAGGATCGCTGAGTAACGCTACTCACACTATGTTAAAAGAATTTCATATGAGGCTTGTTCTAACTAGACTGTTCTTTTTTTTCTAAATATCACACATAAGTGAATCTTATCTGCAAAGATGTCACACTTGTGACACACTCTGCACTATTACACTGTACAGAATACGACTTGGCCAAAGCTCAAGAAGAATGTCTTCTCAGGAGCTCAGTGATAGGATGCAGCACCTCTGCAACAAGTGCAGTCGTAAAATTTCCTTACTACTAAATATTCCACAGTCATCTGTCAGTGAAAGCAACAAGGAATGAAAGCAACTTGCTCGATCAACGTAAAATGAGGCACATCAAATCACTACAAATCACTTTAGACTTCCAAATTTCATGTGGCCTTCAGATTAGATCAAGAATGGTAGAGCACAGAGAGCTTCATGTATTTCAGTGGCTGAGCAGCTGAATCCCAGCCTTACAGAACCACACACAAAGCAAGCGAGCAGATATTTTTGGCCATATAATGCATGTCCTAATTCTGTTTTTATTTCCTTACTTATTCAGGTGCAATTTACACCAGCTTACCAAGGTTGTATTGTTTTTTATCAGTGTGTTTACATAATTTGAAAATCCATATAGCATATATATATATATATATATATATATATATATATATATATATATATATATATATATATATATATATAAATATATTAGGGGTTTCATGATTCTCTAAATCCACGATTCAATTTTATTTCCGATTTTAGGGTTACGATTCGATTCGATTCTCGATTTTCTTTTTTTTGTTTTTACAGCAGAGAGGCCTATGCTAGTTTTAGAGTAGTCTATGGTCAGTCATTGGTTTGATTCATCAAATTTACAATATCTTATTTCAAAATTCGAGCTTGATATAAGTGATGCAAAGTGATACAAGTGATCTGTAATGCACCACATTAGGCACTAAAGGTCATATTTAAATAGTTTAATTAAGATATATATATTTGTAATGCCATCTAGTGGCTTTTTTTGGTAGCAGCAGTGTGCACTATTAAAACAGCAATGTGCCACATAAAATAAATAATAAAAAAAAATACAGGAACAGTCATGTACGAAATAATAGAACAATTAGAGCCTTAACAAACTGAACTCTATCCTACTATAACAGTTAAACATGAAAAATAAGACTCCCCTGAGAATGACACGTTTTTTTCTTTAACAAAGTTATATTATTAACTTTATCTGAGAGAAAGATGCTCCTTAAGGTACCAAAACTATTAACATATTTGAGGCTGGACAAAACAACTATTTTCAAGTTTTTCTTTAAGAAGATGATCTTTTTTTTATTCTTTATTTAACTAGGCAAGACATTATTGACATATAAGACATATTGGCGTATAGCAGCATAGACAGTGCACAGTGTGCTGCGTTCCTCGATAAAAGTGATTGTTTAAACTGCATGAATCCAGACGGAGGTCCCAGACATTTTTCCCCACCATCCATCCCCCCGCCCCCCGAAGACTTGTGTAGTGCAAGACAATATGGGAAACAGACGCCGGTTGTAGGTTTACCACGCAGGAACCCAGCTGTGTGCTCTGCCGGCTGTCTGTGCGTGTGTTTGTGCGCGTGCTGTCTGTGTTTGTTTGTGTGTACACGGCTCACACAACCCCCAGGCAGAGAAGGCATAACATAGCATTAGTTACAGCGGCGCTCTCACGCTTACAGTCTCCCTAAAGGCCCACATTATAGCTCCAAACACTCGCAAGCAAGCATTCGGCCCAAAATCATCCACACTGTAACATTTCCACACTGTAACGCTGAAGCCCCATGCTGTATCTATCCCTCTTCTGCTTGTTAATGGCTTTCTGCTGCAAATTGTAGCTGCAATTTAAGCTTGATGGCGAGTGACAGGGTGGATGAGTTGGAGCTGAGAGGCTGCTGGTATGAACAAGTTTTGTTGGCCTTTTCGACTTTAACTGTTCCTGGAGCTGGCTCACTAGAGCTGAAAATTGCCTCTGCCCTCCGGGATGCGCCCATGGCCTATCCTCTCTCTCTCTCTCTCTCTCTCTCTCTCTCTCTCTCTCTCTCTCTCTCTCTCTCTCATTACATTCTCTTATTATATGCTCTGCACACTGGCGTTCTGTTACATGGTTGTTATAGTTTGTTGTGGCAGGTCGTATAGCATTCATAGCAATTTCATGGAAGTTTCTCTATCTGTTGCTGATTGGTGGTGCTGCCTGTGTTGATTGTGCTGATCAGTTTGGTCCAGAATAGTTCTTTTCATTAAAAGAAAACAAACTACAGAACTGTAATTACTACAGTTGAGTTCAGAGAATTCAGTAGAGGTCTAGAACCCAAAATCAATAATAATAAATATCACACTGATATTTCAAGCTTGTTCATGTCTGTTCTTGTTCAGTCTCAGTATAAGTTTTTGCCCAATGTCTATACACAGCAGACTCCCTGCACTGCAAAAATCGAAATCTTAGCAAGTGAATTTATCATATAAATCTTATTTCTTGCTCTGATAAGAATTTTTAGTCTTACTTAAGCACAGAAAATTTTATTTTATTATTATTTTAGAAATAATTATCTTATTCAGTCTTACTTAGAATTTTCACCTTATTTTAAGTAATTTGAACTCAAAATAAACACAAATAAGTCACCAGTTAAGTTAGTCTGTTTTTTTGTGTAGAAATGTAAGCTAGAAAATAAAATATTTTTGCTTGATTTGAGTCTTACTTCACACATATTGAGGCTTTGTCTTTGTTTATTTTAAGAATAATTTATAAGAAAATTTTGTTTACTCCATTGGCAGATTTTTCTCTGCTCAATTTAAGCATTTATGGCTCAATTTAAATAAATTGTATCTTTATCAGGGTCTGTATTTGTTATTGTCTGTACTTGTTAATATCTGTACTTGTTCAGAGTCTGTACTTGTTAATGTCTGTATTTGTTCAGGGTCTATACTTTGTATTATGTTTATTGTTGATGTAAGAGTTTGCCACATCCTATGGGTTGGTGCACTGTGTGTCCACGAGTGTGTAACAAGCGCGGCTGTATACATGTTGGGCATCTGTGATGCCAAGATAGCAATGAACGTCTGACTTGCTGACATCTGCCTAGGTTGTTTTCAGTCAGTGGTGCATCTGTGTTTTCCATTGCCAAGATATATTCATAAGCATCTTCGCTACTTAAACGCTGCAGGCACTAGGTGTGAGACAGGGGCTTAATATCTGTTCTTGTTCAGTATCTGTATAAGGACACATTTAAAGGAAAATACTGTTACTGTCTATGTAAAATCATACATCACACACCCACAGACATTCATAATAGTTCATAATTACAGTGTGTGAATTGTTCTTCCTGTGACATGATCTGTGCTGGAGTTTTACTCACATTTATTTGATGTGTGCATCTGGTTTCGACAAAGGTTTAGCTTTATTTGCTCATAGCATCATCCTTTTTCACTTTATCTCACCCTTTCTCTCTCTACCACTTTCTCTCTCTCTCTCTCTTTCTGCACACACACACATGAACATAGTCTTTGATCAAAGCACAATCTACTTTGTATGATGGGTTTCAGCAGTGATATGAAAAACCTCAATCAAGGGTTTCAATCAAGAATCAAGTGCGGCGCTGCTGAGTCTATATATACACGTCTTCTATCGCTTCCCTCATTAGAAATCCATATACACTTGAGGCAGTAGAGGAGCAGGAGGCCTGGTTCGCAGGTATAAAGTGATTTGTTTGGTTATAAAAAAACAAGCGTAAGTGAAATAGGAGTCCCTCATTTCTGATTTGCTTTGAATCTCTCTCTGCTCTGGACTACACTGATGAGTAAACAGCGCATATATCTCGGTATGTGGAGAGCTGCATGCTCACATACAGGTTTTATCTGTATTTGCTGTTAGATCGGATCTTACATGTACAGTATGTATTATGTAGATAAGAGCATATTATCATTATATATTTATAACATAAGCATACAAGCAAAAAGTAATAAGAAATGCTTCATTATGTGATATTCCTGACTCTAACGTGTTGTCATGTGTTTCATGGTGTGTGTGTGTGAGTGAGAGTCCAGCTGAAGCAGCCTGATTCTATATGACAGATTGAAGTAGTATTTGACAGCTACCCAGCTGCTACTGTCAGCGTCAAGTGTGAGGGCACAGAACACACACACGCACACACATACACTATATGTATCATCCCAACAGCCAAACCCAAACCAGAAAAAAAGTGTCCACACAGTGGACCAACACCAGCAGATGACATGTCTCTCCAAACCATAACCGTTTGTAGAAACTTACTACACACTAGACCTCAAGCAGCTCTGACTGTGTGTCTCTCCACTCTTCCTCCAGACTCTGCTTCCTTTATTTACAATTAAATGATCAGTGATGGTTTGGAGAGTCATGTCATCTGTTGGTGTTGATCCACTGTGTTTTATTATTAAGTCTAAAGTCATTGTAGTGTTTTCTTGAAAAATCTTTTATGAAGATGAGAATTTCATTTTCCAGCAGGACTTGGCACACTGCCCACACTTCCAAAAGTACCAATGGTTCTTATATAATATTAAAAATTTCTGAGACACTGATTTTTTGGGGAGTTTTCATTGGTTGTAAGCCGTAATCATCAATAATAAAATAAATAAACACTAAAAGTAAATCACTTTGTGTGTAATACATCTATACAATATATGAGTTTCAGATTTTTAACTGAATTAATTAAATCAAGTAACTTTTCATGATATTAACATTTTTTTAAAAAGCAACTGTATATTTTTAGTTCTCATCCAACCACAATCAAATTCACTCTATATGAATGAAGACATATTGCTGGATGAGGTTTGTAATGAAATAGGAGTAACGAGGCTATTTTTAAAATGTAAAGAGTTCAAAATAATTGTGTGACAATTTAAGGAGTAAAAAGTAAACATTCTTCTGAAAAATAATTACTCCAGTAAAGTATAGATAAACAAAATTTCTGCTTACTTAGTGTAACTAAACCCCCTAATTTTAGACTTCACCCTCAGCTCAGATAAAAAAAATGTTAAAAAGAAATTGGGAGGGGGTGATGTATGGGTTTAGTGGCAGAGAGAGAGATGGTTGGGCTAAGCTGCAGCAGCAACAGCAGTGATAATAATAATGATAGTAATCTCTGATAGTAATAACCTGATAACCTCTGATAGTAATAAGGCGCAAATGGTTGGACCCCACGAGAGGTGTGGTATTATTGATTGATCTATTTGCATATTGTGTCCATAATGTGTCTGTGTACTTTGGTAAATCATCCTCACTTATAGCACAGCTGAACCTGTGAGGGCGCTACAGAGGCAGAAATGACTGCAATAACAGCGTTTTTTTAAAGGTTAGGAAATGTTTCTAAATTTTTAAGCACGACTGCAATGTTTTATTACTTCAACTATTCATGAAAACATGTGGTTTAGGGCATCTGGCCCACAAGCATGAAACATCTGGCCCGTCAGGTTGTTTAAAATATAATGAAAGATAATGTAAAGAAATAAAAAATAAAAAGCTTCTCTGACAAGCTTTTGTTAACTTCCCTTCCCGGTCATTCTGTCACGCTCGGCGTAACTTCGGGCTTCCTATCTCCTTATAAGGGCGTTTTTTCCCGGCCACGTCCCAATTCTCTAGCCGGGGCAGAGGTAGTTTATTGGACCACCACCCTGATGACACGTGTTTGTTTATTTATTTTTATTATAATTTTTATTTATTTTTAGTTTAACTGCTTGGAATTTAACTGTTCTGCAATTGGGTTTAACAAACCTCTGGGCTGAAGAGCTACTTGTCTGTAGCTCTTCATCCCATTACCCTTTGCACTTAATTTACCAAAATAGATTTTTTTTCTGGCCCACCACGTAATGGGTGTTAAATATCTTAAATAACTTAATTGCCGACCCCTGATTTAGGGTTTAGTGCCTTCTTAATAAGGTGATGAAATTATTTGTAAAGCCTAAGGCTGGTCCAACATTATAAACAGAACAGACTGCAGTTTCTCACAGTGGCTGATGAGATCAGTGCAGCTGTTACTGAGAGCTGTGTGTTTTTTAATACATTGATATTCCACTCACAAGACTGGCACCACATCTGAGAGAAGATCAAACACACACACACACACACTCTACTCATTTCTGTCTTGACAACTAAGTATTCTGAGGCAGACACTCACGCACAAATACACACAGCAGACTTCCGGTAAGCGTGTGTGTGTGTGTGTGTAAGTGATTTGACTGTGCTTGCGTACTATAAGGGTTTCCCTCAGTGCTGAGAGCAGTGGGTTAGAGCTGTGCTGAACTGCGCTGCACTCTAATCTCTCTCCGAGTCGAGTCCCAGGTGTGTGAGCTGATGGATGGAGACGCTCTGTGCTCAATGGGGCACCAAGGACAGATGAAGCACCCTGGGAATAGGCCATCACTCACACACACACACACACACACACACACACTCACACACATGCACTCGTACACATACATGCAAGGACACACACACACACCACAGTGCCAGGTGGTAAATTGGGCATGGTGGGCAACACTTGCTCTAGGTTGGTAGCAGCATTAAACAGCATCCCAGCACTAGGTGGTACAACTGCAACTGTTTATTAAGAGGAGTAAATAAACAACATATCGTCGCTGTCCAATGTAAAACAAGCATCTCCATTTTTGTCAATTGTTAATTGAGTACATTATTTAAACAGGCAAACTGTCCCTTGCACTCTTACAAATTTATTGATGAATGGACCAATAGAAATACTTCAAAATGAACTGAAATATACATTGGCTTCCTTTGAAAGTTAAGAAGGTTTTATCTCTTTCCTGTAAAGTTGCTGTTTTTCACTAGACAGTGATGATATATGGGTAATTTATGGGTCATTTGGTATTATTTCACAGGTTTCTGTGTACATGTATTGGCCAGGCATATACTTTTTTTGGGGCATAAAAATGATGGTAAAATATTATGTAAATGATTTTGGTCCAACTTTTTAATGTGCTTCTATTAACTGTGTAGTTACACATTAACAACCATACATGTTTATAATTATGTCACCAGCACAGAACAGAAATCATACATCACATGTAGTAAAAGAGTGTGTAGTAAGAGTGTGTATATATTTACATTTCTCCAGGAGCTTTTGTATGTTAGGCAATTAGAGCAGTGATTTTTTTAGGAATATTATATAATAAATCATTATTCAGATTTTATCATGGAAAAAAAACAAAAAAAAAACACAATGTCTAACTGACCATTATATACACATAATTATTCTGTATCAATTGGAGTTCTATAAAACCATCAAATCAAACTCCTATTAAAAACATCATTATATTCCTGAAGAACCCTTTCAATAGTATTAATGACGTAAGTATTAAGTTATTTTACTGTAGCAGTGAGAGGTCAAACTCATAAAAATGCCAATTCGGTTTTGTGAAAACCGGATTTTGGAGTTCTATTAAACCAGCAAATTAAACTGTTAGCAAAAAAAAAAAAAAAAAAAAAAAAACCAAGCAATCTTTAAAGAACACTTTATATACTATTTTTTTTTACATAGGGTTTAAATTATTTTATTGTATTATTTTGGAGGAATAGGAGGTCAAACTTGGGAAAAATGCCAATTCGGTTTCGTGAAAAAAAGATTTTGCAGTCCTATAAAACCAGCAAAGCAAACCATAATCGAAAACACCATGACATTTATAAATAAGTCTTTATTACTATTAATTACATTAGTATCAAGTGATGTTACTGTAGCATTGTGGAGAAATGGCAGGGTAAAATTTGGAAAAATGCCCATTCGGTTTTTTGAAAACCAGATTTGGAATTATCTATTATCAAATAATACTATGAAATCTATAAAGAACACTTTATGCTTAGCCCAAACTTTTATTACATACGTATTACATTATTTTACTATAGCATTTTGGAGGAATAGGAGGTCAAACTTGAGAAAAATACCCATTTGGTTTTGCATAAACCAGTGAAAATGAATTATTGTGTGTGATTGGGCACTACAAAGCGTTTGTTCTTTGGGCACCCAAATGGCTAGTACCAGCCCTGCATATCTGCTTGAGACCAGTTTTGCAGCAATATAGGGAGCAATTTTTTGGACATTAAGTTTATTTTACTCTTATATTTAAGTATGTTATTCACCTTATACAGCTCTGGAAAAAAATAAGAGACCACTTAAAAATGATTGATTTTACCAAATTAAAAACCTCTGGAATATAATCAAGAGGAAGATGGATGATCACAAGCCATCAAACCAAGCTGAACTGCTTGGATTTTTGCACCAGGAGTGGCATAAAGTTATCCAAAAGCAGTGTGTAAGACTGGTGGAGGAGAACATGATGCCAAGATGCACGAAACCTGTGATTAAAAACCAGTTTTATTCCACCAAATATTAATTTCTAATCTCTTAAAACTTTATGAATATGAACTTGTTTTCTTTACATTGTTTGAGGTCTGAAAGCTCTGCATCTTTTTTTGTTATTGCAGGCATGTCTCATTTTCTGCAAATAAATGCTCTAAATGACAATGTTTATTTTTTTGGTATTTAGGAGAAATGTTGTCTGTAGTTTATAGAATAAAACAACAATGTTCATTTTATTTAAACATATACCTATAAATAGAATACCTATAAATCTTTTTTTTTGTTCAAAGCTGTATAGCTATAACCTGTATGGCATTTCAGAATAATGTTGTCAGACTGCGTGTATATATATGTGTGTGTGTGTGTGTGTGCTAGAACATGCACCTCAGGGGTCTGGTCTATTAGGGTCTAATCTGTGTCCTGTTCTGTGTAGGGCTGTCCTGCTGTGGCTGGCCATCAATATAATGGATGGCAATGAGAGAAGAGCATTATCCTGCTCTCTCTCTCTCTCTCTCTCTCGCTAGGTGTGTGTGTGTGTGTGTGTGTGTTGATTTCCATGTGCTCCCCAGTGAACCGCACACACCTGCAACGGACACCCGGTGAGAAATACTGTGGTGCTACAAAATGGAAAAATGTGCTGGAGAGCATTTCCCTCTCTGGTGTTTTGGATATCTGAGATGTCTTGGCTTCCGTTTTTGGGTCTAAAATTCTCCAGCTGTGTTTTTTTATGTTCTTCCATTGCAGCAAACTGGTGCCTGACCTCTAAACCTACTTTTTGTATAAGACTAGAAGTTAGAATCCTATAAAATAAGGAAATCAAAGGATTATCAAATATCACCATTGAAGTCAGTAAGAACAGTTGCAAATGTATTCATTGTGTTTGTTTCATGTAATAATAATACTGAGGAGAAAAATTATAAAAATGTAAAAATAGGAAAATTGTATATTTGGTTGAATAAAGACCATTGGTTGTATATAGAGTTTGGAGTGCTATAAAATATAAAAATCATAGAGTTATCATATCACATCACTAAAATCCCAAAGACCTCATTCTCGTGTATTTCAGGGATATGTTTCAAGTAATATTACTGTAGCAATTTGGAGTAATGGAAGGTCAAACTTATAATGCAATACTGTGGTGTTACAAAATGGAAAAATGTGCTGGAGAGCATTTCCCTCTCTGGTGTTTTGAATCTCTGAGATGCCCTGGCTTCTGTTTTTGGGTCTAAAATTCTCCAGCTGTGTTCTTTATGTTCTTCTATTGCAGCAAACTGGTGCCTCACCTCTAAACCTTCCTGTAAACGGCAGTGGTGCGATCCCGTGGTGCACTTGTAGACATCAGCGAGGCATTTCCCCTGCGCTGCTCTTATTTGCAGGTAATTCTGGGAGCGGATTTACATCATGAATATTCCACTCCGCAAAAGAGGGCCTGCTTGTCATTGTGTTTGAAAAGGTCAGACTGCAGGAGGAACGCCGTCCTATTGTTTATTCTGTGTATTACACTGAGCCTGTCAGTCCGAGGGCTCAGTGAGACCCGTTTTGCCGAGGTGTTTATGAGCGCGCTTATTGTTCTGTCCTAGACCTTCTCAGCAGGTGTCGCTGCGCCGCAGCTCCGCCCCCTCATCCACAATCTTCGCTCATACAGCTTCGAGTGTCTCATCAAAAGCTCAGACACAGCTCAACTTGACCTGACCCAACTGCCAGACAGTGCTATATAGAAACCCACGACCCGGATCTGCTGATTACGTCCTGAAATCTACTGCATCTGCAATCACAAAACTTTTACACTCAGTTTGAATTCTGAAATGACATGCAGTCCCAACTTAGACTTTATGATTATGATCATTATTATGTTGTGAAAAGTTCTGGGTCTGGGTGACACTTTATTTGGATGGTCCATTATAGATGCCCTATAGATGCTCAACTGACATTTAACTAACATTTAGCTGAATGTCTATTACAGTTTTACTAATTGCTAACACACTAAAATGACGTGTTTACATGCACAATTATTTTATACTGATACACAGAGGATATAACTATCGCACCTTAGCCTCCGTCTGTCTTGTTCTCTGTTATTTTGTTTTATTTTCCTCCCCATGTGCTCTGTTTTATATTAGCCTCTCACTGTCATCTGTAATCTCTCCTGTCTCATCAGACCCACCCCCTTGTTACTTCCCCAGGTGTCTCTTGTTTGTGTCTGTGCATTAAAACCTCATGTGTTTCTTTGTTCTCTGTCGTGCTTTTTGTTTGACCCTGTCATGCTCTACCCTTCTTTATAGTGTGATTTCTGTTAGTTTGATCCTCAGTCCGGCCTTATTGTGTAAGTTCCGGCGTTGGATTCTTTTGTTTGTTTGATTATCTGTTTATTTTTGCTTCTTTGTTTGATCTACCTTGTTGGGCCTTTGTTTGTTATATAGTCCTTGTTTTTTATGTCTCAGTGTTTGTTTATTTGCCTCACACTCTTAGTTTGCTCTTAATTTTTATTTGTAATGGCAAAAAAAAATCCTGTCTCCAACTTGTTACAATAACCTCTTCTCAACACTTTAAATACATTTTCTGCTTAACACGCATTTTATAATTCAAAACAGCACTTTTTAAGTGCTCTAAATACAATTGTCTGCATAACACACAACAATCTGACATAAAGCTACATGTGTTCATATCAAAACACTGCCATTCAAAATGACACTAAATAAGCTAACCGGCCAATATTTGAGCCACCTCTCCAAACACCTCAATAGATAATTGTTACCACTTTAATCAGCATGGTCAACATGGCATGCCAGTTGCAAAGTGGGACCTCTGCTCACCCAAGACCTGGACTGACCATAAGGTCTTAGCAAAAGACTTTATCTGCTTGATACATTCTTGTTTCTAAATGTAAAATTCTATTGGGACAAGCACATGACATACACAGTAAAAGAAAGTTACACAGTTAAGAAAACTCAATGTCAAGGCAACTTATTCCACTAGAATGCCAACTAAAACCTTTAGTTTAGATAATTATTTTCCCATATGTTTAAAAACTTTCAAAATTCAATTATTAATTTTTGCAAATAAATGCTCTAAATCAATATTTTTATTTGGAATTCAGGAGAAATGTTGTCTGTAGTTTATAGAATGAAACAACAATGTTCATTTTATTCAAACATATGCCTATAAATAGAAAAATCAGAGAAACTGATTCAGAAACTAAAGTGATCTCTTAATTTTTTTCCAGAGCTGTATAGTAGGGAGGACAGGTGGAGCCAATTAGTAACTCGGGGAGTGGGAAGGAGTGACACCAACTTTTAACAAGGAACTTATTACATTTTTAAATTTTGTATGAAACATATTTATATATATTAAAAGATTGAATATGTGCCCAATGTATTGTGTGTGAAATTCTCTGTATGCTACACTGTTTATCTCTTTATATAAGACCTATTTTCTGTTTCTGGTTTCTGAGTACATGCACATGCACTTTTTACTTATTACCAATTATTTGCTTATTATCATTATCAGAATAATAAGCGGTGACCGGTGAAGCGTGTCCCTGTTAACGGAAATTCATATTTTACATGTTAAATGTATGACGGCGGTGAGGAATGAAGTTATTAAAGAGGAAGAGCAGATTAAAAAGCAGAATAAGCTGCTTTTTGCTGAGGCATTAAAAGGGCTAATGTCAAATTTTCCATTGCACTTCTCTGCGTGTGTTCCTGGATTTCAGTTTGCTCGCGCTCAGTACTGTGCAAACTAAACGTCTTACAAGCAAATGTTTAAGTCTGCATAATCTCCCTTTTTATTCCTCCTTTTATTTATTTACTTTTCTATCTTTTTTTTTTCTCGTAAAAAGCACAGTAAAGACAGTCAGTGGTGATGAATAAGAAATGGGGAATGAGGGAGGAGTGGAGCTGTTTCCCATGCCCTTGTGGGGGGTGGGGTGGAGGGGTAGTCTGTGTGTGTGTGTGTGTGTGTGTGTGTGTGGGTGTGTGTGTGTGTATGCGCTGTGCTAACGTCACTGTCACCCCTATGCTAACCCTTCTCCCCGTCTTGCTGGTGATGTATCGCCGCTGCGCTGCCTTTAGATGGGGAGCTGGGGTACTCATTAAGATTAGGAGCGATAGAGAAAATGGGGAAAAAGAGAGTGCAGAAAGGACAAGAGCAGGGAGGAGATAAAGCATTTGCCTTTTGGAATTGTTCCACCGCTGTTGTTTCCAACCTTTTTCTTTCTCACAAGAGCAGCTGCAGCTTCCTCACAGAGACCGCGCTGTTGATACACAGTATTTTAATGTTTATTTCTATCCAGAAATCCATTTTTTTTTTGGAGAGCGCCATTGTGGATCCTCGCACACATCCAAACACTGTATCGTACGCTGGCAACTGAAAGAGAATGTTGAGAGTGCTGCTCTGCTGGTGCGCCGTTGTGAACCCTAGATCGCGGCTATTCACTCTCGTCTCTGGGGGGCTGCTGTCCAGCACAGTTAAGTACTTGTCCGGCCCAAACACCCACTAAATTAGCATTAATCAGTGAGTTAATCCAGGTGGGCTTGGGCAGGAAAATCCCCAAACTGTGCTGGAACTCGGCCATGCACGTGCCAGAGATAAATAGACCTCTGCTACACTGTAAACATCAGGAATGAACCATTACAACATTTTCCATTTTCATTATTCATACTGATGCCAATATCAGATATTCCTAGTATCTGCTGATACTAAGTACCAGTATCAACTTAACTACTTATAAGGTGTCTGTGTGACACCCACAAAATGTGCTCACTTTGTGTTAATACAGTTTTTCCCAAATGTTTAAAAGCATTTCTAGAAAATTGGCTCAGTTTCTCAAAACTCTCAACACAAACTGAAAACTGCTTTGTTGAAACTCCACAAATCTCTAGCAAAACTGTTTCCCTTTTACCAAAACAACACACACAGCTATTTATGTGCTTATCTCCTGCAAATAAACACTGACAAGATCAATTCAGAGCACTATTATCAGAAGTATTTGGTTTCGTTTTTTTTTACTTCATGACAAATTCAAATGCACACAATTCCATGGAAATATGTTGAATTTCTGTTCTTTATATTTATTTGGTGCATTGTAGGACCCCCTCATATAGCATTACAGTACTACATGTATATGCCACACAAATATATAGTACAAGCCATTTTTACTGCATGTAGATTGTTGCAAAACTGTAATTTTCACTTATGTAAGAACATTAAGAAACATGACGAGGAAAATCAGTTTACATACAAACAGGAAACAAAAATGTATTTATTATTTATGTATTTGAAGGTCAGTGATTCTCAGGTGACCAAGGTGTACTAAATGATGTAATTTGTGTTTAGTGATTAGCAAAGCTGTGATTTAGAATGATATTTGAGTGAGGACATGTGGAATTGTACTTAGAGTTTAGCAGTTTGGAGTCACAATGCTCACACATGAGCTTCATGTTTTTGGATTTGTGTGCATAGTTCCATATAATTTGTGTGTATACAATGTGAAAAAAACTGTAATGTCATGTCATTATTTTTTATTTATTAAATCAAATCTGCCATAGAAACACTATTATTTTTAATGTACTTTAACTCATAGCATTTCTATTAAGCATTTCTAAGGCAAGTACACCTGCTATATCCTGCTGCTGCCAGTAGATGTCAGTGTAGCGCTGGCTATTGCTGTGACTGACTGTGACTAGCTGTGATTAGCTGTAGTAGCTTTTAGTTCCCCCCTCAGACCAGAGAGGCATTTGTGAAAGCAAGTCAAGGTTTGTGTTTAATGCTTTAAACCTGTTTTTCAGGTGAGTTCTGTGCTACAAATGCACCAAAATCACTTCAAACTAATGAATATATATATAATGAATACTAGTCCATGTTTTTACACCGAGGTTAGGCTGGGAATAATATAAATGCTTATTATTTAGGCGAAATGAAGACGTGTGGATGAGGGTAAAATGGCGGATGTACTGGTTGTTGCTTTTAGCTACAGTGCACCAGCGAGCTGGAATTCACTACAGGAAACGTTGAAGCTCAGCTCGCTGGGATCACTGAACCATTTTAAACTTTTAGTTTCTAATCACCATCAGAAAGCCTGTGACTGTTTTAAGTGACTTTTTTATTCGTTTATCTTTTTTCTTAAATTATTTATATATTTTTTCATTTTTTATTTATTTTATTTATTTCTTTTTTGTTTATTTATTATTACTTTTATTTTTTATTTCATTTTAATGTTTGGTATTTTCAATCTTGTTCTTAGTTCTATTACTCATTTAATCACTTATCATTTTTAATATTTTACTTTACTTCTACTATTATCTATTTACTTATTTCATATTTTATCCATTTTTTATTTTTATGTCAAATTTGTTTTTTATGGTATTTTAGAATTTTCTGTTTTACATATATATATTAAATGTTGATTTAAAATGCGTACTTTTATTTATTTATTTTCTTTATTTACTTATTTATTTTTTAATATTTTATTTCTTATTATTTCTAAATTACCATTAAATGTGTTAAATCCCTTTGATGTTATAAAGGCTCTGCAACATTGTAAATGAGGGACACCCTCAATGTTTCTTCCCGAGTGAAAATAAAGGTTGATTGATTGATTGATTGAATCAGTTGTGTTCCAGCTATGTTAAAATATTTAAAAATGAAATGTTCTAAACTGTTTTGAGAGAGTATTTAAAGTATATGTTGTCCATTTAACTAGATGGTGGCTGTTCTAAGAGGGGTGTATTAACAGTATTAGCAGTTAGCAGCTTTAGCATTTGTTTTGTTTATCTCTCTGTTCAGTTTAATGTAAATGAGTTTGCATGCGAACCTCCTCTGAATTTTGGGGAAATTACTATTGATTATGCTAATACATTTATAGTACTGTGTCAGACTAATTTTAGAATTTTTTATATACATATTTATGGACTTTGCATGTTTACAGTTTTTTTCACATTGTATACGCACAAAATGTGGAACTAAACACACAAATCCAAAAACATGAAGCTCATGTGTCAAAAATGTGACTCCAAACTGCTAAACTCTAAGCACAATTCCACATGTTTTCTGCTTAAGACCAAAAGCAGCAGCATGCTGTATTTGATTAGCCCAAGGAAGCCACGCTGTTTACAGTTATTAAAAGGTTGTAGAGCAAACGCTGTTTAGCTGTAGACCCACTTTCATGTAGGTCGGGCACACAGCCAGGGACTGCTTTATGAAAGTAGGTTTTGCATAAAATGCAAATGAGCACAAAAGCTGCGAAAGCTATCGTGAATGGGCATAGTTTAGCTGAACACTTGGTTATAGAACATAATATTATTTGACATAGTCCAGTCAGAATATTATCACCCTGGATTCACTGTCCATTTTATCAGCTCCACTGAGCACATAAAAGCACTGTAGTTCTTGTATTTCAGACCGTAGTCCTTTTGTTTCTCTGTATATTTATTTATCCTACTTCAAAGGTGTCAATTTTTTTTACATTTAATACTAAGGTAAAAGTTTAAAAATACTTTTGTAGAAGTTGTAGAAATTATCAACTCAATCTTTTAACCCCTTAACAGGCCTTGGATTGTATACCTAGTGTAGTGAAACAAAACACCTTTTCTTTGCAGTAAAATAAGTTATTTATATTCTAAAAAACTTTGAGTGGGTTTTGAGAGACTCCCATAGCACAGATTATCTGCCTTTACCTAATCATTTCAGATCAGTAAGAGGAATCAACCCAAATTCTGCATGTTAAAAAAAAAAAAACAGAAATAAAAAAATAGACAGCTGTAATGATAAGAAAAGTTTGGAGAACTTGAACTAATTGATTTGTATCCAGGAAACTTTTGTTTTTTAAAATGCTAAAAGTTTAGAAAAGCACCAATTTTATCATTTTTATTCGTTTTATTTTCAGTTGCAGATTTACATAAATATTTTTAAAAGTTTTATCTTACAGTTACAGTAAGGATTTTCATTAATGTTTCTTATCAAACATGAAACCTTTTTTATATAATGCTTGAATAGAAAATCTTAAGATATATGTGTGTGATATCAGGCAGAAATTTGACAAATTGACATGGCCTTAACTCGAGTAAAAGTGTAAAAGTCCTGTTTTCTAAACTGATTAGGTCCCAAGTAGTGCAAGCTGAAAGTAAGGAGTAAGGAGGCTATTTTTAAAATATAAGGAAAGTTCAGATAACTGTGTGAAAATGTAACTTTGTGAAAAATAATATCTCCAGTATAGATAACCAAAATTTCTACTTAAGTACGATAACAAAGTATTTGTACTTCATTACCCGAAACCTCTGATTACAGTATATATAGTGAGTGTTTCAATTCTATTCAATTCAATTTTTTATTTTTATAGCGCTTTTTACAACAAATGTTGTCACAAAGCAGCTTTACAGAGAAAAACTGGTCAACGCCTCTTATGAGCAGCACCACAGAGATGCCCATTTTTATGGCGACACAGTGTCAAGAAAAAAAAAACCTTTAATAGGAAGAAACCTTGGAAGAACCCATCCTACTCGAGTTGACCCGCTTAGTACAAAGAGTGTTTATATGTGCATTATATGATAGGACACATGGTCCTATGCAAACAGAAATATAACTAAATAAAAAAAAAACACTTGCAACCAATGAAAGAAGCAGCCACACCTACATTATAACTAACATCATCACTGCTCAATCCAATTCCTTCAGTGGGATGAGCTCTGTCTCTGCCAGGTTAGCTATAGTATCTACAACATTGATGAGTTAAATGTTCCCAACAACTTTCGGCAACAAAGTCATTTGGCACATTTGGGGCATTTGGCACCTGTCAAAGTGTCTTTCCTTTGGCCAATTTCTGACAAAAACAGACCAATTTGACTTGAAATCGCCCAATCTGGCGACATTGCGAGCTGCTGGACGCTGTTAATTTCCCATATTTCCCCATGCATTTCATTCATTTAAGGCTTATGGTTCTAAATAACACAATGCAATAATCAGAGATTAGTTCGTTAATAGCATTTACTTTTACTTGAATGTGTACAGAGTTTTAAACACAGTTCAGCCATTCACTGTTTTGTTTGTGTTTATGCGACAGGTGCGGGTGCATGTTAATGATGAAGTAGTGTTCAAATTCACTTGTGTTTTTACTGCTACTCATAAACTAAATACAGTCATATGAAAAAGTTTGGGCACCCCTATTAATCTTAATCATTTTTAGTTCTAAATATGCAACAGCCATTTCAGTTTGATATATCTAATAACTTTCTGATGTTTTTCTTGGCCTGCCACTTCTGGGCTTAACAAGAACTGTCCCTGTGGTCTTCCATTTCCTTACTATGTTCCTCACAGTGGAAAGTGACAGGTTAAATCTCTGAGACAACTTTTTGTATCCTTCCCCTGAACAACTATGTTGAACAATCTTTGTTTTTAGATCATTTGAGAGTTGTTTTGATGAGCCCATGATGCCACTCTACAGAGGAGATTCAAATAGGAGAACAACTTGCAATTGGCCACCTTAAATACCCTTTCTCATGATTGGATACACCTGGCTATGAAGTTCAAAGCTCAATGAGGGTTTTCCAAACCAACTTTGTGCTTCAGTTATTCAGTAAAAATAGAGGAGTATTCAAATCAATAAAATGATAAGGGTGCCCATATTTTTGGTTTAATGCATATTGCACATATTCTGTTAGTACTATAAACCTAATTTCAATCCTGAAATATTACTGTGTCCATCAGTTATTAGATATATCAAACTGAAATGGCTTTTGCAAACACCCAAATATTCAGAACTAAAAATAATTAAGATTAATAGGGGTGCCCAAACTTTTTCATATGACTGTATAGAGAATATTGATGATAAACAGAATAGGAAGCCAATTAAAGTGCTTGGATGCCTGGTAAATGCCAGTATGTCGGATGTGTGATCATGCAGATCAGCTACATTATAAATAAGCATCACCAGCAATGGTCTCTGAGTTTAATATAGGTTGTTTGATTGATTGATTGATTGAACCCTTGGCTCTGTGGGTTATGACTGTTTTCACTTAGCAGTCATTAGAATGAGTTGACAAAGAAATAACACAGTTGTCAGTCCCTTTTCTCATGCCATTTAATGCGTTTCTCAGAGTGAGTAGGCTAATTGGATGGAAGTCTCTTGCCATATGGCACCTGTCCTCATTACTGCACATGACGGGCAGAGCTGGAGCAGGACGAATGTTCCGTACTGAACTGTAACCTGCAGCTTTCACAGATCTGCGCTGAACGCCTCTGGATTGAGACGTACTGATACATGTTAACCCAGGGAATTCAGCTCTGATCACACCATTGTATGCATCATGACCTGCAGCCATTCCAGCACTGAGATCTCTCTAAAACCACCTGTCAAACTGTCAGCTGACACGCAACAGAATCAATCTATCCAGCGCATTCCCCAGTCATCTAAAACACGCCCGCACAGAATGGCTTTTATATAAGATCAGCTACTTTCATCAGGTCACGGCTCTCCCAATAGAAAGGGTTCAGGAAATAAAAACGTAGAAGAAAAAAGTTCTGCTGTGCAATTGCAGTATTCCTCATTTGCACACATACACACACACACACATGATCACATATTGTAGGATATAAATATTTTGATTTGTAGATTGCTTGTTTTTGGCGTGCTGAGCCTAAAGAAAATTAATTACTTGGTAAGACTCATTCAAAAAGACTCATTCATCTTCTTATCTGCTTCTTCCTAGTCAGGTTAATGAGATCATCAATTCATTTAATTGAATGTTCACTTTTAAAAAAAAATTATAAATTGAACAATACATTTATAACTCCAAATCAGACGGGAAGCAAAAACTACCCATCTACACAAAAAAAAAAAAAAAAAAAAGTGTATATTACATTAACATTGATTTTAGTTTGAGCTGCACAGAGTTAGAGCTACTGACAAGGAAGCTGTGTCTGACTATAAAATTGTCAGTCAATTAAGTCACTTTTGTAGGTAAAATTAGTAGTTTATTAACCTGTTTAAAATATAGCAGATTGCAAGTAATAAAAAAATTTAAAATAATAATAATGGAGAAGGACCCTCATGACCAACCCTCCCAGTGTGTCTCCTCCTCCTCCCCCACACACACATAAAAATGCTTCTGATGCCCCTGTGTCACGCCTGCTAGTGTAAAAACACCTGTAGTTTAAAACACTAACTCTTCCGTTCCCTTCTACGAACAAACCCCGGTCTGGAACTACAATCCCCAGCATGCATCAGCCAGTGTCATGTGTTCAGACTCGAACAATGCTATCTCACTTTCACGTTTGTCATCACCAGAATTCTAAATTGTTTTCAGGTGTTAGTAATTTAGTCATGTACTCATGTTTGCTCTATTGACTACGCTTTTTGCCTAGACCTTCTTCTTTGTTTGTATCTGTGATTTCCGGGTTTGTTGCACGCTGCTTTTGGCTTATGGTTTTGTTTTTTGGTTTGTGAGTCGGCTCTGATGTTTTGGCTCATTCTCTCTCTCTGGTTTTGACCCATGCTTGTGGTACGACTACCCTCATTTTGTACGTGCCCTGTAATAAAGCCTTGTTTTGTTTTTACCACGAGTGTCTGAATCACGTGTATGCAATATAAATGTATGCACTATAAATGCATTAGAAATGCATGGTTCATAGGAAGTATTGCTGTTGTTTCTTTTGTATGCTTGCCTATCAGTCTTTTGTTAGAAATGCATCATTTAAAAATGTGGTTTCAGACATTTAGACTCGATTATTGTACAAATTCCTTAGCAGAATGTTTCCGAAAAGTGTAACAAGGTGTAACAGCATGAAATCAAGGGAAAACGGGGTAAGATTTGTGTAAATGTAATTGTGTTCTTGGAAATGCGACAAACATCCCGTTTGTCAGTCGCGCGCGGGGCCACCGAGGCAGCTCTCTGGCTTTTTGATGATGGCGTCTGCGTCTGTTTAAAAGGCCAGGGGAGAACAAGTCAGCAGTGGAAGCCTTTTCTTTTCTACTTCTGACGCTGAACAGGCAGACTTTCCCGTCTAACCCATCACGAACCACATCTCCAATTATCCTTCAGTCTCCAGAGCTCTACTCTACTCCCCTCCCCCTTTTTTCTTACATCAATTATACATACGATATACCAAACACTTCAAATTTGCACAATTGCTCATTTGCATAATTCCTAGCATCCCAGTCGGTGTGGAAAGTGAGAAACTGGCAGTTCAGGGAGATGGCGATGGTAGGGTTCACCTCTCAAGCGTGGAGCCCGGGAGGAAAGCTGAGGCACTTCGGAATGAGGTTGCTTTAATGTAAAGTATTTTGAGCTGTTGTAATTAAGTAGTTGTTTTGACTTTTTTAGTGTGATGATATCTTTAGTGTGGTTTAGCCGGTGTGGAACATTCTGCACGGGCTGACAGACCGCGCTTTATAGACTTGTCAAACTCGACTTGTTTTGCGGCTGCGTGGCTGCGTTGTGTCTGCATTGGGAGGAGTGATGGGCGCCTCTGCTGATGGACAGCCTCCAAAGCCTGTCACAGTTTCTCCGTCTCGCTCTTCCTGCGGAACGAACTAGCATAAGCACAAGCAGAAGAAGATCCAACTGCTCATCTGGCTGCACCATATGACAGTCATCCTGGGCATTGCCGGAGATAAGGACGTAAAGGGCGGGTTTGTTTGCGGTGTTTGTGCCGTTTGTTGGCTTTCTGATCCGGGGTTTACTACGTTTAATTAATGGCTGTAAAAATTAATTCCAGGTAATCTTCTGTTAATTAGGGCTTCATAGTAAGATGTTCCAGATTGATGCAGCGTGTGATGTTAAATGGAGCAGCAGAGGGATGAGCGAGCGATGTGGCTGTCAGCTCTGCTAAAGCCGATGAGGCTCTGTGATCCCACAGAGAGGTGACTCAGGGCTGTAATGTGTTCCAGTGTTTATGGTGTTTAGATCCTCTGCCTCTCTCTCCGCTACAGAGAGGAGGAGTAATCCTGTTAAAACGCTGCTTTGTATTTGAGTGGGTGAGCAGCCCGGGGCACTGCTTGCCTCATATGCAGCCGCACCGCCATCTATAACGCCGGATTGGGGCTTGATTCGAGTCCTGGCCTAAGTTACACCGCCACTGGGACCAGTCCTTCCATTTTTCCCCAAGTAAAGGCATTGAGTTTAGACCCTAAGTATGAATTATATGTGGAATTCCATCTCTTTCTCCTTTAAAGACGTGATCCCGAAATCTCCTGAAAGAGACGCAGCTGAGATACAGAGAATTGGAGAGTTTACAAGACAGAGATCAAACGCACTTCTAAATATAAACACCAGTGCAGAATCACCATGGTAAGCATCATCAGTCTGCGTTTGCTGCGTTTGCTGCGTTGCGTAATGAATGGCGGTAAGCCATGGAAGAGAGAGTGAAATTGACAGGGTGAGGGATATAGATGGGGTACAGATTAGCAAGGGGCTGGCCACTGTCCAGTCAGTAGTGGATTTGTAAAGAGACTTGGCCAGTGTCCAGAGTGAGGCTTGAACAGTACAGTAGCTCGAGAAAGAGCAGTGTTTCCTTCAGATTATTTTCACTTAACTGTGTAAAGTAGGGCTGTCAACATTAAGGTGTTAATGCACAAGAGGTATTTGGAATCTGTAATGGGTTATCAATTTTAAAAAGTAAAAAGTAAGCCACCAAGTTTGACCGCAACTTCTGCCATAATCTGCCTAGCCCCCGCCCCTACTCGCAGGTTTTTCTTCTGGCTGAATGAATGAAAAGCTCTAAGACAGACACAACAACGACAGAAGAGACATCCCCCGGTGTGTGGTGTCCAGTTGTAACGCTCCGGAGTTGTACTGCACCCTGAGTGCAGTACGTGCAGCGTTCACTGCTCGCAGCCACACAACTTACAGTGCACACAATACTAAATAATGACCATTACATATTTTCCTAGGCCATTTAAATGATCATCCCCCAATTGTGAGCATATGAGCAACACCAAGCACTTTCTGAAATTTTTATCTTACAACCAAGCGAAGGTGTTTACAAAAAAAAAAGTTTTGTTCTTCTGTGTTTTTGCAGTGGACATCACTTTATTAAGACCTGCTACTTGGAAATGTATTTTTCTCTTACAATCAGAATAATATGGAAACCAGTAAGCTACCCATTAAATTACAAAAAAAAAGAGACCCCTTAAAATGAAGATGGATGATCCAAGCCATCAAACTAAGCTGAACTGCTTGATTTTTTACACCAGGAGTGGCATAAAGTAAAGCAGTGTGTAAGACTGGTGGAGGAGAACATGCCAAGGAGAATAAAAACTGAATATTAACTTGTTTTCTTTATATTATTTGAGAAAGCTCTGCATCTTTTTTGTTATTTCAGCCATTTCTTTTTCCGGAAAATAAATGCTCTAAATGACAATATTTTATTTGGAATTTAGGAGAAATGTTGTCCGTAGTTTAAAGATTAAAACAACAATGTTCATTTTACTCAAACATATACCTATAAATAGTAAAATCAGAAAAACTGATTTAGAAACTAAAGTGGTCTTTTATTTTTTCCCAGAGCTGTATTTCTTTGGGGTATTTCTTTAAGTCCAATTTTAACACCAATACCAATCCATCTATTCTTCTATTCCAACCATGCTACATCAAACACACTACATTCTTACTCTTTCTCTCTCTCTTTTTCTCTCTCTCTCTCTTCCTCTCTCGCTCTCTCTCTCTCTTAACATTAACCCTCCTTAACCAGCCTCTGCTTGCTATGCTGCATTCACTGTTTTTGTCGTTTTCTTCTGTTTGTAATTAAAATATTGAGCAACCACAACAAAGCCTCTGCTTTTACTCTGGAAATACTAAATCCCTCCTTAACATTAAAACTTTCTCATCATTTTATATATAGTTAAAACTATAAAACTAAAAACTCCATAGAAGGAGCTTTACTTTCAGTTTCCTAGAGAACCTCTGAAACGCTTGGTTCTTTAAAGGAATTCTCCAGAGTTTTTTGATCTAATCTCTATCTGCTGCATCTGTAGTGTGTTATTGATTGCCTTAATCAATAATTTAGACACCTTTCCCCACAGCCTGCATATTCTATTATAAGCACGCTTTGAGTCAATGGGGTTTCTGTTCTTTTGCTGCAGGAAATACGGGCAGGTGTTTGCTCTGTGGAAATCATCTGCACTCTACAAATGTGGCAGATGGGTATTCCTTTCAAGCCGTGGCTCTCCTCTCTGTAACTGAGGAACCTGATCTGAGTATTTTGGGGTTGTTTTTGACTCTGTCGCACTTGATACTCTTAATACACTCATTGAGAGCAAGTTCAACGCTCACATTTGCGCTCACATTTGCGCTCACAAACCTGTTGTTTAAAGAACCATCACTTGGTTTTTGTTTAGCAGAAATGGTCCAGCTGCTGTGATTAAAAGAGCAGAATTTAATCACACTACAAAATCAGCTAAAATGCTACTTTCCAGCAGACATATCGTAGCTGTCCAATGGAAAACAAGTTACTACATAATAATTACAAAAACACACAAACTGTTCCTTACACTGTGCCATACATTTTTGATGAACAGACTAATAAAAATACTACAAAATGACATAAAATAAATTATTTTTACATTGACTTCAATTGAAAGTTTAGACGTTTTGTTGCTGCTTTGGAGATTTTTCATTGGACGATATATAAAGTACTATAGACACATACTTGAGTAAAAATACAAGTGTTCTATTAAAAAGATGACTTGAGTAGAAGTTGAAGTGTTCTTTAAGCTCCACACTTAGGTATTCATACTAAAGGATTCAACATTTTTTTGTACTTAAGTATTGCAAGTAGTTTATTCTAAGATTTACTGATCAAATGCAAATGTTAAAGTACAGCACTGTGGGGGGCACCGAGTGGTTCAGTGCTCTAAAGCGCTGCCACCATAAGCGGGAGGTCGCAGGTTCGAACCCCCGCTCATGCAGCTTTGCCATCAAGCTGCCGGCGCTTAGAGGGAGCAAAATTGGCCCTGCTCCCTCCGGGTGGGTAGATGGCGCTCTCTCCCTACATCACTCTCCCTACAGCACAGGGCATCTGTGAGCTGATGTTTCGGAACAAAAAATTAAGTAGTACTTAGTTGTGTTGCTTAAAGAACAATTTAAATTCCACTCAAATCACTCGTTTGATGGAGCACTTGGGTAACAGTTAACAGTAATGGTCACAAATAGCAGTACTTAAGACGATAAAGAGCATTGAGCAATATCTCAACTAATTAATATTGAACACTAGTTATTGGAGATTAATGTTATTAAATATAAGTAAATATTAATGCTCAAGAATGTTGTGAATGTAGTTAAACATTTTGTAAAGTTTAATAAACTCAACTATTGTGAATGAATAATTAGTTGAGACATTCTGTTATAAGCACTGATAATTAATGTACCCTTATTGTAAAGTTTTACCAGCACTCGTATTTTTATTTTTACTTTTATGTCTGGGACTCTATAGACATTTGCACTATGAAGCTGTAAAGATGCTGAAAGTAAGTACATTTATTTAAAAGGAAATGTACAGTAATATTCCAGTCACTTTTATAGCATATTGTTATATAAATATCCGCTGTCAGTAATGTAAAGATGTAAAGTAATTAAGAACCCGTGTTTTGCAGTTATTTGAAATACAATTTGATGCATTTGTCGCTATTGTCAATTAGCATTAAACTGCGCTAATAAAATAAGCTAAGAATTGCTGCTTTCTGCATCAGGATTTCCTAAGGAAATGTTGACTAATCGAAGCGTTAATATTAATATTCATGCGTCCCCTAAATTACACAAACATGCGCTCCAGCTGTTTTATAGCTGAGCGATCCTGTATTATAAGCTAAATATTTGAACCTTCTGGATTAAAAAGAAATGTCCATTCCTTCTTCTCACAGACGAAAGGAGTTTTCCAATAGGACAGCATTGATCTATTAAGCACAGCCCTGGAGATAAATGCTTTCAGGCTGTTCAGAGAAGACAGAAACAAGTTTTATCTCTCTAAGAAAAATGACCATTTCTTCTGTCGCCCTGCAGGAATTAGACCACTGCTACAAAGGATAATTGATGTGTGTGTGTGTGTGTGTGTGTAAGAGAGAGCAAGAAATGGAGAGAGGGTGAGAGGGACAGAGACAGAGAAGGAGTCTGAGAGGGGTGAGAGAGAGAGAGATTGTGTATTTATACAGTTTTAGTGTGTCAGTCAGTCTACAGACACACTGAACATTGGCTTAGTTGATATGCACTATGGACAGGTCATAGAGTTCCATACTACATAAAGCGGTGTGCAGTATCACTCCTGATTAAATTTGGATAACACCTCCTATAAATCTTGTACATAATGAGAAATAGTCAAATAAAATGTTTTCCATTATTATACAAGCTCATGACCCTCAGTATAAAGTATTTTTATGCTATTTAATGAAACATAATAAACGTTTCATAATACATTATAAATACATGATTCAATGGAAGTGTTACCATGACTTCCATTCTATACGTGTCCGTAGATCTTCAGGAAGACAGTGGGCTGAAATGTTTGGTGAAGACGAGTGAGTGAAAGGATAGATCACTCTGAAAAGATGAAAGATCTTCTCATCCACTCTGCAGTCTCTCGGCTTCAGGTTGACATTTAAACAAATCAATAAGGAAGAACGTTCTTGAATTTCTGTGATATGTTATACTGCAGGTGGACGATAATATGGTTCAAATATTATATCGTGCTACATACAGACAGGAATGTTGTGGGTGAAGGTTGCTGATAAAATTCCCTGCACTGTAGGAATCAGGAGTGGAGGAGCAAATCAACTCCAACTCCGACTATTTCTGGTTCAGGTGACCTTGAGCAAAGCACGTTCCACATTTAACCCATTCTTTAAGCTACATTGGACTGAACTGCCAGAGCTGCAGGACAGTCCTCAGTGCTCATTCTGCTGGACCTCTCGGCCGCCTTCGATACAGTCAACCATGACTTCCTCCTAACTATACTCTCAAACATGGGGATCTCAGACAATGTGCTGTCATGGTTCAGATCATACCTCACTGGGTGCTCGTTCAAGGTGTCGTGGCAAGGACAGCTGTCATCAGCCCACTCCCTATTCACTGGGGTTCCCCAGGGTTCGGTACTGGGACCCTTTCTCTTCTCAATATACACCGCCTCTCTAGGTCAGGTTATCCGCTCACACGGCTTTTCCTACTAGCTACTTCTAACCTCATTTCCTTCTTCCCCTCCTTCACTCCTCCATCCCATTATTTCCCTTTGACCTCCTTTAGGCCCTATCTAAAAATGTTTTTGCCTTTAACTTCTATTACTTTTGTACTTCACTATTGTACGTCGCTTTGGACAAAAGCTTCTGCCAAATGTAATGTAATAAAATATAATGTAATATACTGTTGTGCTGCTGTGAAATGGCCGTAAAGGACAAGATATATCTTTATTACAAGTGATAAGATGATTTTAATCCTAAATTTGAGGCACTACATAGTACATAGTATAATTAAACAGGAATAATCATGATTTTTAGGGTTGAGCAAACATTGTTAAAAAGTATAATATTCTCAGAAAAAAAACATACCGTTCAGAAAGTACAATTTAGTTTAAGGGTGCTAAATGGTCCAGTGGTCTAAAGTGATGCCAGTATGATCGGAAGATTCAAATCCCAGTCCTGCAGCATGCCATCAGCTGTCAGAGCCCTGAGAGAGAAAAACTGCTCTTGTTCTCTCTGGGTTCTCTTTCCATCACTAGTGATGGGGGACATACATCTTGGTAGCAGCTAAATGGGCAAGAAAAGCACTTAAAAAAAAGGAAAAAGAAAGAACAATTTAACATGACATTGTTCAAATATTACCAAATTGACCACCTTTAGTTGTTACAAGCTATAAAAAATATGCATTATTACACACATTATCAGCCACCAATATCAGGTTAAGAGTAATTATTATTAAAATAAAGCTTAAGTGTATATATTTCCAATTAATATACAATATTTTAAGCTGAACGTAAGGTGGACTCTCCGCTAGGGGGATCCGAAGTAAACAAAACATTTAAAAATTCTTAAAAAAAACATTTTCTTTCTGTCAAACGAACGCTATACTTTAATCTACACAGATTTCTCTCCTAAAAACTGACTATTTGGGTGAGTAAAGCACTTTAGTTTATTTACAGGACGCTTAGATTTCCACAATTTTGACTGAAATGGCTGATAATACAGAGCTTACAGTGCAGATAAAGCAGAGCAGCTATGGAACTATTTTAACTCGCAAAGTGTTTATGACCAAACCGATCGCATTTTCTCGTCCTGTTTAACTCAAAAATCTTTCAATAAACAGCAGTAATGGAACTGTGGTATAATCGTAACAATACACTCAAGGTTGGTGCTATAACGTAATATTGGCACTGCTATGCTGATCTTCGGATCTTCGGCACTCGAAGATATTGCTTAGTTGTCATTTCAACTCTGCCATAACGACTATTTGATTTAATGTCAAAGTGTCAAAGTTAGTAGGACATCATTGGCACCACAGATCACCCTGTCTCTGATCTCTCTTCAGAAGTGCAGCAAAGCAGCAAAGCAACTGCATCAAATTCATATTTAAGAGTTTTATTATTTTTTTTTACAGCTTTTTTTTTAGCACTGGGTTCATTTATGTGTCAGTCCACAACATGAGGAGATTCTCCCGCACAGGCTAATCAGACCTATTCACCAGATCGATTAGTCTCCATTGTGCTCGTGGTGTCATCTCAAATATCCCAGACACGAGTGGAGATGAGCTCCGTAATGCACTGTCTGATTCTCCATTTGGCCCCGAATGAAAAAAGACAAACAGATCTGAATGTCAGAGGAAGATTGGGGGATTTGAGCCGACGCCTCTGCTAGACTTTTGACTTTCACGGGGGGCTGAGAGGATGGCGGGGGTCACGTTTTTCACACATCCTGGATCTCTACAGGCTTAGAGAGGTGAATGGAATGTGTGCGGAGACTCAGGCAGTCAGGTGAAGGTCAAACTCTTGGGCAAAGAGCAGCGCAGTGCAGAGCTCCCGTGGGAAAACTGAAGATATTACTGCCCCCCTGAGTTCTACAGCACTGCCGCTGTGGATGACCTTGCTTTACGATAGAATGGTGTACATTCTGCTTCAGCTGTGTGTGTGTGTGTGTCATATGAATCAAGGCACCAGTCCCTTTTGAGAGCTGTCATTTATTCAATGTATTCAATGACACATTACTCTCTACCCCTGAGTAGTTGTTCATCATATGCCGGCTGGTGCTTTAGAAATAAAGGTTCCTCAATGGTTAAAAACCTCTGGAATATAATCAAGAGGAAGATGAATGATCACAAGCCATCAAACCAAGCTGAACTGCTTGAATGTTTGCACCAGGAGTAAAGGCATAAAATTATCCAAAAGCAGTGTGTAAGACTGGTGGAGAAGAACATGCCGAGATGCATGAAAACTGCGTCTAAAAACCAGGGTTATTCCACCAAATATTAATTTCTAAACTCTTGAAACTTTATAAATATTAACTTGTTTTCTTTGCATTATTTCAGGTCTGAAAGCTCTGCATCTTTTTAGTTATTTCAGCCATTTCTCATTTTCTGCAAATAAATGACAATATTTTTATTTGGAATTGGGAGAAATGTTGTTCGACGTTTATAGAATAAAACAACAATATTCATTTTACTCAAATATATACCTATGAATAGCAAAATCAGATTAACTGATTCAGAAACTGAAGTGGTCTCTTATTTTTTCCCAGAACTGTACATCCTTCTAAGGCCCAGAAAAGATTTTTAAGGTTTTAATATTGAAATGTTTTATATGATTTAACCACTTAAGATACAGATTTTTTTTTTGTTGGTGTGCATTTTAATTTGTTAAAATTAATATCCTGCACCCCAGCCCTGTGTTCCTCTCATGACTATCTGTAGCTCCGCCCCTTCGTTACTTGTTCCTAGGTGTTTCCTGTCTCATTCCATGTGTATATATGTATAGCCCTTTTGTGCCTGTGCTCAGTTATGGGTTCTTGTGCATGTATCTCGTCAGTCAGGTTGTTTTTGTTTCTTTGTTTCTTTGTATCCAGTCTTTTTTTGTATCCAAGTACCTTTGTTGTTAAGTTTTGTTTAATTTTCATATTTGTAAATAAATTACTCACATTTGGGATCAGAAGGACCCAGTTAGTCTTAAAACAAAATTAAGATTTCTACAGTAAGTAAATAAACTAGTTTCAAACGTAAAAAAACAAACATAAGAACTTTAACATGGCCCATGTTTCTTTCTGGACTGTCTGTAGAAACCTTTGATTGGGATTCCCGCCACCTTTTTTTCAATAAAACGAGTGTAATGTTGTCTTTTGACCACCAGATGATGTGGGTAGTGTCTCCAAATGAGAACAAAGGGTCAACGGTTAAAAAAATGAAGTACGATTGTGCAGCAAAGCAGAAATGTAATGTCCCTATATGAGAACACAGGGTCTCGAAGAGGTTAAAAGAAAATTGGAAGTATTAGAAATATTTAAGCAATAATACACTTGAGGTTTGTGCTATAATGTGTAATATCATAGATCAGCACAACAGTGCCAATATTACACGTTATAGCACGAGCTTCGGGTGTATTATTGCGATTATTTTACAGTTCCATTATAGATAGATAGATAGACAGATAGATAGATAGATACTTTATTGATCCCCAGGGAAAATTGTAGAAATTATTACTGCTTACTGAAAGATTTTGAGTTAAAGAGGTTGAGAAAATGCGATCTGTTCGGTTAAAAACACTCAGCAAGTTAAAATATTTCCATTGCTGCTCCATTTCTAGCTGTGCTGTTTGGCTTGTAAGCGCTGCATCGTTGCTAGGTTACTTCAGAGCTTCCGTTACAGCCATTACTGGCTGATAATGTCACTCATAAAATGCCTCTCAGCCAATTACATTGCAGGGTCGGAACTAACTGTGCTATAATAGTAACATAATTAGTACACTGTGGGCGGAGGGTAAAGACAGGAAGAGGAAAAGCATTTTTTAACTTGCTAGCTAATTTGGATAGTAGGATGCCCTTATATTAGGACAGTAGTTTATTTTAACATTTAACTTTCTACAGTAAGCAAATTAACTAGTTTCAAACATAAAAATCGATTAGAACTTTTTCCTGGCCTGTGTTTCTGCCTAGACTGGCTGTAGAAACCTTTGACTGGGATTCCAGGCCCCATGTTTTCAACAATATGACACAACTGCTTTGTCTGTATAACTCCAGAACTGTAACTCCACTGTTGACCATTTTATAGCAGTGTGTTGTAGAGTGTGTTTGTTCCCATGAGGCTGAACAGTTTAAGATCAGGACTGAGGTCAAAGACTGTAGGAAGGCAGGCATCCAGAATCAGGATTGATGATGACCACTATTCTAGGGCATCACTCCAAAGAACCAGAGCCTTTTTTTTTTATTTGGCACCGTTTCTAACACTCATTTATCTATTAAGACAGAATTATATGGCAAAGATCACTGGAATATATCTGAATATTGGCACCTACTGTTCATCAGTATGTCATACCCTAGTGCTGTACCTCTCTCTCTTTCAAAGCTGACTAAAAAAAGTTACTGAATGAACTGTAAATTAGGCCAACGCACTGCTGCCCCACTTTTACAGAGGATATGCTTTTTTTGCTGACAGTAGCAAAACTTAACACAACACTGTCAGTCTAAAAATAATTACTTTGAGAAGAAAAGAGAGTGACGAGGCTTAAAAGAAGTGTTGTGACGTTAGTTGTGTTCTGTAACGCAGCGGGATTGTGCAGACATTGCTTTACACACAATGACAGCGGTTTTCAGGAAAGGCGTAATGACTTGTAACATCATATAACTTTTCATATCCTGCCTTTGGCCTCGTTTGATGCATCTACAGTTGCGCATGCACTGCGTCACAGCCAGCAATTTCCCAACTTAGTCATTCCCACATCATACCCAGATAATACCACATGTTGCTATCATGTAACTATCATGTACAGTACATTACATTACATTTAGCAGACGCTTTTGTCCAAAGCGACTTACAATAATGATGTATATAGAATAATAGAAGTTCATGGTAAAAAAAAAAATAATAAATTAGACAGGGCTTAAAGAAGGTCAAAAGGAAAATAATGGGATAGAGGAGGAAAGGAGGGAAAGAAGGAAATGTTTGTTAGTAAGGGCTCTTTAGTTTTATTTTAACAACTGTTTTTTTTTAACTGTCTCAATGTTTCTCATGTAAAGCACTTTGAATTGCCAAGGTATGAAAGGTTCTATATAAATACATTTCCCTTGCCTTGCCTAATACTAGTGTTATACAAACTATTAAAAAACATATATGATTATTTAGCAAAACCTCTTAAAGAAACCAGCATATGTTTTAGATTCTTTAAAATAACACCTCTTGCTCAGATTACATCTTTTCACATCTTGGCTGAATTTTCTCAGTCAGCTTTATAATGTAGAGTCACCTGGAATGTTTAGCTTTCAGTTTACAGCTGTGCTGAACTTGTCAAGAGTTAATTACTTGAATTTCTTGTCTCCTAATGTGTTTGAGAGCATCAGTTGTTAAGTTGTGAAGAGGTAGAGTTTGAACAATGTTCTAATACATATTACGTCCAAACCTACTCAACTAAGTAAAGAAAAAGATACTTTAAGAAAAAGATCCTCAAGTGCAGTGACAAAGACCATCAAAAACGTTATGATGGAACTGGCTCTCATCAAGAATGACCTAGGAAAGGAAGACCAAGAGTTCCTCTGTTGCACAGGATAGGTTTATCAGAGTTACCAGCCTCAGAAACAGCAAGTTAACAGCATCTCATAATAGAGCCACCTCAATGTTTCACAGAGTTTTTTGGTTTGTTTTTGGTGTGAATGATTCAATTCCTATAAAGAGTCAAACACTAGAACACATTCACAGGAGAATCAGAAGCAGGCCTCTTTACCTGACGCTTAACATTAAAGCATGTTGGGATTGATCATAAATGTTCTGGTGAGGCGTTTCAGAGAGTGAACACTTTGTAAAAGAAGACGTCAGAACAGAAGATGATGGTGAGAGGGGTTTGTTTCGTTTGGGTTAGATAATGGGGTTTTAATGGCAGTTTAAGGGCTCTCTGTGTTACTTGTTTGGTTTAGCGCATTTGATTTGTTTGTTTGTGCACACTCCAGTCTCCTGCTGAGTCGCTTAATGAGGGAAGCGCTCTCGCGCTCTCTCTCTCTTTCTGTTTTCCTCTAACTCTCTCACTCTCTCTCTCTAACTCTAATTTTCTCTCTCTAGCTCTCTCACACACTTTCTCACTCTGTCTCTCTCACACTCTCTCACTTACTCTCTCACTTTCTCTCTCTCAGACACACTCTCTCTTTCTCTCTCTCTCTTACTCTCTCTCAGACACACTCTCACTTACTCTCTCTCTCTTTCTAGATCTCTCACACACTTTCTCACTCTGTCTCTCTCACACTCTCTCACTTACTCTCTCTCTTACTCTCTCTCAGACACACTCTCACTTACTCTCTCTCTCTTTCTAGATCTCTCACACACTCTCTTACTTTGACTCTCTCACGCTGTCACCTACTCTCTCACTCTCACTCTCTATCTCTCTCTCACACTCTCTTTCTCACACTCACTCTCTCTCACACAGTAGCTTACTTTGTCTCTCTCACACTCTTGCTCTCTCTCTCTCTCTCTCTCACACACCCTCTCTCTCACACACTCCCTTACTCTGTCTCTTTCACACTCTCTCACCTACTCTCTCACTCTCCATCTCTCACACTCACTTACTCTCTCACACACTCTCTCACTGTCTCTCTCTCTCTCTCTGTCTCTCTTACACACTCCTTCACTCTTACTCTCTCCCACACACTCTCTCACTTAGTCTCTCTCTCACACACTCACTCACTCTCTCACACATTCTCTCACTTAGTCTCTCTCTCTCACTCTCTCACACTCACTCTCTCACTCTCTCTCTCTCTCTGACACACTCTTTCACTCTTACTCTCTCCCACACACTCTCTCACTTAGTCTCTCACTTGCTCTTTTTCTCTCACACACTCTCTTACTCTATCTTTCTCTCTTTCTCACTCACTATCACTATCTCTCTCATTCTCTCTCTCTTTCTAACTGTCTCACCCTCTCCCTCTCTCTCCCTCTCTAGTTCTCTCATACGCTCTCTATCACACTTTCTCTCTTTCTTTCTCTCACACACATTCTCTTTCTCTCAGTTCAGTACATTTTAGTGGTGCTTTATTTATCTTCATTGGCAGGAATGTAATTATACACACTATTGCCTCATCAATTAATAATACTAGTAAACAGATATTAGAACATAATATAACAATAATAATAAAATAAATAAATACCTCAACAGATTAGAGAGAAGAAACAAAAATAGCAATATTAAAAAAGATTGAGTGATCAGTAAAGGAAATGCACGCTCTCTTTCTCTCTCTCACACTCTCACACTCCTCTCTGTCTCTCTCAGGTTCCAGTTTTATAGATCGAGTCAGGAATCTGCTATCTGAGCTGTCTGAGACCACTGTCAGCTCCACATACGTGTGCAAGCCGTGTGCTGACGACTGTCAAACACACAGAGCATCACACAACAGCTCTGAATCCTCCTCCATATCACTGCTTTTACCTCTCCTCTCTTTCATACCTCAGTCTGCCGGGGCTGGAATGAAACCGTGCCAAAACAGATCAATTATTTATTCTCTCTCCACTCCTCGCTTTCCTTCCACTGAGGGTGTTTTTTGTTTGGGGTGTTGGCGCTCACTGACGGTGTAGGGCCAGTTTAGTTTTTGTTTGTTTGTAATGAATAAAACATTTAAATCAAATTTAAAATAGGATTGGAATCTGTGTCCACTGAACTGTTATGCTCTGGTTTTAATGAGGGCAAGCCCTGACCATAACTCTCTCATCACAAGAGTGTGTAAAAGGTTTATTACTCCATAACTCAAATATGGTTCTTGGTACCACCTTATAATACGTTTCTCTAATAACTATGCAGTTAAACATGCGCAATAACATGTGTAATAACAGTGTAATAACTAAATACTGGAAAAGTACACATTGTTACAGATATATTGTACAGGTTATATAGGTTTTGACAATTGTACGTGTAATAGGATGAGTGTATATATGTAATAGGTTGTGTATAAACCTGTTTCTGCAACAGCTCTTGTCTTGTATTTTATTTAATTGGCTGTGATTGTTTTTTGAAAATAAAAATAATTATTTACATTTAATCAAGGGAAGACAAAATATTCCTTTATTTCATACCAGCACCGATCTACACGTGCAATTACTGTATACAAACTGTATAAATCTTTAGAGCAATAGAGTAACATTTTGGTCCTTTATATACATATACAGAGAGCACTTAAAAATGATGAGTTTTTTTATTTTACCAAATTGAAAACCAAGAGTAAGAGGAAGATGAATGATCACAAGCCATCAAACCAACTTGAACTGCTTGCATTTTTGCACCAGGAGTGGCATAAAGTAATCCAAAATCAGTGTGTAAGACTGGTGGAGGAGAACATGCCAAGACGCATGAAATACTGACGCACCAAATATTGATTTCTGACAGCTTTATGCATATAAACTTGTTTTCTTTGCATTTCCTGACGTCTAAAAGCTCTTCATCTTTTTTGCTATTTCAGCCATTTCTCATTTTCTGCAAATAAATGTTCTAAATGACAACATTTTAATTGGAAGAAATGTTGTCTGTAGTTTATAGAATACTGATTCTAATTGATAAATAAGCTACAGCTATTTTAAAGAAACATATGTTTGCTCTCACACACAAAAACACTTACTCAACTTTACTCATATTCTATGCTTTTTTTTACATCATTCAAAGCTTGCCTGAATGAAGAATGAATGGACCAATTGAAATGCTCCAAAATGACCTGGAATAAAATCTATTTATATTGACCTTTACATTGATAGTAGGGCTGTGGTGGCTTAACTGTTAGGGCACCATGTTATTGATGACAGGCTTGTGGGTTCAATTCTCTGGTTTGGCAAGCTGCCATCATTGGACTCTTGAGCTAGACCCCTTACATTTGTCACATGTGCTCGCTATATCACTGCAGCTGCATTTCAAAGTCTAGACTGTAGCATAAGTGTGCTTTACTTATGATTTACTGCCCACTACACCACAGAAAGATGTTCTAAAGTGAAAGATTCCTTGTATACAACCAAGAAAGGCAGCAAACAAACATAATGATTTGAAGGACGCAGCTGATGTATCCTTTGCGGCCCTCCATTAGTTACATTTCTCTGCGCACTCACAATGCCAAGGGAAACAACAAATAAAGCACTATACAAGTTTAACAAGCAATAAGTTACATTTCTTGCTCTCTTAATGTGTTTGAGAGCATCAGTTGTAAAGTTATGAAGAGGTAAAGTTAGTATACAGTAAATAGCTCTATTTGAGTAATGTTCTAATCCAGATTATGGCAAGAACTACTCAACTAATAAAAGTAAAGAAAGGAAAAGAAATGTTCAATTTTAAATAAAAAATTGTAAAAAAAAAAAAAATCAAGTAAAGTATCCTCAAGTGCAGTTGTGAAGACCATTAAAATCATTGATGATGAAACTGGCTCTCATCAGAAGTACCAGCCTCAGAATCCGCAATTTAACAACACTCCAGTATTTTTGGTTTGTTTAACACTTTAACACATGATTCCTTATGTGTTCCTTCTTAGTATGAATGACTCCATTATTCATTTAAAATGTAGGCAAAAAATACAAAAAAAATACAAAAGCACATATTTTTATAACATAATCTACGATGTTGGCTTTTGTTTAATAGCCATCATAGAATCAAAGACAATAACATTATGAGCATATTAATAGGAAACTCGAGCACACATTAATTCAAATACAGCACATGCATTCTCTATTAAATTGTGTTATTTCTGCCATTAAATTGCTAAACCTAAAATGCTGGTTGATTCTAACCGTGCACCACCAGAGATCCATCCAACTGCAAATATACAGAGAAGAGACTGCCGTAAAGGCCCTTTATCACCTGATTTTTCCTTCCCTTTCTCTCTCTCTCTCTCTCTCTCTCTCTCTCTCTCTATCTTGCCCTCTCTCTCTCAGCTCTCTCAGAGCCTGCGCTGAAGCGGAGCCCTCGGGATAGCGCTGAAGTGAAGACAGCCGAGCCGGTCGGGTATTGCTTCTTGCTTTCACTATTTCCCCATATAAACAAAGCCAGCGCCTGTTTCACCAGCGGGCTCGTTCCCCACCTTATAGAGGGCGGTCATTAATGTTTCAGGGCAGGGTTGTTTGAGGTCAGCAGGGATGTCATTACACAGAGAGCAGAAACATGTAGAGGAAGAAACTGGTCAGTAGACCAGTAACACAGCACAAGGTGCAGGAGAGAAGGCACTGAAGGTGTCTGCTGCCTGTGTTGACCATGAGGGATACAGTTTTACAATTCCAACACTGTACAGTACTGCAACCTTTAGTATCTGCCAATACCAATACCACCCAACACCATATTTTGACCTCTGTTAAACGTACCTATAAATATTACATTGGTCTGGATATGCTTTGTTTTTAAAACATAGCCATCTCAATAACCTCATGCTCAAACTGAGAGATCTTTCTAAAGCCGTTATTGTGAAGATATACAGAGAATGGACATCTCATCCCAGCCCATTGAGTGCCTTCCAATGGCACAACAGTGGAAACCAACAGGGAATTCATTCAACCCACTCACTGGGCGCACATTCAGGGTGTCATGGCAAGGACAGCTGTCCTCAGCCCACTCTTTATCCACTGGGGTTCCCCAGGGTTCGGTACTGGGACCCCTTCTCTTTTCCAGAAACACCACCTCTCTAGGTCAGGTCATCTGCTCACACAGCTTTTCCTACCATTGCTTTGCTGATGACACCCAGCTCTACCTGTCATTCTCACCCGAAGATCACTCAGTGTCTCTCAGACATATCCTCATGGATGAAGGAGCATCACCTTCCGCTAAACCTCTCAAAGACTGAACTTCTGGTTATACCAGCGAAACCATCTATCCAACACAACTTCGCAATAACCATCGACTCTCTCTCTCTCTCACCGACAAAGGTTGCTAGGATCCTGGGTGTTATGGTTGATGACCAGCTCTCCTTCACACACCATGTTGTGAAGCTTCGCGCTTTATAACATCAGAAAAATTTGACAGTTTCTGACGCAACAGGCCACCCAGCTCCTGGTACAAGCAGTCGTCATCTCACGACTCGACAACTGCAGTGCCCTACTAACTGGTCTCCAGGCCTGTGTAGTAAAACCACTACAAATAATTCAGAATGCAGCAGCACGTCTGGTCTTCAACCAACCAAAACCAATGGGCACATGTCACCCCACTGCTCATTGACCTCCACTGGCTACCGGTTGCTGCTCGCATCAAATTCAAAACTCTTACAATCGCCTACAAGGTGATGACAGAACAGCGCCTTCGTACCTGCATTCACTCCTGAAAGCTTACGCTACCTCCCGGCCGCTGCGCTCCTCCAATAAACGTCGCCTCGCTTTACCAAACACTCACACAAAGCAATCCAGACTGTTCTCATACAGAGATCCCCAATGGTGGAACAAACTACCTTCTACTACCAGATCAGGAGAATCTCTCGCTATCTTTAATAAACTCCTGAAGACAGAGCTCTTCAAAGAGCACTTACTCTCCTAACACCTCTAACAACCTACCTTTCACTACCAGATCAGGAGCGTCCCTCGCTATCTTTAAGAAACTCCTGAAGACAGAGCTCTTCAAAGAGCACTTACTCTCCTAACACCTCTAACATGCTAACTACTTCTAACCTCATTTCCTTCCTCCCCTCCTTCCCCTTCCTTTAATCCTCTATCCCATTATTTCCCTTTGACCTCCTTTAAGCCCTATCTAAAGATGTTTTTTACGTTAAGCTTCTATTACTCTATATACATCACTATTGTAGGTCACTATGGAAAAACAGCATCTGCCAAATGTAATGTAATGGTAATGTACATATTAGTATCATTTGCTCCACTGTATCAAAATGAAACTGATCTCAAAGTTGTGTAAGACTGAGAATGCCTCTTGCATCCCTTTATCTTTTTCTCTTTCTTACTTAACACAGATGCTCCTGTCTCTTACTTCCCTTCATTCTATAGATGTGCAATCTATTAATTTTGGCAGGTGTCAGACCAATACTGATACCAGGTATCAGATCAGCACATCCATATTAGAAACTAAGGAATACAGACCGTTCTTAGAAAGCGCAGGTCGGATGGAGTAACGGAAGAAATATCGTTGGAGAGAGAGCAGAGAGGAAATGACATTACTGCATCTGGCTTTGGTGTGGCGCTATATCTATTATCATATATATTATAGTGCTGCTTGGTCATGGCTGTGAGCTGGCAGTGATGGAGTTGGGCCTGGATTAATCGACCCACTTCATGCCGCTGTGGTGCTCCACTGTGGCGTGCAGGGGCTGATAAACAGGCGCCGAGGACTTTTGGTTTAAAGAGATGGAGGTCGTTAGAACTGGGCGTCGCTCCAGCCTGCCAGATGAAAATGCTCCGAACCAACGCAATGGCACCTCACAGATCCAGGAAAGCAAATTATTCAGTGCCAAACACAGCCCTAATGCAATGCTTATGGGTCCGTTATGGCAATGGTATGGTGTATTGTGGGCCAAAACTGACTTAGATAAATCGGCAACAATTAAGATTTACCTTGGCATTCGAACTCTGGGCCATATGTAGCATATATTCAGTCTACCATATGAAATGTGGAAGTTTGACTAGCATCAGTAGTTTGGGCCAAAACTTGAGCCCAACTGTGTTTTCCAGCCAATTTGGAACAAGTCAGTTGCATGTTTGGTGGCAGGAAAAACAGGTGCGCCACTAACTGATTAAAACCCTGACAGTCAACAGTCATCTGCCCAATCCAATCTTAGCCGTGCATGAGCACCGTACATACTAAAAACAATTGGATCAAGTCAGTGCCATCTTTGACGAGAGGAAGTACAGGTACGCCACTGACTGATTAAAACCCTGACAACAGTCAACAGTTAGCCACCCAATCCTATATTAGCCATGCATGAGCATTGTGCATACTAAAAAATTGGATAAAGACTGTGCCATCTTTCCACAGCTATAAAACCCCTTTCCCCTACCACTTAGCCCTACCCCTCTGCTGTCTTGTGCAATCACACCTAGTGGTAGTGTATCACGATTCTTCTTAAGATTAAGGGTGAAGTGACATGGATGCTTGGCTTCCAAACACAAGGTTATGAGAAATTAAAAGAAAGACGGCGAAAGCATCCAAATAAATCCACATCCACCATCCACATCCAAATTATGACATCCACCAATATCTTAGGTTAATGTAGCAAAAATGTATTGTGTACTTCTTCTTGTTAAGACTGAGGGGTAGGATGAAGTGTCCGGGATTCTTGGCCTTCAAATAGAGGGTTATGAGAAATCACAGGCAAGATAGCGACACTAGCTAGTGTCTCGAGATGAAAAACAAGCGGTCTTGGTCTCGTCCCGTCCCGTTTTGTTAGTGAACATCAACAGTTAATTCAAACAGACCCAATCAGTCATTTTTCTGTATCTAAAATCTGCACACAGATTCGCTAACAGCAAAAAAACAGCACAAGGAGAAGTAAGTGCATACTAGCGAGATAACTAACATTAGCAGTGGGCTAGCTATCCATAGCAACAAGCTTACTAAAATACTAATGTTATCAGGGAGAGAACTAAAGTTAGCAACAAGCAATTAACCTTGGCGACAAGCTAGCTAACCATAGCAATGAGCTAGCTAACTGTAGCTATAAGCTAACTAAAATTAAAATATTACTAGCTAGCAAAATAGTGAGTAAATAGTTTACTTCAGCTCCCTTTCACAGAACAATTAATGGTGGACAACAGTACATTGGCTCAATTGCTCAACCCATATGTTTTAAGCAGTACAAGTCTAGAAATTGGACAAAAGTAGTAGCACCAGTAGTAGCCTGGCTAGTAGCCTGACTAGTTTCCTTTTTTCATGTATTTTCTTCATGTAATTCATTACCATTTCTTATAGGGAGGATTTCAAACACTTCTCTTTGTGACAAAACTTAAAAACAAGAGGTACAAGAAGAGATACAAAAAGAGAATTGAGATTGGGCCAGACCCTGCGTTCACACTGGAACTCGGCGATTCTTTCGTGTTGCCCCACATTTGTCGTTTGTGGGCGTTTAAAGCTTAATATGTGTGTGTATCATGATCCAGCTTTCGACAAGAAAAAAATGCTTCAACAGCCCTAAAAAAATATTATTTATTAAACATGTGTTTGTATTAAATATGTATTTGCTAAATAAATTAAGATCACTAAAATAGTTAAAAAAATGCTTTTAGCAAATTAATAAGACATGAAGAATGTTTTTTTTAATATAACATTCACAATCCAGTCATTTTCAGTCTCGCTTGAAAACTATACATTTTGGAGGGAAAATTGGGCTTAAATATGAGGAATTGCTTGTCCACTTTTTGTACAGCTATGACATTATTCTGGGCTTTGTAGACTTTTGGCTGTTTCTGTGATTTAGCTGCACTGGAACGCAGCATGTTAGGAATAAAATGCGAAAAGAACCAAAAGTTCAGAGAGCAGAAGCTTGAGCACCTCGAACCACCTTGTATGTGATAGGTCCAAAAACAATGCTAGCAGCCAATCAGGTTAGAATGTCGCTATGACTGCGTCATAATTAATTTGCATAAAGTTTTCCATTGTGAACTAGGCAATGACTTGCTTCCTACCTAAGCTGCCAAAGAATCACTAAAAGATCTGCTGATATCTATAGGTTTTTTCATTGTAAAGGAACTAAGAGTATGTAATATACTGTATCAGTCCCTGAAACCTTATTTTTTTCAATGATTATTTTTATTATTAGACAGATATTTGGATTACAGCCTAGAATTACGACTCGGGGTTACGTTTTTGCAAGGTACATGCACTGAAGCTTATATAGTCACGCTCTGTTGCAGTGAAATGTCAGCAGTGTGAAAATTTTTATCAGTTTCAGCAGAGGACAGCAGAACTGCAGCCTAGACAAATGTTCAGGTGATGTACAGCAAGAAAAAAAAAAAACTCTTACTTTAAAAACTCTCACTTTGAGGGTCCTGTGTTAGCGCTGTGTAATACCGGTGTGCTGCTGTTTGTTTTGGCCTAAGCACATTTTGCTTGTTTGTGGCCAGTTGCTATTTTGGAGCTTGTAAATGAAAACAGCGGCATTATTTGGAACCAATTTTAGACCCGAACTGCAGAGCTGCTCTTACTCTTCTTTAGTACAGTCCAGTGTTGTACATGTGCTACTCCAGATCTAGCCTTACTGCAAACTTGTACAAGACGTTAAGGAACAGCAGTATATAAATTGATAATAAAGTGTTAGCACAAGCATAAGCAATGACTTGGGAATGCTCACACCTGTACAATTTGTGAGGTGTTATATTGTGAGTAAGGTTGTTGTCTAAAGGCAACAGGGAGAGGACGTGGAGAGCGGGCGCAAATACGTGTTATAACATTTTTGATTAAACAGGAATAAAGCAAAAATAAACATATAACAAGGCAAATAAACAGACTGGGTAGCTATGCGAGCTAACACAAAGACCGACAAAGGAAACAGGAAACGCTAGGGTACATATACACTTGGAGGGAACAGGAAACACCTAGGGACAGGTAATGAGGGGGCGGAGCTACAAATTAACACAGGTGGGAGCACTGGAGAAATGGGCGGAGACAAAGAGAAGGACACAGAGAGGGCCATGAGCTAAGAAAGGTATACAAACAAACAAGAGGGCAGGAAAAACACAGAGACAGACAGGAGAGACAAAGATCAGGACGAGAACGCGACAGTTGTCCCCAATTTGAGTTATTAAAGTTCCTGCTTTATATGCTAATCAGATGAATAGGGTAAACCTGTGGTGAATAATATTGGTTGTAAAATTGTGTGAAACTGACACCGATAAATCGAAAATTTCTGCAATTTTTTTATTTAGGAGTATTTCATCCTTTTCAGTAACACAGATGCCGTGATCATAGAGAATTATCTTGAGATCATGTATGACAGAATCTCAGCCCTATGTTCTAGTGTGCACTTTTAAAGCCCTATTGTACATCCTGCACAAGGCGTGTTGTGATGCTTGTTGCTATCTTACACCCTTTCAAAAGGCTATTTTCACGCCTTGTGCTTGCGCCGTGTAAATCTACGCTGATGGGCGTGGTGGTCTGGAAGTGAGGTGTGTTCAGGTACATTTCTGGTGTGTTTCTATGTTGACAATCGGAAACGCCACTGACTGATTAAAACCCTGACAACAGTCAGCCACGCAATCCTATCTTTGCCACGCAGGATCATTGTGTACCGTATCAACTATTACGCTGTTACGCTATCAATGCGCCAAAGTCAGAACGCATCTGTCTCTTAAAGGTAAGGACAACTGGCACACTGATTAGTTTATTTCACGTTACGCTCAACTCAAAACACACCCATGATTAATTCAGAGAATTAGTACATGTGTTTTGTTCATATTGCAAATGCAAAGTGTTCTTCGGAACATAGTAAAAACCCTCACTTAGTGCTTTTCCACCGACGTGGAACCGGCAACGTTCTGGTTCGCGAGACTAATTTTGAACCGGTTTGTTGTGTTTCCACCAAAAAAGTAGGTTCCGGAACCAAGAACGTTCAATGGCAGCGGGAACCAAAGAATACTAGCTTTCCTAGCGCGAACCGTGACAACATATGTGGGCGTGTCTGAAAATGCACGATGTTCTGCTGAGGAAACAAAGTATTTACTCTCGATTTTTTGTTCTCCGGAGTTTCAGGATAAACTTGAAGGGAAAAAAAACTAGGAAGGAGAACGTCTACGGTGAACTAGAAGAGGATTTATCTTGGGCAGGATATGTTCGTATAAAAGAGCAAGTGATAAACAAGCTGAAAAAGGTTAAAAACAGAGTGTAGCTGGGCGGGGGAGTGTACTGGCGTTTTATGATGTGCTGGACAGCGTGCTGGGCAGTTGGGCAGTAGGTCAGCTAACCAGATGACTGGGTCGCTGAATTCGTCCACAGCAGCGGACCAGTGCATCCCTGGCTCTCCGACTCCGTCCACATCAGCCAATAGTGCCGATACATTTACTGATGTGACATTTTGACGGTTCCACTATAACTGGTGGAAACGCGCGTCAGTTCTCTGAAAAGCACTGTGGCTCTTATAAATCCGAATCGGAACTGGTTGTCCACTCTTGTTTAAATAAGTTGTTGTATATGTAGGGTGTGTGTGTGTGTGTGTATGTATGTGTGAGTACATGCAGGGCATCATAGGACAAGGCAGGGTTATTGTGGTGAGTGGCAGTGGAGACTGGGCGTCAGTGCTGGGTCACTGAACACTTTTAGCAGAATGCTTTTCAAATCCCATCTTGTCTTATCCCTCGTCTACTCCCTCTCTCTCTCTCTCTCTCTCGTTTATTCTTTCTCTTTTTTTTCTGCTTCTGTCATTCTTGTTCTCTCTCATTGGACTGAAATTGCAAAAGGCACAGAGGTGCAATTCTGGGAAAATGCTAACAAAGGTTCAGCGCAGAAACTGCAAGAGAGGCGATTCATCTCTCCACTCCGACGACTTTGCTTTCATGTTTTGTGTTTCAGAGGAGAGGTGCGAACGAGCGCCGATAATGAAATAGTTGTGGAACTGCTAGAAGAAGCTTGATGTAGTGTGTACTGCTCTGTTAGCATTTCTGAGAATGCCCATGGACATGCTGCTGTTAAATTAAAGCATTTCATCTCGCCTGTTGTATTGTTAATATTCAGCGCGCTGCACATTTAGGATATTTGGACAACTTTCATTTCTGCAGCACCCCCACTGTCCCAGTAAACACCACAAAGAGTTTCATCTCCAAACTTACAAAAAAAAAAAAAAAAACAGACATCTTCAGGACTGAAGCACATATCTTTCTTTACTCTCTGTTGGGTCAAATATCAAATGAAAATGTAGATTCCACTTTAATCCCTTTAGCCTCTGGTGTGGTGAGATTGAGCTGATCTGGATTCCTGATCTGCTCCTTTAAGCAGTAGTTTGGGAAACAAAATGTAACCTCACACCAAAAAACAGATTTGACACAAAGTTATAAACTACCAGTCAAAATTTTTAGAACACCCCCATTTGTTCCTTTATTTTTTGCAATTGTTAGCTTTTCAGATTCAGTCAATAAAGACAACAAATGAACTAAAAACTGTAAAAATGTCAATTTACAAAGCCTGTGTCTGTAGTTAAGCAGTGTTACTGCACTCTCTACAGCATTTACATGCAATAACACACTTACACACAGCATATTCAGACTTTCATCATAATTACTAGAAAAAAAGACACAGAAACACAGATCTCTTTAACTGTTAAAGGTTTAGGTCTTTTCTTTAGAGAAATTACAGATGAGGCCAGGGAGTCAACTGCAAAACATCCATTAATGAAAACTAGACAAAATATATGTAAATGAAGACATATTTGCTTGTATTAAGCAAAAAAAAATGCCAATGGGGTGAGCAATTTTTTCTTAGTAAGATTTTGTAAGATCAGTAAGATTTCTTTATAAAAGCAAAAGTCTCAAAATAAGTCAAATAAAGCTCAATTCTTTTTGCCTTAAATTTGGAATAAATTGATTGCTGATTTTGTTCTAATTTTGAGTTCGAATGAGTTAAAATGGGGTGAAAATTCCAAGTAAGAGTGATTAAGATAATTATTCCTAAAATAAGCAATATTATGTAACACTTACAATGCTTAGTAAAATAGATTAGACGTTTTATTGCCGTAAAATTGCAACATTTTCCTTTCTAAAAATATCGTTTTTTTTTTTTTTGTTTTTTTTTTTTGCAGTGTGGTAAGTACTGTTTTCAACACATTCAAAAGCCTCTTGAGAAGAACTGGAGGAAACTGGTACTGGAGGAGTCAGGGGTCTGGCTGACCCACATGGAAACACCTTTAGCTTAACATTGGACTGAATCTCAGTTTCAGCAGTAAAGTGAAGAATTGGAGGTCTGTAGTAATAAAAGTACAATAATAAAGTCATTGCTAAGATGGGAAAATAACTAAAAATGGGTGTATTCAAACATTTGACTGGTAGTGTATATTATTTTCTGTGGTTAATGGCAGTAGTAGCAGCAGTGGTACCATCTTAAATGATTTTGTTTGTGAATGTTAGAATTTTTGTTCCATCCATCAGACCTCCCTCAACCTCCCATAATTCCTCCAAGTTAAAATGATATAGAATAAATTACAATCATGTGTTACCCACATTATTTTGGGTACCATCATGAACTACAAATTAAAACCCCACAATTCCACATGCTGATGTATTATTTGTTAGGATATGAAAAAAATATATATTTGATATGATGAAGCTACCAATTTTGTTACAAGAACAGAAATCATGCTTCTAGAGGTGTGATATTTAACTAAATGAAATATGATTCTAGATACAGTTTTGGATATTTTTTAAAATAAGACTTAAAACTAAAGTTTTCACATGTTTAAAAGGGACTTTTCACCATGTAAGGGAAGTCACCATGGGCTTATTGAGTTTAACGATGAAATTGCATTTAACATATGTTAATAAACAATGATGATTTTAATAACAGATTGCCACACCTACACAATGCTGCACACTGTAATGTTTTTCTATTGCAGTATAACACTTTTTTTTTTTTGCTGCCCTGATCGAGCTGTACATAATGGACTTTAATTTACATTCTTTAATTATTTTTCGTTTCTGGAAGTAAATACATTTCTAATATCAAAATAAGTCATTACCATCTGAATACCTCTGTGAATATGTGCTTGCAATTGTGCAAGAACTGGCAGCCTGCCATCAGTAACAACAGCAGCAGCGGGCTTTAGTGGTATCATGCTTTTATATATAGCCATAGATAACACCCTGCATTCTGGAAGCTTCCATTTCACATGCTGATATATTTTACTATGCAAAACATGGATGTGCATATACTGATTGTGTCCGTATTTACTTTTCTTATGGAAGCATGAAATGTGTTACTGGAGTTGGACATGTAATACTGTCGTGTCATATTTTTATTGTAATTGTGAAATAAGCTATAAATTATTCATGATAAACATTGTGAATAACTGCACAATAAAGCTGCATTACCCACGTGAAGCAACAGAGGGAGCTCTTCAGCGTGAGGTAGAGGAAAGTAGAGTTAGTCAGAACGAGGCAGAGCAATGTAGAATGAAGTCGAGAATGAGGTAGAGAGTGGTAGTTTGAGGTGAAGTGAGATACAGCGAGGTAGAGTGAGATACAGTAAGGCAGAATGAGGGAAACTCAGGTAAAGTGAGATAAAGTGAGACAAACTGAGGTTGAAAGAGGTAGAATGAGGTAAAGTGGATAAAACTAAAGTAGATCAAATTAGAAAGAGACAGATAAAGGTACAGCGAGGTGGAGTGAGTGATAGAGAGAAAGGTAGATTGAGGTACAGTAAGGTAGAGAGATGTGAAAAGAGGTACAGTGAGGTAGATTTAGGCAAATTGAGCTACAGTGAGAGTAAGACAAAATGAGGTAGAGGGAGGTAGAGTGAGGTAAAGTGGATAGAGCTGAGGTAAATTAAGGTGGAAAGAGGCAGACTGATGTAAAGCGAGGTAGACCGAGGTACAGAGAAGTAGAGAGAGAGATGTAGAGAGAAGTACAGTGAGGCAGACTGAGGTAGAAAGAGGCAGACTGTAGTACAAGGAGGTAGAGAGAGGTAGAATAAGGAAAAGTGGATAGAGTTAAGGTAGATTAAAATAGAGAGAGGTAGACTGAGGTACAGCGGGATAGAGTGAGGTACAGTGAGGTAGAGAGAGGTAGAATAAGGAAAAGTGGATAGAGTTAAGGTAGATTAAAATAGAGAGAGGTAGACTGAGGTACAGTAAGGTAGAAAGAGGTAGACTGAGATACAGCGGGATAGAGTGAGGTACAGAGAGGTAAAATGAGGTAAAGTGGATAGAGCTGAGGTAGATCTAAGTAGAAAGAGGCAGATTGAGGTACAGCAAGGTAGAGTAAGTGATAGAGAGAAAGGTACAGTGAGGTAGAGAGAGGTAGAATAAGGAAAAGTGGATAGAGCTGAGGTAGATCTAAGTAGAAAGAGGCAGATTGAGGTACAGCGAGGTAGTGACATAGAGCGAGGTAGATTGAGGTACAGTAAGGTAGATTGAGGTACAGCGAGGTAGTGACATAGAGCGAGGTAGATTGAGGTACAGTAAGGTAGATTGAGGTAGAAAGAGGCGAGATAGGGTGAGACAGAGTGAAGTATAAAGAAGTAGAGTGAGGTAAAGTGGATAGAGCTGAGGTAGATCTAAGTAGAAAGAGGCAGATTGAGGTACAGAGAGGTAGTGACATAGAGCGAGGTAGATTAAGGTACAGTAAGGTAGATTGAGGTAGAAAGAGGCGAGATAGGGTGAGACAGAGTGAGACAGAGTGAAGTATAAAGAAGTAGAGTGAGGTAAAGTGGATAGAGCTGAGGTAGATCTAAGTAGAAAGAGGCAGAATGAGATACAGCGGGATAGAGTGAGGTACAGTGAGGCAGAGAGATATAGAGAAAAGTGTAGTGAAGTAGATTGAGGTAAAAAGAAGCAGACCAAGATAAAGGGAGTTAAAGTGAGGTGAAGAGAGGTAGAATGAGGTTGAGAGAAGTAGAGAAATGCAGTCTGACGAGAGATGGAGAGAGAGCAAGCATGAAGTACAGCAAAGTAGAGAGAGGTAGAGTGAGGAAGAGTGAAGTAGATTGAGGTAGAAAGAGGCAGACTGAGGTAAAGTGAGACAGAGCAAGGTAGAGAGAGGTAGATTGAGGAAGCATGAGGTAGAGAAAGATTTTTTTTTTCTAATTTATGTTTTTAATTCATTGTGTTTCATATTGATATTGAGAATTTCATCAGCATTATCGTACATCTTATTTTTTGTCCATATCGTAGATCCCTAGTCTGTAGCTCTTCTACTCGTGTTTCTACTCGAAAAATAAAAGTGTAGAGAGTCCAGACATCATCAAATGCTTAAGACACCTGCAATCGATTTCTTCTCGACTCATCTGCTCCGCGAAGAAGAAGGCTTTGTTTTTGCCCTTTGCTCGGTTCTGCAGGTGACGGAGACGGGAACAGAAAACAGATGCCGCAGCAGAGACTGTCTGTAATTTGTAATTATCGAGGGGGTTGTGATGTTATGATTCAGCTTTTGCCCCCAGTCTAATGTGGCAGCAGCCGCATGATTTAAACCCGCTATCAGGCCTGTCACTTAAATTATGCTCACAGCAGATTCGCTCTGCTCGGGTGGAGGAGAGAGAGGAGCAGGGCGTCTCTGATTTAAACGCTTTTCTGCTCCTCCGTTCTCACACTCTCTAAAAAAATAAAGGGCCTGCTCCAGTAGCGCTGGAGAGAGCTGTTTACTTACTCACTGAGGACGTCACTCTAGTAACCTACTTACTTAAAAAATGCATATTAATAATCATGCTAATCTGGTCTGGTAGATAACCCATGCTGTGAATTTTATACAGTTTGATCTTATGCATTTTTACATACAATTCTGGAAAAAATAAGAGAGCACTTCAGTTTCTGAATCTGTTTCTCTGATTTTGCTATTTATAGGTAAATGTTTGAGTAAATTAAGCATGTTTTTTTTTTTTCTATTAACTACAGTCAACATTTCTCCCAAATTCCAAATAACAATATTGTCATTTTGTTCATCATCATGTCTTTTGTATTGTGAGGACACAAAAATTATGCCTTGCACTTGCCATTCTCTTTAAGAGCCAAGTGTGGTCTGACTTTGGCACGTTGATATTTTAACAGCACGGCGCTTTTCATTGTCTCAGCAGAGGATACTGTTCTGCATGTTCACGCTGTGAAGGAAAGCCAGCAGCTCATTTAAGGGAACAGCAATGTTGTGGTGCACCACTTCCAGACCAAGACGCCCATCAGTGTAGATTTATTCCTAAACTTCTACGACAGTGGTGTCCAAACTTTTCTTGCTAAAGGCCAGAAGTAGAAATATATGTGCAGTCATGAGCCACAGGCTATGTAATAAAACAAAAAATGAAATATGCTTCTTATATAATATTAGTTTAAAAAAAAGTAAAATAACAGTTTTCCCTATAGAATATCGATCGAAATCACTTTATTTAAGACATTTAATCATAAATATGCTTTGAAAAACTGTAAAATAACAGTTTTTCCCTGTTATCCCAGTTATTTGACTGTTTTTACTGGCTTTATTTTTAACAGTGTAATATTTTTTTTTATTACTATCATTTACTATTTATCATTTTACTGGAGTTACTGTCATTATCTGTCTTTGACCGTGTTGTGTAAAATAAAGATAAAGATTTTTTAAATTGATGTTTTATTTTAAAATGTTTCTTAATATTACACTACTTCATTTTGGCAACTGATTCCTGACGAATTAAACTTATACATTTCCCTCTGAACTGAATTTTCCCAACGTGCCTGAAATCTTCACTGTGAATTTTCTGTTTCTTTGGAGTTGCCATTTTCTCCCAAAAGGTACATTATTGTAGGTGTAATAAAGGAAGAAAATGAGATGATGAGCGTTTTAGATTGGGTTTATGTGATAGCGGCACCTAGTGTTCAAATGTTGAATCTCACATTATGAAAACCTGCTTAATGTCCAACTTTCCATTTATTTCTAAAATACGGGATTAGCTTTACACTGTTAGCTGCGTAGCTTTTACTCTGCTAGTATCAGTAGCATCGTGTGAACGTTAAACTCTGAGCTAGTTATTGGGAATTGAGGATAACTAAAATTGAGGTGAGAATTGGGAAAGATCTAATAAGAAAGTGAGATAAGGAAGTCTACAGCAGTGCACAGCAGGTTAAGCTGCAGGGAATGAGTTTTTAAACTCTCTTCAATTGTGCCTAACAGCTTGTTGTCTGTTTTACACACTGGGCCACTGAGTAAAGGTATGGGCAGCCCCATTAACAGAACAATGCGACTCTCACTCCTGCTCCACAGCTTAATTGCAGCATAATTGCAGTCGCCCAGATATGTACAGCATCGCTGGTTTACAAAGTGTTTGTAATGAAAGTCAAAAACAATTTGCAGTGAAGCCGGACATGCCTGGCTGAAATATGAATGCTGAATATGATTATACCATAACTGAAATCTTATCAGAAAGTATGTAGAATTATTTTTATTAGAAAGTATGTAGATTTGGGAATGCCTTGATCTTCAGAAGGGGTGATCATAACTATTAATATATTATTGCAGTATACTTTTTTTGTTGTAGTACAACGGACTTTTAAGATCATCCTTAAAAAAAGTTTACTTTTTTGAATAAAGTCATAATATAACGAGATTAAAGTCATAACATTTTGAGGAAAAGGCGTAATATAATGTATTTTGAGGGAAATGTAGTTGTACATGCTTGGGCTGCAGTTTAAGAGCGGAGCACGGAGGGAGGGAAAGAAGCATTTTTCACACATGATCTGTTACAGGGCTGCTGTGATCACCATCAGTTATCTACATTTTTAAACCGCTGATTATTAATGCTCTAAAGTTACAGTTAGATAATACAGTGTCCAGAATCGGCTCTCTCGCCTCTCGTGTTGGACGGAGTGTGCACTGAGAGTTTTCTGCTGCCTTTTGGTTCAGTTTTTGTGACTAAAGGACATAAATACAGTACATTCCAGTCATGAGTTCTTAGTTTCTCAATGCACAATTACAATAAATATTAGTATGCATATTAAGAAGTCCAAAACTTTGGTAGCATTCTACTTAGTTGTTCTAAATTATTCTACTTAATTCAACATTAGGTGCATTGCTAGAAACCTTAAAAAGCAAGTGTAATGGCCAAAACAGACCTAAATGCAGTATGAAGCTGAATAACATTTGCTTACAACAAAGATGTTTTTTTTTTTCAAACACCAGAATGCCATCATTTCATAACTTTCTGAATCGAACACTTCTGATTGAGCGGGAAAGTGGAGCTTTTTGTAGTATTGTGAGCACAATGCATTCTTTCACAGCGTACAGAAAAAAATTTAAGCCAGTCGTTAGTTGGCATCAACTGCGATGTCAAAAAGCTTCCAGTAGAAAGCACTGTGTTCTCCACAATCTATACAGATAAGTGAAGAATCTTTCAGCCATCTGAAATGCTGTGTTTCTGTGGAAGCAAAACCAAAATACACAAACAAAACTCCTGGAAAAATATCTGGATATGTGTGAACAGATCAGCAGCGCAACAGCACTACAGTGCAGGACAATTACAGACAGAGAACAATGAGCGAGAGAGAGAGAGAAAAGAGAGAGAGAGTGGATAGGTGTGCATCTCCACCCTTCCCCCAGTGCTGATCAGTAAAGTTGTTACATTTCCCCACTGCATCCTTTTGGCACGGGATTTGCTAATGCGATTAGCAGCATCTTACAACCAGCTGCAGTGAATGCATAATTACAGCAGGGCGATGAGAAAGGGTGTGTATAGTAGAGATTACAGAGTGCGAGTGAGTCTGTGTAAGAGATTAACCAGGTGAGTGACAGTCTGTGATACAGCTGCTACACTAACACACTTTCATCACTCTCACGTCCGCGTGAAAAAGTGCACTGAGAGGTGAAGCCCTCATCTAACACCCACACACTCAGACACACACACACTCAGACACAGTGAAAAAAGTATACTAGTAAAATATGACTTTACGACTTATTAGTTCATGTCCTTGGTTGTATTAAGCAAAGGTGTTAAAAGTTTTCCCATTAGTTACTCAGGTAGAAGTATAGATACCAGGATCTAAAATTTTAAAAAGATTTCTGTAGAAGTTGAAGTATCAACTCAAGCTTTTAAAGTGTAAAAGCACTGCTTTCAAAACTACTTTAAGTATAAAAAGAAGTAAAAGTAATGGTAAGGAGAAAGTGCTTAGACCGAACCACAGGAGCCTATAGAGCAGGGGCCACTAACAGGTGGACAGCGGTCCGGGTCCGGACCCAGACATTGGCCAATGCGGACCCAAACTAATAACCACAGAGAAGAATTTAATTTTGACAGAGTTCATTTAAAGCGGCGTAACTTTTCTTGTTCACACTGCAGCGACGCGGCATTGCTCCCAATCACTTTCTCCGCCTTTCTCTCGACGCTTTGGAGCGTGTCGCCTCAAAAGAGCAAGCAGTTTATCTGCCAACAGCAAGAATATGTAGAGTTGTAGTTCAGTGCTGTGTATGAACCAGACGCTGTTCTTTCTTCGCTGTTCTGCTAAAACATCCAACTCAGAACCAGCTGGTCCTCCGTCTCTGTTATCTGACAAAAGGGTCTCTTAAAGCAAAAAAATTCTGAATAAGCTGTAATCAGCTTCTTCTCTGTGTTCTCAGTCTGTAGTTCAGCCTGTGGTGTGTGTGGTGCTGAAGCCCTGTCCGTGTGGCGCTGATTGGCCACCTCCCAGCGAAACTCGCTTCTCATTTGCATAAAGTTTAAATATCTCTATAACATTTTGCTGCTCTCCATAGAAAACAGTGGGAGGCGGTGCGAAAAACGCATCGTATATATATATATATATATATATATATATATATATATATATATATATATATATATATATATATATATACACACATACAGGATATAGCACTGAATCATAACACAAGTAAACACTGGCGATGGTCCGGACCTTGGACTGACAAATTTTTCTCCAACTGGACCGTACTGAATTCTGTGTCTGTATGTTAGTTTGTAAAGAATGAACCAGTAGTCCTTGTAGAACTGTTAGAACTAAAGGTCGGAAAGCAGGTCGCAGTTCTCGCGAGCGTTGGTCGCGGCCGCCTCGGAAAACTTACAGAGTCTGGTTTGAGCTCAGAGGAGCTCCGGCACAGACACGAGAGCACCGCTATTCCTCCTATTACACCTCAATGCAGCGCTGCAGTGAGTTTCAAGCTGTAATTTTACTTCTTTAAAAAGATCAATAATCAAGGAAATCCTACCTAGTGCTGCTTTAAAGTCTAAAAGCTCTGCATCATTTTTTTGTTATTTCAGCCATTTCTCATTTTCTGTGAATAAATGCTCTAATTGACAATATTTTTATTTGGAATTTGGGAGAAATGTTGTCTGTAGTTTATAGAATAAAACAACAATGTTCATTTTACTCAAACATATACCTATAAATAGCAAAATTAGAGAAATGGATTCAGAAACCGAAGTTTCTGTATATAATTACATTGTATTCACACACATTCAGAATTTTCATTTTAATAACATATATAAAGTGCCTTTAATGTTAAGCTTTCTTGAAAAAAGAAAGTCAGTATGAGGCGTCCACATTGCTCTGTATATGTTAAAGCATATTTATTTATTCACCACAATTCACTCTCCAGGCTTCCCTGCCGGGAACGACACACATTGCTCTGATATACTGCCGTACACAAGTGGGAGGCTATAACAGAGCAGCCCGGCCAGCGAGGGGTGTGTGTTTGTAGGGCAGGAGGGAAATGAGACAGAATAAAAGTCATTGCTCAGAGGAAAGGCGACAGCAGGGCAGTGGGGGATCGGGGCTACGAGGGGAGTAATAAAAGTTTACTGTCGCATCATGTTGAAGGATAATTCACTTCACTCAAACGCTAGCAGTTATCCACTGGCCTCCCAGCTTCAGAATGTGGTAAAGGACAGCTGAGGGTTAGTAAAGGATTGTCCCCTGGAATGATTACACAGTTCAGCACTGTGGCACAGATCCATTACACCAGCACAGCTGCTAGCAGATATCATATACGGACCTGATTATGATCATTTATGATTTTTCCATCATACTGACTTCGATACAGGAGTCAAATGCATATCAAACAACCTAATCATTTGAATGTGCTTTGGCTGGCTATAAAGCATGCTCCCGACTGTCAACATTATAGCTTTATATATATATATATATATATATATATATATATATATATATATATATATAAAGAGCCAGCAGTTTTACTAGCAGTGGTACATATCCAAAATACTGCAATCTTAGCTTAACGTTACTGTAGATGAGAATGGCAGAAAATGGCAACCTTGAAAAGGTCTGTAGATAATCATGCAAGCTAAAGCAACACACACTGAAGAATTTATCCAATCCAACTTTATTTGTATAGCACATTAACACTTTCAAAGAAAGGACAAAGTGCTGGACATAGAAAAAATAAAATAATAATAATAATAATAATAATAATAATAATAATAATAATAATAATAATATAAATGGGTAAATATAACAACCAATACAATCAACACTCTAGGTGTCAAAAGCTAAGGAGAAGAGGTAGGTTTTAAGAAGTGATTTTAAACTAGATAGTGTGGAGGCCTGTCTAATGTGCAGGGGCAAACTATTCCACAACCTAGGTGCCCCTACAGCGAAGGCACGCCCCCCCCCCCCCTAAACTTGTATTTAGTTTTTGGGACATTTAGGAGCAGTTGGTCAGCTGACTTGAGCGAGTGTGTGGGCTTGTAGGTGTGTAGCAGCTCTAAAATGTAGGGAGATGAAAGACTATTTAGGGATTTAACAGTCTCGGGGCGAGGACCAGCAAACTGCGAGACAGCCTCATCCATCAGGCTGTGAGGATGCTGAACTCTCTTCCTGCTCACTCACTCAGCACCCTGACCACCCCCCATCCCCCCCCCCAACAAACACAGTAGTGAAAATCTGTATCAGAACACACACAGTACTGGAACCTTTCCAAACGGACTTGCACTACACACTGTGACTTTTAAGAACTTTACGCACTCATTCACTTTACCAGCCTTAAGCTATATACCATATTTGCTGTTATATGGGTTCTATTTATACTGTCATTCCATCTTAATCACCATCAATATTGCACTGTTGTCTTCTGTCTTACGTATGTCTATTGTGTTCTTGTTGTATTGTATTGTGTTCTTGAGTGTCTCCCACTCTTTTATATTATATATCTTATTTCTTTTTATTTATATTTATATATATAGTTCTCCCCCACCACTACTGCACTTTGTTTTTGTCTCATGTATGTCTATTTGTGTCCCTGCTGTATTGTACACATAGTGTCTCCCATTCTCTCTTTTATTATATCTATTATCTGTACTTGCTGTAAAATTTGGGAAAGAGAGTAACATAATTTCAATTCTCTGTATGTCCTGTACATATGCAGTATTGACAATAAAACTACTTGACTTGACTTGAAAAGTAAGTAAAAGGATTTTAAAATGAATCCTAAAATTTATGGACAACCAGTGGAGTGAGGCTAAATGTTACTGAACACAGAGCAATGAGAGAGGTCAACAGAGAATGTTCAGACTGCATTGTTCTCTGTCACTGTCTCGTCCTGTTCTGTGTCTCTCCTCTGTCTCGGTGTTCGTCCTGTCCTCCTGTTTGTCTATTTACCTTTCCCTTGCACATAGCCCTGTGTGTTCCTCCCGTGTCTCCACCTTAGTGTTTTCACCTGTGCTTGCTTGTAGCTCCAACCCCTCGTTACCTGTCCCCAGGTGTTTCCTGCCCCCTTCCTTGTATAGATTGCAACTTTGTTTTCAGTGTCAGCTTGTCTTTTCTTGGGAGTTTCCAGTCTATGTGCATTTCATTGTTTCTATGTTAAAATGTCTCTCATTTTATTTCTGTTTTGTTGTTGGTTTTCGGTTTGTTAATATACTAGTAAATAAGTAAATATACTCGCATTCGCTGGACACCCTTGATGCTGCTGCTACAACCTGACAAAGTCCAGGAAAACAACCAAGTATTCTTAAAAAAAATATGCTCCATATTCATCATTTATCCTCGTTAGCCTTTCTGTATAAATACCTGTCTTTTTGTCATTTTCTTTGCAAAGTATTGCCAACACTTATTTTATCGTATACTGAGTTATGAGAGAAGTCAGCGAAGAATGTCCAGACTACAACCAAGTATTCCTTAAAACAAATGTGCTTCATATCATTTGTCCATTTGCTCCGTTTTAATATGGACCAAAATATTGAACAGTCAGTGGCCTGTCTGTATAAAAACTCTTTTTTGTCGTATTCCTGGCAAAGTATTGCCAACACTCCTTTTGTCGCATACTGAGCCATTTATCCTGACTCTTTTTTTTAGTTATCTGTCTTTGTCTGTTTTGCTTTTCTCTTTGTTGTTTTGCATTTACGCCTCTTTAATGAATTTGTTTGCCTGGTTTGTTTGTACTTGTATTGTTTATTCTACTTTCTGCTTGATCTTGGTTTATGATTCTGATTTTGCTCATGTCTGTTTTGTTTACCTCATTACTAGTGGCTCTCATTCTGTTCTATTAAATATGATTTTAATCTTATTCTCTGTGAGCGCCTGACCAGTTTATTAAGCATTACTCTGTCAAATTCAATTTAAATTAATTGCTTGTTATTGTTTTAGTCGTTGTAAAACTTGTGAAGTCTTGATGTTTGATGCTTCTTGTGATAATGTGCATTTCGGCTGTAGTTCCTACAACTAAGTGAAGCTAAAGTACTGCAAGACTAGGAACGTTTGGAGCAGAAAGCTCTGAAGAACACACAGAGCTTCAGAGACGATGAATATGAATTGGCAGTTGAAAAGCACGTCTAGCAGACTAGACTCTCTCAACCTTCCACTAGAGGAGCCGAGTTTCCCCATAGTGTCATATTTGTGTAGCGTCTCATATTTCTCTGTAAATTCCCAGGACAGATCTACACTAACATCAGTTCAGAGCTTGTTTCTCCTCATAAACAGGCTCAGGTTTCTCTGTTGACTCACTGATTATGACAATCAGCACACAATTACTTAAACAAACAGTTTACACTGGTATTATTTACATTTTTATTTATTTAATACACCACTCCTAGCATGATAGGGAGATAATAAGAAGAGGAAAGTTGTGTATTTAGGTTTATGTTACCTAAAGGTCTGTTTGTCAGTCAGAAAAAGCATAATTTTAGACTAAGTCTACGTTTAACTAGACCAATTGTCCCAACCAATCAGCTGCTAGTCAGCTGTATATCCCCTAGTCACTAATCACTAGTGATTCCACAGCACAAGGTGGGTGAAGACTAGCACATGCCTCCTCGATACATAAGCTCACAGATGCCTCGTGCTGATCGACATCACCCTTTAAAGTGATGTGGGGAAAGAGGGCCATCTACCCACCCAGAGAGAGCAAGGCCAATTGTGCTCTCTCGGGGCTCCGGCAGCTGATGGCAAATTGCATTATCGGAAAGGGTACAAATTGCCGAAGTTGTAACACAGGGTGTTTGCCTTGCCCTAACTTACATCTACTAATTTCTAATAATAAAATTACTAATAAAAAACTGTTGTGTTTCCAACATCTGCATCATCACTCTTATGTTTTATTTAACATGTAGTGCCATTTCCTGTGCCATAGGAAAAAGGGGATGACCTTTAACTCTTAGACCTTTAAGCATCGATTCGATGCTTACAAGAGAATACGAGAAGCTTAATTTACGCCCTGCTCCTTTATTTTTATCTTTGGCTGTCTAGGGACGCCATCTGTCACACAGTGTATACATGACCACCAAAGCTTTCATATGATCCAGTGATTCCACATAAATTGAATATTTTTAATGCCTTATCTGCTCCAGTGGATGAGTCAGTTTGAAAAAAATAAATAAATAATAATAATAATAATAATAATAATAATAATTTAAAAAATGTGGCACATGTGCATGTGTGTATATATGATATGTTGTCCTGGTTTTGCTAATAAACTGGTGAACAACAGGGCTTACTTTACTTTTTTCATTTTCTAATTGTAAATCATTCATTTCTATAAGTCAATGAAAAAAGAATATGCTTTATTTTTAACTTAAAGGGAAAAAAACTTTTCTTTTTGTTTTAAAGGGGACATATTATACTTTTAATACTAGAGGTCTATGGACTACACAAAACATGTTCATTAAGGTCTTTGCTCAAATCACTCTCACAAAGAGATCTTATCAGATCTGCTCTTACTAGTTTTAGTCCCTTTCAGAATCAAACTTTCTATGGCTCTGTTACTTGTGCAAATAAGATATTACTCACTGTGGCATTTATGTGCTGAATGTTTACGTTTACTCAACCACACTTACATTCACAGGAATATTTAGCATATTTTTTACACTATAAGGTGCATGGGATTATAAGGCGCACTATTAAAAAACATTTTCCAAGTGTTGGATGTTAAACTATTCAGATTTCTTTCCTGGAAAACTGTATATTTGGGTGAGTAAAGCGCTTCCATTTACTTACAGTAAACGTAGATTTCCAGATTTCCACTAAGACTGGGTGCAGCAGCATTAATATTAGCAGTTACGCGCTAGTAAATGGCATCTAACAGCTTTACACTGAGGAACCTCGAGTTTTCCAGTAAGCCAGGGCAATATTAGTTTGTGCTTCGTCCGATGTAGCTTGTTTTAACATGGTAAACGCGCAGGCTGCAGGCAGATACACTCTATCTATCTATCTATAATGCTGTTGTAAGTAAATTGGTACTTACATTATTGGAAAATGTATTTGATTAAGTAAAATCACAGTGGACTAAAAATATCCTACCTTAATTACAATGAAAGTAGAGCTTTGGAAACATGTAACACATCCTCGGACACAGTCTACTGTTCAGGTGAGGCTTTCTATTAGATTTTGGAGCATTGCAGTGATATTTTGATTGCATTCAGCATTCAACCAGAGCATACCTGTCATGTTATGGGTTTTGGATTTAAAATTAAAGGGAATTTTCCACTTTTTTTTTTTTTTCAAAAAATACTTCCGCTTTGAGCCATCCCACCATGCTAACCGAGGTTCAGTATCATAGTATCATGATATATAATGTATGTAAAAATTAATATTATTATATTACTTATTATATTATATATATTATATATAGTATTTTTATTTTAACACTATTAGTATAGTCATAAGGAGTATGTATGATATTATACATATGTATATAGTATGCATGAGTATATTTTTTTCTTTTGGCAGGAATGCCCTCTTTTTCCTTGCATTTATCCATCTCTCTGATTTGTTGTTCCAGGGTTGTTCCTGCTGTCGGAACTAACCTTGTGAGGACTGTCGTTTTTACCAGCCTGTTCTAGTGACATTTCAGAAATGTTTTTTTTTTATATTTTATTTTTTATAATGTTATACAGGAAATTTCACAGGAAAATACTGATGATCACGCTCAGAACCCCTCCCCGTCACATCCCCAACTCATGAAGTCCAGCCCTGCCGTGTCCCGACAGGGTATAAAAACAAGCGTATGTGCATGGTGTGTGTCAGAGTGTGAGTGTGCTCTGATCTCAGTGGGCCTGTTTTGGCTTTACTGTAGAGATGAATTATAGATGTGTGTAAACGGCAGTGTGTCACTGTGTATCCACGGCCTGCCTGAGGGAGACACAGGCATGCTTATAGACTGACAGGAAATGGAGTGGGAGGCCTATGACACCCACCAGGTCCCTGATTAGAAAAAAGAAAAGAAAAGAAGGAGAGAATGGAGGGATGGTGGGGTGACAAATGTGCGTCTGCTATATCTGCCCTACTGCAGAGAAATGAAGCTTATCATGAAGACAGTCATCCATCAGCCTCTTCTCCTGCTTTATCTGCCTTCAGAGGCCACACCCACCCACACACACACCACACACACACACGCACACACCACAAGCTCAGAAGCAGGGAGATACCTCAAATTTATCAACTGATGACAGCATCTCTCTCTCTCTCTCTGTCCTCATTTCTCTCCTGTCTCCTTTTTGTCTCGTTTTCTTTCTCTTTCTCACTGCCTCTCTCTATCCGTAGCTCTCTCTCTCTCTCACACACATTCTATCTCTCTTTCCCCTTGTACTATGTTCTTTATCTTTACCTTCATCCATATCTATCCCATATATTTTTCTCTCTTCCTCCTCTTTTAGCTCTCACTCTGCATACCTCATCCCCCTCTCACTCCCTCTCCTTTCTCTCCCCATTTTATTATTCCCTGCTTCTCTCTCTCTCTCTCTCTCTCTCTCTATGTATTTCCCCATCTCTGTCTCTTCTCTGCGTTTCCCTCCACCTTTCTCTATCCCTCCATTTTTCATCCCTTTCTTTTATCCCATCTCATTCTCTTTTTTCAGATGTACAATTGCCTGTTTTTACTTTCTTTCCTCTCCTTCTATCTATTTATCTTTACAGTTCTCTCTTATTACCATTCTCACCTTTTTTTTCTTATCTCTTCATCTTTTTATGTCTCTCGTTCTGTATCTCTCTCTTTCGCTGTCTCCCTCACTGTGTCTCACTAATTTCTCTTTCACTTCTTCCCTCTTTTCATCTTTACCTCTCTCTCATTCACATTCTACTATCTTCGTCTCTCTCTTTTTCTTACCCTATTTCCCTGCTTCTTTCTATTTCCCCTTCTCTGTCTCTAGCCTTTCCTTTTATCTTCCTCTATCCCTCCATCCCTCCTTTCTTTTATTATCTCATCTCATTCTTTTTTGTAGAGTTGCCTGTCTTTTACATTCTTTCCTTTTCTTTCCTCTCCTCTCATCTCCTTCTATCTTTCTTTACAGTTCTATAATATTACCATTCTTTCTTCCTTCTTCTTTTGTCTCTTTCACTTTTACTTGTTCACATACACTCTCTCCCTCCCTTTGTACTATGTTCTTATCTTTGTCTATCTCTTTCTCTCTTTCCCTTTGTATCTCTCTTTCTCTGTCCCCCACTATGTCTAACTCTTTTCCCTCTCTCCTCATCTTTACCTCTCTCTCTTATTCACAATCCATAACTCTGTCTCTCACCACCTTCTACTAGGCTCTCTCTATTTATCTCTTCATCCATCTCTTTCTCACTCCACACCCCTTCTTTCTCTCTCTTCCCATTTCTTCTCTCCCCTTTTACCTCGTCTCTGTTTACCTCTCTCTCTACACATATCCCATCTCTCATTTGCTCTCATTTTTCCTAAATCTCTCTCCATTCGGTTTTCTGTCTCTCTTTCTATTCCCCGATTTCCTTGCCTCTCTCTATCTCCTGTTCTATCTCTAGATCTTCCCTTTCTCTTTCTCTATCCCTCAATCTCTCTTTATGCCTTTCTTTTATTATCTCATCCTCTATCTCTACATTTCTTTTTTCCAAATCCCGCTACCCCATTTCCACCTCTCTTCATCTTTAGCTCTCCCTCTTCCACTCCTTCTTACACATTCTATCTCTCAGTCTCTCTTTCCTTCTATTATTCTCTTACTATATGTGTCCATATTTTTCCTTATCTCTGTATCCATCTCTCTCCCTCTGTATTTCTGTCTATTTCACTCTCTCTCTCATTTCCCTCTCACTTCCTCTCTCCCTTCATCTTTACCTTTCCCTATTTAACATTCCATCTCTCTGCCTCTCACCACCTTCTACTAGGTTCTCTCTCTCTTTATCTCTCTGTAAACTACTCTCTCTCTTTCTATCTCTCTCTTACCTCATACCAACCTCTCTCTGTACACCCCTCACTCCCATCCCTCTCTCTTTCTTCATTCCCCTCCCTTCTCTCTAATCTGCACTCTTTCCCCCCACCTCTCTGCCCACCTCTCACTCTAAATATCCCATCCCTCTCTCACCTCTCTCTCCTGTCTCTCTTTGTCTTTTTTCCTGCCTCTCTCTATCCCTCCATCTTTTCCTTTCTTTTATTATTTTTTCTGAAGAGTTGCCTGCCTCTCTTATTTCACACTCTACATCTCTTCTCCCTCTATCTATCTCTCTCTCATATCTCTTTCCCCCATTTTGCTCTTTCCCCCCCATTTTTCTTCTCCCTCTTCCACTCCATCTTCCACATTCTATCTCTCTGGCTCTTTTCCTTATCTCTGTATCCATCTCTTTCTCTGTATCTCTCTTCTTTCTGTCTACTTCACTCTTTCTCTCGTTTCCCTCTCCCTTCCTTCCTTACTTCATCTTTACCTTTCCCTCATTCGCATTCCATCTCTCTGCCTCTCACCACCTTCTACTAGGTTCTCTCTCTCTCTCTTACTCCATATTCCATCCCAACTCTCTTTCTCTCTCTCTTCCCATTTCATTCTCCCCCCCTCTTTGCCTATTTCCATGCCTCTCTCTATCCTCTATCTCAGTCTTTTCCTCTTATCCCTCCATCTTTCCCTTTCTTTTATTCTTTTTTGTAGAGTTGCCTGTCTCTCTCGTTCTTTCTCTCTTGTTCTCTGCTTTTTTCTCTACATTTCTTCTCTCTCTCCCTCTATCTGTCTATCTCCCTCAATATCCTAATTTTTCCCCTCATTTTTCCTCTTACCCCAATTTTTCTTTTCTCTCTCTCTGTTTCTCTGTCCTTTCTGTCTCTTTCACTGTCACTTTGACTCTCTCTCATTTCCCTCTCAATTCATCTTTTACATCCGTCTCATTTACATTCCATCTCTTCGCCACCTTCTACTAGTCTCTCTCTCTCTCTCTCTCTCTCTTTTTCTTACCCCTTCATCCCACCCCTGCATTGTGTGTGTATATGTGTGTATGTGTGTGTGGCCTTCAGCCTTCAAGGGCTCAAACCTCCAGCCCCCTGTGAAGCGTTTCTGAGGGGCTGTGTTTGTGAAGCGGTGTGGGGGGGCGGGGCAGAACGTTAGGGGGGCTGAACGTGCTCTCTTGCACTTTTTTTGTCGTGGTTAAACGAAACCAAAATGAATTTGCATAACGCTGACTCTCTAGGAAAGCAGGGGAAATGGAATGTGTGTGGTGATGGTAAGCAAGCCCCTGAGAGGAATAGGACTATTTATGAATATCACAGGGTCTCTCTCTCTCTTTGTGAATGTATGTGTGTGTGTGTGTGTGTGTGTGTGTGTGTGTGTGTGTGTGAATATAGAAGAAGTGTAAGCTGATTGATTTTGAAGCAGCCGAGCAGAGCATACCTTTGGGACTAGCGTTCAGAACAGGATATTAGTTAGAGGAAAGAGACACCAGTGTAACACACACACACACACACTCCAGAGTGCACTGATGGAAGCAGGCCCATGCTGACAGTAATAACCTTCTCGTAATGTATTTTATCTCAGCGGGTCATTTTGAACTTTCACGTTAGATGCTGATTTATTCATTTCCCCAACATCTTCCCTCCTCTCCATCCATCTCATCCACTTACACTGTGGCTTCAATTACACATCCATCGATCTGATCTGTCCATCCTCACCTCCAAATCCAGCGCTCTTTCCCACGTGCTCCAACCTCTCCTGAAGCTGCGCTGCGTGGACTCAACCCAGAATAATCACAATCCTCCTGGGCAGAGGATCAGCCAGGCAACAGAGTGTGTCTGCAGGCAGAGAGAGAACGAGAGAGAGAGAGAGGGAGAGAAAAGGGGGAGGGGGAGTGAAAGGAGAGAGAGAATGAGAGATGGAAGCAAAGAGAAAGAGGGATGGAAGAGTGACATTGAGAGAATAAAATAGAAAGAGACAGACAGACAGTGGAGAGTCACAGACAGGGAGAGAGAGATTGAGCAGATAGGGAGAAAGACAGAAAGATGGTAGAAGAGACATAAGAAAAGAGAGGGAATGGGGAAAGGGGAAAAGTGAAAGAAAGGGGGATGGAAGGGGTGAGAGAGAAACAGAGTAGGTGAGAGAGATTGAGAGAATGACATTGAGATTATATATTAGATAGATTAGATATATATTTTAATACACTTAATACACTACATTTTACTGAGCATGTGCACATGCACACACATGTACAAACAGACGGACAGGAATGACTGACCGACACAGTCACAGAGAATTGGGCACACACATGTCCATGTTAGCCCTGAGGCTGAATTAGCGCTGATGTGCTATCGACTATGCTAAATCAGATCCTGCATGATGAGGAAGGTTAGTATTAAATTAGCAATGGCTCTTATTTTACTCAGAGAACACACTCATTGAACTGCACTTACACAGCAGTGTTAAGAGAACAACATGAAAAAACAGTGTGTGTGTGTGTGTGTGTGTGTGTGTGTGTGTGTGAACAGGGTGGGCTTGAGAGTTGATGGTCTCAGCAGACAGAGCGAGAGCACATGCTGCCTGCCCTTCTTTCAAAGGCCATAGAGTGTGTTAGCACAGTGAGTGTGTCATAACCCCAGTTTAAGAGAAAGGTGATTGAGGTGGGATGATTTAGTGTGTGTGCGGTGTGTGTGTGTGTGTGTGTATGTGAGAGTGAGACAGGATTCCTAGAAAGCCAAGGGAGTGGAAGCCCAGTTTTCAACTGTGTGATTCTGTGTGTGTGTGTGTGTAGTTTTCAGGCATGGCTGCTTGCCAGCTGCAGTGCTGCCACACTACTCTATTGTGTTTTATGACGCAGTATAAAGAGTCTCTTAGCCCCGAGGGGGGGTGGGGGGGGGATACGGATGTTTTTCTGGTGATCTGTTTAAATCCTGTGTCTTTTTCTTCCATGATGTGTCTCTCATGCATCTTCTTCCTCAACCTCTCTCCACACTTCACTTCACTGTCTTTCACCATTCCTCAAACTGCTCCTCAAGACAACCCGCTGTTCATATACTGGGGTTGGACAATGAAACTGAAACACCTGGTTTTAGACCACAATAATTTATTGTCCCGACGGACAGTTCTGGTGGAAACAGGAGAGTTGAGGTGCACATTGAATTCTGCCGTGATTTGAGCAGCCATGGTTTTATGTTTTTTTAATACAACCCGGGTAAGCACCCGAACATCCCTTTCAGATAGCTTCCACTTACAGCGTCCACAGTTAATCCTTCTGGATGTGGTTTGTTCTTCTTGGTGATACGCTGATATTACCCTGGATACCATGGCTCTTGATACATCACAAAGACTTGCTGTCTTGGTCACAGATGCGCCAGCAAGACGTGCACCAACACTCTGTCCTCTTTTGAACTCTGGTATGTCACCCATAATGTTGTGTGCATTGCAATATTTTGAGCAAAACTGTGTATTTATCCTGCTAATTGAATCTACACACTCTGCTCTTACTGGTGCAATGTGCAATTAATGAAGATTTAATTAAACCACCAGGCTGGTCCAATTTAGCCATGAAACTTCTCTCATAAAAATTACAGGTGTTTCAGTTTCATCGTCCAATCCCTTGTACCTTCACACTGATGGACGACAGAGGTATGACCTGGTATTATGAGCTGAAACAATATTAAAGTGACAGTGTATAATTTTTAAGGATGTAAAGAACTCTACTGAGAATGTGAAATTCTCTACTGCACTGAGCATGCAGTAGATTATGTTCATAACGTGCATTGTGGTTGGGGGTGGGCTCTAAAATAATATCACGATATCTTGTGGTATTTTTGCGATAACGATACTCTTGGCGATATGACAAAACACTGAATTAAAAAATAATTTCAAGAATGTACTACTGCATCAGAATGAATATTTACCCTTTGAACTCTAGGCTGTTTTGGTGTGTTTTTTCTTTGTTTTTATCAGTTTCCTCTATCAGGTCTTATAACACAGTAATTATATCAGACAGTCACATACCCTGAACTCTTTTACTCCAGAAGACATATGGCTGCTCAAAAATATAATCATTTAAAATGTAAAAGGAAGCAGAATTGTTATATTTTCATGGAACTGATCATGTTTTGGTCATTTAAACAGGGAGGTGAGAACTTAGAAAATACACAAGACAGTTCATTAAATAGACTGTTTCTAAACACAGTACATTAAGGTAGTTCTGTAGGCTTTGCCATCCTGAAAATAAATCAGTATAAGTCGACTGATAAGCTGAAACAAATAGGAAGGATAGAGGAACAGATTTTAAAATAAATTCATTGGAAATGTATGAATTCCAGCTGTTGCTAAAAATTCTATCTTAATTTTCATGTTTAAATAAATTTCCACATAATTAATAATCAATTTGCAATCTGTTCCCCTATCCTAACTATTCATTTGTGCTCATCGGTTAACTTATTGTAACTAAATTTATGTTAATGGGGTTAAAATAGTTATTTCTTTGCACGGGCAGTTCAATGCCCCTATTGCTAACATTGTAAGCCTGTTAGGAGCAGCGGTTAAAAGCGCTCTTCTTTGGAAAGTTGAGAGTAAAAGGAGGTGGGATATTTAAGAATATAAGTTCAAACTTGTTATCATGTCTTACTACACCCCTTTTTCTTCTTTAATGGTTTCAAAACATTACAGTTATCTGCAATTGCCTCCTAAAGTCCAACTGACAACTTTTATAGAGATGCAGATTTCATTTTTCAGCAGGACTTGGCACACTGCCCACACTCCCAAAAAGTACCAATTGGTCTTATATAATATTCTAATTTTCTGACTAATGACACTCACTTTTGTTTTTGTTTTTTTTACTGGCTGTAAGTCATAATAAATAACAGTAAAATAAATGCTTAAAATAGATCTATCTGTGTGTAATACATCTTTATAAAATATAAGTTTCACATTTTTTACTGAATTACTAAAATTAAGTAAAGTATTTTCAATGACCAACCATTTTTTTAGTTGCACTAGTACATTAAAGTTGATATTTGTTCGCATAACAATAACAAACAGTCTGCTTTATTTAGTGATTAAAACCATATAAATCCACAGAGCCCCTAAAGGGATGTGGTGTATTATTTTCCCAGGTAAATGAGACACAGTACTCAGAGTGTATTTTTCCAGGTTAAAGGGACTTGGTTTATTTTTAGATGCCATCTCAAAAGAGAAAGAAAAACAAGCTGCAGGGGCTCTGTATTATTTATTAGAGGATAAAGGGATTAATGAGTTGCAGGATACAGGCTTTGTGATTCTTTGTGATGGAGTGATGAAGGGTGGGTGCAGCTGTCATTAATAGTAGTTGCATGGTAAATATATGGTCAATATTTGTATATGATATAATTCATACATTTGTTGCTAATAAAGACCTTATAATCAATATGTGAGGCTGAGTTCTATTTCTTAGGAAAGAAATTTACCATCAGCTACTTTTCTTAACCCTTAGAACCATACAGGCGGATTTTCTTTGTTCTCAGCTTAATTACTCAGGAATCCCTTCATACATAAACATAATCCATATATGGTTAAAAAGGGCGGTACTTACTCTTTCCAAAAATGACATGACATCCCAGTGCGGTAAAGCTAAATCTACAAGAAACCCATTGAGAAAAACACCTAAAAAAGTGAATCTCCTTCCCCAACCAATATTATTTACCTTTAGTGCTTCAAACATATTTATATGATGTTTCAAACCAAATAATATCAGTAAATGACTCAAAAGTTTCCACAGAAAAAGTGTGGAACTACCTGCTTTACTCAAACTAAAGCTCGGTATGCTGCGCACTACTTTATATAGTTTTTATTTTACTTACACATTAAGTTATTTTGCACTAAACATTTTTTTTATTTAGACTAAAAAGTTTACATTTTTGTATATAGTTTTCTTTGTGTGTCCTGATTAAAATACTGAAAGTCACAGGCTGCTCTGAGTGTCAGGTGGTTTTTAATAATCTACATGTATCCTAGAGGTGTGATTATCAAGAAAAATAAATCCGCCTGATGATCTCCATGTATTTTATCAAAGTAATAAATCATGTAATAAACTATCATCAATATTCTTATGTTTTCAACTCATAAACACTCTAGTCTAACTAATTTTTGAAAAGATATCTTAGGTGTGAATGTATTTAAAGTCTATACATTCAAAAATAAGTAACAAAAAAAAAGGGGCTTGGTAAAATTTTGACCAAAATATGGTCAGTTCCAGGAAAATATAACAATTCTGCTTCTTTTTACATTTTAAATGATTATATTTTTGAGCAGCCATATGGCGTCTGGAGTAAAAGAGATCAGGGCATGTGACTGTCCGATATAATTACTGTGTTATAAGACCTGAAAGAGGAAAGAAAAAGAAAAAACACACCAAAACCTAGCCTAGAGTTCAAAGGGTTAAGCAACAACCAAGGAACAGTTTTTTTTTTTTTTTTTAACAGATGAACTCGAGTAAACGTTTGTGGGTTAAGTAAACACATTAATATGAAACACTATACACAGGCTAATGGCTAGAAGCATCCATTCATTTGTATTTACAATAACCAGCTAACAGTATATATGTTATATGATACTAGCATGTCCAATTAGAATATATCATCGCTGTCCAATGACAAACAGGTACCTCCAAAACACCAACTTTACATAAGAGAGATATATAACCTTCTCAACTTTCAGTGGAAATCAGTGTTAAAAGAGCTTATTTCAGGTTATTTAGGAGATTTTTTATTGATCCATTCATCAGACATTTTGACACAGTGTAAGTGTTCAAATGTTGTGAACTAAAAATCATCAAAAATGGAGATACTCGTTTTTCCTTGAACAGTGAACAGTTTGTATAGGGAAACAAAATATTTTGTTTGCTGTCACATATTATGTGCATATAAAATGAGACCTAAAACACTTAACATACTGTACACACAGCTCTGGAAAAAAATAGAGGCCACTTAATAATGATGAGTTTCTTTGATTTTACCAAGTTGAAAACCTCAGGAATATAATCAAGAGGACGCTAGATGATCATAAGCCAACAAATCAAGCTGAATTGCTTGAATTTTTGCACCAGGAGTTGCATAAAGTTATACAAAAGCAGTGTGTAAGACTGGTGGAGGAGAACATGCCAAGATGCACGAAAATTGTGATTAAAAACCAGGGTTATTACACCAAATATGAATTTCTAAACTCTTAATATGAGTGTGAACATGACCTTGTTTCTTTGCATTATTTGAGGTCTAAAAGCTATTTTATTTGTTTTTTTCAGCCTTTTCTCATTTTCTGTAAATAAATGCTCATAATGACAATATTGTTATTTACAATTTGGGAGAGATGATGTCTGTAGTTTATAGAATAAAACAATAACGTTAATTTTACTCAAACATTTACCTATAAAAAGCAAAATCAGAGAAACTGATTCAGAAACTGAAGTAAATCTCTTAACTTTTTACTTTTTCCAGAGCTGTATGTCCCACCTGGCCAAACACATCAATGCTTAATTGTTAGTACTTTAATCAAGAATTAAGCTCTATAAAAATACTTCAGGTGAGCATCTCTTTTCTATATATTATTCTACACAATTCTTCTGTCATATATATTTTTTTACTTTACTGTTTTTGTGAGAATATTTTTGTTCACTCCAATGTACATATATCTGTTGCACTGACTTGTTTGGAGAAAAATAAAAATACAGCAGTATGTGTGTGTGTGTGCATCTGTAAATATTTCTATGCATGTGAATAATCTGAACTATTTACTAAAGTTTACTATTTTACTTTTATAGTAAAGCTTACTAAAGATGAGAGTGCTTTTCATTATGCCCAAATTTTTTGTCGTTTAGAGAAAAATATGTTAATATGAATAATTGTGTGCTATTTGGTGTAAAAGTTTGATCATTTTAATAATAGTTTTGTAGTTTTGGTTGCAGTGCTTCATTTTGCAGGATATATGAGGTTTGAGTTTGAGTTTGAGTTTGTGCTTTTGTGAATTAAGTATTTTTTTTATAAAGTTTAATAAACTCCTGAAGACAGAGCTCTTCAAAGAGCACTTACTCTCCTAACACCTCTAACACACTAACTACGTCTTACCTCATCTTCGTCTTCCCCTCCTTCACTTCTCTATCCCATTATTTCCCTTCCACCTCCTTTAAGCCCTATCTAAAGATGTGTTTAACTTCTATTATTTTTGTACTTCACTATTGTAAGTCACTTTGGACAAAAGCGTCTGCCTAATGTAATGTAATGTAATGTAATGTGAAAACCTAGTTTAACCTAGTTTAGTTAGTCTAGTTTACAAAATTTTGTTTTAGCAATTAGAAAAAAAAACTAAAGTCAGTGTTTAAACAAGATTTTAATAATATTAACCTTTTTTTTTGCAAGTTGTGGTTTATAATGACCAATCAATTTTATGCCACATCTTTTTTTTCTTAACTGATGTAAAATGTAATCAGTGTAATTAAGAACACTGGCCGATTTAAGCGCTTCTGTTCCTCGGCTCACAGCTTCAGTATTTCATTGTAAGGCTGACATTTGCATGGAATTGCTCCGTCCCTTCGAGGCACGCGCTACTAATGTCACTCCACAGATATCGGCTATGTGCTCAGTGATGTATGACTGGGAGAAAAGCGGGAAAAACTTGGGGCGTAGAGCGAGAGCCCGGCCCCTGCGAGGCAGAGCAGCTGAACAGAATGAAGTGTCATGTCTGTGAGTATTAGTTTGATGCAGAGCTTGCATTTCTCTTATTGCACATATTTTTTTTCTCTTTTACAAGTAAATGCAGCAGAATGATGCAGTGCAGGGTGGCCTACGAGACTGACGTTAAGATGCCTATGCAAAAAGACCTCAGAAATATGACCTCAGCAAAACTGAAATAAGTTTTTTTTGCGAGCTATCTAGAACATCTTTTTTTTTCCATGTTCAAACACTTTGACGTGTTTTTAATACGTTACACAGTTACACAGTAACCTCCACCTATAACACCTTTAGTTTCTGTCTTGCTTTCTGGTTCTTGCTGTTTTCCTTGTTTTGTTTTCCTACTCCATGTGCTTTGCAAGCACGTGGTCCTGTCTCCACCCTAGCCCCGCCCTAGCCATTAGTGCCGTCACCCTGTGTCTTGTTTGTAGACCAGGCCTCCTCATTTCCAAACCTCACCCTACTTGTTTATAAAAAAGCCCATTGTGGGGGCGCCCAGCAGTCTAAAGAGCTGCCACTATGAGCGGGAGGTCGCAGGTTCGAACCCCCGCTCATGCAGCTTCGCCATCAAGCTGCTGGCGCTCAGAGGGAGCAAAATTGGCCCTGCTCCCTCCGGGTGGGTAGATGGCGTTCTCTCCTCACATCACTCTTACGGTGATGTCTGCAGCACAGGGCGTCTGTGAGCTTCTGTATCAGAACAGAGTAGCTGCGCTTTCCTCCGAGCGCGCTGGATGCTCGGTAATGCTGCATCAGCAGCAGTTTGAAAAGAAGCGGTGGCTGGCTTCACATGTATCAGAGGAGGCATGTGCTAGTCTTCACCCTCCTGGTGTGTTGGGGAATCAGTAGTGATAGGGGGAGTCCTAATGAGTGGGTTGAGTAATTGGCCGTGTAAATTGGGGAGAAAATGGGAAAAAAAATTTAAATAAAATTATTAAAAAATTAAAATGATCTTAATCATTCTTACTTAGAATGTGTACCTTATTTTAAGTCATTTGAACTCAAAATAAGCACAATCAAGCAGCAATCAAGTTATTCTGATTCTTGTGTCCAAAAACAGTGACTTTTTTTGCTTGATTTAGGTGTTACTTCACTCATTTTGAGACTTTGCCATTGCTTTTTGTATGAAATCTTACTAAGAAAAATTTCCATTCGCAGAGTTTTTTGCTAAATATACATATATTTGTCTTAATTTGCATATATTTTGTCTAGTTTTTGCCAACTGATTCAGTGTTGTGAAACCACTTTCTGGTTTACATCTGAGGCACTTTCTTGTATTTTCTGCTATGTTTTGAATTGCATTGTGCATTGGTTCATCCAGTGAGATAAGCTATGAGGAAACGAGGCTGCAGCTTGCACCATCAACTGCAGTATGCTGGAAAAGATTGTATTTATTATATAATCGTATTTGAGCCCGAGCCTCAGAAGTATTTATGTATCTTCTTATTAGAGAATTTGCTCCTTCCTTCTGTGTGCTTGAAATTGCTGTGGTCCTCAGGGTCAGCAGTGCATTTCCCTTCATTTGAGATGATCAATGGAGCAGCATTAGACTGAACTGCTCCTCACAGGCGTTTACGGCTCTGCCTCTGGCAGTAATGAGTTATGTACTCGCGCTCTTTATATTATAATTGAACGTAGAGATGAAAATCAGCATCACACAATGGTGGTATTCACCAACCATAGCTGGAAATGACTGCCAATGTCAGTGTTGATTATGTAACAGTGGAAGAAACCCACCAGGTATTTTGATGTTTAATTGCCTAGGAAAGAGTACCTAACTGAGCTTAACTGAATGATAAGGTTTTTCAATATGCCAAACATTTTAAAACAGTTTAGTACTTTGAGAAACAGTTCAACCAGAAGGTCTTTAAATATTTCAATATAATTTAATTTTCAGTCAAATTAGCCATTACATTACAAGATCCAGAAGATATCTCTATGGTATATGATAATACTTGTGAAAGGAAGATTAATGTTGAGTCTAGCCCTCAACATTAATGAAAATGCTTGGAATAGTTTAACAAAAGCTGGACTGTTGGATGTGTTGGAAAATCCCCTTTGAATTTTTCTGATAAATTAAAAGGGAGTTTTAAGAACGGAACACATTTTTTCGAAATTAATTCTAAAAAAAACACACTATTACAAATATAGAGGGAAGTTAACCTTCACTTTAAAGATCTTTCCACATGTTTTATACAGTTTTCTTTATGCAGTGCTGCCTGGTTAAGTTTAATGATTCATATTTTAGCCATTTAAGCAACCCTGACATGTCACAGATTCCACCCTAAGACGAAGTCTGTTGTTTAATCCTGCTGTGCACTCTCTGAGGTTATCAAACTGCAGACCGAAATGCTGTTTTAGTCAGCTGATCTAGTGTGTGAGGCTTAAGTGCGTGTTGACGGGCGACATCACAATAAGGGGATCATTCAAACGCCCAAACTCATAAAAGAATACGATTCCTGACAACTACGTTTTTTTTTTTTTTACAGAAAATGGATGGATGTATTTTTCGAGACCCAAAAACACACACAAGGTATGTTTTGCATAATATGCTCTTTTTTGTGTTCTGATAATGACCCGAGTGCATTGAAAATAGAAAAAGACAGCAGTTATACATTAGAATTCAGGTCTTTTTGGCCTCTTGTGTAAAACGAGTGGGCATGTGTGGATTTGTACATCAAAACGTGAGGCATCCCACAGCGGTGACCTAATCAGTGGCGTTTAATTTCTCAGCTTTTCTCGCTGTTTAAGCAATTTAATTTAATGTTTCCGTTCATTGAATGCTTAAACACACACGCGCGTACACGCGGAGTGCTTTAATTAGGGGTTGCTAGGACACAGGAATGTTGATTGTGTGAGATTATTCAAGCTGGATGAGCTACAGCGAGCGTCAGACGAGGCTATCGCGTGCGAGAGCAGTCTGAGGCCTCCTCCCGCGAGAGCTCGCCTTTTACACACACTCTAACTTTTAACTGCTGTCTGGGTCAAGCTGCAGCTTTCTTAGACTGAGCAGCACAGAACTCTCTCTCATTTTCTCTCTCTCTCACACACACACACTGGCTCATAGCACAAGAAATACTTGTATCCTGACATTTAGAACATAATTAAAGGAGAGAAGGAAATGATCCTACAGAGGTCATCCACTCATTACAACCAGGAAGTCTCTCTCTCTCTCTCTCTCTCTCTCTTTTACAGACACACACTTTCTGTATGGCAACTGAATGAATGATTTTACTCACACACTCCCCCGAGACACCATTCATCATATTCAAACTGAGTTCATTGGCCGTTCCTCTTAAATCATATACAGAACAAGGTTTAAATTAACATTTTATAGCATGCAAAAAAATATATATACACAATACTCACACCTTATAAAAATAAAATATAAAAATTACTTTGTGTTTTTAGTTGGCCTAATTTAAGTTCTATGAAATGTGTATTGTATGTTTTAGGATCAACTAAAAGAATTTAGTAATCTCTATTATTACAGGACCCACCTGTGCTCGGGGCCCCCTCCCCTACACCACACTGTAAAACATGTGCTGTGAAATTTACAGTAAGTAACTGTCAGTAATTGACAAGTAACTTACTGTGAAATAAAATCACAGTAATTAACTGGCAGTAGTTAAAACTGTTATTTACTGTGAACCAATAGCAAATCACAGTAACCAACTGGCAAAAACTTAACCGTAAGTTACTGTAAAACCAAAAATCACTGTTTAAAAAAACACTGGAAGCAGCTGAATAGTAAATTAGTCTGTAAAAATGTTTCATGAATACTGTTATTTTGTGTATAGTTGTATTGACCAGACTTTACAAAAAATAACTATGTGTACTGTGTTTTTATTTGCATTAGTGTTTTCACAACAGAATGATACCTTACTGCTTTATTTTACAGTCTGTATTAAATCACTGTTGAACTTAAGCATTTCTTTAAAGCCATGTACTGCATGACATTGAACATGAACATTTATTGTTCAACAAAATCTGCAGAGACAGTATGAGACAGTTCTTCAGTATGTGAATATCAACAGGTTAATCTAGTTAGTGTGCATGCCAAATTCTGCAGTCCTTATAAAAGAAATGACGCATGTTTTCTGCTTTACAGTTCTTCCAGTTTTCTGGCTTGTCTTTAACTTTTTACTGCACTTGCTGGAGTCAGGATGCATTCTGACAAGAAACCAAACGGCAATGAAAATGAAGGTTAATATACCAATACTGGTATTATTTGGTTAATAACCAAACTGGTTTGTTAATGAGATGCTCTCAGGGCAAGTCAAAGTTTTATAAAGTTAGTTGAGAGACAGCATTGTGCTATGTGATACTTACATGGAATGGTGGCTTTAGTGCTGCTCCATTTTTTAAACTTCTTCTTCTTTTTTTTCTTCAGGTTGTAGATCGGTTGAATTCGAAATGAATCCAAATGACTACTGCCCCCTTTTGATTGTCTATTAGTGGATTATTACAGAGAATTACTGTGATTTTCTACAGTATACTTCTGTGGATTACACAACATTTTTTTTTTACAGTGCAGTGCTTTAACCTGATTTATTATCCAAATAGTTGCAGTAGTCCAGAATACAGAACCTTTTTTTTTGTATTTACTTTCGTACATCTGCTCTATGTTTTTGGAGCGCAGCCACTTGAGTCGACAATTTCTCTAGATGTAAAATGCTGTCATTCTTGACCCTGTGTGACCAGTAGTCAGTCATGTAGTGTGAAAGACACAACAACTGAAAGCATAACCCCTTTATGTAATGTGACAACTTAACAAGTTGTGTAATTTGAACCTGACATGATGCATTTGTGTTTTCTGCAGAGCACTGATTACTCATTACTGTTATTTGCTGCTGTTCTGCTGCTTCTTATAGTAAATTACTTCACATGGTTAAGCCAGGACCCTGTTCTCTTTGGCTGCTTGCATGACAGGTTTGTTGATTCCAAGCCAGCAAGATAATGAAGCCAGAACAATAACAAGAAATGGACAGAACTGTTGGCGACAGTGTAAAAGTGCTAGCAGAAACCAGGAAGTAGAAATATTGTCTTTTTGAGAAAGGCAGCATTGGCACTATCTGTACTTTAATACCCTGTTCAATTCACAAAGGCACTGAGCAGAGGCAGAAAAGTGTCTGTGCTGGAAAGGCATAATTTGAAGTGGCATGCTGAGAGCTGGGGGAGTCCAGAGGGACGCAGAGTCTGAGACACAAAGAACTAAAGACCCAGGAGGGCACGGCAGGGCCGCGGCTGCAGGACCCACAGAGCCAGGAGTCAAAGAACGCCTAGCAGAGGCGGCCGAGGAAACACGAGTATCTGTAATTACTAGAGGCACATTTACAGTGTCACTAGTGGTCACTGTATAGGAGGACAGGAAGTAGGGGCTCAACTGTACATGTTAAATGAGCCAGGCTTCAACGGCTCTTTCTCTGAGGGCGTCTGGGATGATGGCTGACCAAACAGGAGCTGATCTTTTTTCTTACTGTCTCAAAAGTTTCTTATATCCTTCGTTTCTCTCGTTTTACTCTGTGTCGCTTTTGAGGACACTGGACTGCATCTTCTCTGATGGACTTAAGAGGTACCAAACACCAGTTCTGTAGAGCTAGTAGAGCAGTTAACCTTATCTTACTGCTTGTCTAAATTTAAGGGTGCTTTTACACATATCTTGATGGGTCTGAACCAAAAAAGCCAGTGTAAAAGGTGCCTATAACCTAAAAAAAAAAAAAACTAGTATTGGTCCAGACCATCTGAACCATCTAGAAACCAAACCAAACCAAGCAAAATGTTTAGAATGTACGGAAAACCCTGGTGTGGACTCTAGTTTGGACATTCAAGTGGGGAACACTAAGACCTAGGACTGTGAAGTGGAATGATAATGAAACAGGGTTTTCACAACTTTATTTAAATGAAATCAATTAGTTAATAGAGTCTAGCTGTGTCTAATTCAGCTGTTCTGTGGTTCTGTGGTTTGTTAGGGAACACTAGTGAACAAACAGCATCATGAAGACCAAGGAGCTCACCAGACAGGTCAGATATTGTAGTTTTAGAGAAGTTTAAAGCAGGGTTAGGTTACAGAAACATTTCACAATTTGTGAGCACTGTACAATCAATCATCCAAATATGAAAAAGTATTCTACTATTCAACTGCAAACCTACCAAAACAAACCATGGCTATCCACACAAATTAACAAATCGAACAAGAACAGCACTGGTCAGAGAAGCCGCCAAAAGGCCCATGGTTACTGTGGAGGAGCTGTGGAGAAATCCACAGCTCAGGTTGGAGAATCCATTGGAGTCCATTCCTTATCTATAAGCCATGCATTCCACAACTTTATGGTCTTTATGGAAGAGTTATTACATTACATTACTAAAAGAAAGACATATGAAGTGCTTTTTTTAAGTTTTACACACAGCAAACAGGTGCTGTTGGCATATGAGACCTAAGTTGATCTTTTTGGCCTGAATGCAAAGCGAAAATTAGTAAAAGCAAAACTGCTCATCACCCTGAACACACCATCTCCACTGTGAAACATGGTGGTGGCAGCATCATGCTGTGGGGAGGCTTTTCTTAAGAAGGGACAGGGAAGCTAGTCAAAGTTGATGGGAAGACGGATCGAGAAAATGCAGAAGTGGAAGTGCTACTTTTTTTATTATTTTATTTTAAATTTGTTAAACAGTTTAACCCTTGTGTGGTGTTCGTTTTCATTTTTCATCAAATGATACTAAAAAAATATTTTTTCTAACTCAAACTCATTGGCATTGGCTCATTTTTTGTGAAAAACATATATCAAACACATTTTCAATAAACACACACTGTACACCCCCCCCCCCCCAACCATTTATATTACATTGGCCAAGGGCTAATAAGCATTGCTTCATTTGTAAATTTGAAACTAAACAAATTTTCTACTCATATCTTGAGTTTAATTCATTTTCTTTTACATTTTATTAAAAAACTAATAAAAAAAGAGCAGCACTTTTTGAAAGAAATGTAACATAAGAAAGGTAAAGGGCAAATATTAACTATGTAAGCTGTTTATATTGCTTGCAATTTAGGTGAAGCAAGCATGTGCAAAGCATTTTAATGTAAAGTTGCTTAATTTTGCTGAATTAAATACAAGTAACAAAGTAAACGAGTAACAAAATATGAACACCACACAAGGGTTAAGGGGTATGAATACTATAGTAAGCCATTGTAGCCTATAGGCCTAGGGAGAGCCATTATAGATACAAGGTTGGCTAACAATTCAGTGTGTGTGTGTGTGTGAGTGTTATCATGTGTGGATGGTTATGGTTGTTCGGTAGCACTTGTCTTCACCTCCGTTTCCATCAAGGCATCAAATGAGTGGAACATGTCACTGCGAACTCCTCCATCTGGCTCCTCTCACAGAATCAATACTACTTTCCTTGTCTAGTGTGTATACACACACACACACACACTCACATTCTCTCTCTCTCTCTCACACACACACACACACACACACACACACTTTCAGCAAGCTTGAAAGAATGTTTCAATTGATCCAATGACAATCCTAAACAAAAAAAAAGCCTCTCTAGAAAACAGTGAGGGGGAGAAATACAGGAAGAAAAGGGACTAAATTGAGCACATCACTCTAGATGATTCTGGCTCAGATCAATATTAGAGCCCAGCCATTCTGAAGTAAACCACACACACACACACACACTCACACACACACACACATCCCAGGCTAGCGAGTTTAACTCTCGCTCCCATGGCATAGCACTGCATTAAATCCAGATCTAATTGTACATATTAAAGTACACACAGGCAGATGGTGTTATTGCTCGGGCTCATGTGCATCTAAAGTTTCATTAGTACAGATTCAAGTTTGAGTTTCTGAAGTCTGATCTGAATACATAAATGATGCTTGCATAACTCTGCACCAAGTAAAGGCACGATTACACAGTTACCCCTACATACTGTACACACTCATTCATTCACATGCTCATCAATGATAAATGAGTCTCTTCAATAAATAACCATATATCAATCATTTCTCCCGTTTACAGATTCTTCCTTTTTTTTGAAGAAATGTTTTTTTCTGTTAAATGTGCTTTATTTACATGTACAGTGCTGTGGAAAAGAGAATTAGCCTTCTTAGAGATTTTTTGTTTTTGTTTTTTTGTCATATTTACAACTTTAGTATCAGACAAATATACCCTGAGTAAATAAATAATTAAAAAAAAACATTTTAAATGATTGATTTCATTCATTTCATTTATTGTGGGAACAAAAATCTATCCAAATCAACCTGCCCGGGTGGTAAAAACAAAAAACAAATTAAAACATATAGAGAAATGTCTAAGTATGCTGTAAATAAACATATTTATGTACTTACTTAAAATATAGTTTGGAAAATATGAATATTAGTAAATTGTAGGATACAGTTTTAAATAACACATTTAAATGTCAAATTAAAAAATCCATGTAAATTTGTAACAAACAAAATATGTAGTACATTATATTAAAATATATATTTTTATACACAACGAAGTATACTCGAAGTGTGCTATTTACAAAAGACAGGAACAAGAAGCATATTTGTACTCTAATGTAAATAGATCACATTTATTTAACATCAATTCTTAGTACATTTCTAATATACCCGATTTATAATAGTGATACCCTTGTAATACTCATTAAATGTATTATAATTTTACTGTAAGCATATGTACATTCAGTACATGAAGTAAGATGTTTAAATGTTACTTAAGTTTATTTAAAATAGTTCCAGTTTAGTACAGTTATGTACATTTAGCACAATTTAAGTAAGACTTCTGTAGTATTTTTATACAATTAAAGTATAAAAAAATCACTATACAATAAAAGCAATATACTGATTAAAATTGTGGCTACAAGTACACTTAAGTGCAATAAATAATAATAATCATGCTTAGCATACTTTAATCTACTTTTTTCTCTAGGGTGGCCCTGTTTAAAAACTGTGATCACACATACACTACATTTTTTTTAAAGCTGACTTTTACTGGCCACAACCAGGCTTGATTACTACCAGATCTCTATAATTAAGATATCACATAAATAGAACCTCTCTGACAACATGAAGCCAAAAAAAAATATTTCACCAAATAAAAAACACATTATGCCCTGATCTGAAGAAATCGATAATAGATATAGAATAGATGAGTCTGTCTGTAACAGTCAAGTAAAGTCAAGTAAAGTCATTTCTAAAGCTTTAAGACTCCAGTGAATCACAGTGAGAGCCATTACTCAATGCTGAACATTCACAGGGGTGACGGACAAAAAAAATTACTCCAAAAGGGCATGGACAACTCATCCATGGGGTCACAAAGCAACCCAGAACAACAGCTTAAGAATTGCAGGCCACACTCACCTCAGTTAAGGGAGCAAATACCTTTTTCACAGCACTGTATATTGCTTCATTCATGAAGGGAATTATAATAAAATAAATGTGTTTAATACATGAACACAGAACAAACCACACAGAAATCCGCAGTCATTCACACCATTCATGCTTCACACAATATTTGCCAAAATGCTGTTCAAACTAACAAAGCTGAATGAAAACTGTATATAGTGTACAAACTACTTTAATTTGTTTATCATGCAACATACTATTATTAATCATACGATCCAAAAAAAAATATATATATATATAATATGCAATAGATGGTGTTGCATATAATGTTGCAATAGAGCCATTTTTTGCATGTGTCTGTGTATGTGTGATTAAAAGAACGGTTGAAAGAAAAATTGTAAATGGGAAATAATGCTATCCCCAGCATAGCTGAGCATAGCCAGATTTATTTTCATTATCAGCATTATTTTGTTGATGATTTATGATTACTCATCGAGTCTTACCAGATAGAGGTGCGGTCCTCTCTGTGTCCTGTCAGCACGGTGTGTGGTTAGCTAGCTGAAGAAACTGTACACGACCCTCCCTCCTCTCTTCTCTCATCAGGTTAGCATTAGCTTTTAGCCTTTTAGAAGCTCCGCTTGCTTTCACACCGTTCCTCTTCTTCCACCTGTAACAAAACATAAGCCTGGTTAGCCTTTTACCCTTATCTGTTTAGCCTTTTTAGAATTGCTAAAAAAAAAAAATCTCCCAAACTATCCATTGTGTTTAGCTGCACAGCAGCTTTGTGCTGTGTTTTATTACAGCATATTTAGAACATAACAATATGGATACAGATTAATAATGGAGTCTACATTAAACATATGGTAAATCCTTGCCAGTAACATTTATTAACTAAAGGATGCAGTTCCTGGTGCAGCCCCCACACACAATAAATTGTTATGTAAAACAAAATGGGCCTGTTTCAAAGTTTGACCTACCATAAATCCAAAATGCTAAAGAAAAATAACATGATACTTATGTCATTATTACCATATTTAAAGGCTTCTTCAATGATTTAATGGTGTCATTTGTTAACGAATTTGATTACTTGGTTATAGAGCTGGAGCTTTAAAACTGAAGGTTCCTCAATGGTTGTTGATACATATATAGTACCAGTCAAAGGTCGGACAAAGGCTTAATTATTTGTTTTTTCATTTTTTTATATTTCCATTTTTCATATGTTCTGCATAGTAGATTAATACTATTTTCAAACTTTGAAGAAAAACATATTGAATTATTTAGTAAACAGATTTTCAAAGTAGCCCCTCTTGCTTAGATGACAGCTTTGTACACCTTGTTATTTTCTCAGTCAGTTTTATGAGGTAGAGTCACCTGAAATGATCAACTTTCAGTTAACAGCTGCGCTGAACTTATCAAGAGTTAATTACCTGAAATGTTTGCGTTCTTTTCAAATGTTTTTCAGAGCATCAGTAGAGTTGGTAAACAGTGAATAGCGCTGTATAATAATGTTCTAATCCATATTATGACAACAACTACTCAACTAAGTAAAGATAATAATAACTTTAAGAATTGAAGGTAATTTAAAAGTATCTTCAAGCACAGTTGCAAAGCCATCAAAAATGTTGATGATGAAACTGGCTCTTATCAGTTTTGTCCGCAACGGTTTTGTTTGGAACTTTACTTTTTAAATACTATGGCACTTATCTAAAAGCTGTATCTTCCTAGGACCTGGCGTCCACATGTGTGGACATTACATTTTTGGTGGTCTAGACCACAACATTTAATTTTGCTCAACAAGGGCCTGGTGTCCTCTTATGAGGCCATTATACTGTCACCTAGTGGTGGCAGAAGAGTTTAACACATCACAATTTCGATTCAGTGCATACAGTAAATGTTTATGTTTTTTACTTGGTTTTGTCTTAGTGTTGAAGCAGCACTTTGAATGAGCCATATTGCTTAAAAGAGGCACAATTGTTGTTTCTACATCAAGTGCCAATTAGCCCAATAGCAAAGAGAAATTAGGAGGGTATGAGGTTACCAATAGGAAGTCAAAGTTGAAACACAGTTCTAACCAAAGGTTAATAAAATATTTATACAACGTTCATATTATACATGTACTGCAACAGATATGTTGCTACTTATGTAGTAAAATAAAGTTTTTAATATAAAGGCATAGACATGATCATATATTATCTATTATAACAGCTGCTAGCATGGTTTAGCCAATCAGGTATTAGAAAAAAGAGTCAATGGAGACTGACTACAGTTTTTTCTGGACTTAAACCTTGAAGGCATATCACTGTGGTTGTGTCTCAGTGAGCTGCAAATGAAATATTATAACACTTGTATACAGAAGGCCTTTTTTAATGCTAAGTCTCTCACAATCCAGTCAACAATCTGGCAGAACAGACTGTACCAGCCCCTCTCAGCTCCCTGATATATGGAATAAAACATGAGTAGTCCTCAATTAAAAAAAAAAACATTAAGGTAAAAACAGAGTTTTTTTTTAACACATTTCACTCTAAAAACATGGTCCTCATAATGCCTTTCATGATGTAACAACCAAGAAACTGAGACTTTACATTACATTAGCCCAAAAGTCCAAAGCTTTAAGACATACATAGCTTACATAGAAGACATCATAACACATTTTACAGACAGATACTGAGAGGGTTTGTGAATCATATTTCCCCTTAATACCATAGTGGTGGAGCTATTGTTCTTAAGCTTTTTAAAAAATATATATATTCATCTTCTAGTGCTTTTATAATAGCGAGTAAGACTGTGGATGTGAATGTGAATGGCAAAAATGAAACTTCTGAAACTTTCTTTTGAAAGACAGTGAGGGTTTATCCCAGCTATTCCATTTATACCAGCGACCAGCTGCTCCTGATTCACAGCCAGTTTTTTTTTCTTCTTTTAATATAGTACCAGTCAAAAGAAAAAAACACTTTTTGATTGAATGTATTGAAAAGATATGGAGAAGCTTTGGCTATTCCTATAGTATACTGTGTTATTTGCAATTAATTAAATAATAAGCATTTAGAAAACAAATTAAATAAAGGAACAAATAAAAAAACACTAAATGAGAAGCTTTTGGTACTGTGTGTCTTCAAACAGGTATTAGTTTCTGTTACAGGTGTTCGGTTCCACAACAGCTTCTAGAGTTGGCTCAGTTTCACTGTGGATTGCGAGTTCTAAATGGGATTAGAGGCGTCAGTAACAGCAGAAAAAAAAGGCCTGATTGACAGCATCAAATCCTATCTTGTCATGCCTGTGTAGTTGTGGGATTTGTTCAAAAGAAATGACTGATTTGTATTTGAAATCTTCTTGCTTTTTCATGTGAAAATTAGAAGGTTAGCTACAGGTGACTTTTCAGGAATCGCCCTGTAATACAGTCGCTCTGAAGCCGTAGACTCTCTTTCAATTCATCCTGCTCCCGCCCTCTCTTTCTCTGTTCCTCTGATCATCTGTGGAAGGAATTAGGTGGATTGGAACTGGCAAATTTCCAATTAGATTACGGGACCTTTCAGATGAAAGCTAAAGATGAATGTCGGGATGAACGATGACTAATTTTTGCGGCATTATTTGAACTGCTATGGTTTTAAGATATCCCCTGTCTGTCCAAAAAATCTAAACCACGGCACATAAACCGCGGTGAATCATTCGCCTGTGACGTTACTTAAGATCCTCTATAAATATACTAAACTCTGCATTTAGTTCAGTGGATCCCATATGGCTCGTCTTATGTCTTAAGTCTTTTTTAATGATCTTGTGACGCATACCACAAAATCCCTTTGCTGTCAGATGAGCGGCAAATCATGCCACACCACATACATGGTGCTATTAGTGCTTGCTCATAAGACTGCATGGAATTAACTATCCATCCATCCATCCATCCATCCATCCATCCATCCATCCATCCATTCTTCCACTCATCAATTCACTTATCCTTCCTTCTTCAGACTAAGCCACTTATTAATGCATCCTTTAGAGGTGTAGTGAAGATGACACCCGCCGTATTCCAATAATAGATAGACCACTTTATTAATCCCAGAGGAAAATTCACAAGATGAGACTCGAACCCACAATCCTCAGCTCCGTTAAGCCCCTGGGCCCACCTGTAGCTTAACCCATAAGAGCCAAGACCCAACTAATTGCCTCAACTAACTTTATTCACTTTATTGTTAAAAGTTGGTCTTGCTAAATAATCTGTGTTGGCAAAATTAACTGTATTTGGTAAGGCTAATTGTTTTGCACATGCTCAGTTTGACTCTTTAGTTGAACAGGACCTACTGAGCATTTCTACAGGGGTTATCACTTAATGTTTATTATTATATTTATCAGTAGGTTTTGTGTACACTAGAGCCATGTTGAGGAAAATGTACACCTTTCCCATTGGCAACCTGGCAACATTTATTTGCATATTGGATGTGTCCTCCTATCTCTCACTCACCATCAAGCTGTAATCATTTTTCACACTCTGCTGCCCTCTCATAGGATTTATATACTCTATATCTCATATAATAGTGAACTGTCTGGCCTCAGTGTTACAGGCTATAAGAGCAAGTTACTTTGTTCTGTATTGCCGAACTACATACAGACTGAGACCCGCTGGTCACATGTGCATTTCTGCAAGCTTATATGGCTGACAATAAACATTGTACTGATGTACTGATTGAATAGACAGTTTAAGTTAGCTAAACCAAGTATGTTTAGTAAGAGCAAGTTTTTTTTTTTTTAACTCATTCAACTACTTTATTTTTTAATGTTTAATTTGTTAGGAATTCAAGTTCGGCTAATCAAACTTTGTTTTTAACAAACACAAAACAATCATTTGCTAAACATGAGTTCAGTTTCATGTAAAAAAAAACTAATCTAAGTTGACAGGACCGATAATTCTCTTTAAGAATGACAAACAGTGCAGATGTTAAGATAAGTAAAAAAAAATCTTAATGCCTCACATTGCCAGACAATTTTGAGTTTTCTCAACAGCGTGTTTTTTTACAGTGTAGTTCTTTGGAAGTAAAAAAAAAAACATTTAATTAAAGCATCTGAATTGTCACTCAGGGACTTCATCAGATAAAATGAAGGATACTGTGCTGTAAGGAACTTTTTAAATACATATCGCAATGGTTAATTTGGTTTATAATTGTCCAAACATAACTATAATAAAGAATAATTTAGATGCATTATACTGTATGTTAAATGCATTCATGAATCTAGAAACTACACTTCCACAATACACACTCTAACAACTTGGGGGGGGGGGGGGGGGGGGGGGGGTGTCTCTCTCTCCTTGAGATCCTAAAGTGGAGTGAATTCCACCTCCCAACACACTGGAAACTGTTACATATTTTGTTTTCTTTGTTAATTTCCCTTTTGAACAATCTCTCTATGCGTGCGCTGGCTGACTATAGAGTCAGTGCTTGGGTTCTTCATGGATCATCAGGTAAAATGAGAGATTGAATTTGAATTGAAAAAAAGGGAACTGGAAACTGAGAGAAATGGAAAATAGTAATGAATCTTGCATATTAGTAACTGTGATGTGGGCAAGGCTGGATATTTCCTCAAGGAATTATTGTAAACAAAACCGAACACTGGCACATGATAGAAACAAAACTTGGCACAACAAACACAAACAACGATTTTAAAGAAAACAAACTAGAGTAATATAATAAGTAAAACATTCCAACATTTAACACTAAAACATTTAAAGACCTGAGAATTTAGTGATAATATAATATAGTGAGACAATCACAATTGTCAAATACTGGCTTTGGTTCACTCCTATCAGAATAGCTCGCACCTCATGTGCATAGAACAATGCTGTCGCACCCTTGTGTACGAATTGGCAGGAATTACATGCTGGAAACGAAATCTTTAATCTTTTTTGCCAATATTATTTGGGACAGTTTGTGTGTGTATAAGTGTAAAAGAGAGACAGAGAGAGAGAGAGAGACTTGGCATTACTTGTTCTTAGCCCTAGTGAGGTTTTAATTTTATGGCTAATTGTCAAGAAAAACTCAATGGCATAGGATAAAGGCTGCATTTAGTACACAATATATATGCCAGTGTTAAATCAACATTTTTAACTAAACAGTAAATTTAACCATAAACATACAAAAGGAAGGAATGTACTGACCTGTCATTTGCAAAACAATAGTAGCTCTTTCTGCATACCTATTTTACTTTGTCTTTTCCATCAGGCAACAATAAACTGGGATACTATCATATTTGTTAATAGGTTTAAACATTAAACTACCTTAATTAATTAGATTCATTATTCAACCAGCAATGTGGTATACATTCACATATTAAAGGAGTCAATTCTATATAATTTACATTGAGATTGTCAGCATGCTACCTCAGCATGTAATCTATTAAAATATGTCTGGAATATGGTCCACATTTTGAAATCCACCGTATTTACTTTCTGAAATAAAAGGTTGTTCTATGACAAAATTAATCTGTACATCCAAAATACAACCACGCTCTGATTATATGCCTTAATTTAACCAATTTAACCAAAAGATTAAGCCTTAATTTAACCAATAGTACTAATAGTAGTCTTTCTCTCTGTACTGGATCTTTATCCATTCCATCCTCTCTCCAACTCAGTCTTTCTTGTTAAAAAAAAAAAACAAAAAACCCTGCTCTTTTCGAAGAACCATACAGTATCCATGCATCTGTGTTGCACCTTAGCTCGTACATAAACACATATACACTTGTGCCATACGCTCCTGCCCTCTATATATAACTGTCACACCTAACAAGCCACTCAGAGCTGATGCGAGAGACGAAGAGGACATTTCTCCCTCTCACTTTTACTCTCTCTCTCTCTCTCTCTCTCTACCTCTCTTACTCTCTCTCGTGAAAATCTGAGTCAGAGCTCTTGGTGTTGAGTGACAGTGTGAGAGCTGGCCCTTATTGTCCTCCTCCTCGCCTCTCCCCTCATCTCCTGTGCAGTGCCAGTAACAGGCGTCTAACCCACACTCCTGTGTTTAAATGCTAATTCAGGTTATTACTCTGCCTGTTTGTGACTATTCTTATGTGCCAAACCCTGTTAATAAACCTATGTTTTCTAACCAGCGCTTGTCTCCCCTGGTCCTGCTCTACGTTACAAAATATTTAAAAAATTCTACAATTGTTTTCTAACGGATCATGTTCAGTCTGATAACTGTGTGGTTAATAAACATAGGAGAAGAAGGCTAGAAGGAGGGAGAGGAGGGTAGAAGTGTGGTTTGGCTCGGGTATAAAGGCAGAGGGTGTTAGAGGAGGAGGGTGTGAGCTGATGGTGGTGGTATGGCTGTTTTGTACGCAGAGAGTAATCTTCAGTAGATAGAGATTGGAGCTGCTGATAAATCCTGTTTATCTGTGACTCAGTATGAGTGCTAATTACAAACACAGAGAGCGAGAGAGAGAGGAAAAGAGAGAGAGAGAGAGAGAGAGAGATCTAATGTGTCTCTGCTCTCTGGTGGATGCAGCTTTAGAGGCTCTCTGGGGAGCAGGTGGAGTGAGTGAAGAAGGCTGAAGAGCAGGTGAACGGCGCGAGAGCTGCAGGGTTTTAGACGTCTTGTTTAGATGGCTCGGGTGCTGCTGGAGCACTGCCTAATGGTTCCTTCTCCCAGAGGCAATAATGCTTTCACCACTTTAATCACAAACCTCATTAAACTCTACACAGACACGTAGTCTTGTGCACACACACCCAAAAATACACACACACACACACACACACACACACACATACTGGCACACATTCTGGCTCGTACTTGATGCTGATCGTAATTAAAAGCTTCTAATGATGGCTATGATGTTGTGTAGTTTGGATCTATTAGGGAGCCTTTGTTGATACTGTATGTCATTTACAGCAAATCTCTCTGATGTGAGCACAGTTTGCCGTCCGTTCGTCACTTCTTTAGTGTGTTTTTGTGTGTGTGTGGGGAGGGAGTGGGGACCTTTTTTGGGTAGGGACCCCAGTCATGAGGCTACTGCACTGCTGTCTACTGGGGGTAGTAATGCTGTGGACACTGTAGATCAAGGGGTGTTGTTGGGTTTTGTTTTGCCGCTGCCCTAAACAGTATGCTTTCTCTTGTTGTTCTGATCAAACACAACAAATATTTCAGGTTCAGAGAAAAGCAGGTTTATTCTGTTCGATCACACATAAGAACACACATAAGGAACATATGGTTTTACGCATATACCTTGGAAATATATACAAATTTGAGTGGAGGTGTTCTGTCGAGTTATGCTACCCATTGATTTGTGCTTCTTTACAGCACTACGTGTGTGCCCACCAACATTTTTTTGTAATGTTTTTTCTTGTTTTTCATGATAATTCCTTTTCCTGTTTTTTTTTCAGAGCATTAAACAACCTGCTTGAATGAAAGAAAGAAATAAAAGTAAGTAAATAGCAGCAAAAAAATACAAAATAATAAACCATTAAAAATACAGTTTATGGTCACATATATGACCTTTACTTTTAACTTTGTACTTTACCTGTTACTGAGATTTAGCCTGTCCACATATCATAACTAGGCTTCTGCTGGTAGTATTTTCTAATATGGTGTCGAATGTGGTGCTTTTTTTTTTTTTTTTTACCTTTTTAAAAACTTAAATACTACTAGGTTAGCACTGTTTGACAAGGTAGCACAACTCGACAGAACACCCTGACTGAAGGTTGGGTTTTGGATTAGATGTGTTAGCTTGGCACTATTTAACCTTGAGTGATATGGATGTCAGTAGGAATGCTTGTGAACGTGTGTGAGAAAGAAAACAGCAGCAAGTGTCTAAGGGGAGAAGCTACTGTGTGTGGCTCTTTTCTCTCCATCATGTTTATCTCCTGTTGAATCCCAGTCAGCATTAATTATTTAATAAAACTGCACATGTGCCTCAGCAGAGCCACATGGCTCACTAAATTCAGAGAGCGAGAGAGCACAAGAGAGCGCGAGAGAGTGCGAGGGAGGGCCGGACATGCAGTGAGACAGTGAGAAGCTAGAAACAGAACCTACACGGTTTGTAGTCAGTCGTAAGCTTCTGGTCCTGATGCCTGAGGTCTACACTGAAGCTCTGTGATTTTATTAGATCTGGAACAATGTAATGTTTCATATGGCAGATCTCCACGTGTTCTCTCTCTGAGATTTTATCGCTCCCCTCCCTCTTTTCCTCGTTTCCTTGTTTCCTCTTTTCCTCGGCACTATCTCTGAGGCCAAGCCTGTTCCACTAAGTGTAAAATCAGGTGCAGGTTTGCTTTAAAGCGCGTTCGCCCCTGAATCACGGCCCTGTTCCAGCCTGGAGTTCTGACTCTAGGCGCGTGTGCGGCGCCACAGTCGCTAAATCCTTTTAGCACGGAGCTGAGTGTGTGGAAGTCAGCATGGCGGACTCGATAATAAGCTGAGTAGGATATTAAAGCCGGGCGCAGCTGATGGAGGCGCGCTTAAAAATCTCAGCATTAATCCCCTTTTCAGAGGCTGATGTAAGAGCATGCGTGCGGAGGATAAATATAATCTAATAATGGGAATGGGATCATTCAAAATAAAAACCAATTAAAAACATGTGTTTTGCTCAATCTAGGCTGAATCCCCTGAGCATGGCGTCACGCAGACTGTTCGGCGGAAGGCTGGAAGCTGGCGTTGCTTTGTGTTGTCTGGGTCCTGCCCTCTTCCCCCTGTGGACGGAAGCTGCCGTTCAATTCCTGTGTTTGACCCCAGTGATGAGGGAACATGCAGGACAAGCTGGACTGTGCCAGAACTCTGGCTGTGTTGTCCTTGTAAAGCCCTAATACTAATCACTGTGTCTGTGATGTCTGTTGGGGTTTAAATACATAACAGACTTCCTCCTTCTGTTTCCAGAAACATACTCTCAGAAGTTCACTAGCTAGAAGACCTTTGGTCGTATCTTACATCTTAGACTGCGTCAACCGTCAGTCTATTTTCACATAGTTTAAACAGCAGCAGTGCTTCTGAATACATCTACACATATAGGCATGGTGGTCTCTCAAAATTAGGTGTGTTTAGGCCATAGACTGTATATAGCTGGACAGAGCATCGTCTCTCTAAAATTGAAACCATCACAGGTCGGGCGCCCCCTGCTGTTCGGTTTCAGAAAGCTGTGTAACCCCACCCATCCCCATAGGTTTCAATGGCAAAACAGACAACTTTCAATCACGTTTTTTTCTAATACACTGTAATTCTATTTATTATTTAAATGCAACAGCTAGTGTAACCTCTGCTTATATTGTCAAATTTTTAAATCCCCACAGAATTCGTTTTTTAAACCGTTATTCAGCTCTATTCAAAAAGGTGTAGTTATTGTAAAACTCGGGCTCCAGGATCGGCAACATGGCGGAAGATTTTGGCTTCATTTTCATTGAATGAATGGGAATGGCGACATGGCGTCCATCTTTTTTTACAGTCTCTGGTTTAGGCACATTTCTGCTGTACTGTTATCTTGTTATCTGCAGTGGAAAACACACACAAGTGCACCACCGACTGAAAACAACCTACACAGACATCAACAGTCAGATGTTCATTGCTATCTTGGCATTGAATTCTCAACAAAGACGCATCCTGCAGCTGTGCACAAACCCATAGCGCATGCCTGTTCCCAGCTATCCAAACTTCTACATCAACAATAAACAGAATGAATGAGCGAGAACGAGTAGATCATTGTCCAGGTAGCTGCACCCCTGAAATGGCAATGCGCCAAAGTTAGAGTGAGCCTGGCTCTTAAAGGGAATGGCAAGTGACACGCTGATTGGTTTATTGCATGTTATGTTGTGCGTTTCAAGCAAAGACACACTGATCTATAGATCCCTCAAATAGGGCTCCTAAAATTTGAACACTTGCATTCAATGGTCAATGCACTGAGTTTAGTGTGGGGGTCTGACTTTCTCTTTTGTTGGGGTTATTTAATAGGCTTTATATGCTTTATATGTTGGTTGGGAGTAAGGATAATGTGTGTATGTTTAGATAAGTTGCATTTAGGCATGGTAGTTTCACCAGTGGAGGGTTAATAACTCTTAATAATCTTGGTGTTGGGTTAGATGGTGGATAAGGGTCTCCATCAGTGTGAAAGACTGTTTAACAAGCAATGATTCTCTCATCAATAAAATAAAGTTTGCACAAAAAGACTATGACCTGATTACTCCACCCCCAGTAATATTACTATACTCTTCACCGAACTGAAAATATTTTAAGTAATAACTGAATGCAAACATGGATTTTATTTTTTAAAATAACCTTCGACAGGCTGATGGGTTTTATTAATCAATCTCAACAATGTATAGAGATTAGGTTTGCTTTCTTTATTTTTAACTCTTTTATAATACTTTTATCATGCTTCTTGTATGGGCAGTAAGTGTTTATTTGCTTTGTAAAACACCAATCTAAGAATAAATACAAATAACATTCATACGAATAGTGTTCAATAAACATCTGCAAAGCTCTCCTCAATGAAGTATAGTATTACAGTATTTATATAGTCATTTATAATCATACTATCAACAGCTGGTCTGGAAAAAAAAAACAGTGCTTTATGATTTTGATAGATAAATTCACGTGCTGGCTGGAAGCATCCTGGACAAATCTGTTCTTTAGTCCCCTCCCTATGTCTCAACAACTATCCTCCAAATGAGACATTCCTTTTCCTTTGTTCTCTTTCTATATTTAACTGCATATGTTCTAATGTGATCTACTGTGTGATTTTTTTAAAACACTTTTTATGTTTGCCCATTTTTTGTTGGTCTACATGCAGGAACCTTTTCACTCCCTGGTGTACCAAACTTCCCTGTTTTAAAACAGAATAATAAAATAAAGATCAAAGCAAGGTGGAGGTGGTTGGAGATGATGCAACTTAAGAAAATAACTGTCCTTAACAATGTTGTGTTGTATATTTCATTGTTAGAGTGTTGTCTAACGAATGCAGTATAAACAATAATGATTTTATGATTTTAACCATGTACAAAAACACAAAAAAATTAACATAAATATTATTTATTACTATTTTGTCATATATTGACAAAAAGTGTTAAACAATCCAAAATACTCAAAATGTGAAGTATTTAGGTGTATTTTGGGGTGCTGTTTACTTGTGGTTTCTGAGGCTGGTAACTCTGATGAACTGATCCAGTTTCATCCCAACCTTTTTAAAAAAAATCTTGAGATTGTTTGGATTGACTGACCTTTTTTTTTTATGAATAGTTGTGTAATTTTTTGACACAATATCGATTAGATATTACTTACTTAAATAGGGCTATTAACTATTTACAAGCTAACAATTAGCAAATAACAAAGCTACAGACAACTTATTAGCATTGTCATTGTCAACATAGCAATTTTACATGTATGTATTATCATCACACCTTCACCAAAGATCACAATGAATGGGATTTCTTCTCAGAGCCTCCGTGAGCAGAGGGAGCTGGATGTACGAGATTTCAGCAGAGATTACTATATATGGGCTCCCGTCCAATGATGCATGAAGCAGACAAGAGAGCAGGGAGAACATGCATGAACATGAATAAAGTAATGCAGGAACTCTCTCCACTGGAGACGTTCTATCTCTCTATCTCTTTTTCTCTCTCTCTTTCTCTCTCGTTCAACACTCAGTAAAATCAGCCTTGTTAATTTAACACCTTGCTCGTAGGAGAGGTGCACCTACACAGTGTGCATTAAAGCAAGCTTTAACACTCGAGGTGTTATTTTAATACTGGCTTTATTTGACTAATTATAATATGCATTCATTCATTACTGATCTTTTATTTGCATTCATTTCCAAGCAGTGCCTAAATAGCCATTTTTAACATTTTTTTAACAGGGCTAAAAACATTGTAATGTTCCAGTAATACATTGCTATCATTGCCACTGATGTTTCAGAACACCAATAAGTGTGCTATGTATCTATAGTGAAAGCAAAACAACACAACGCATAAACTGTGTAGCACTGTCATCCCGGGTCAAATAGGTATAAACATTGTGAATTACTATGTTACCACAGTGACAGTTTTGTATCTCTCAGCTTGTCCAGAAATGCATGTGAAAAGCATGTCCTTCAGCACTGGCTTAAAGCACATATTACAGTATTCCTGACTGTAGGAAAAGTCCAAGAAATACAAATTCTCATGCAACCAAGCTTTAATCAATGGACATTAATTAATGGGCATTAATTGTTATATGGACATATATATATATATATATATATATATATATATATATATATATATATATATATATATATATATATATATATATATATATATATATATATGAGGTGCCAATTGCTAACATTATGTTACATTAAAATGTAAAATATAAAACTGTTGAGTCTATGAAGTGATGAACTGATGCAATCTGTCCTTTTTTGGAAAAATGACACAAAAATAAGTATGCGCAATAAAAAAATTGTTTCATATTTATGTGAAAGCTCTTCCTATGAATAAAAATATCTTCGCTGTCCAATGGAAAAAAAAAACAAGTATCTATAAAACAGCCACTTTACAGGAGAGAAAAAAATCTTCTAAACTTATAGTCAGTGTAAAAAGAGTTTATTTCAGGTCATTTTTAGGTATTTCTATTGGTCCGTTCATCAAGAAATTTGTCATAGTATTAAGGACAGTTTGTCTGTCCAAATAATGTAGTAAACTAAAATTCGACAAAAATGGAGATACTTGTTTTTTTTTAAAGGACAGTGAGTGATATACAAGATATACAAGTCATCAAAGCACCAGCATCGTTTTAAAGCTGTTTTTATATGGTAGAATGCAACATAATGATTGTCTGTTTGATAGGGCTGCACAATACTGGAATACATTTACATTGCAATTGTTCATTTTCTCGCAATATTAAAAAATACAGGGCACATGACATCACCGGTGAGCACCACCCCCACTGGCGAGCTGTCTTGTGTCTGGACCGATCAAGAGCTGAGTCAGCGCTGAACACTCAAAACGTGAGGAAAACTGCAAAACAACAGTAATCGGCCCTTTAATCAGGCATTTAAATGGCTTTTTAAAGAAAAGGTAAATAAGAGCATTTTTCTGGGATTAAAAGTGTGAATTCAGCTGTAACTGGAAATATCTGCACTGCAAAACTGTGCCGGGCTGAGGTGCACAGCTTTCCACGTGTGCGCTTACAAGCAAGTGCCCAAACATGTGGATGGAGGCCATGAGGTTATCTCGTGTTTACTCTCCCCCTGCCCACCTATCTCGGCCCACCCTTCTCAGGCAGCAGCAGCCTGTCACTCACACAGACACAGAGACATCGCTGTGTATCTACTTCTTGTGTCAAGAGTCAAAACATGGCAATAGGACCTTGGACCCATATGTGTTTAATTGCCTTTAATTGCCTTAATTGCACATACGCGCATCGCAATGATGAGGCTTAAACGATATATATCGTGCAGCCCTACTCAGGGGCCCCCTGCTGGCCAAAAGGTTGGCAAAAAAAAATAAATAAAATAAGGAAAGGAAGTCCAACACAGAAAGCCTGACAAAGCTCACCAATTTTTTCGCAGCAGTAAAAAATGAAACATCTGACGAGGATGAGGTACCTGAGACAGCTAGTTTGTCAGAGTCAATGTTGCATTTTGCTATACAAAAGTATCCATTTGATCAGGGCCCCCCCCCCCAAAAAAAACATTGCTTGGGGCCCCAGAACTTCCAAATCCGCCTCTATCCCCTACTGTTTGACTAAATGGAGGATAAGATTGGTGGAGAATGGTGCCAATTATTAGGCTAATTAAAAATTAAGTCATTTTTTAACTAGCTTCTTGTACCTTTCTTGATGATCTATAGCTTGCTGTTGCTTCCAGTCTATTAGATCGCACATATTCACAGCGGCAGGTGTGTGTTAGGCTAATATTTGCACTGGCCACCTTGAGAGGATTGTGGGTTGTGTGTGTGTGTGTGTGTGTGTGTGTGTGTGTGTGTTTGCAGTGTGTTGATCTCCCTTAAGTGCTGTTTAGGTCCTCGTCAGAACGAAGTCAGCTCTAACCGCTGCTCCCAGTCCTCCATTAGAAAGACCCTGGAGGGAACAGGCATAATGCAATCCCGCCATACTGAGTGTCCCTCATCACTGTTTGCAGAGATGATGCCTTGCCTGTGTGTGGGCCGCAGGCTTGCACTCAGTCTGCCGTCCTGTCTCTCTCTCTCCTTCTCTCTCTCTCTCTCTCTCTCTCTCTCTCTCCTTCCCCATCTATTTCTCATTGTCTCAGTGTAGAGTGAGGCTCAGCGGGGTCTCTTGTCTCAGATTCTGACAGTTAAATATGCCATTATTCTGTTGTGAAAAAACATCCATCAGTCTAGCCCACAGGTCTATTGTGTCTTGCTCATATGCTCTCATTTCTCTCTCTCTCTCTCTCTCTTTCTCTTCTTTTTCTAGTGTCTGCTCGAGCCTGGCACTCTCTCTGCTCCTCTGTCTCTTCCTCCTCTGTGGCTCAGATGGCCTGATCTCGGAGATTCAGACGAAATCTGGAGTGATGGGTGGCTTCTGGCGCCGGCGAATGTTTACAGTGGATTTAGAAGCGTGTCTACGTGTGTGTTTTAATTTGTCTTTGGCAGACGTCTAACAGAGATGATAAAATTCCAATGGCTTAATCTAATCAGACTCGACTCGAACCGTGGTCACCAGGGCCATGTGCAGAAAGAGGATTCACGAGCACAAGAAGAGACTAATCACAAAACTGATTGGCCCAATGTGAATTAGTAATGAATTACCCCCCCCCCCCCCCGAATTACCTGTGATTAGCTACTTTTTTTTTTTTTTTTGGAAAGCTGAGTTCAATTTCACTTGCCAAAACCAGGCCAGACTACTAACAGACATGTAGAATCAAGAAATCACTTAAGTGATCCTGTCTGACAACATGAAGCAGATAAAAGACCTTAAAAAGCAGCACGTTATGCCCCTATCTGAAGAAATTCAAGAACAGATGAGAATAAAAAAGTAATCTGGAAAAGGTTGTAAAGTAATTCCTAAGGCTTTGGGACTCTAATGGACCCACAGTGAGGGCTGCCATTCACAAATCATGGAACAGAAAACATGGAACTCTGGTGAACATGCCTACCAAAATTACTCCAAAAAGGCATGGACAACTCATCCAAGAGGTTCCAAAAGAACCCTAAACAACACTTAAAGAAATACAGGCAGCACCCACACATATTACTATTGTTAATAACATAAAATAGATGATAAAAATATGTACTTAGAACTAATAAAATATTTTATTAGTTTTTAGGTAAATAATTGAGATTTTATGGTGATTTGCATATTTCTCCATAGTCACGTAATATGTTTTCTGGCTCTATAAGATTGTCAGTTTATATCATATGATATAAACTTTGGTAACAGTTTTAATTATTATATGCTAATCTTCTCTGAACGATTATCATATACCACTTTATGAGTTTATTTAAATTTCACCAAATTAAAAACCTTTACAATATAATCAAGAGGAAGATGGATGATCACAACCATCAAACCAAGCTGAACTGCTTGAACTTTTGCACCAGGAGTGAGTAGCATGAGTAGCAAGTTATCCAAAAGCAGTGTGTAAGACTGGTGGAGGAGAACATGATGCCAAGATGAATGTAAACTGTGATTAAAAATCAGGGATATTTCACCAAATATTGATTTCTGAACTCTTAAAACTTTCTGAATATGAACTTGTTTTCTTTGCATTATTTAAAGCCTTAAAGCTCTGCATCTTTTCTGTTATTGTTATGTCAGCCATTTCTCATTTTCTGCAAATAAATGCTTTAAATTACCACATTTTTGGGGGGAAATTTGGGAGAAATGTTGTTTATAATTTATGGAATAAAACAACAATGTTCATTTTACTACTTAGCAAATTCAGAAAAACCAAAGTAATCTCTTCATTTTATTTTTCCAGAGCTACATATATATATATATATATATATATATATATATATATATATATATATATATATATATATATATATATATATATATACACACACACATGGTGTTTTGTGGAGTGTGTGCATACAGTGAGTGTTAAATGCATACACATACTCCACAGGACGGAATCACAGACGTGATTAGTGTGTGTGTGTGTGTGTGTGTGTGGTTCACCGCTCCCCTGATTAGTTTGTTTGTTCAGTTGTTTGCTGTGCTATCAGCTATAATGTATGCTGAGCACTGAGCACTACTCCAGCTAAATGAGCTAACACAGATAGAGAGGAGAGCAGGACCTGCTGTAGCCTGCTACTGAGCTGATTCACAATGTGACACACACACGTACACACCACACACAGACACACACCACACACACACACACACAGAAGTATACACGTGCACGCAGACACACTTAAGTGTTCTGGCTTTGTGACTGTGGAAATAAACAAAAAGTACAGCACTTATGTCTGAATGTTAAACAGCGCTTACCCTCCTGTCCTCTACTCCAGATGAATACTAACACACACACACTCAAACACACACGCACAGTGTGTGAAAGCGAGTGCTTCGTGGAGATGGAACAGAATCCGCACGCGTGCAGGCCTGCGCTCCGAAGCGGCGTGATAATGAAAGAGAGAGCTGGCAGGATTAGAGCTTTTCTCTACTTCATTATCAGAGCTGTGTGAGTTTATTCAGGTTTTAGCACAGCTCAACAGAGCTTCTCTCAATCCCGCTACTGAACAGTGGGCTTACGGCCCCTCTGCTTTCTAAGGACCAACAAAATCACGCTTACCCACCTGTCGATACCAGTATCGGCTTTGTGTAGTACAGGTAACAGCACTTTGGGCACTCTCCTTGGACTCGTATGTCAAAGTAAATTATATTTAAAAGCATATTTATACATGTAAAAACAGTATTTGCAAGTGACCAGATTGGATTTGCATGTCTGGACATCACAACTGTATCTGCTTGGGTTAGTGCAGTCAGGCCCTTTGCAAAAGGACAAGCAAACTAAGTAATTGCCTGGGGTCCTGAGCTGACCTGGGGCCCCCAGACAATGACTGGTTATAAATTGAATGCAGCGACAAACTGTGTGAGAAGCCGTTTAAATTGTGCGACAGTCAATGCATGAAAGTGCAACAACACTGTTATCAGAATCCGCCTCAAGGGGGCCCCTCCCACTAGTTACTCACAGTAGCATACAACCAGACTGGAACATGTTCAGCAGTATCCATGCACACCAGCTTGAACATCACTTTCTAGTCTTTAACACTAGAATAGATAAAGCGGTACCAGTTTAAAATAAAATATCTTAATAAAGGGTTTACAAATGGTTAATAAATAGTTATTATTGGTTATGAATTATTTATAAGCAGTTAATAAATATATGACAATGCATTAATAGAACAGTGAGCTGAACATTTGCAAAATAGTGATTCTACACTTATTTATACTGCCAAACCTCAGATCTTTCTAGATACTGATCTTACTTTGTGCTTTCCATCAATCAGAATGAATCCTGTCATAGTAATATATTTGTAAATATGTTTAACTATTTACTTTAAATTAAATGACTACATTGAATTAAATGACTAAGCAAACCACAGATTTGACACTGTAGCTTTTTTTTTTAACTGCTGTGTTGTAACTGCTTATCAAAGGTGTTTTAAGGCATTTACACCCTAATCAATAATAATTAATTAAGTAATTTATTAACCATTTATAAACCCTTTATAAGGGTAGTCTTATTTTAAAGTGGTACCAATAAAGCTATTGACTAACAGACATCAGTCTCACTTTCAAATCATGGAAACAACACACCAAAACCTCAACCTATCAACCTTTTATTTGACCATGTTTGATTAATTTTACATTAACTAAGCCATACTCATCTTAAGGTTTTTTAACTGAACTGAGTTTTATATGGTTATCATTGTAGCTGTGCTGTGTCTAAACTCAGTTATGACATTATTTATTATAAAGTTATTACATTTTTGACCAAGACTGAGGCGCAAACTGGACAAAAAATAGTAACAAATTAATTAATATATTTTACTTTTTTCAGAATGTGACCTGGTGATGAGAAACGAATGCTTACATATACCTTTAAAGTTTGGCATCAGTGACTAAACATTGGCACTGTTCTTTGGCCCATATTTCAAAGAAAATCTTTTTTTTATTATTATTATTTATTTTTAGATTTGATGAGGTCATTGTGTGTTGCATTGTGAGTGATTGCCAAAAAAGCCGTGTTCGTTTCTGATTTGAGTGTCCAGAACATCCAGATTGAGACATATCTGTGAATTTCTCATGAAATTCAACTATAATAAATTTTATACAGATCACAGATCTTTGATTTGCAGAGTAGATCAGACGCAGCAGCTGCAGCTCTACTTTTCCCTTTAGCTCAGCTGAAATGAGCCTTTTTCTAGTCACATGAACATGAACATGAACATGATCATGAACTTGATGTGCGTCTGCCAGAAGCCCCGGGTAGCTGAGAGAAATTTGATCTTATTCGAGCTTTGCAGCCTGAAAAAAAGAGAACAGTGCCGGGCAGAGCGCTGCTCTGAAACAGCATTTCTTCAGGAGGAGCTGCGATTTGTTCCTGGAAAATTGTACTGTATTGACAAAGTGATTTTTCTTCACCTAATGAGCCCACTGTCTGTCTCCGGATAAATATCAATATCAGGCCTTCTGCTCATGCAATCCTATTTCTTCCTGCTTCCAGTGCACGTGTTCTTAGAGCTGGCAGTAATTTATTAGTAGTAATTTTTTTTAAATGTAATGGCATTATGTAATCGTTTTAATAGAGCATATTTGTGAGATACTACTGTTGTTAATGGTTATTGTGACCTTTTCTTTTTTTTAATGAATCATGACACATAGACTATGTTCACATTACCGGGCTGAAGTGACTCAAAGGTGATTTTTTTTGCTCAGTGTGGCTCAGATCAGATTTTTTTTTTGACTGTGTGAACTTGCCAAATCAGATTTTTTTCAAATCAGATTTGTGTCACTTTCATATGTGGTCCTAAATCGGATAACTATCTGATAGATGGACACCTAAAGCTGCAAAAACAGCAAAAGCAAACCACCTGGCCTTTTTTTTTTACCTCCTCGACCTGAGCATGAACTTCAGATTAACTTTTTTTTTTCACTCCAGCAAAATATGCTCCATATATAAGCTGCTAACGCATCCATTTCCCTTTATAAAGCTACGAGTCGTCTCTCAAATCTGATGTTTTATGTTGTTGGCTTATGCAATCCTATTTCTTCCTACTTAAAGTGCACGTGTTCTTAGAGCTGGCTGAAGGTAGAAAGGCCAGGTTTAAAAAGCATACGGGGAGAGAGAAAAAGAGGGTTGATAAAAAGCGTTCAAGCAATTCCAAAGCCTGAATAATAATAACGTCTCAGGAATCATCACAGTAGGACTTGATTGAAACGCGGTCTCTGCTCCAGGCAGCCAGTAGCTGATGATTGACCTGCTTGAAGTAATTCTTTAATAAGAATAATGGAGAACAGAGGGTGAGTCGTGCTACCATCAGAGGAAAGCTCAGTCTCCGTCACTACTGGCATCCCCAGAGGAGCCTTTTCTCTGTGAGTGTGTGTATGAGTGTGTGTGTATGAGTGTGTGTTTTACAGACAGATAGAGAGGTCAGAGCCAGGGTCTGGGGAATGCTCTGGGAGACATAATTAAATCAACAATGAAAGGTTTCCGGGGAGGAGTCCTTTAAAATTTAATTTTCTTCTACAAGCCGTTCCCCAGCAGGGGAGATCCCGCCGAGCAGCAGGAGCAGACAGCTGGGTTAAACAAAGGTTAGGCACTGGGAAACCACTGCCCCGCTCCATCCTCGAGCTCACACAAACAAATATGATTATTAAAATGAGAAGCCAAACAAACAACTGTAATTCGGCACAATCTAAACAATCCCACCACATCACTACAGGAGCCGATTCGCTGAGTTTGAGTTTTGTCTATATATGTCCATGTTTCATCCATTGTACCATGACCACAATCATCTTTTAATAATCTTTTCCTGCAGATATTCCCCTCTGTAAAGTACCATTACCATTCCTAGTCTATTGTTCAGGGTCAGGAGTCATGTCAGCATATCTGGGTCCACACTAAAAGCCCTTCACTCAGCATATGTTGGACTCATGATGGAGTCATTAGCCACACTTAGCCAACACTAAAGGCCTTGGCATACTTCCAACGAAACGAATTTCGTGAGCATTGCACAAAGTCAAGCGCGCTTTCGCGAGATTTAGAGCTGGCATACTGTTTCGTATACTCCACAACCACAGGTGGTGCTCTGACATTAGAAAAGTTAAGTTTCATGACTACCGGAAAACTATCACCCATCGCGCTCAGCCTAGACAAGCTCTGGTGTGTATCTCTCAATTAAGAATCATAAATGTGACGGTAACACTGTACCTGCTCAGCGAGCCTCTCTTCGAAATCGTCCGTGTTTGTTTTCTTTGCATGCTTTTTTTTTTGACGACCAATCACAGGTGTTGTTGCGTTGTGTGTTCGGCCGTGGAGTTCGCCCAGCTTCCATGTGCACGACACGGCGAACGAAGCCCGTGTGACGTCTGTGGCTGTTTGTTTTTTCCTCAATTACGTCACATTGTTCGCTGAAGCCACACGAACGTCGTCTCCGCGTGAAGTATGCCGAGGCCTTAATAATGTTGCATTTTCTATGTTCTCCATAAATTCAGTCAAAACTAATTCCATCCTTTGATTTTTTTAAGTTATTGACCGCCCACTTGCCCGGCCTTATATGGATGTAATTATTTATAAGTCAGCTTTTCCCGTCACCCACCACAAATCAGCTGCCCACCGCCCAGTTTATGCCACCTGCCTTGGACCAGTTCCTCACTCTCCACTACCAATTACATCCAAGTTTTTACGACTTTACTCTAACTCTAACTAGGAATTTTCTAACTGCGTCCACCGCTGGTGTGGCTATTTACCTGAATGTGGATGTGTAATGTCTTTTAAACATTCATTTATAAGTTGTCTGACCACAGGAGGATGGGTCCCCGCTCTATGTATATTAGACCTAATAGTACATGTGATAGTACAAGGTACATGTGAGTTTTGGTTCCTCCCAAGGTTCCTTCATCCTCCAGTTCTGAGGAAGTTCTACCTTGTCTTTATTACTTACTGAGGGTTCTGTTTTGTGTTTGTTCAATGTGTGTCTGATCAACTGGGATCCTGCAATCATATTTTTTTAAAGCTGCTTTGCAACAACATTAGTTGTAAAAAACGCTATAAAACAAGTTCATATAATTTCATTTAATTGGATTTAAAATAGAATAAGAATACTATCAGAAAACTGTTATCATCAACCATGCTTCAATTATAATGGACCCATTCAGATCTAATTACTGCCATCAGAAATGCTTCATTAGCTGAAAGAGGTGTGTCAGATTTCATTAAGGTAAAACAAGATGGATCAAATGGTTCAAGATGGTAAAACAAGATCCTCAGAAGGACAAATGGTCAACTGATTCACAGAACACCTTTTTATTTATTCTTTTGAACGAACCATGACACATGATGAGCTAGATGAGTGTCACGGCAAAGAAGCGTTTATGCAAATAAGCTGTTGCTGGCCACGCCCGCTTTACGCAGAGCATTTACTGCAGGTTCGCTTGTTAGCTTGTGCTAAATGGCAACATACAAACAAGCTAAGTCATGCTTTACTGCAATAGAAACACAAAACTCACTATTTGAAAGTACTAATGTCTTCCCCTTATCTGCTGCCTTGCTACAGATCCCTACATCAGATGAAGTCTGCTGGCTGATTCAGTTGTGTACTTTCCAAGGTTCTCAACCAAAACCACTGAAATGGTGTTTCTTCAATTTTCTTCTATCAGGAAACTGTGGTCATTAACCATGCTTCAATTATATTGGACCCATTCAGAGATAATCACTACCATCAGAAATGCTTCATTAGCTATAAGAGGTGTGTTAGATTTCATTAAGGTAAAACAAGATGGTTCAAATGGTTCAAGATGGTAAAACAAGTGGTGTCCCTATTCACAATAACTAGCTGTGGGTAGGGTTAAGTAGTAATTTATTAAATATAATGGCATTATGTAATCGTTTTAATAGAGCATGTTTGTGAGATACTACTGTTGTTAATGGTTATTGTGACCTTTTCTCTCTTTTTAATGAATCATGACACGTAGACAGTGTTCACATTACCAGGCTGAAGTGACTCAAAACTGATTTTTTTGCTCAGTGTGGCTCAGGTCAGATTTTTTTTTTTTGACTTTGTGAACGTGCTAAAATAGATTTTTTTCAAATCAGATTTGTGTCACTTTCATATGTGGTCCTAAATCGGATACCTATCTGAGCCATGGACACCTAAAGCTGCAAAAACAGCAAAAGCAAACCACCTGGCCTTTTTTCACCTCCTCGACCTGAACATGTACTTCAGATTAACTGTTTTTTTTTTCCACTCCAGCAAAAGATGCTCCACATATGAGCTGCTAATGCATCTATTTCACATTTATAAAGCTACGAGTCGTCTCTCAAATCGGACTTTTTATGTTGATGGTGAAGAAGGCGAAGTTTTTACACGCATCAATGTGCGCATGTGAGACATTTCAGGGACAGATTTGTTCACTTTACACACAGATCAAGATCACTTACATTTGTGAATGTAAACTGTCAAGATCAAAGACAAATCCGATCAGAGCAAAAAGTCAGATTTGAGCAATGTAACTTGTAATGTTAATGTTATCATAGCTAGATGAGTATAACAGCGCCACCTAGTATAGAACTTAACATTTTTGACATTTAGCCACGCTGTTGTCTAATTATTTCTTTCTGTTGCTAAACAAGGGTGCATGCATGTTTTTTTTAACGTTTTATAATCTAAATAAATAAAACACTCTATTAACTAGATATTATATAAACTCTTTGACATAATAAAACTTCTCAGACATTTCATTTTGATGTTTTTAATACAGCTGCTCATTAGACTGCCCTGCTAGAAAAACAACATACACCAGCAAACCAGAAAAACACCAGACAAGCACCAGGCCAGCGTAAACCAGTTTAGATTATTATGCTGTAGATAAAGATGGAATTCATGCTGCCCAAAGCTGTTTGTTTCAGCCATGTACTTGTTTAAATATTCCATACTGATTGGACCAGCAAAAACATGCAAATTACTATGAATAAAAAGATCTCATATTTTACAAATCATTTTCATAATCACGGTCCGTATCGTTACTCCCAGCCAACCCAGTTCTCTGAAGAACATCAAGAAGGTGTTGACAAGCTAGCAGAAAGAAACACTGCCTCAGATAACATTAAGTATATTACACCCAGTGTGCTGACTAAATGTGACCAGTTGCATTAGTTCACAACCCCAGTAGAGACATTTCCCAGAACAGACAGCTGCTGCTGTTTCCTCAATAAACATAAAACAGTGGAGGTAGTGCAGATTTCTGACAAAAACTAGGCATTTTACCCATAAACTACAGAGATTTGAGGTTGTAAACCTATTAAAACATGTTAACTAGCACAGCATGTGTAAAGGGGACATATTCCACAGGTTAGAATAGTTCTTTGCACAACATAAAGATTTTTTAGATCTCACAAACTCTATTCTCGCCAGTTTCAGTCCCTTTCAGAATAAGCTGTTTAAGAGCTCTGTCACTTTTATGCAAGTTAGCTGTTGCTAGCCACACCAACTCCGTGTTAGATCTCCCTTATCTGCTGACTTGCTACAGATCCCTCCATCAGACAAAGTCTACTGGCTGATCTACAGTAGTTGTGTATTGTCCTCCAAGGTTCTCAACCTAAATGACTGAAATGGTGTTTCTTTAACTGATCTAGTGGTGGGGCTCCGGTGGGGGTCGATGGTTGAGGGGTGGTGCCAGGGTAGTTCTATGCCATATACCTTATTGTGACATCACAATAAAGGAGCCGTCCAAATGGCTCATATACAGAACTTTTTGGGGGCTTAGAGTGTTTATAGGGTCAGTCAAGACCCAAGTGGAAACAAAAATCACAGTACACTTAGATTTGATTGAATTCAGGCACATATATAAATGCAACAAGCCTTTGCAGCTTCACCAAAGGGCATGGCTTAAATACAGAAACACACACAGTATACACAATATATACAAATATACAAGTATAAGGACAGATATGGGTGTAAATATCAATTATTTTTAGTGAGTAAATTTCAGCTGTGCAAAGAGCAATGGGTAATCTCGGTTGTACTAGCACTACTCCTACATGCACTTCTTTTCCGTAACTCAACGTAAGATCTAAGCTCTAAGCAATGGAATAGTTAGTGTCTGTCAAGCTACTGGAAGACAATCAAAAACATTTCCCACAAGCTATTTTGGACCTCGTGTGTTTGAGGACGCGACATTTCCAGCGGTTAATTGGACTACCACATTTGGATAAGTTAGCGCGAGCGGCTGTAAACGTTTTTACCATTTGAATAAACACCAAGAAGCGCTGAAGCAAACCATGAATAAGAGTCAGCGCCTGGTGTTTGTCAGAGCTGCTACTGTTATTGTTTGTTCTGTTCCTCGGCTCTTTGACAGGCTTTTAAAATGGCTGTTTGCTCTGGGCGTCCAAAATATTTGGGACGCCTGCTATTTCCTCAGAAACTGACCGGGGCCAATTCGGGTGAAGGGGTTTGCGTCCTTAATTGATTCCACCAGTTAAATGTCCTTTAGTCACCCTCCACTACACTCAAGTTGACGAGTGTAGGGTTTAGGGGGACGAGATAATGTAGGTAAGGCTTGAGATAATTGGGGCATTGATTGTGGATGTGAGGATAATGGGCAAGAGAAGATATTTAAGTGCTTTGAATGAGGAAGGATTGTGGAGGAATGTGAGAAACATGAGCCTGGTCATCAGTGTCCTGTCTGTATATGGAATAGTCCACCAGTCGGGCGATATTTAGCCTGTAGCGAGCTGGGGGTTGGAATGGTTAATCAATGAAAGGAGAATGAAGAGAATGGAATGTAAATTCTGCAGTAATCAATGCAATGAACCTGGGTGCAGCACAACCTTAGAAAACCATCCCTTATGTTAAATGCACTCACCAGGGGCGTAGCAGCAAATTCTGGGCCCTGTATACTCTCAATGTCAGTGGGCCCCTATCAATGCCAGTACATCAGGAAAAGGGGGTATTAATCTAAAAATGTATGGCAAAAGTCATAATCACAATAATCTTTGATTACAGTTGGTTACAGTAACATGATTATTCATTGGCTTTGGTAACATCATGAATTTCTTGAGCGTTGACAATAGCTTTTAAGCACAGCACTGCACTGCAATGCTAAGGCTTTTTACCAGACAAAAATAATAAATTGCTTTATTGCTTAATATATTACTAGTGTGCACTTCAGCCTACAGTGATATGGGTAGGCTATTTCTATGCTGATATAAGCAGCAGAAATATTGCTAGGTGGATCATTTATTAAGTCTCAGCACGGAGTTTCACTTTCAGCTCTGCTGTGTTGGTAGACAATAGGCTATAGCACACGCTCTGAACCAAAGGGCTAACGTACTCTCAGTGATGGAACTAACGGCGTGGAAATACACCAGTTCAAGGTTAAAGTTCCGCCTTTCAGGAGAAACAGCCAATCAGCTTGCTGGTTTGGCGGAGCGCGGTGGGCTAGTAGGAAAGCCCCCGCCCCATCCCCCCCACCACCTTGCTGGGGTTTTGCACCGGGTCTTGCACCGGGTTTCAGCGTTGATGTTAAAACATATCTGGATATACAGTGATTTTTCTAAAAGACAGGTAACTGAACTAACCGTGTAAACTGTGATGAGATTGCACAGTTTTAAACAGGCACTTTTTTTTTTTCTATCATGGCGCACCTGCAGGACCTGCAGTATTTACAATATAACAGATCATACACATGCCAACGCTGTTTTTTTATATTACATAACTGATATTCTGCATCTAGAAATAAGGGGTGGGGGGGTGGGGTGATAGTACGTTTGCATACACCTCAAATGTCTCGAGTAACACAAAAGTAACGCAATAGTTACTTTTACTGGTAGCTAGTTACTTTTGTAATGGAGTAACTCAGTTACTTTTTTGGAAAAGTAACTAGTAACTATAACTAAGTACTTTTTCAAAGTAACATGCCAAACACTGCTTACTTTAAACTTAAGGTGAACAACTCTCATTTAGGCAGCAATTCTACCAGTCAGCAGCTCTCTCTCTCTCTCTCTTTCTTTCTCTCTCTCTTGTTAACCTACATACCAGCGTATGGGGGGTCAGAGGGGGGAGCTCGCCCTTGAATACTTGAACAACGATCTCACCTTGTCTTTGCTCATCTCTAACCTCAGGCTCATCTTCAGAAGAGCCACCAGGACTGACCACTGCTGCTCCTGCTGCTGCTCCAGCGCCACTGTTTGTTTCTGAAACTGGTTAATGTCGATAACTAACATTAGCCGGCTCGTAATTGTTGTTATACTTACAGCCGAGAGCAGCCTGGTTGGCAACTAGCTAAGCTAACGGCTTCGCGTGAGCATTCAAACATCAGCAGCAGCTGTCTGGAGTGGACTACGCTAACTTTAATTGGACTTTGCATGACAAACGAACTCCATCAACAGCTGCCTCCCCTCATTCTGCCTTCTTTCTTTTTCCTTCCTTCCTTTCTTAATCTGAGTTCTGCTTTTTGGTCTTGCCCCCAGGTCATTCAGTCTGGGTTCACTGTCTGAGCCAGCACGTTGTTCCCAAAATGCAACAAATGTTCTCAGTATTCTCAGTAACAGCCACAGCATTGTTGCAAAAGCTTGGGCTGGAGGGACTTTCACGTTTCCTGACATTTAGCAATGGTTCATGGTTCATGGTGGGGCCAAGAATTACGTCTTCAACCAGTGCGACTGAAATCCCCTTCCTCTGAGAGCTCCTCCATAATGGAAGCACATAACTAAAACCAGCCGACCCGTCACCCATCTCTGGTCACCTTTCTCAAACAATAAGCGCACGTTCAGCCAAGCTTCTACCTTCCTAACCCCTTTGGGAAGACACGCTAAAAGGTCCTCAGAAACAAACTTCATAAAAGCTTCTGCAGCAGCTCTAAATTAAAGAGGCTGAAAGTAAGTGACTCAATTGTGAAATTACTTTTCTGGCATTTCTCCCCTCGTCTCCCCGCAAGGAGAGCGATTCTAACCGACGTGGCTCGATTCATTTATACTGTGCGCACAGCAGAGGTGTTTGCTTTCCAAGCTCCAGAATAATTAGCTTGTGTCAGAATCCACATAAGAGTGTTTAAAGTGATTTTGTTTTTTTTTTGTTTTTTTTTTTAAGTTTCAGGTTCTGAGAAAATTAGAAGGGGGTGAGAGTAGAGCTGAACACAAAACACAATAGTTTGTTTTATTAAAAATAAAATCATAAAAAAATCATAGAAAGATCATTGGCAATAGGCCAATGAGACTCTAAATACAGCTCTGGAAAAAAAAAACTAAAAATTAAGAGACCACTTCAGTTTCTGAATCAGTTTTTCTGATTTTGCTATTTATAGGTAAATGTTTGAGTAAAATGAACATTGTTGTTTTATTCTATAAACTATAAACAACATTTCTCCCAAATTCCAAATTAAAATATCAAACTATGCTCTAAATGTCATTTAAAGCATTTATTTGCAGAAATGGCTGAAATAACAAAAAGATGAAGAGCTTTCAGACCTCAAATAATGTAAAGAAAACAAGTTCATATTCTTAATTCAAGTTGTAAGAGTTCAAAAACCTATATTTGGTGGAATAAGCCTGGTTTTAATCACAGTTTTCATGCATCTTGGCATCATGTTCTCCTCCACCAGTCTTACACACTGCTTTTGGATAACTTTATGCCTTTACTCCTGGTGCAAAAATTCAAGCAGTTCAGTTTGGTTTGATGGTTGTGATCATCCATCTTCTTCTTAATTATATTCAAGTGGTTTTCAATTTGGTAAAATCAAAGGAAATTGTAATTTTTAAGTGGTCTCATATTTTTCCAGTAGCTGTAGGGATGATATCTCCCAGAGGAAGGCTACTGACTCTTATCTTATAAGTTCTTTTTTTTTTTTTTTTTTTTTTTGGTGTTTTGTATGTATGTGTGAATATCCCCATAATGTAGAAACTATTTTTTTTATATTTTTTTTTCTCAAATAATAACTGCAATAAACAGTAGTTGTGTCACTGAAGACAGCTGATGTATACTGTAGATAGTATAAAGTCCATTCAGAAAGTATTCACATTACGTCCACCTTTTCCACATTTTGATATGTTACAGCCTCTGCTTACTCCAAAACTGATTCAATTCAGTGGTAACATTTTACAATAAGGGTACACTAATTAACAATACTTACAACAGAATGTCTCAACTAATTGCGAATTGACACTTGATAAGACATTGGGCCCTTTTTTAGAGATCTATAGCACACTGGTCAATTGTGTATCGTGCAGCTGGGTTTAAGGCGTGTCTTTGTGTCTTTGGGATCGTGAGGGCTTAAAAAATACACCTCGTGCAGCTCGAAAGGTGGAAAAGGCATGAACTACTTCTCTAAATTCATCATGGGTGCAATTTGGCCGTAACATAAAATAAACCAATCAGTGTGCGCTCTGACTTTGGCGCGGTCTCAGCAGAGGAAACGGGTTTACGGGTTTGTGCTCTGCAGTATGTCTGTGTGTGTGTATTTTTGATGCACCTATGAGAATGGACTCTGACGACTGACTGTTGTCATGGTTTTAATCAGTCAGTGGCGCACCTGTGTTTTCTGCCATGAAAAAAGCAACAATACGAAATTTTACCTGAACACACCTCTCACTTCCAGACCCCCAAACTCCGATGCCATTTTAATGGCACAGTCACAAGGTGTGAAAATAGATTGTTGAGGAGTGTAAAATAGCTAAGAGCATTACGAAAACACTTGAGCATGGTGTATAATAGGGCCCATTATTAAGTTGGCTGTCGACGTGGAAACACAGATTTTTGCAAGATCATAGCTATACTATGTACTATACTGAATTATGTTTCTTGTGTTTTTTGGAGTGATACATGGTACGGTTTTCAAATAAAAGATGTTTTTAGGGCCACTTTTGAGGGTGGGAATCCCCCAAGGAACTCCCTCTCCTGAATCCCCCTCCCCCGGGGAACCTGGCCACACCAAGACCCATCTTTCACCCACCGGCGCAGGAGAGAGTGATGACGTCTTCGCTGTGGCCGCACACAGACGAAGGGGGAGAGGCAGCAAATAATTCATGATTGATTACAACATCCTTAAGCATTACTATTAATTTTTTAATTAGTTTCAATTAATAAATAGTTTAGACAGTACTCAACAGTTAAACAGTTAGCAATTAAAGTTGGTTTAGAACTGTCGAGAATACCATTAATAATTATCTCCCTATTATGAGGTGTTACCAATTAAATTTATTCCTCAGAGTCCCACATGCAATGAGGACAAAGTGAAAAAAGTGACCTTAAAATCTTTGCAAATGTATATAAAATAAAGTACTTATGGTCTTTTCTCAGTACTTTGTTGACGCACCTTCGGCAGCAATTGAAGCCTCAAGTCTTACTGATTATGATTCTACAAGCCTGGCATACCTATTGCCTACCTATTGTTGGGCAGTTTCTTTCATTCTCCTTTGCAGAACCTCTCAAGGTCCATCAGATTTGATCAGGAGCCTTTTTCAGATATGTCCAGAGATATTCAGTCTGGTTGAGTCTGAGCTGCATGGAGCATGCAAGGACATTCACAGATTTGTCCCAAAGCCATAATTGTGTAATCTTGGCTGTGTGCTTAGGGTCATTGTCCTGTTGGGAGATGATCCTTAGTCTCACTCTGAGGTTCAGCGCACTCTGGAGCAGATTATCTCATTCAGAATGTCTCTGTACATTCCTCCAGTCAGTTTTCCCTCGACCCTAATTAGTCTGATGAAAAACATCCTGCCTTGATTTCTCCAGATGTGGTGAATGGCATTGAGGCCAAAGAGTTTAATCTTTGTTTTATCAGACCAGAGAATGTTGTTTCTCATTGTCTGAAGGTCTTCAGGCGCCTATTGGAAAACTCTAGATGGGCTGCCATGAGCCTTTTACTGTCATACTGGTCTGATTTGTGGAGTGCTGCTGAAATGGTTGTCCTTCTAGAAAATTCTCCTCTTTGATGGGATGACCAAGATCATCAGGTTCTTTGTCACCGCCCTGATTTAGCACTTTCTACTACCCCAATCATTAAGATTGGCTGAACGGTCAGCTCTGGTGGTTCCAAAATGATGATGGCTGCATCTAGCATGCAAGGACATTCACAGATTTGTCCCAAAGCCACAATTGTGTAATCTTGGCTGTGTGCTTAGGGTCATTGTCCTGTTGGGAGATGATCCTTAGTCTCACTCTGAGGTTCAGCGCACTCTGGAGCAGATTATCTCATTCAAAATGTCTCTGTACATTCCTCCAGTCAGTTTTCCCTCGACCCTAATTAGTCTGATGAAAAACATACTGTCTTGATTTCTCCAGATGTGGTGAATGGCATTGAGGCCAAAGAGTTTAATCTTTGTTTTATCAGACCAGAGAATGTTAATTCTCATGGTCTGAAGGTCTTCAGGCGCCTATCGGAAAACTCTAGATGGGCTGCCATGAGCCTTTTACTGTCATACTGGTCTGATTTGTGGAGTGCTGCTGAAATGGTTGTCCTTCTAGAAAATTCTCCTCTTTGATGGGATGACCAAGATCATCAGGTTCTTTGTCACCGCCCTGATTTAGCACTTTCTACTACCCCAATCATTAAGATTGGCTGAACGGTCAGCTCTGGTGGTTCCAAACTGATGATGGCTGCATGGAGCATGCAAGGACATTCACAGATTTGTCCCAAAGCCACAATTGTGTAATCTTGGCTGTGTGCTTAGGGTCATTGTCCTGTTGGGAGATGATCCTTAGTCTCACTCTGAGGTTCAGCGCACTCTGGAGCAGATTATCTCATTCAAAATGTCTCTGTACATTCCTCCAGTCAGTTTTCCCTCGACCCTAATTAGTCTGATGAAAAACATACTGTCTTGATTTCTCCAGATGTGGTGAATGGCATTGAGGCCAAAGAGTTTAATCTTTGTTTTATCAGACCAGAGAATGTTAATTCTCATGGTCTGAAGGTCTTCAGGCGCCTATCGGAAAACTCTAGATGAGCTGCCATGAGCCTTTTACTGTCATACTGGTCTGATTTGTGGAGTGCTGCTGAAATGGTTGTCCTTCTAGAAAATTCTCCTCTTTGATGGGATGACCAAGATCATCAGGTTCTTCGTCACCGCCCTGATTTAGCACTTTCTACTACCCCAATCATTCAGATTGGCTGAACAGTCAGCTCTGGTGGTTCCAAACTGATGATGGAGGCCACTGTGCTCATTGGGAACTTTAATGTTGTGGAGGTCTACCAGCAATTCCTTGGTCTTTGTGGCTTGGTTTGTGCTCTGACATGTATTGTCTACTATAGGACCTTATATAAACAGGCTTATGCCTTTCCAAATCATGTCCAATCAGCTGAATTAGTAGGAACATCTCATCTAAAGGATGATCAGCAGAAACAGAATGACATGGCTTTGCTTTCTCATGTACATTATATTGCTAAAAGTATTCGCTAAAAATCCAAATGATTGAACAGAGTCATTCACTCTACAATCCCCTAAATTTCATCTGGACCTGAGAAGTACTCTAGAACGGTGCATAGAGACCTTCCTGGAATGAGTTTCCATGGCAAATGCATTGCAGACGAGGGTAGTGTACATTTTATGTTTTTAAATTTTATTTTTTTTATTTTTTCCATTTTCTCCCCAATGTACACAGCCAAATACCCAACCCACTCATTAGGACTCCACCTATCACTAGTGATGCCCCAACACACCAAGAGGGTGAAGACTAGCACATGTCTCCTCCATTACATGTGAAGTCAGCCACCGCCTCTTTTCGAACTGCTGCTGATGCAGCATTGCCGAGTAGCCTCACAGCGTGTTCAGAGGAAAAAGCAGCAATTTTGATCCTATACATCAGCTCACAGACGCCCTGTGCTGAGTGACATCGGAGAGAGAGAGCACCATCTACCCACCCAGAGAGAGAGCAATGCCAATTGTGCTCTCTCTCAGGGCTCCGGTAGCCAATGGCAAGCTACATCAACAGGATTCAATCCGGCGATCTCCTGATCATATTGACAGTCCACTGTAACAAAACCTTTTTCCACTTTGTCATTGTAGAGTATTGTGTGTAGAAACATGCACTACCACTAAAAATGAAAAAAACAATTATAATAGTAATAGAGATTATATGTGGTTTATGTGGATTATTTTTAAGAAATGAGTAGAGGTTCCTCTTTGATTTTCTGGTACGAATGGCTAACTCAGAGACACAAGAAGACAGACACATATTAAAGGCATTTAAACTGTAGATAAACTTGCTTATGCCTTTCTTTGGCCCAGCTTGATACAGTGCATTGTGTATACAGTAGTTTGTTACAGGAGTTTTTTGAGCGTCGTTCAGCTATGGGTGTTGAAACACAGCCAACATCAACTTTCCTCCAAGATTTGACTTGATAGAAAGGCCAATATTAACTGTTTTTTCAATACAGGACCAAAAATAAATATTTAAAGGGCGCAGGCAGGGAGACTGCTTGCCAGACAATGTGTGCTGCCCATTTAATAAATAAATAAATAAATAAATAAATACAGTGAGGAGAAAGTTCTGAAATACGTTGCCAGAACATAGGGTTCCGAAGCTCATTGGTTCCCCCTACAGGTGGGGAGTGTCATCAACTGCAGTAAACACGAATCATTGTTGCAAAAACGCATTATCACACCCGCTGAGTTGTACAGAACCGTCATTAATGGTAAAATAGTAAAATCACAGGATTTTATGCAACGATTCATGTCACACAAAATTTTTAACGTTTTCGAAAGCATTGTCCTGTTTGCTTCTCCAAAGTTACACAGTGCAGTTATCAGCAGGCCAAGCCCTCAAATAGCAACAGTGTATACTCCTTATTAAGTCAGTAGAGCACCATAACTTTGACTTTGACATTGTTATTTTAAGGTAAACATCCTATATATATATATATATATATATATATGTATATATATTTATATAGTGCTGCTATGGAAACTGTGTCAAGGGTTTGCCAAAGTCATATACTGTAATATATAACAGTAATATGTAAGAAGAGCACAGTATATATCATAATCATAGTACAATTTTTGTCCTATTTTAGATGTATTCTATCATGTAGCCGCCGAGCGTGCAGTGCCGGTCTGCCTGATATTTATCAGTGATAATGAGTTGGTTTGTGCCACGTGTCAGCGGTGTGAAGCCCAGTAATTTACTGCAAAGCGCAATCATGTAATATCATGTAATTTCCATGTGTGGTGCAATTTTTCGTGAGCAATTAGGGCTTGGTTAATGAATCAGCTTCTATTTATTGCGTTTAATAGCACAAGATTAGAGTGATACTAATCATAAAGTGTCCGTTATGACATCTGTTTCTGTACTCTCGATTTGAACTTTTTATATTTGCCAGTTGTCAGGCCAGCCACTTCCTGTCTGTCTGACATGGGCTCTAATAGAGTGATTAAGAACTATACTTCCCAGAATTTCTATGTGGGCTCTCTCTTTCTCCCGGACTCTCCCAGTCATGTGCACTGCGTTTCATGAACTCTCCATCATACTAATTACTCTGATTGTTCTCACCTGTGCATCCCTGTATGAATACCCCTCATTTTTATTGTTTCATGTGTTCTCCCCAGTATTTAATCTAGTGTCTAGCTCTTCTAAATTGCATTCTCTTTATCTTTTATGCCTTTTAATGATTGACCTCTGCTTGTTTGTTTACTGTTTATGACTGTGCTCTAGTTTGAACCCTTGCCCGTTTTTGAACCTTGCTCTCTGCCTTGCCCATGGTTAGTGTTGTTAATCTTTTGTGTATGATCTCCTGCTTCAACCACTCTGGGGTGCGTTTCCCATACAACCACGATCCTAGCATTGAACAAACGTGTTACGAAGCATCTTAAGCAACTAACTAACTAACATCTGAAGTACGATCGTTTCCTAAAACCAGTGTACTTTGTTGGTACCACAGAAGTCTAAACTATGTTGGTTTGAACCACCGAGGTCTTAACTAAGGGGTTTCCAGACGTGTTCGGCCAGACTTTCCCAGCAGGAAACGTGCAAAACTCACAATCTTTGGAATATTATGCCAAAAATATGTTACTAATGTATTATTTAGGCTATTTATATTGTAATTATCACCAGAACACGAACCGGCAACAATACTATTAATAGAATAACAATGAAATGCAAGTAAAATCTACACAATAATTGCTATGAATTTATTACTAATTGTAACAGACAGTAAAACACAAAATGTATCACCATTCTGAATGAGTCTTGTGATATCGTGGAGAATTGTTAATAATTTTTACACTAGAGATGAAACATGTTTCCAAGACTGTAAAACACATTTGAGCTAAAAAGCACTTCAGTGCACTTTTTTCACTACACTAAATTCATGTTTGCCAAATAAAACTAAATGTTACAGACATACATTAAAAAATGGGCAATTTTATTACATGTTCAAAATACATTTGTAAAGTAGAAGGTAGAAGTGTAGTGGCTCAATAAATGTAATAAACACAAACATTAATAAAATAATTAGGTACATGTTCAAAACACTTGATATCTTGATTCCTCGTGCAGCAATATTAATGTGATTTATCAGCTTTCTGAATCCGACCGTCCATCGTCTGCACTAATCACCAGGAACTAAGCTCCCAACGACAGGTCTAGAGCTGTAGTTGGAACTACGGTTTTGGGAAACGCCTGAGTAGCTTAACTAAGGGACGCACTATGTAAGTTACTAACGTGGTTACCTCCATAGAACCAACTGGATGATGGATGATAATAGAATGTAGAAATTCATGCCATGCTTCTGTAATGTTAATTCAAGGTCGATCAACCAGTTATTTCTTACAGTTCTGCATATGTCACAGATTTACGTCTATAGACTTAAGCATACGTTAAATAATAAGTGAAATATATACAAATGGTAAACACATTTTAAACAGAGATAACTAGCCAGATAAACATACAGCTCTGTATATAAAAACAAGAGACCACTTAAGTTTCTTTGATTGTACCAAATTTAAAACCTCACAAATCACAAGCCATCAAACCACACTGAACTGCTTGAATTTTTGCAGCAGGAGCAGCATAAAGTTATCCAAAAGCAGTGTGTAAGACTGGTGGAGAAGAACGTCAATCGTCTGCACTAATCACCAGGAACTAAGCTCCTAATGACAGGTCTAGAGCTGCAGTTGGAACGACACAGCTGAACCACGGTAGTTGCGAACTTTCTCTGGAACTACGGTTCTGGGAAACACCCGAGTAGCTTAACTAGGGTTCGCACTATGTAAGTTATAACGTGGTTACCTCCATAGTTACAACTACGCTTTTGGGAAACACCTGCGTCCAGACTATGTACGTTGCTAACGTACTTAGCAACTGCGCTAACGGACCCCGGGTCATGTTGTCTGTTTATGCTGTTACACCTGTGCTTGTTTTTACCTGTAGTTCTGTTAGCTTCTTTAATTAACCCTTTGATTCTAGTCCGCATGTGTCTCACCTGTGTCCGGCTTTCGTGACACCAGTGCTAATCAACACCCTAAACATCCTCTGCCACACTGCAGCTACTGTACGCAACCTGTACACGAGGCTCCTCAGCGGTGCTGTGATTGTTAACAAGTGCTAATGTTGTTTTGGTTCATGCAGGAGAGCTGTTCTCTCTGTCCAGGCAATGTAATTTAGTTTGATAATGATCTCCGGCCTGAGCTGTCGAGCTCAAAGCGAGATGCAGATGAAAACTAGAATGCGAAACTGGATGCTGCCACGCATTTATCGCAAAGTAGTGCGCGCACACACACACGCAGTCTTAAGCACCAACAGAAAAATTCATCAACTCGCACAACAGTAGCATCAGTATGCAGCAAGTAGGGAGACGCTGTGCGACTGGCAGCACAATGCTTCATTCTTCTTGTCTCCCCGCACCTCTGAGCCCAGGCCCGCATTAATCCAGCCGGTCTGCTGCCGAGTGGCCGCGGCGTAAAGAGTAATGTTTATCTGGAGCAGGCAGCCCGGATTGCGCGGCCGGGGGTGGAAAGGCGGGGATAAGGGAGCGGACGGCGGATGGGGAGAGAAGGCTGCGGGGGGAAGAAGCGAAAATGAGGGAATTGAATGCTTCAGTTCAGGTGAGAGAGGACTGCATCTGGCTGATAACTCTCACACTCGGACGCCTCATTGTGCCATGCCAAACAGCCATGACTGCGGAAATAAGCCACGACTCCAAAAGAGACAAAGAGCTTCCCCCAAACCCGTCGCTTCAAACCTCAACTTTCAACCCCCGCGAGTCTCACGACGTCTCTCGGCGCATAAGCGTCGTCTCCAGAGTGTCCTTGAGGACTGCTGTGTACTAAAGTCCTAAAGTCCTTCAGAGTTCTTCTTCTTCCGAACGCCAGAGACATGCAGGCGCTCACCGCTATCTCAGCATGAGCTGTTTGTGCTTGAAGATGTTCCGTAGAAAGGAAATGGACCGTGAGTCTCTGCCGAGAAGCAGCACCTGCAGAGGATTAGCATGTAAATCTGAATGCTAGGCAGAAGCATCTACTGGCCTTTTTTTACCCGTGCTTCTCAGTACAGTAAGTTTCAGCTGCTTTATTATTAATGATAATGATGTCTGCTGAGGAATTGACAAGCATGGCCAGAATGTTCAATTCCTCAAAGAGCACGATTGGCGATTGACCAGAACATGGCATTGTCGATGGACAATCGAACCAAATAAAACACGGGCGATGGAACATTGACCAGAAACCAACTGGATGATGGATGATCCTAGAATGTAGAAATTCATGCCATACTTCTGTAATGTTAATTCAAGGTCGATCAACCAGTTATTTCTTACAGTTCTGCAAATGTCACAGATTTACTTCTAAAGACTTAAGCATACGTAAAATAATAAGTGAAGTATATACAAATGCTAAACACATTTTAAACAGAGATAACTAGCCAAATAAACATACAGCTCTGTATATAAAAAACAAGAGACCACTTAAAAATGATGAGTTTCTTTGATTTTAACTCAAAACTTAAAAACCTCACAAATCACAAACCAACAAAGCACACCAAACTGCTTGAATTTTTGCACCAGGAGTGGCATAAAGTTATCCAAAGGTAGTGTGTAAGACTGGTGGAGAAGAACATGCCATAAAAACTGTGATTAAAAAACAGGGTTATTCCACCAAATATTAATTTCTGAACTCTTAAAACTTTATGAATGTGAACTTGTTTTCTTTGCATTATTTGGTTATGTCAGCCATTTCTCATTTTCTGCAAATAGAGTAAATGCTCTAAATGACTATTTTTATTTGTAATTTGGGAGAAATGTTGTCCGCAGTTTATAGAATAAAACTCAAACATATAGTTATAAATAGCAAAATCAGAAAAACTGATTCAGAAACTGAAGTGGTCTCTTAATTTATTTCCGGAGCTGTATCACAAAAAAATAAGGAAACGTGTGTTTGGTAGATTATATCCTTGTTGTAACAATGCTTCCTGTCAATAAGTCTTGTTCATTTCCTTTTTTAATGTTGTTGCATGTGTAAGGAACATGCATTTGTTGGATGCGTCCATTAAAAATTTGCCAAATCTTCTCAGGCAGTTCCAATTAGCTTGTTTTGCTGTTGCCATTGACTCTTGTTTTGAGCTTCTTGTACCCCCAAGTGCTGCCGGAGCTGTTTTAAGACATCTGGGGGCCCAAGCAAAATGCCTTTCTCTGTTCTTTCTTTTCTGGCTTCCATGGTTGCTTAAGTTTTATATTTTGTCGGCTGCTGGAATCACTATAAGCAACTAGTGGGAGGGGCGCCCTTGAGGGGGATTCTGATAACAGGGTTGTTGGACTTGTATTGATCATTACAGAATTTATAGGGGCGCTTACACAGTTTGCTGTTGTATCCAATTCATAACCAGTCGTTGTCTGGAGGCCTCAGGCTAGCTTCGGGCCCTAGGCAATTGATTGGTTTGCTTGCCTTGTTGCAACGGGTCTAGGTGCTGCCAATCATCTGGTTGGCACATGATTGGCAAGCACCTGTAAGCATTGTCTCTGCTAGAGTGGCAGTAGGTGTCTGTTCCAAGAATTGTAATGCCATGATTGACTGATCTAGATAGAGCCTGTGCAATAGGGTAACTTTAAGCTGGTGTTCCTCAAAACCAAATTTGGAGTGAGCCCTGGTACCATCTCCAAATTGAAAGCCAAATTGCATTTGATGGGGGATGTCAGAGACAGGCTGTGAAGTGTGCATCCCAAGAAGACACCACCACAAGAAGATCATCAAAAACCAAGCAAGGATTTGACCAATTTTTAATGGGCACAACCCAAATACTCTGTTGTTCATCCCATAAATACAAGTTTCTTAAATAAGACAAAGATTAATAAACAGGAATTCCAAAGGTATAAGAAGGTATAAGATGGAAGATTTGGAGGACCAAAACTGCCAAAATTAAAAATAAATAAGTAAATAAAAACGTTAGTAAATCACTCAATAAAAGTAATATGGTGATAAAAACGCTAAAGAATAAATATAATTAATAAAAAAATAAATATACAAAAAAATTAATATCCTAATAATTTGTTATTAATGGGTTTCTTTATTAACATTTCTTTTCGATTTACTTATTTATTTACATAACTATTTATTTCCCGATTTATTTATTTCGTTTTTTCCTTGTCCTTATATAATAATGAAGGGCGTACAGGCTTAGCAATCAAGCCCAGAGAGAGAGGAGCTGAAATGTCGGGGTGAAGTTCAGTATTGGATCTGCTCAGAGAAGCAGCTGCTCTCCTCAAAGAAATGAATTACAGTCTGTATTACGATCTAAATGATCTTTATAATCTCCCACGTTACCAAGGTAACCGCCAAATGGGCAAAAACATTGTACAATCGATATATGGTATCTGACATCGATCAACCAATAGGAATGCTGAGACACCGTGACATCATTGCTGGACAGCCCCTTCATTATCGTAAAAGGACAAGGAAAAACAGAAATAAATAAATTGGGAAATAAACTAATGCATAAATAAATAGTTATGTAAATAAATAAAAGTAAATCGAAAAGAAATGTTAATAAAGAAACCCATTAATGACAAATTATTAGGATATTAATTTTTTTGTATATTTATTTTTAAATTAATTATATTTATTCTTTAGCATTTTTATCACCATATTACTTTTATTGAGTGATTTACTAACGTTTTTATTTATTTATTTATTTTTAATTTTGGCAGTTTTGGTCCTCCATAATAAGAAGCATCATTACAACAAACAAATAAAACCACTAAACACAAACTTCCTTACTTTCTTTGCAATGTTTACTTATTGCATTGTTTGTCTTTCCTTTTGACCTTAAAGCTGTGTTCCAATCATTAAGAGGAAGCTGAGAGAACCCTCAGTCTTTTGTTTAGACTCACTGACCTGGAACAGAGCTACTGTAATTCTGTAAGGATCTGACCTGTGGGAAATATATATACGCATTTAATATAAAACAATGACTCACAGAGTCATTAATCCTGAGTGAAAGTGTATTACTTGCAACAGATCTTTCACTTGGATCACCTTGACAACAATGGAAGGGAAACTTGGCTATATGGCTTTTCTGATTGGATGATAAACAGCAAATGCAACCATTAATTCTTAACCTAATTGTTAGGTGAAGGGTCATCAAAAAGTTTATAGTAGACGGCCACAGCCATGTAGGTGTGTCTTGTCATTGTTGTGTAGTTAAATGTGAATATGTGAGAGTAGAGTATACAGAAGAGCATGGGATGACGCACATGTGTAACCACAGTGGTAAGGTGTTACTTACTGTATTATTATTATTATTATTATTATTATTATTATTATTATTATTATTATTATTATTATTAATATTATAAAACATAACCGATCCTCTGGCCTAACTGAACAACTATTTATGATATTCCTCTCACAGTGAAAGCAATCTTTTTATTGCAGGTGTATTCAGGCTGGAGCTCAGCAGAGTTTGGTGATTTCACTGTGCAAACACACCTGATTCAACTCATCAGTTCATTAGCAGCTTTAGTTAGAGTGTTTGATCAGGGAAATCTCTTATCCCTGCTGGGCACCAGCCGTTCAGGACTGGAATTGAATAGCCCTGTTTTATTGTTTTATAGCTATGAACAAAGCGCTAAAAAGCCTTTCAAATATATTCCGTTAATTATATCACAACCTTGGGACAATGAAGGGGTTTTGAAACTGGAATTTAAAGTGTGCTGTGCAGATTTATTTTCATACTTTTCAAACCTCTATCTGTAGAGCTCTCAGAGAATCTCAAATCAAGGTTTCTCATGATGCATTCAGCTCTAATAATTGTTCCAACTGCTGCTACAAAGGTGCAAATGCACACACACACACACACACACACACACAAAACGTGGTACCATGCGTAAAGCCAGGCATTGGCTGGACAGGTATAAAGACGATAGCATTTAGCCGTGGAGCAGTTCAACAGAACTGTGTTCTCTGGAATGATGGTGCTCCATCCAGTCAGAGGTGGGCGATATGGCCCTAAAACAGGGGTCAGCAACCCGTGGCTCCGGAGCCACATGCGGCTCTTTCATCCTAGTACTGCGGCTCCACGTGGCTTGTGAAAATATATTATAAGTATTTAATTGAAGTGTATTTTATTTTGTGTTAGTTGCTTTTTTTTAATAGTTCTAAATTGGAAGATTATTGTAATATTGAAATATTAAAACAAAGTCCGCTCTCTAAAGCGCCGCTCACTGCCAGATACATGAGCCCAGTGGCATTGCGCCTCTGTCTTGGTAAAAAAAAAAAAAAAAAGTTTAACGTTTTAATAAATGACGTCGGATCAATTGTAGTTTAAGCAGCAAAGTAATAGTATAAAACACACTTTAACCAGCATCTTTACTGAAATGTTATTTATTGCTACTGAGGAAAAGTGCGCTGCACCTCGTCTCTTTTGCAGCGCGTGGGACTAAGTTCAGAGCGAGGTTACAAATATAATATAAAACTCAATTCAGTTCAACTTCAGCTGAGTAAGGACCTGTAAAGTTAATCAAATACTGTCAAATATAAAGGACAGGTTGAGGTTTTGGTGTGAGGTTTCCATGATTTGAAAGTGAAACTAATGTCAGTTAGTCAGTGATGCAAACCTGACTTTTACATCAATAATAAACAGAATAGTAAATAAAATAACATTGCTGTTCATTTGGAGATAATTAAATCCTAACTTTTTTATACAGGAAAATAAGTTATTTCTCACACCACAATAAAAAAGCACAGGTGTGTAACACCTGCAGCAGGCCGATACTGCAGAATGTCCAGTGTGTGTGTGTTTTTATGGGGTAAATGTGGGTGTGTGTGTGTGTGTGAGTATCAGGTGACAGAGAGCAGGTAAAGCTGCAGTGGTGATACGCTTTCTCTCTCTCTCCCCGAATCGGCCTTCGTTGCTCGGCTATTTTCCGCAGCGCTTTTCCGGAATAATAGCAGCCACAAATCATGCTACTGGCAGCGCTGCTCAGGAAATTGATGTTCTTTCATTTCAAAACAATGGAGAGCCTTATGAGGGGGCTGATGATGTCATAACTCCAGTGGTTGACAGGTGGGGGGCGGAAGGGGGGGGGGGGGTGCCAGCAGGGACGGCTTAATCAATCCCAGCATGCTCCAGACACAGGACTGCAGTCAGATCCCTGTGCAGACATCTTCAATCAACTGTGGCCCAGCCGGAACACACAGGCACACACACACACACACACACACACACACACACACACACGCATGCATGCACAAACACGCTAACACATATGCTAATGCTGCACACGGCAAATCAGACCCCTAAGCTCAGACCTGTCTGCTGCCTGACTGAGGCTCGCAGGCATCTGTACCTGCAAGTGTGTGTGTGTGTGTGTGTGTGTAGTTTGAGAGGTCTAGAATTCTATCTCTCTCTCTATCTTTATATATATATTGTGGCGTGAGGAGGCGGGGGAGTTGTGGGTCCGCCCCACGCCAGAGCGCAAAGCCATGCCTGTCTCAGCTGGCCCGCATGAGGGCTGATTGAGCCGCCAGTTGAGACAGGCATATATATTCAGCCTCAGCCATCATTTAAGAGAACTCTCACTGAGGAGCTGGGGGCCGAGGCTGCGCGGACTCGTATGAACACTTAAAAACTAAGTAATTCTACGGACTCTAGAGCCCCATTGGGCTGAGTTATGTTTTAAGTTTATTCTGGGTGTGGTGGAGGGCATTTTCAAGCCAGTAAAGGTATGATTTGAGTTCATTTAATCCCCGTGTCTGTGTATCTTTGTGAGCTTCCTCGTTCCGGGTCACAGTGGTCACGCCCCTAACCCCAGGGGCCTACCACATTATATATATATATATTGTGGTAGGCCCCTGGGGTTATGGGCGTGACCACTGTGACCCGGAACGAGGAAGCTCACATATATATATATATATATATATATATATATATATATATATATATATATATATATATATATATATATATATCATATATATATATGAGACCACTTAATTATGTTTTTTTTTTTTTTTCATTTTACCAAATTGAAAGCCTCTGAAATATAGCACAAGCCATCAAATCAAGCTGAACTGCTTGCATTTTTGCACCAGGAGTGGCATAAAGTTATCCAAAAGCAGTGTGTAAGACTAGTGGAGGAGAACATGATGCCAAGATGCATGAAAACTGTGATTAAAAACCCAGGATTATTCCACCAAATATTGATTTCTGAACTCTTAAAACTGCCATTTCTCATTTTCTGTAAATAAATACTCTAAATGACAATATTATAATGTGGAATTTGGGATATATGGTGTCTGTAGTTTATAGATTTATAAAAACAACAATCTTCATTTTTACCTAAACATATACCTAAAAATAGCAAAATCAGAGAAATTGATTCAGAAACTAAAGAATTTCTTACTCTCTTTCTCTCTATCTTTTCCCCTCTCTCTCTCTTTGAATAGGTTGTGTGGGTCTTTTGTAGCTGATAATACAAATATATGTCTCACAGATTGAGAGATTGGGCATCATGTTATAGTTTTCTCTCTCTCTCTTTCTTTCTGAGCGTTTCCTTCTTTTCTAATCTGAGTGTCTCTATATGATTTACTGAGCCGGGCTTTGCTCTCGCCGGCACCACGCTTGTTTAAATATGCAGGAAGTTAATAAAAATCACATTTTTCGACAGAATTCTCATCAGCCTTGTCCATCAAATCCTATCAGCCCGAGATTAATTTCCTCCTCTCCGCTTGAGTTTTATCGGACGGAGCACGGCTAACCGCCTATTAAACGTGCTCAGTGCCCACCAACAAATCAGTACACATGTGCTCCTTTCAGCAGCGCTCTCTAATTGAAAAGTGATTAGCTTGGCGTGAATCCTGTGTACCTTCTGTCTCGGAGCTGTGTGGCTGCGACGGGCATTTTAAGCACGGTTGCTGTTGTTCTACTGGGTGTCTGAGCTCCGAAACTGTTGCTTTAAGAGTTACTTTAACCCTCCTGTTATACTTACATTTACTAACACCCCTATCTTTACATTCCCCTATCATTGAGGTCAGCTAAAACATCCTGGGGTCCAACTGACCAATCAAGAATTGATTGATCAGTACATACAAAGTATACATTACATTACATTAAAAAAGAACATAAATTATACCAATCGTTTTAAGAGATGTTAAACAGTGAATAGGGTCAAATCGACCCCAGTGATAACAGAAGGGTTAAAGTTGGATCTCCAAGCCATTGACAAGTCATAACTGGGCCTGCAGTCGAAGTTTGGGAAAGTGCCTCATTTGCTGTCTTCCCTTTCCTTCACTCTAAAAAACAGAGGTACGATATGAGTACTTTTTTTGTACACTCTTCATAATTGTACCCTCAAAGGTACAATATTGGTCTTTACAGGGTCAGATTTGTTCCCTCTGAAGTACAAAGTCATTTCTAACAGCTATAAGTACAAATTTGTACCATTTAACCAGCCAAAGGGTACATTCAGTATTCTGCATCACTGCGCTAATAAACAATATATATTTAAATTGCACATTTTTTTATTTGAAAGCCAGACAATTTTGGATCATCAAGTTTTTGAGCCAAATTTAGTTGATGATAATGTTTATAATCTTTATAATATTTACTGGCACAAAAAAACATGAGTACAAAAAAGGACTTTCACTGAAAGGTACGTTTTTGTACCTCAATATAAGGTACAACCCCAGTGACAAGCTTTGTACCCTTTAAAGTATAAACCTGTACTTACTTTTCTTAGTGTGTTTAATGCCTCTGTTTATACAAACACTGCCAGCCAATCATGGATGGTTTCCCCCTTTGACATCACCTGAATAGTGATTCTCTGCAGCTGTGATTCATTATACAGATTCTACAGTATTTATATTCTACAGTCTCTGACGGATTACTGCAGATGCTTTAAACCCTATTTTAATGACTGTCTTTGCGAAGTATTACCAACTCATGTTGTATGCACAGCAAGCGGTTCATGTCTAATGCTCTCTCTCTCTCTATCTCTCTCTTTGATTTTTTTTTTTCTTTCTGGTTGTTTGATTCTCTGGATATTGACTATGAACAGTTCTTTCATTTTATAATCCCGGTCAAAAAGAGTACAAGGATTCTGCTTTTGTTGGTGTAACTGCACAGTTCATCGTGTACATCATTCCAGGTTGTGCAGATGGTCTGTTTATACATTCACAGCCTCTTCCGACTAAAATCTGTTTGCTATCTTCATTTATATGAGGGCAGCAGTCTGTGCTGTGGAATTTTTTGCGGAATACTAATGGTCAGGTTGGCTCTGATCAGGTGTGCTGAGGTGGCCGGTGGCGGTTGAATTCCTGAGCGTAGGGCAGGAGCGGCTGTTTGTCTGATGGGAGAGCGGTGCAGATGAAGCCATCCTGCTGGCTAACAGCCGAGCAGTCACTTCAAAGCCAGCGGGCCAGCGGACACACGTGTGACCAATGGGGCTTTCCTGCCTGTCAGAGAGGAGAGATGAGAGAGCGGACCCTTAGGGACATCACACACTCTCTCTCTCTCTCTCTCTCTCTCTCACACACACTCTCTCTCTCACACACACAGTGAGTTTTTCCCTCTCTCACTGTCCGTCTATCTCTCTCTATCTCTCTCTTGGCGCTGTCAGGGTTGAGGTTATGGTTGGCTGATTCTTCGTGATGGTGAAGCGTGAAGAGACAGGCAGGCAAAGTTACATCTGTCTGCCAACACGCCAGCCTGCACCTCACACACACACACTCACACACACACACTCACGAACACTCACACACACTCTCATGTTCACACACTACTGTTACCGTTCGGCCAGTGTGGACAAAAACATCAAACCCACCCTCTGGCCTGGGTCAGTCCCCAGCACACACACACACACACACACACACACATCACGCAGACCTTCCAGCTCAGCTCAGTTCAGAAAAATGGCAAACACACACACACATATGTACACACACACACACACACACACACACTTATAGAATATAGAAACCTATGCTCAGTCACGCAGGGTACAGAGTGTGTTGACAGGCTGAGAGTGAGCCGAATTTCTCTATGCTTTCTTTCTCTCTCTCTCTCTCTCTCTCTCTCTCTCTCTCTCTCTCTCTCTTTCTTGGTCTCTTTGTCACATGACCCATGGCAGCCATTCAGGAACGGTTTCCCCCTTTGCCCCTTTGCCATCACGTGAATACTGATTCTTTGCTACTGTGATTCATATTTATTAATAATTCATACCAATTTAATTTACCTCTGACTGATTAAAAGCATGTGTCTTTTATTTTGTTGACTTTCTTTGCAAAGTATTGCCAACTCAGGCTGTGTGTATGATAAGCGATTCATTGCCTTTGGTTTAGTCATCTCTCTCTTTGTTTTTTGTTTTTTTTTGTGGTTGTTCGAAAAAAGAGACAAAGTGCCCTATTGGCTTCCCTCCATGTAGAGAAAAAGGGATCAAGGGCCCACCAGGGTGCTCCTTTTTGCAATACATTATGATAGAGTGCCCTCTAAAGCAAGACAATCTATATTAGATCTATGAGATCTATTGCACACCGCTAGACTGTTGACAGGGTGTAAGATAGCAATGAGCATTGCAATGCTCCTTGCGCAAGGTGCACGATAGGGCTCTGTGTCTTACACAAAAGTGTCCTCTATGTCACCCCTACAAGACAGTGTCCCAAGAGGTGACCTTTCCAGTAGAGACAATGTGATAGGATGTGCATCTGTATAAGGTTCTCCTATAGGTGTAAAAACATGATAAAGGGCACGGTTAGGTGCCCCTCTAATGGAGAAGAGACCACCAGTGAGGAAAAAAAAATTTATGGAGAGCTGTAAAGAGCATGTGCCTTGTGTGAGGAGGTAAAACCACTTTTAAAGCTTTCCTTGTATGTAAGCTGTAAAATTTGAATTAAATTTAATCTAAGAAAAAAATGTGTTTAATAATCTCTGTACCCCTGTGTGTGTGTATGCAAGTGTGACTATATATGGGAGTATACTGTTTATGTCCATAAACTGGCTTAAAATAATCTTGTTTTTATTAATATAAAAGCCTGTATTCCAGTATACTATATGCACACACACACACACACACACACCATGTACTGCAATTTAACATCTTTCTGTTGCAATCTACACTCAAACGCACTGATGCACTTTCAATTTGCATTCCTTTCAACACACACACACACACACACATGCGCGCATGCATGCAGACACACACACACACACACAGAGCTCCATCTCTGTCAGGGCACTGCTATATTGATTGTTCTAAGTTCCATATGAAGGTAAGCGCCCATGGTTATGCATTGCACTCACTATTACACACACTAATGGCTCCTCACCCCTCAGCACTCTCTCTGTCTGCCTCTTCTATTTTATTAAAGTACACAGTTTAACAATCCCCATAAGCTCTAGGCCTATTATTTACATTTAATCTCAACACTTGTTTACCAACATTATGCAGAACTTCTGACAAGCTAATGTTTATTGTGCATTAAAACACTGTGAAGCATCTAAGCCTGAGAGTTTTACATTAATAAAACAGTAAAGAAAAATGTAGCATGCCTTTTTAACAGTACATTTTATTGCAAATGAAAGTTGTCACATCTTAGCCCTTGTCTGTCGGGTTTTCTTACTATACTTCTTCTGGCTTCTCTTCCTGTCCTGCTTTTATGCCTATCTCTGACATTTTCAGTCTGTTTTACTGTCTTTAAGCTTTGAGCACATGGCCCTGTTTTGTCGTTTTCTTGTCTCTACTCTAGCCCCACCCAATCATCAGTGTTCTCATCTGTGTGTGTGTGGTTTTTTTTTTTTTAACCCTGCCTCTTTGTTATCTTCCCCAGGTGTTCCCACTTTTCCCATGTATATTGAAGGCTTTTGTTTAAGTGTTGCTGGTCTGGTCTCTTGTGTTTGCTGATTTTAGATCTGCAAGAATTTGTTTGTGCTCCTTGTCGGTTCTCAGTTGTTCTGTTGTTTCTTGTTTTCTAAATCTAGTTAACCCTGTCTAGTTTTGTTAGTCTTGTTTTTCTAGTCTAGTCTTTGTAGTCTTGGTTTCTTAGTCTAGTCTTTGTAGACTAGCTGTCTTAGTTTTGGATTCGTGATCTAGTCTGTGTAGTCCAGCTTTCTTAGTCTAGTCTTTGTAGTCTAGCTTTCTTAGTCTTGCTTTCCTGGTCTAATCTGTAGTCTAGCTTTCTTACTCTAGTCTTTGTAGTCTAGCTTTCTTAGTCTTGCTTTCCTGGTCTAATCTGTAGTCTAGCTTTCTTACTCTAGTCTTTGTAGTCTAGCTTTCCTAGTCTAGACTTTGTAGTCTAGCTTTCTTAGTCTAGTCTTTGAAGTCAAGTCTTTATAGTGTAGCTGTCTTAGTCTAGTATTTGTAGTCTAGTCTTTGTAGTGTAGCATTCTTAGTTTTGTTCATTTTGTTTTGCATGTTCCTACTTGTGTCCTGTGTTCAGTTTTTGCCGTTTACTCTTATTGTTTAATATACGCCAGAAATTTACCTGAACACACCTCACTCCCAGAACACCACTGATATAATGACAATATATAGATATATACAGATATATTTACAAACGGCATTGCTATTTAAACAATGCAGGTACACAAGATGTGAAAATGGACTGTTGGCAGGGTTTAGGATAGCAATGAGCATCTCAACACATTTTGCACGAGGTGTAAGATAAGGCCTATTGTGTTTGAATGTGAGACTGACAGTTTTCTCCTTTAAAGCAGAATTCAGTTCAGGTTTGTGATCATATGTGAGTTTGGAGAATTGCTTGCGGTGCTTCAGTCCTGGTACCTAACCACCTTCTTGTCCACAGCTGGTCCCTGCTCTGTTCTGTCGGTGTGTATGGAGCGCTGTAGTGATGTTTCAGGCTGTCAGAGCGGGAGAGGGCTCGTCTCTGTGGGGCTGTACTCTCACACACTCGCATTCACCCCCACCCGCGGACCCTCCGAGGCCTTTGCCCTGTCAGATCAGATTCAGTGGAGCTGCTGGCTTTGACACGGCTACATGACTCAACAGCTCTCCACGGTAAATATGAGATATGAAATACAAAAATCCCCACCCCCCCTACTTCCCCCGACTCCCAAACATCACCATGCCCTCAAACCCTGCTCTGGGACACACACACACACACACACATACACTCTCTCACACATAAACAAGTGCACATATGCATAAAGAACAAAAGCTTTGTAAGCATGTGACATTTAGGACAGATGCCAGTAGGGAAATGTGTGTGTGTTCCAGTTCTCTTGAATATCATAAAAACTGTGTGTGTGTGTGTGTTTGTGTGTGTGTATGTGTGTGTAGGGCTGATAATGTACATAATACCCTCCATTGCTTTCCATTCTTGTCGTAATGCTCTTGAGAAAATACAAGCGAGTGTCTGACCTGCACACAATAGACTGATTCTAGTCTCTCTTTATCTCTCTTTACCGCTCTTCTCTCTCTATCCCTCTCTCTCTCTCTCGCCTCCTGTTATTTCTCAGCTGTTCTTTAAAGCAGATCTTTTAAAACTCCAGCCCCACAGGCTCTGCGCAGTCAGCTTGTGCGTCTGCTGCACAAAGAAAGAAAGGAGAAGTGTTGGAACTGTCAGCTGTTAAACGGGAGACGTCTTTACTGCTTTGATCTGCCATGTTTACTTCAGTGTGCAGTTTACTGCATCTCAGACAGTCTGGTCACAAAGCAGCCAACAGAACCTTAAATGGAGAGAGGCACGGAAATAGATGAGGCTTGAAAGACTGAGGGAAACACTGTGTGGTTTATCAGGATGTTTATGGTGGGTGATTAATTTAAAGTGCTAAATTGTACAAATAAGACAATGTCAGGCGTATTAAAGGTGGCACTATGCTTCCAACAACAATACAATATACATAGTGAACTGGGAGACTAGGAACTAGGTCTGGACTAGGCCTTAGCACAAAGAAGATCACAAGGAGAACCAATCACAGGCAGGAGAAAGTCTCAAAATAAACTGAATGATCAGTAGGAACAACCACAGTCAAAGGGAGGCCTTAAACTAACAAAACGAACCATAGGACCAATCACAGTCAAAGGGAGGCCTTAAACTAACAAAACGAACCATAGGACCAATCACAGTCAAAGGGAGGCCTTAAACTAACAAAACGAACCATAGGACCAATCCCAGTCAAAGGGAAAGTCTTAAAAAAACCTAAATGATCAGTAGGACCAAATCACAGCCAACTGGGGGCATCAAAACAAACAAAGCAGTGTTCAGTAGGACCAATCACAGGTTGAGACCTTAAAACAAATAAAATGACCAACAAAACCAATCACAGCCAGATAGAGGTCTGATCAAAAGGACCAATCACAGTCAGGTAAGAGCAACAAGGCAAACAAATGGATCAACAAGACCAATTACGTCCAGAGAGGTCTTAAAAGAAACAAAATATCCAAAAGGACCAATCACAAACAGGGGGAGATCTCAAAACCAACAACACAGTGTTCAATACGACCAATCACCGAAGCTATCAAAATTACCAACAGGACCAATCACAGCCAGAGGCAGGTCTCAAACAAAACTGTAATCAGTAGAACCAATTACAGCCAGAGGAAGGTGGAAAATAGGACCAACCACTTTTACTAGGAATGCCTCGGAAAGAACAAAGTGATTGTCAGGACCAATCACAATAAGAAGATGGTCTCAGAATATTGAGGTGACCATTCATTCAATAAAAATGATAAAGCCCAAATCTTCCGCCATGTTGGCGATTCTGAAACCCGAGTTTGCGCAGTAGAGACCAGAGGAGGGAGAAAGACTGCGGAGAGACAGCCTACTCATTTAAATAACCCCGCCCCTGAGGGCTGCATCCATAGAGCTATACACAGTCTATGGTCCCACCCATACAGTCATTGATCCCACCCTGGCTAGGTGTAACCCAGCCCTTATACAATGACCACACCTTTTTAAATAAAGCTGAATAACGTTTTTAAAAACGAATTCTGTGGGGTTATAAAATTTGACAATATAAGCAGAGGTTACACTAGCTGTTGTGTTTAAATAATGGAGATAGAATTATAGAATATTGGAAAAAAACGTGATTGAAAGTTGTCTGTTTTGCCATTGAAACCTATGGGGATGGGTGGGGTTACACAGCTTTCTGCAACCAAACAGCAGGGGGCCCCCGACCTTCACTTTTGAGAGACAATGCTCTGTCCAAACTGCAGGCAAGGGGATAAAGGGGAGGTCTCAGGACAATCCAAGTGATCATTTTAACCAATCGCAGTCAGAGGGAGGTCTCAGAGAAAAACAAATGGTAAACGATGCAGAAATAAGATAATGTCTTTGTTTGTTTTTTTCCTTATTTGGCGCATACTGCTGACTTAGTAGACCTTCTAGTCCATGTATTATTTAATTAATCATACAATACAGTAAGCTGCAGATCCATGCAAATCAGGGAGATTGCATTCATTTTTCTTGAGGGGGCACAATTTCACAGGTTGTCCAAACTGCTCAAATACAACTGAGAATGTACTTTAAATTCCACTTATTCTTACGTTCAAACTAATTCGCCAACTTTCTGCACTGCAGCTATGCGGGGCTTTTGAGATTATCCATTCATCTTCAGAAGTCGCTGGCAAAGCAAAAGCATATTTTACATTTATCTCAGTCGTGCAGAACTTGTAGATCATTGCAAAAAAAAAAAAGCAGAAACATTTTGTCAAAAGTGCCAGCTATAAACTTTGTTCAATAAGATATGTGTTTTTGCAAGGAAAGGAAGGTCATATTTTACTGTAATTTGAATTTGATGAATGAATGTCATTCGTAGCATCAGAGTTTTGCTGAAAAAACATCCTGCAGGTACAGTCCTAGCACATTCCTTTCTACTGAAAAGAACGTAAGCTGTCAATACAGTCTCGCAAAACATTAATAATAATGTAGAATTTATATCATAATGTTACATAGATGATGGGAAAAGCAGACATTCCATATTTTTCAGCGAATCAGCAGCACGGAATTCTGCCATTGACAGCGGCACAAAATTGTACCGCAGAAGTTGTGCTTTCAGCAGCCTCAGCAGCAGAATTAACCTTGCTCTTAAGTGTGTATTCATAAATATCACAGCCTTTTATGATCAGGAGTCTGAGGCTCTGTTCACACCTGGTCATTTCATGTGTTTTGAGTGTCAGGATTACAGTATATCTGGATTAGGACCAAACCACATAAAAATGCAAGTGTAAACCCATCCAAGATGCACTTAAACCACTTCATGAGGTGATTGAAGACACATTTAAGCCTCATGCCACAGTGTACACACATCAGTTTCTCCAAAAGACATTTAACAACCAGAACCAAACCCTCTCTATACAACCGAAACACCAGGAATAACTGCTGTGCAACAAGTGAAACTGTGAAATACTAACTGAAGGCGTATTTACGTCTTGCATTACGTCTTGCATATGGTCAATATCTTATCAGGAAACAATCCAGATAGCAATCATATAACGTAACCAGGTGTAAACAGTGTTTAAACAGGAAGTTTCTTCTTCATGTGGTAGATAGTGGAAGTTCTGTGCTGTTGAAAGAATTTGAACGTATTATATGTTATATCTTAACAAAGAGGAAGTTTGAACCATTCTAGAGCTGTGAAACCATGTACGTACGTGCGTGCATCTCAATTTAGTTTTTACAAAAATTGGAATTAAATAATAAAGTTACTTTATGTCACTAATTTAGTTAAATAGTAGTTTAGTTAGTTTAAAATGTGAAACAGAGTGATCTATTTTAAGCGTTTATTTCTTTTATTGTTGATTATTAGGGCTTACAACCAATAAAAACCCAAAAGTCACTATCTCGGAAAATTCAAATATTATATAAAACCAATTGGTCCTTTTGGCAGTGTGGGCAGTGTGCCAAGTCCTGCTGGAAAACAAAAGCCGTTTCTGCATCCATTGTCAGTAGATGGAAGCATTTTCCTCTTAGGACTTGATAATACACAGTGGACCAACACCAACAGATGATACGGCTCTCCAAACCCTCACTGACCACCAATACATTTTGCTGATGCAAAAGGACAACGACCAAAAACATAGAAGTACTTCAACAACCGAATAGCTTCAACAGATGCAAATCGTCCTTCTGGAGTGGCCCAGTCAGAGTCCTGACCTCAACCCAATTGAGATGCTGTGGCCTCATGACCTCAAGAGAGTGATTCACACCAGATATCCCAAGAATATTATAGCTGAACTGAAACAGTTTTGTGAGGAAGAGGAATGATCCAGAATTCCTCCTGACCATTGTACAGGTGTGATCTACAACCACAGGAAATGTTTGGTTGAGGTTATTGCTGCCAAAGGAGGGTCAACCAGTTATTAAATCCAAAGGTTTACATACTTTTACACATACTTTTTCCACAAAAGTTCATGTTGCAGCATTATATGCTGTATGTTAGTAGGACAACTCATGGCTAAGCTTATTTGAGTTAACTCCAAAACGCACTTTAACTAGTTACTTTAACTAGTAAGACAAGTGTGTGATTGGAGGAGAGCGTGGGGGGGGGGGGGTTGCGGAGAGGTGGAGTGAGAGGGTGGCTCGCTGTGTGTTTATGTGTGTGTGTGTGTGTGTGTGAGGTGGAGAGAACGTGGGGTCTGTGTGTGTGTGTGTGTGTGCCTGTTTGAGTGCCTGTTAGCTTGTTAGCTCTCTGTTAACCTGTTGTTATTTTGGCGTGGTTGCGGCCGACAGTTCCAGCAATAAAGCGACGACTGTAAACGTCTGTCTCGTCCATCCTTTCAACGCTTCCAGACGAACTCTACAATATCTTTCTACTTAAGGAAAAGTAAGTAACTTAAATTTTATTACCGGATTGGAAATATTAACGCATTAAGATCACTCATTACTAAAAAATGGTCAGATTAGAATAAAGTGTTACTAAGTAACATTTGACCAGCAAATTAGTTCCTTCCATACAGTTATGTGGGAATGTTTGAGATGTTGGGTAAATGTGTGTGTGTGTGTGTGTGTGTGAGTGTGTGGTGTTGTGGTTGAGTGATGGCTGGATGTGACAGTGAAGAGCTGTCAGTGCGGACAGTAAGAAGACACGTTTAAAGCCTGTCCCTCCGTCTCTCTGCCTCTCCACTCTAATTTGAGTCTGATCCCTCTGTGAGATTGGCGTACTCTGTCTGACACTTTGATGCAAGAGGACAATCACTTCTCCATTTTGCCTCAGACACACACACACACACACACACACACACACACACACAATCTTAAGTTACTCCAGACAACAACACTGTGGGTGTTGGTGGCAGAAATTAGCTTTGACGTGAAGCAGACGCTACTTTCTATTTCTATTCCTCTCTCTGTCTCTCTGATTCGGAGGGAAAACGGTGGCTGTTTGTTTCTTATACGCAAGTTACTATTGCAATTTTGCACAATTATTTACTACCAATAATCTCTCAGCATATGATAAAACGCTCAATGTTTTTACTGCTGTTGCCAAGCAACCACAGACCGCTGAAGGACGAGAACGCAGTCACCCGTCACTGTATATCACAGCCATTTCATTAACTTTTAATCGTTTTTGTCATATAATTATGCAGTAATACACAAGAGGATGTGCGGTACCATGACATATTGTCATGAAATCACCGTCATCGCAGATAAAAAAACAAAGTTTACTCACATTCAAGAAGAAATTAAAACAGCTCTCTTTTCTCAGCCTCATGGATCAGCTTCTCCTTGTCTGTGTTTGGCTGAAAATCATGTCGATGGTAATAACTTGTAATTAAAGGAGAAAGTTGCTGTGTTTCTATGATTGTTAACCAACAGATACTACTGTAGGTTTTAGAGGCAAGTAAACAGACGGATGACGGATACAGAGATGCTTTCAGAGAGTCTCTTTTTCAATCAAGTTATTGTTATGGAATGAAATATTTAATGCAGTAATGCAAGTTTTTGTATTTTTCTATCAATGAAAGTCTATTTTCTGGTCTATTTACATACATAAGGCACACTGGATTATTAATAAGGAACATTTTATGCAACACTAGTAACTTACATTAGGAAGAGGGGTGTTGCCAAGTTTCTCTTCTAATTCAGCAGGTAAATTGAACCTGTAAAGCTATGCTAAGTTAAGTAAACAAAACTGTAATTCTCAAAAAAACAAATAAAAAAACATTTCAGACAAGTCAGACGTGTCAAGCGAGTGCTGGATGTTAATCTTAACAGATTTCTCTCCTGAAAACTGTTTATTTGTGTGAGAAAAGCACTTCCAATTATTTACAGTAAGCTTAGAGCTACAAATTTCCACTAAAGCTGGAATTATTAGCATTAGCAGCTACCCACTAGCGGTTAGCGGCTAATGGCACACCCGACAGTGCTACACTAAGAAACCAGTGTAACTGAGTGATCCAGTATTCCAGGGTGATATTAGCTAGCGATTCATCCCACGTAGCTTGTTGTAACACACATAGGCTACAGGCCGATAATACTCACCTCTAGACAGCTAAAAAGCTAGCGCTTAGCGCGCTTAGCTGCTAATGCAAATACAGCTGGAGAACTAAACTGAAACTCCTTTTCCGTTGCCAAGATAAGAGAGCAATACTGCACAAGTTTACATGGATCTCATTTCGAGACCACCACGCCCACCATGGACTCACCTACACCTACAGTGCATGCACGCCCATCTGCGTAGATACAGTGGCTTGCACAAGTATTCATACCCGTTGAACTTTTTCACATTTTGTCACCTTTGTCACAACCACAAACTTAAAAAATGTTTTATAAAGATTTTTAAGTGATAAACCAACACAAAGTAGCACATAATTGTGAAGTGACATGAAAATGATACATTGTTTTCAAACTTTTAATAAAATAAAAATAAAAAAATTTGTGATGTGCAAAAGTATTACTCTGAACCCCCTAAATAAAATCCAGTGCAGTCAATTGCCGTCAGAAGTCATTAAATTAATTAATAGAGTTAATAGAGTGCAGTAAAACCATGTATAATTTTCGCTCCACTTCACAGTTATGCAAAACTTTGCGTTGGTCTGTCGCTTAAAATAAATGTAACTTAATAAAACACATTTAAGTTCACAAAATGTGAAAAAGTTCAAGAGATACGAATTCTTTTGCAAGCCACTGTATATTCACAAGCTCTGTTGCCTTTTAATCGATGCAGCTGCAAAGTGTAAAAAAAATAGACGTTCGCAGGGTGTAAGATAACAATGAGCATTGTAACAAGCCTTACAGGGTGCAGGGTGTAAGACAGGGGCCTAAATTGGATCTTTTGTTTGTTTTTTGTTTTTTTGACCATGTTTTGCAGAACTTTTTAATACCTGATGTTTCGCTACGTCAAGTATGAAATGTGTCAGAAATATAAAAAAAGAGACTTGCGTGCACATAAAATCCAATTTATACTAATCCATTTCCTCTTCCATTAACAGACGCAGCGTGTTGAATGGAGTGGAAGTTAAGAATCTGCTCGTTCAGCACAATTCCTTTGCTTGTTTCAATGAGTGAGAAATAATTAATTTTTTTTTTCATCTTCCTCTGCAGTAGCTGCAGCTCCTAAGGGTTAGCTTAATGAGTGCAGCCTGGCTGCTTTTGTAATGGATGTTATTGAAGGCTTGCTGGGTGCAGTGTGTGAGGGGACTGGTAATGGAGGGGAAGATCATGTTGTGTCTCCTGAGAATAGGATTTACACTCTGATCCTTCATTCCCCTCCACGGACCAGCCGCGTCCATCCTGTGACCTTTCTTGACCTGCGGTGCTTAGCCAGGGCTCTGATTGGTGCAGGTCAATTACTCAGCACTGATAGATCATAAACTACAGATTTACTCACTGTCCAGCAGCAATGGTGTATAAGTTCTGAATGACCTTTATACACATGTGTAATTACATAACCTGTACTACTGTTATTAATATGTAACAATGTGTACTTCACCAGTAGTTATTACACTGTTATAACCTGCATTGTAAATGTGCAACTACACAGTTATTGGTGACAGCATTCTCTCTTTTTCTCTATTTAGTCCTCTCTTTCTTTCTCTCTCTCTCTTTTTAGGCTATAGTTTGTTTTGAATGGTTTATGAATTAGAAGACATGTCTCTGACATAGGTTACATATTGGATATAATCATAATAATCATAAAAAAGCATATTTTTTGTCTACAGATATTTTCATTTAAGAAAACCTGGTCCCACTCATTCTCTTATGTCTGACTGACCTTTATACACATGTGTAATTACGTAACCTGTACTAATATTATTAATCTGTAACAATGTGTACTTCTCCAGAGGTTATTACACTGTTATTACATGCATATTACATGTAAATGTGCAACCACACAGTTAATGATGACAACATTCTCTCTGTTTCTCTATTAGGTCCTCTCTGATGTGTTTTTCTATTTCTAACGGTTTACGAATCAGAATACATGTTTCTGACATAGATTACATATTGGATTCATCATAAAAAAGCATATTTTTGGTCTACAGATATTTTCATTTAAGAAAACCTGGTCCCACTCTATAATAAGTGTGTCTAAAGACTGTGTCAATCCATGTAATAACAGTGTAACTACTGGTGAAGTTTGCATTGGTACAAATTGATTACAACTGTACAGGATATGTAATTACATATTCATCAACATGATTTTTAGCATAGTGTGTGTAAAATAAGCTTTTGTGTGGTATGGAATTAGGGCTGTGATTTTTGTTTTTGAAAACTAAAAATCGTCTTTCAGATTTTACGATAGGACGATGGAAAACATATTCTCTTATGTCTGACTGACCTTTATACACATGTGTAATTACATAACCTGTACTACTCTATTTAATCTGTAACAATGTGTACTTCAACAGTGGTTATTACACTGTTATTACATGCATATTACATGTAAATGTGCAACTACACAGTTAATGATGACAGCATTCTCTCTGTTTCTCTATTTAGTCCTCTCCGATGTCTTTATTTCAATCTCTCTCTCTCTCTCTCTGTCTCTCTCTCACTCACTTTCTCACTCACTTTCTCTCTCTCTCTCTCTTTCTGACACACACACATTCATTCATTATGCATTATCATTGAGCAGCAGCAGGTTGGTAAATAATAATCAAGGAGGCTGTAGAGTCATTTGCTGCAGTGTTTCACAGTAACACCCATGAGAGGTATATATATGTGTGTGTGTGTGTGTGTGTGTGTGTGTATGTGTGTGTGTCAGAAAGAGGGAGAATCCTGAGGGAAATGCTGTCTATCTTTGTTCACGACGACACTTCTGACGGTCTCGATGGTCCTGTTAGTGCATCTAAATGATTTAAACTCAAATGCTGACAGCTCTTTCCCATTTCTCACACTCTCTTTCTCACTCTGTGTGTACTGTAGGTGTTAGTGTACTGTAGGTGTGTGTGTGTGTATTGTGTTTCAGCATCTTTGTTATTTTTATGGACCCTCCTCTACAGTCGTATATCTCCTTTCTGCTGGTTTTTACTACTGCGCTTCAATTTTCCGCTAATTGGGAGGACTTGTGTAACGATCACAGAGCCACATGCTGATTGATGTGCCGCTAAAGACGGAAGTGATTTATGGAGCAGCCTGTCTCTGGTGTATATTCATGCCACAGTTATGTTTATGTATAATCCTTAAGCTCTCCTAATATCTTTCTGACTAACGGGTAATGGGAATACTCTGGAGCTTCATGCACTTTATTTCTGACTTGATTTTGAGGGAATGTTATTTACAGCTTTCTCATCAAAGTCACTTAAGGTCATCCTGGGGCGTGTTTTGCTATTGCTGTGCTTGACAACACAGATTCCCAAATTGGAATCTTGAAATGATATGAATAATTACTACTCATTGGTAAACAAGATGTGGAATTTGAAACTCATATGAAACCAGGATTGTCAGTTTATCAAGACAAAACAATAGAAATATTGAGGCTACAATCTGCATGATACTCAAAAGATATGTAAAGGTCTTATATCAAAGTGCAATTATTAGATTGTAGAGGTTTAGAGTTTTAGATCAGTGGTTCTAAAAGGGTGCTTTTCCATTGGCATGGTCCCAGTGCTGGTGCCAAGTTCCAGAACGATTCTGTGCCTTTCCATCGCAAAATCACAGGTTCTCAGCCAGAATAGTTGGCTTATTAAACACTTATAAAGTGTAACTTAATAGTTAAGCAGCATACATTTAACTATCATACCAAACAGTAAACAGCAAATAGTATTGTCCCATTACTTTTGCCGTGGCCCATGGAAGCTAAATTACACTGCACTGACCTGTGGGATATGCATGTGGGGCTTTCTGCATTGAATGTGGATCTGACTCTGTCTAGAATCGCTTGTCTGTACGCACAGATAATTCTATTATTCTCAGACACTGCTCTGTCTACTCTGGATGGTATTTCCCTTTTATTATATTTTTCCGATGCCCATGTGACTCTGTGGATTGAGGAATGTTAATCGCCCACAGAACTTCAGAAAATGGAATGTTCCATCCATCTGGCACCCACTCTTAGACATTGCTCGCTCAAACAAACAAAAATAATAATAATCTAATAATTCACCTCACCTTGCAATGAGTACAGTGACCAGTGTTTAACCTCACTCACAAGATAACACCTCACAACTTATACAGAAGTGAGCAGGCATTCCCAGGCTGTCTTTTGAGGGAACACTTTATGATCACATGATCACACGCTGCCAACCTGCAGTATCTCAGGAGCTTTGGCATGTCTGTGTTTATGGATGATTCCATTTCATTTGGCTTGTTTGGCTTTAATCAGGCATATTTAAGAGCTTTTTAATTACAATTCTTCTAACGATTTGTATTCATTCCATTCACTGACAGTAAATAAAAGCTATTGATTACTACATGCTTCTGTGGTCTCATTTCATTTTTAAGTTATAAAAATGAGTATTAATGTGTTTGCGGTTGTAGTGATCAGATAGCGAGTGGTATTATGTAGGATTAAAAATGTGAGCTGTAGAAATTCAGAGTGTTTTAAACAACAAAGGCAGATGCACTGATTCAAGCCCTACTATTTTTTTTGGGCATACTTGTTTGTTTTATACTCCTACTGGTGTCTCCTGATGAGGATTGCTACTTACTGTAGTGAAGGAATTTGGTTTGCTTAAATTTGGATATTAAAATTGCTTACCAAGTAAAAGCATATTACTACCCAGAAAATATTAGCAGATTCTGCATGATTCTAATTTTCGTTCACAGTCTGGATGATTCAGTAGTTTACAAAAAGAAAAAAACATTAAATGAGAAAGTGTCTTCAAACTTTTGACTGGTACTGTATTTCAGGTACAAATATTTGCAGGTTACATAGATGTTTAGCTTTATATACTTGTTCTGTTCCTAAGGTCAAGGTTGGACTCACTGACCTTTAAGTGTTAATTTCACATTATAAAAAGTGCATTCAATTTACTTAAGAACTGACCTTTTTCAGTTTCTTGATGAAGAGAAATTGGAGGTGGCCATTGGTTAATTGAGCATACTTTTGTCATTTTATCCTTACATTTAGAAATGTTAAGTTCGCCTATGCTAGCAATTAAAAGCTAGTGAAACCGTAAAACATGCAGCAGCTTAGGAAGAATATGTTGTTGATGCTGGAGAGCAGCTCATCACCAGCACCGGACTCAACTAGTTGTAAATATGGGTTATTACAGAAACTAGGCCTGCTAGGTGATCACAGCTTTTCCTGTGCCACTGTCTGCAAAAGGGGAGCTCATATTTGCCACGCAACAAGGTTGGGGATGTAAATGGGGAACCATGCTAAGCTAAAAGCTAATGCAAGAGGATACTACCCTTCTCTACAAAGTGCACTCCCTCGAAAACAAACCACCAAGTTGGAGCTTAAAGGAACAATCAGTAATAAATGCATATATGGCTGCAAAAGTTAAATTTTTAAACACTGGATAGAGTTTTTCTGCCTCATCTGCTCCTCCCCAGAAGCAAAGCTCACATAGGTTGCCAAATTAACACACGGTGGCAAGCAACGATGAGTCTCACTATGTAACTAATCAGTATAGTATATGCATTCCAATGTCCAAAATGCTCTCCACTATGCTAGGCGTGGTGGTATGGTTAACAACCTCCCTGAAGCTCAGTGATTACATGTTCAGCAGAAAATAGCCAGCTTGACCATTTCCATGGCCGAATCTCACTGTTTGCGTGCTGTTGTCTAAACCCTGGCAACCCAGGGTGTGGAAATTTTAGTACGGGAATGGTGATGCAGTAAATCTGTGACATATTTTTTTTTGCACAGTTCAAATAAGAAAATACTGGCTCAAGCACTCTTGACAAGAGCAACCAGTGCTTGTTTTCTTAATATCTAATGATACATCTCAATCATGTTATTAATTATCTTCTAAATAATTTTTAATTCTCCTTTAACACATATCAAAGGACAAAAAAAAAGAAGCTGATTTCGTTTTACTGGTAAGAATCGAGAAAAGCAAACCTGAGGCAGCGAGTGGGAGCACGGCTAAAAGCTAACTAACGGCCTACAATCTCGTTAGCATGCTAACAGCACATTACACTGAGGGGACACATCAAGAGGACACCAACACTAACCAGTAGGACCAGAACAATAATTACAGTGTTTTTCTACAGTATTAAAACTGTGCTATGATGTGTGATGTGACTCTCAGAGCGTTCTCTGTGACATAAAGCAGTCAATAAAAGCAGAGGTTATTGATTTTTTTTCTCCCACAATTCCTCTGTAAAAGGAACAAGAACGAAGATCATTCTGAGAAAATAACAGAAAATAACAGGGTTGTAAATAGACTAAATAGCCTGTACCATTTAACCCCAACCAAGGTCAGATGTGTTGGCAATACTTCGCAAAGATAGAGAGAAGCTAAAAGACTATATATGTATACATATTCCAATTAATACAGTATGTACACGTCAAATGACAACGTACAGTTATACAGAAAAAAAAATGCATTCTTTGACACTTTTAAACAGTGTGATATAGTATCAATTACTGTGTGTTTGTGTATGTGTGTGTGTGTGTGTGTGTGGTTTAGCAATTGTCCGCCAGAAGAGCTAAAGGACACAGCTGTAAAATAAACAGCTAGCACACTCACTTACTGCTGTGTGTTATTGTGAGTGATTGCCTGCATAATAATGATTTGTGTGCGTGTGTGTGGGTGTGTGTGTGGGTGTGTGTGTGTGTCCACACTGGCAGGGAGCATTATTACTGGATGAATGATGGGACATAGACACACCTGAGACTGTCTGAATACACCGATACTCAAACACACACCAAAGTACACACACTGCCAAAATGAATTGGTGTAAGCTTTGCAGTGGTACTATTGATCAGTGAGGCCGCATCCGTGTGTGTTTGTGTGTGTGTGTGTGTGTGTGTGTGTGTGTGGAGGTGGAAGTTAATAAGCTTGGAGTGGGGTCAGAGATGTTGCCGCATCAGATCAAAAGTTAACAATGTTTTCCTGCTTTATTGCTAAATATCAGCTATACTCTGCTCTCCCCTGAGCCAGAGCCGCTACTGACAAAGCAGTTTACAACATATAAATACGAAATGCGATGAGATCTGAAGTGGAGTGGACTGAGGATCCAGTTCAAATCACATTTAAGCTTCTTTCTTTAGAACTGCTGCAATTTAACGAAGTGGCGGTACGTGGTTTTGAAGATGACTGATTACTGATTACACTATTGTCTGTCTCTTTTAAGGGAATCATAAGTTATCCAGCCAGCTCTCTCTGGCATTTTTACAGTCTTTCATGGTGTTGCGAGAGAAGGATGTCCCGGTCTGGTCCCAAACGAACTCTGGAGCAATTAGTTTGTGGGAAAAGCATTATCTGATCTCGATTTTACGCAACCATCAAATATACTCCTCATGTTTGAGCTAAACGGCTGTTCAGGTGCAGTTTAACCTGATTTATAGCCCAGATAATTACTATAGCTATGAACTAATACTATCTCTGCTGCTGCTGCTCCATGCTAATCTGTTTTCACACTAAACACAATAAATATATCATGTTCATGCAACTCTGCATCCACGGCATCCACAGCAAGAATCACATTTAATGAATCGATGTATTTAAACACAGTACCTTCTTGCTGTATTTATTTTCTAGCTTCACCCAGAAAGCTGTGACCAATAAGCAGAGACAACAAGCTCTACTGATTTGTTGTGATGCATTTTGTGTGAAATTAAACCCAAACCAACCCAACTTAATTAATTCATTAACTGATTGTCACGTCCTTGTCTTCTCCCTGGTCATCCACTGTTTTTCTATGCTTTTCACTTCCTTTGTTTGTTGTTCTCTGCTCTCTGTGTCTCTGCCCATGTCTTCAGTGCTCCCACCTGTGTTTATTTGTAGCTCCGCCCCGTCATCGCCTGTCCCCAGGTGTTTCCTGTTCCCTTTTCCCTTCATGTGTATTTAAAGCAGCACTAGGTAGGATTTCCTTGATTTTTCTTGATCTTTTTTTAAAGAAGTAAAATTACAGCTTGAAACCCACTGCAGTGCTGCATTTAGGTGTAATAGGAGGAATAGCGGTGCTCTCGTGTCTGTGCCGGAGCTCCTCTGAGCTCAAACCAGACTCTGTAAGTTTTGCAAGGCGGCCGCGACCAACGCTCGCGAGAACTGCGACCTGCTTTCCGACCTTTAGTTCTAATAGTTCTACAAGGACTACTGGTTCATTCTTTACAAACTAACATACAGACACTCTGGCAGAAGCTGGAAAGAGACGGAATATGTCTGTGAAAGCCAGAAAACAAGAAAAAGAAACTAATCCGCCTGAAACATTTTTTACACTCTACAACTGTAGGGGGAGCCCACGAGCACAAAATCTCAATCCTACCTAGTGGAGCTTTAAAGCCCCCGGGTTTTCAGTGTTAGGTTGTCTGGTCTTTGTTTTCTGTTTTGTAAGTTTATTTTGTGTTAATTCTAGCAGTCCTGTCTGTTTATGTATCTCGTAGTAAGTAAATTAGGTGTGAGGCCAGCCTTAGAATTTCCTTTGTTGCTTTATTTGGTTATTGGTTATACAGAAATACAACAGACATCTCTGCAGTTTTTGGTCACTTCCAGAACAGATTTCAAATTTTTTCAGAGTCTGTCATTATTATTTTTGAGTAAAATATATTGTCCCCAAAGTAATTCCAATAAACAATACGCATACTATTAAAATGCATGGCCATTTTATGTTTGGTTTTAAAATATAATACAATGACATAATAAAGCAATCGTGCCCTTTTATGGAGGAAATAACGACCATGGCCCATTTCCAGTCCACCACACAATCCACCTTTCTCTATTCTGTTATAATTTTTACCTCCAGCCAACAGAGACCTTTGTTCTCTCATCCCCAAGTTACCTAGTGACCTAAATCTTCCACACTTGTTATCCTCGTTAGCCTTAGTATACATTCATCACTCTGTTAGACTGATACTGTATAAGGTATTGTATACTGAGTGTTTTTATTTTTTTTTATTCTTGCCTGTTCTTACCCCTTTGGACTCGTTTGACAGTCCTTGTTTGTGAACTTTCTGCTCGGTTCGTGGTCATGCTTGAATGTTTTTACTCATTGTATGCAAATGTCTGCTCCATCAGCCCAACATTACAATAAAGTTTACTATTGCTAACATTTAGACACTCAAACTGGATTGTACCATATTTTTCGCACTATAAGGTGCACTTAAAAAAAACTTAAAATTTCTCAAAAATCATCAGCGCGCCTTATAATCCATTGCACCTTATGTATCAGGTTGCAAAGAGCAGTAAATCCACTCCAGCTAGCACAGCATTAGCATTAGCTGCTAACTGCAATAAGAGCTAGGCCATCCTAAGCCATTCAGATGTGACTATAATCGGCCTGTAGCCTTCTGCTAACTCCGGCTAGCTGTTCTGAAGCAGCATAAGCATTAGCCGCTAACCATGCTATTTCTTTCATCCTTCAGAGGGGAGTATACCGGCCTTCGTGTTTACAGTGTTACAAAAAAACTATGTGAGGCAAACCGCTAGCTAATAATATACCCTGGCTTACCCCTAGCAGTTAGCCGCTAATGCTAATGCTCTGTGAAAAAATCTGTGTGGATAAAACTTCCTGTGATCCTTTGACTTTAAAAGAAAATATGTTTTTATTACAGTTTTGTTTAGTTATCTTAGCTTTACGTTAGCTTAGCTAGCTGCCCACCCCCCACCACCACCACCACCCACCACCTACACCCAGTGGTGAGACTTGCTGAATTAGAAGTGCTTTATAGTGTCTCTTAAAATGTGCCTTATAATCCAGTGCAAAAATGAAATGTATGAAAATAGACCAGAAAATAGATGATCATTGATAGTGTGCCTTATAAGCCGGCATGCATTAAAGTACAAAAAATACGGTATATACTGTATATGCATATATAAATATGCTTCTCTCTGTCTTTGCAAAGTATTGCCAACACATACATACTAATACAAACCTTACAAGTCTTCTTTGTCTGTATTAGATCTCGGCTTGTTTTATCTATCGTTTATTCTTGTCTTTGGCTACTTTTAGCTTGTTTTATTCCTGTTTTTGTTTTTCACCTGGTTTATGTTTATTCATGTGTGCCTTGTTCTTGACTCTTGACTTGTCACCTGTTTTTTTGGCCTTTTGAAAATGATATTAAAAATTGAGCAATGCTTTATGCCTTTATGCGAGTGTCTGATCACTTTTGCTTTTGAAGGTGTAGCACCACACTTGAGTCTATAACAGGTGTGCTGAAGGTGCCCCTTTCAGAATACCATAGGAATACATTAGCATTATTTAAAGCACAGCATCAAGTAGCTTTCTTTTAATAAATGATTTAGCAAAACGTTTCTGTCCGTTTTGATTCATTCACTTTTTTATTTTGAAGAAACAGAACTTCATATCCTCGTTTCTCTGCGGTGAATAGTTGAACACTGTGTCCCCTAGCGTGGAATAATCCAGCGCATATTTTTAAGCACTAAGTCTGTGCACTTTTACTTTTCAAGGGCACCCGATTTAGACCAGGACTTGAGTTCTTAGCCGATCAGTCTATCAGTTCAGCACAGCTCAAATCAAAAGATAATCATAAATGAACTGCAGCTTCATCAGAATGTGGCTGATGTATCCTGATAATGAGAGAAGATGAGCTGCATTATTTTCCACTGATATCATCTAAGCAGTTCCTTATACTGCATTCCCTACACACTGAGCACAGGGCAGGAGTGAAGTGAGCATCAGCTAATATCTATTTATTTATTTTATTATTTTTATCCCATTTTCTCCCCAATTTACAAGGTTAATTACCCAATCCACTTATTAGGACTCCCCCTATCACTAGTGATGCCCCAACACACTAGGAGGGTAAAGATGAGCACATGCCTCCTCCGATACATGTGAAGTCAGCCATCACAGCGCACTTGGAGGAAAGCTCAGCGATTCGGCTCACAGACATCTTGTGCTGAGCTACATCAACCTTTTGGAGTGATGTGGGGAGAGTAAGTGCCATCTACCCATCCAGAAAGAGAGCAAGGCCATTTGTGCTCTCTCAGGGCTCCTGCAGCTGATGGCAAGCTACATAAACTGGATTCGAACCAATGATCTCCTGATCGTAGTGGCAGCGCTTAACCCTCTGGACCATTTGGAGCCCTAACATCAGCAAATGAAACTAATATAATATAATCTTCATTATTCAAGAATGCTCCTCAGTTTTATTCTTAACATGTTTGATAGGTAAATGCTCATGTGTAACTTCCTTTAGTGTAATAAAGCATTGTTCACTAATTTCTACACAGTGTGTACACAGTGTGTACTGTGTTCCAAACACTTGCTGTGTTTGAAACCATTTGTAAAATGTCTAAATATTCAGTGTAGTCCACTTAATAGTGAAAGGTGCTGTAAAAAAAGCACTGTCTAGACCAAAAGATCAAAATCTGGTGGTTCAGACTGATAATTCGGTTTATTTGCAGTGTGAAAACACTTTTGTAGATGGTTCAATCTTTCGGACCAGATCCAGGTTATTGAGTCCAGCTGTATTCACTTATTAAACAATAGAAGACGAAAAAGAACTGGTGTTCTGGCCAATCATAAGTCCACCATGAGCGCAAAGGATTACTCTTGTGACTGTTATATCTACTGTAACTGTAGTTTAACTCCTATTAACTCCTACAAATAAAATTAATCAGAGGGTCATTTTTTTGCTCATTCTTCTGCATCCCACATGTGTATGCAATGGATTCAGTCAGGGAGTCATATTTGGTAAGATATCTGAATAAAAAAACAAGTTTTACCTAATTAACAACACTCTACAATATAAATCAGTGTCTAGCATAGGGAGAGCATAAGCCCACATGATGATGTGATGATGACAGGATGTAACAAAGACCAAAGCAAGCTAGCTGTTCAAGCAGGGCATTTTAACTCTATAAAAAACTAAACCATAGCAAGTTGAATGATCTTATTTCAAGGCAATTAATCATATTTTTTTTCTGATAGGAATGTATGTCTTATTAAGCATTATAAGATTATTTTGCTTATTTTAGGAAAATTGACCTTAATCAGTCTTACTTAACTAATTTTCACCTTATTTTAAGAATTTTAATATGATTTCGGCTCTTGCTCATGCAAACTTATCGCCTCTGATTGGCTAACAGCACTGCAAGGCAGTGAGACAAACAACAGTTAGAAATGTTTTAAAATAAAGACATTTTTACCCTATTAACAGTCTTTGTAATGGTATCTGTTACTTTACAATGTGTGTAATGCCCTGCTAAGTTCAGTACAGCCACTGACCTCATCTTAGAGTCTCTGTAAAATGCGAAGTCCACCGGAGATCCTATGTAAATCTATGTAAACACACGGAGGTGTGCATCGTAAGTGCATTATTGTTGTGCACTTATAATTTTCACCTTATTTTAAGTTATTTAAACTCAAAATAAGAACAAAACATCACCAGTTAAGTTGTTCTGATTCTTGTGTCCAAATGTAAGCCAATAAACTCAGTGACTCGGTGTGCCTGATTTTATTCTTCATAAGACATCTTATTAAGAAAAAAATGTGCTTACCCCATTGGCAGATTTTTTTTTTTTTTTTGCTTAACATAAGCATGTACATCGCAATTAACGTCTAATCTTGTTTTTGCCAATGGAATATTTGCAGGAAACTCGTTAAGTATCGAAAGGAAAGATCCACCCTCTTCTGAATACAGTAAAGCCAATACTGCTCTTCATGACATTATAATGAATTTTGCCCTGTTTAGAAAAACAGTCCTGGTTCTACCATTTAGTTTTATTCTGTTAGGATTATTAAAAGTATTACAGGGTATTTAATATGTTTATTAAACATGTATTACTTCATCGGTTCTATTAAACGTCTCTGCTTGATTTCATAACGATTTGGAATGTCGCTGTCTCTCTCAGGCTTAATACTAATCCTCTTCATCTTATCCGTCTCCATCTTGGTGCATTAGGGGAGATACTGTAAGCCATTCTGCTTTCCGTTTCCCTCATGTATGTTACTTTTATCTCCAGTTATCTCCTCCATGTATCTAGATTTCATTGAGCTAAATAAGAAAGTAAGAGAAAAGAAAAGAAATGAAAAGAATAGAAGAAAGGAACATGCCGACTGACAGATGCAGATACAAATACATTTATCGTGTGATTCTCTCCACCTGGCTCGGTTCAAGCTTAATTAGCTTTTTTTTCCCTCTTTTGATACAGCTGTGACCTTACCTCAGGCATGCACAGACAGAGCAAAAAATTTATTTGACAAAAAGAAAGTATAAAACAAAGATGAGTGTAATGATGTGTAACAAAGAGAGCTCAGAGAAATGTGTCAGTATGAGGGTGAAAATATGGTCATTAAATTTCCCTTTATCTGCTCACAGCCTCGCCGGACACAGGGAATGACACATACACTGACAGAGGGCCTGGAGCGCGTCTAAAATAGCACATAGGGTACCTTTAAGGGCTTCTATCATTGCAAACTAAACTTTTTTTTCATTTGAAATTAAGTGTAAATTAAAGCAATATTAAGTAGCATTTTTCTCTTAAAACATGAACCTGTAAACATGTGAATAGCTAATTTATCAGTATTGGTTAATGTAACCTGCTTAAAGCAGGCTGGACAGCACTTAACATATACCAGTACTAATAAACATATAATCACATAATCAGTCATGTTTGTGTAGTCCAGTAATGTCCAGTAATGTTATCTACTGCCTCAAAAAATATGTTTCTTTCACTTTCTCTCACTGTTTCTCTATTTCTCAGCTTGTCCAGAAATGCATACACAAAGAGTTTATTTAATTAGTGGCTCGAAAAGCGAGTTATACTTCCCAACTGTAGAGAGTAACCAGAAGCTAAAATGCCAATTATCTCATAATGCTGCTTTAAAGGTCTCATTCCATCATTTTTTATTCATCTTAAAATGTCTAGCTGTGGTCTCTAGTATGAATAGATAACATGTGAGCTGTTTTTTTTTTAACTGTGATCTGGAATAACAGTGCTTTAGTCCGTGGAGAAGTGGGACGGGGAAAAACAATATCTATACATGCAAACATATCGCCTCTGATTGGCTAACAGCACTGCGAGGCAGCGAGACGAACAACAGTTTTTAAAATAAAGACATTTTTACACTAATAACAGTCTTTGCAATGTCATATATTACTTTACAACATGTGGTAACGCCCTTCTAAGTGTAGTTCAGCCACTGACTTAGTCTTAAAGTCTCAATGCAAAATCCACCGGAGATCCTATGTAAACCTAATTACTTACACATAGAGGTGGGTAGTCCAGGTCCAGACATGAAAAATCTTGTGTTTGCTGAGCCACAGCAGAAAGACAGTTGGAATAAAACCCTGTGGTAGAGTTTCACTTTTAACTAGTTTTAACATAACTGTTCTTAACATACATCTACCTATCTCAATTGTATTACTTCTCTGGTGGTGTTTCATAGACAAATTCTAACCATTTGTTCCTTAGCTTTGAATTACTGGGCAAAGCGTATAACACTGATGTGTTATTTGCCATGCTGTTTCTAGTGCTGTTAACTTCTGTCTGACGAGATGTGCATGGCTGCGTGACTTTAGCACTGCCTGTGGGCGGTCACGATCCAAGATGGGCGGGGCCATGAATACTAATTCACGGGTTGATGTAGGCATGTTGCTTTTCCTGATCGACTCTTTTTCCTGAATATTTTCTTTTACTAGCTACTGCAGACAATGGAGGTTGAGGAACAGTTTTATGTGCCGCCTCATATACAACTAGAGAGATCTATAGTATTTCACAAAGAACAAGAAAAAGTAGATATTAGCTGAAGGAGACCTTTAAAACGTCTACATGTATTGTCAGTTCTCCAACACTTCATATTACTGAATTCAACTGGATTCTCCGGGAACAAAAAAATGCCAAAAAGCTCTTATAAAGCAACTTTAAAGTCTCTCAAAAAATCTACTTTTGATTCTCCACACTGTAAAACATTTCAAGTTGGTTAAACTCAGCAACATAAGTTCCCCTGCTGCCTTAAAAAGCTGAGTTAACTCAACTTGATGAAAACATTTGTATCAAATCAAGATGTTAAGTTAAACAAGTTGTTCAAATACTCATTACTTATTGTTTCAACTTGATGCACTGAGTTAAAACAACTCAAGTGTTTAATTTGTCCTTTTTTAAAAATTGATCTGTTTAGTCAAATAAACTAACAATTCAGCTTTATTTTAACATACACTTTCAAGTTAGTACAACTTCAGTAATATTCACACAACTTATCATTTTAAGATAACCATAGGTATTAGCAACATTTTTTATATTATTATTTAACTGCCAATACCGACAGTATAATGCTGGGGCAGTATAAGAGTAAACTCAGTAAAGATTGAACTCTGTAGCTCAAAGCCAGCATACTGTGATCAGCAGGATCACAGAATAAAGTTAATGTGTTCTTACAGCTCTACAACACTGAGGCCTGGCAATTAACACATATATTATATTACTGCACGCCCAGGATCAGGTAGCTTTGGACAACAGACAACACAAAGATGCTAAGTAAGGGAGAGACCACACCCAATATGCAAATATTGGCCTGGCAATCAACATATATATAATAATTAGTGCACGCCCAGAATAAGGTAGCTTAGGGCAACAGACAACACAAAAATTTTAAGTAAGGGAGCGGCACACCTAATATGCAGATATATGGTACCAGGAACCAATAGGAAAGCTGCATGAACCAACACTTTAGAAAGAGCTAAAAGTTGGTTGAAATCACATTGTTTCATTGGCTCAACAAACATTTTTAAGTTTTCAGGTTGAAAACAATTGAGTTGTACTTGCTGGTAAGTTCACTCAACTTAATAACATTAGTTCTTCTGACTAAAACACAGAATTACTTTTTGGAGTGTTGGTGACTCACGCCGCACTCAAGGAGTCCGGAGATAGGCGTGTCCCTCCGCAGCTGAAAGTAATCCCCTTTAGTTTTTGCTCCTTGTTATTATTAACTGCTATGCGTCGGTTAAAAAATGTTTAGCCCAATGTGCCCACGGTTTTAAAGTTGTAAAAAGTACTCCAGTCTTTTCTAACTTGCTGCCTATCACTCTACCTCTCTGCATTTTCAAATCTTCCCATTTTTCTTTTTTTTAACCAATAACTTAAAAACGTAAGTTGAATAAACTTGGGTAAATTTGAATAACTCACAGGAAGTTAAGACAATATGTTATTTTAAGTTATTTTTATGTAAAACGAAGGAACTTGAGTTCAATATACTAAACTTGTCATGGCAATTGGAATTGTAAAGAAAAAATAAGTTCACATAACTTAATGTGGCTGTAATGTTTTACAGTGCACTTCATACACTGTAGTGTGGGCAACACTTTTTTGTGTGGATTTGGCTGGATTAATGTGCAGCCCATGCTGGCACAGGTGTTCAGTTATACACAAGTTTGTATAATCTCCATAGGAAAGCACTGGCAAAAGATATGTAATGCTTTGGGAAAGCCTAAGGCCATCATGCTCAATGCCAAATGTGGAAAACACAGATATAAAGCTCTCCTGCTCTCTGAAGTGAGGAAGCTCCGTCCAATATTCAAACTTTGTTTGAGCTGGAATGATGTTTGTGATCAAGCACTAATTATTTCCCCTGATGGAGAACTATTTAAACACTGTATTCTGAAATAATTCCTTTAATAGGCCTTGATCCTTTTATTAGCTACACTGTAAGCCCGGATAAGTTGAATTTACTTTAAAAAATTGAACTAAAGGGGAAGTTGATTTAACTTTTTTATTTTTGTTATAATGTAAGACCAGATTAGTTGAGTTTACTTAAAAAAAAAGAACTTGGTTGCCTTAAAAAGGTTAAGCAACAGGGAATGAAAACTTGAATTAGCATAAATTAAAATCAAGTTATTACAACTAAAGGGGATTTTTTTTTTTATTGCTAAGGTAACCTAGGGGGAATCACTACACACTGATGGCTGATGGAGTGTCAGAAACTGTTGGACACACTCAGTATGCAAATAGATTGTGACAGAAGCCAATGTAAAAGAAGCTGCCAATGACAAAAGACTAAACTCAGTTATTATAAGTTGGCTCAACTCAAAGATCTCAGTTTAAGTGTATATGTGCCCAAAAATGTTATCAAAATAGTTGAGTAATGTTCAGAAATCTCCAATTTTATGTAAAACAAACTAAAATCATTTGAGTTCAAACAACTTCTGGGTTTACAGTGTACAAGTGTATATGAGACAAAACCTCTATTTCTCTGCAGTGAAATAAGTTACTCACATTCTAAAAATGTTGAGGGCTTTAAACACTTCTCCTTACTTCACTTAATCATTTTAGATTAGTAACAGGAATCAACCAATTTTTATTTATTTATTTATTTATTTATTTATTTATATTTTTTTAAATAGACATAAAAACTAGACAACGGTAATAAAATGAAAAGTATGGAGGACATGAAATATTTGATTTCTATTCAGAAAATATATAGTCATTTTAAAATAGCACAAAATTGTATGATATTATTAGTTAAATTTAGATTGTGGCAAACAAATATTTCTATTACAACTAGGAATTTTGTTAACGTTTCTTATCAAACATGATCCCTTCATTTCTAATGCTTAAATACAAAGCCACAAGATATAGGCGTGTAATATCAGACAGAACATTGACGAAAACACCTAGCTGTTGAGGGGTTATCTTAAAAATGAAAGTATTCATGTATACCTTCAGTAATTCAGTAAACCTTGCTAGTATGTGGGAATTGTCCATTGTTTGATGTTTTCAGTATATTCATATAAATGAATACATTTGGCAGTGCAAACCACACATATGGTGTAATTGGACCACAGGAGACATAAACATAAACAAAAACATATGGGCCCTTTCAGACAATAACCGCATTATTCTTGGAACAGTTAGAAAATACTGGTATATATTTTTGTATGAGTTTAGTTTACCTTTGGGTATTTCATTCGTAGACTCTTGAAGACTAATTATTTGTGCAAAAAAGATGTAAAAGCCAGAGTTATCTTTTGAGAAGGGTTAAAAACAGTCTTTGAAATCACACCAACTATCTCCATTTATTCTTTTTTTTTTTTTAATATTATGGGTCTATTCATGCTTACAGTTCCTGCTCTCTGGTAACAGTCCTGTCCCAGAACTGTTTCACTATTCAGCTGAATTTTTAATGCAACCATTATTTTCAGTTTTCTTTTCTTATTTTCTGTTCTCTCTCTTTCACAGGTTTTGAGATGCCTTGTTCCTTTAGTTGTGTCCTGACCTGGATCTCCACTGCCCTGCTGCCCACTCAAAACTCAGAACCTGTTTCTACATTAGCTATAGCTCTCCATTATCTCTTTAACATTAACACTGAACATATATACCCATCACCTACTCACACTCAAAACTCAGAACCTGTTTCTACATTATCGATTGCTCTCCATTATCTCTTTAACATTAACACTGAACATATATACCCATCACCTACTCACACTCATAACTCAAACCTGTTTCTACATTACCTATAGCTCTCCATTATCTCTTTGTACTGTTGTTTTTTGTCATGTTTTTTGTTTGTGCTGTCTGGGTCGACCAAAGGAGGATGGGTTCCTCCCAACGTTTCTTCCCCTTAGTGTGAGGTAGTTTTTCCCTGACACTGTTGGCACTATCACCATGGTGCTTTCTCATAAGAGGCTTGGACCCATATCTATGTAAAGCTGCTTTATGGCAACATGTATTGTAAAAAAAAATGCTATATATATATATAAATTTGAATTGCATGCAGCATTATGTTGAACAGCATCATCTTAAACTTCCATTAGTACAGTAGCCCACGGGAAATTGTAATTGCGTAGGAGTTGTAAGCAGTACTAAACAATGTCTGTTGCTTTAAAGATCAATTCATCAGCTTCATTCCAACATATAACCTTCTTAAATAATAAATAATAAAAAAAATAAACGCTCTAATACGCTCTAAACAAAACAGGCTCAACATAATACCAAAGAGGGATTTAGATTTGTATTTGAAGTGGAAGTATTTCAAGTGGTTTCTTTGAGTTGGCATGGTCTTAATAAAAATAAAAAAAAAACACTGCCTTTTTAAAGAACTCTTAAATAACTTTCTGTATTTAGGAGAGAGTGATTCCGAAAGCAGCTACTGTGTCTCTCTGTGCTGCTTCTCTCTTAGCCTGATATTATCACAACAAAGCTGTCCCAACCCTGCTCTATTCCAGCTGATGTGACTGTTAGCTTTGTGGCTATCCTGCTCCAAAACCTGCTGAGCCTGATTGTTAAAATTTCCTTCTGCACTCGCCATTTTGCCCTGTGTTTTCTCTTGTAAAGACCAAATTTTTCCTAACTTTCCATTTTCCCTTTTTCACCGACTCCACTTTTTGCAATGTACATGCAGTACCATACAAATGTTTGGACACACCCCTTGCCATTCAATGTGTTTTATTTCTTTTTATGATTTTTTTAATATTGTAAATTGAAATTGAAAGTGAAATTATTTTGAAAGAAAAAGTGGAAAAAAGTGGAACATTAGATTCGTCTAAGTAGCACATTTATCTTTGAGGACAGATCTGCACACTCTTGGTGATTTAATCTCAGTGTCTTCATGAGGGAGAGTCACTTGGAATAGTTTTCTCAACATCTTGAAGGAGTTCCTGGAAGTGTTGAATAGTTGCTGCTTTTCTTTCATGATCTCAAATCACCTCAAATCACCATCTAAGTTGATCAGGTTCAGGTCAGGGGATTGTGGAGCCCAAACACTTTTTTTTTACTGTTTACTACATAATTCCATATGAGTCCCTTAATTGTTTTGATATCTTTCATATTAATTGACAATGTATAAAATGAGAATGAGAAGGTGTGTCTAAACCTTTGATTGGAAATGTTCGTATATACATTTCTGGAGGCAGATTTTCCTCTTTAAAGGTTTGGAAGGAAAGCCTCTACATTAATGGGTGTAGACCTCGCTCCTGGAGATAGACCTGCAGGTTTAAATCTTCAGTCCAAATCTTACACGCCTGATCCAGGTTATTAATGAGGACATTAATGAGCTGGATCAGGTGCAGTGGATTCACTTTCCGAGCCAAAAACGGCTGTAGAGCTGTAGAGCTCCAGCAGCAGGGTTGGGGTTGGTGATCACTGCTGTAGAGGATTTCACTTCCACTAAAAACTTTGCCCTTTTATTTTCAGACCTACACTCACTTTATTAGGTACTCCTTGCTAGTACTGGGTTGGACCCCCTTTAGCCTTCAGAAATGCCTTAATCCTTCGTGGCATAGCTTCAACAAGGTACTGGAAACATTCCTCAGAGAGTCTGGTCCATATTGAAAGATTTATCGGCTGCACATCCATGATGCGAATCTCCCGTTCCACCACGTCCCAATGGTGCTCTATTGGATTGAGAGCTGGAGACTGTGGAGGACTGACATTTGAGTACAGGGAACTTATTGTCGTGTTCAAGAAACCCGTCTGAGATGATTCTCTTGTGCTTTATGACATGGTGCATTATCCTGCTGGAAGTAGCATCAGAAGATGGTACACTGTGGTCATAAAGGGATGGACATGGTCAGCAGCAATACTCAGGTAGGATGTGGCGTTGAGACTAATTAGTACTCAATTGGAAAAAATCCCCCACACCATTTCAGCACTACCACCAGAAGCCTGAACCAGCTGTTGATACAAGACATGATGGATCCATGCTTTATTGTTGTTACTACAAGACCGACCCAAAGCTGCTACTTTTCTCCTTAACAGGTAAGCTAACTGGCTAGCTAATTCAGTCAGGTGCTTTATCACCACCACTAGGTGAGCTTACTAGGGACTAGAGCTGTCTCTCACGTGGGGCACAGCCCCGCCGACCGCAGCACTCCCTGGTGTAACATACGGTCATTATACCGCTGAATACGGGTGATAAAGGAGTTTAGAATTGCTGGATTTCTCGTCTCGATCTTACTCTAAGTTCTCTGCCTCTACTACTAGTCTAAACTTTGTGTAGATTCAGACCTGCTGAATTTGGCAACCCGAGGTAGCTTTGTGGCTGGGGCAGACTACTCTCTGTGGTGTTTTAAAATTGGACTGCTGTAGCCATTTCATACACTCGCAATCAGCTTTCTTCCCCCATTCTGATGCTCAGTTTGAACTGCAGCAGATCGTCTTGGCCATGTCTAAATGCCTAAATGCATTGAGTTGCTGCCATGTGATTGGCTGATTCGACATTTGCGTTAATGAGCAGTTGGACAGGTGTACCTAATAAAGTGGCCGGTGAGTGTAAATGCTCGATCACAGAGAAGAACTTAAGTTACTTCATTTAGATGTTGTCATTTAAACAAATTACATTACAATAAACAATAAACAACAAACAAACAATACCAGAAGTGGTACCAATACCATGAGTGCAGAAAGAATATACTTATATGTTTATTTTTACAGTGTTTGAGTTAAGGGCAAACTCAAGAAACCTGGATGAACTCTTCTTTTTCTTTAAATATTCAGTACTTCAAGGTCTTTTCCTCAAATCTCTTGTGTGCTTTAAGTGAAACGCTAAAGTAGTTAAAGTCATATATTATAATTTATACATGAATATTCTTTATCCCCACATGTACAAATCATGTTGTCATGTTTATACTTGGCCAGTGGCATTTTTACTGGGGGCATGTAAAGAATTCCAGGGTTTTGAGACCCTGTTTATTTAGAGTTTAACCTTTAGTGGAATAGTGTTTGCATACATTAACAATGCATCTGATATAATTAAATATTCCCTGTCTTAAAGTGGGTGAGAATCTTGAGAGATTTCCTGTTAGATTAAACTATATGTATTTTTATTCATAAGCAAGAAAGAGCAAAACAAAGGTTAATGTTGTTTTATTCTATAAACTACAGACATTTCTCCCAATTTCCAAAGAAACATATTGTCCTTTAGAGCATTTATTTGCAGAAAATGAGAAATTACTGAAATTACAGAAGAAAACAAGTTCATATTCATAAAGTTTTAAGAGTTCAGAAATCAAAATTTGGTGAAATAATTCTGGTTTTTAATCACAGTTTTCGTGTATCTTGGCATCTTCTCCTCCACTAGTCTTACACACTGCTTTTGCATAACTTTATGCCACTCCTGGTGCAAAAATTCAAGCAGTCCAGCTTGGTTTGATGGCTTGTGATCATCCATCTTCCTCTTGATTATATTCCAGAGTTTTTTTATTTGGTAAAATGAAAGAAACTCATCATCTTTGAGTGATCTCTTTTTTCCAGAGTTGTATATTTATATCTATGCAGTTATTTTTTATTATTATTATTTTTCCCCATTTTTGTCTCCGGATTTGGCTATCCAATTGTCCCACCCCTTTGTGCATACCCATCACCGGTGGCACCTGTGACTCTAGGAGGGTGTGGATGAGCACATGCCTAAACAAACTAAATACTTTAGTTTATGGAATCTTGGAATCTATGGAAAATTGTTTGCTTCTGCTTCAGTTTTTTGCTTCTGAGTTTTGGCACAGTTTTCACCGGTCGATGGGGCTTAGAAAAAGCCATTCCCCCTTGAATCTTCATTGGTCACCAATTTTTGAATTTTGAACTGAAGTGTATTCTGAACCCTTGTCTGAGACCTACCGTACCCAACCCACCAGCTTCAAGAATAAACAAAATTTGGCACAAAATGCACTCCATAAAGTCTAACCTAGATCATGCATTGCGTCTGTCACAGCATTTGTAGCTAAATCCTTCATGTCATCCCATCATAAAAGGGCTGCTGAGATGAGCTTTTCCAAGCTTAGTGACCTCCATCCCTAACACTGACCACCTTTCCTCCACACTCTGCCTGAGAAGAGGAAATGTAGGAGTTAAGGTTGTTGAGGAGCTCAGCTCAGGATGGTGCTGTGAAATGTATAATGGTTCTACAGTATTCAGATCTACTACCTTTACCAAATCCTAATTAAACGTGTTTTAACTGAATTGTATTGAGTCTCAAAATCATGCAGTGATTAGCAGAAACTGATGAGACTAGACAACTTTTAGATAACGATGATGGACGATCTTAACATCTCAGTTTGGTTTTAGTTTATATGTTTGATTTTTTTGTTTGTTTGTTTTTAACAGCAAACTAAAATAAAAATAATATCAGTTCTATACCCTGCATGTAAAAGCTAACGGTGATAACAGCAAGGAACATAAGAAACATAAAAATAAAGGAACGCTCTCATAGGTGACAATAATCCAACATACTCATTAAGCATAATTGCTCAATGAGACGAAACTTATTGATACATTAAAACAATCAAAAAATACATTAAAAACAAACAAAGTCATGCTTCTAGAATTTCAGCAGCTCCTATTTCAGACGTTTGCATTTGTAAGAGTGAGAAAATTCTGGACTAAAGCTGGACTAAAAGAACATTGTGTGCCGCCACTGTGACCAGGTGCGTAGTGCGTAGTGCGCATTGCTCGAGTTCAGACTCACAGCTCATTTGTATCATCTAATGCTGAACTGCCCTCTCGTTTATCAGCTGCACTTTAAGGAACAGGCTTTTACACAGCGCTCTTTAACAGGGCTCTTTGACTCAGAGCACTAGTGGAACCTTTTCCACAGCATGTTTTTTATTTTGAAATGATCCCAGTATGGATAAGTCACTGAACCCGACAGCACTGACTGATCTGTGCTGCAGCATCTGTACTGTTTCATCATTTTATCACCACTGATCAATAAGATACTGATGCACACTGTGATAATCACATATAATTACTGAGAACAGCCAAGCTTCTATCCTGTGCACATCATCCATCATCTGCATCATCCATCAACCACATCATCCATCCAAATACAAACACACAGGTATTCCTGTTAAGATTAGAAATCCCTCTCACACACACACAGACAGACACTTGTTTTTGGGAAAAGTAAGAGCTTGGGTTTACATACAGCATATTACCAGTGCCATGCAAAAACCTCATATGCTGTATCTCCTCAACGGTAAAACCTTCAGAAAATTCAGAGAGATTTTATTTCTGACATTTTAGAGCATTTCTATTGGTCCATTCATAGATTTTTAAGAACAGAATGCAAATCTAACAGTTTTAACTTAAGTTAACAAAAAGTGACAAATAAAGGATGGAGATACATGTTGTATATCTGACAGGAATGACTTGCAATAACAATCATTATTATATATGAATATATTATGTGAATCCAAACTACAGAAAATCATCTTTCTGCCCAGTTACTTGCAAATGTGTCTCTTCTGGTAAAATGACCAAAATCATCACTGGTCATTTTATAAAGTAATTTTATTAAACACGTATTAAAACCAACTATGTGAGCCATCTCTGCTCTCTCTCTCTCTCTCTCTCTCTCTCTCTCAGTCTCTCTCAGTCTCTCTCTCTATAAGTCTGTCTCTCTCCTCACACACACACAAACTTGTTTTCAGAAAATGTCAGGGCTTTAGTTTACATACAGCATGTCATCAATCTCATGCTAAAACCTAATGGTTTAAATGGTAAAATCTTCAGAATATTCAGAGTATAATATAGAGCAATATAGAGAGATATTATTTCTGCATTTTTTAAGCATTTCTATTGGTCGATTCATCATTATATTAAGTCATTTAACTAAACACACACTAAAACCAACTATACGAGGCAATGCTGTGCTCTCTCTCTCTATCTCTCTCTCTTTCTCTTCTTTCTCTCAGTCTTTCTTTTTCTCTCTCTCTCTCTCTTTCAGTCTTTCTCTCTCTCTTTCAGTCTTTCTCTCTCTTTCAGTCTCCCTCTCTCTCTTTCTTTCTCTATGAGTTTCTCTCTTTTTCAGCCTCTCTCTCTCTTTCTCTCTCTATCAGTCTCTCTCTCCTTACACTCTCATACACAAATACATGTTTTCAGAAAATGTCAGAACTTGAGTAAAACCCCTTGTATCTCCTAAAACCTTCAGAATATGCGGAGTATAAAATATAGAAATATAGAAATATTTTATTTCAGCCTGTTTGGAGCATTTCTATTGCTCCATTCATCAATAGATTTGTAAAAAAGAGCAGAATGTGAATAACAACTGATAGCTTCAACTTAAGTTAGCAAAAAGTGAAAAATAGAGATACCAGTTGTCTAAGTTGTCTAACTGCAATGATTTGCAATAATAATTATTATATTATTATATATTAATATGTTATATGAATCCTATGAAACTACAGAAATGATGTGCTCGCTCTTTCTCTTGCTCTCTTTCTTTCCTGATCAGTCTCTCTCTCCTCACACACAGATACTTGTTTTCGGAAAATATCAGGGCTTGAGTTTACATACAGTGTATAAGCAATGCCAAGCTGAAACCTTATATACAGTGTCTCCTATGGGGTAAAATCTTTAGAATATTCTGAGTATGATATAGAGAGATTATAGAGAGCTTATTTGTGCATTTTTGAAGCATTTCTATTGATCAATTCATCATCCTTGATAGCATCATCTTCTACTTAAGTTAAGAAGAAGTGAAAAATAGACATACATGTTGTATGTCGTAACCATTTGCAATAATAATCACTATTATATACAAATAATATGTTATATGAATCCAAAATACAGAAGTGATGATTACAGAAATTAAAAACGCTTATTTTCTGGTGAAATGATCAATATCATGAGTCATAAGTTGGTCATTCCACTGTAGGGGCAAAGTATGTCCTCAACACGTACTAAAAGCAGGAGCAGCACTCTGGAGCACAGGCAGTTCCTCGCAGTGGACTTGTGTTCAGACAGAGTCCAGGAGGCGAAATCGACAGATCGGACTGGACTCGGCGTCTCAGCGTCAGTCGATTTAGCGGCGCGAGCTCCAGGAGCTGACAGGCTGACCCTGCCTCCCACTGACCGTAATGAGGCGCGTGGTGGTCGCTGTGGGATATGGGCCAGCCAGAACAGCCCCGGTGAGGTCGGGGTCACGACTCCCATAGCGCGCGCGTGCACGCGCTCATATCTCATTTACACTGCGGGAGAATCGATCTGCGTCTAAACGCTCACGCAGCTCCAGGTGATGTTGTTTGCTGTTCTTTGGAACGCTGATGTGCGCGCGCACGTTCAGGACAGACACACACAAACACACGCCCAAATACACGCGCGCGCGGGAGCCTTGTTTGTTTTCCTGTCTTTGCTCTGCTTTACCATAAGTCTACCATTATCATTAGTCTATCTAACTCAAACCTCGTACATCAAACATCTTTGCTCCAAAAAACTATTAAGTTTAAATAATAATTATACAAACAAAATATATATATATGGCCGCAAATTGCATTTATTGAGCTTCAAGAACATTAGTCCAATGAGTTCTCTTTTTTCCACCATTCTAGAGACACAAGTTCCCGCAAGGAGATAAATACATCCTCACCAAGCACCTACATGTACACTTACGTAGCCTCTGTATTTTCCACTTGTATTAATCCACTTTTCTTGCCAAAATTAGGCAAATTGATAATACATAGTCATAAAAAAAACACAAAACACTGAACTCTACATTTCTCAGTCTTTCTTTGCCTTCAATATCCACGTTTCCCGCCAAAATAGGGCTAATAAGACATATCCTCAAATCCTCAAACACACAACACACTTTCTGATCAGTCATTTTATTTTGTTATGCACTTATATTATTTCCCACGTTTCCCTCAAATCTTAAAACACACAAAACACTTAACACTGAACCATAAATTTGTCCCAGTCAATCTCAGCTCATCTTTCTCAGCCGTCATGCTAACTGAACAAGTGTTTGAGACACTTCAGTGAGAAGGTCCTGGAGCTCCACAATAAACCTTCACCAAAGCAGAACCTTCAGAAACATGAAGCTGAAATCTCTCAGTCAATATGAATTTGACAATGCACTACTGATCAACACTCTCTGGAGGTCACTCACATTCATGCAAAAATATACAAAGCATCATGAATATCTATCTCCTCCAGATGCGCTTCCAAGGGCACCTTTTTATTGTCTGCGGGAGACTTTTTTGCTCCACGTTTGTAACTTGCAGGCAGAATGGAGAGCGGTGAGCCTCATCTGCTTAAATAACGAGGCTCTATCTGTGAGCTGCGAGCGCTTCGTATAGTGCACATTAAAAACGCGTTGCTCCAGAGCGCGGCGCACAAGGTTAAGTGAGATAGGGCAGCGGGGGAGCAGCTTTCTACCGTTTAAATTAACTCAGGAGATGAGAACGCGATGATTGACTGGAGGAGCATTATTAAACCCTTAAATAGCTTAAAGCAATCTTGCTGTATTAAGCTTAAGTGTGAGATAACCATACAACCAAAACGACACAGCTTTAAAAAAAATTCTGTATTTTTCACTAATACAGCTGATGTTTTGGGTTGTTGTTGTTTTATTCCACAAAATTCCACAAAAGGACTCGATTAAAAAAACAACCTACAAATACAGCCACGTGAACAGCAGAATTTGTTGTACTAAAGTGCACAAAAGTGTGCGACAGCTTTTAAGGGTTTAACCTTCATGCCTTTCGCTTGGTCCGTTTTTTGGACGCATGCAGTTCCGTGCGCACCGGACTCTTAAAGGTTCTCACCACATACATAGAGATATATAGAGTGCATTAAAACAACAGAAAGCGGCGGCTATACACTGGTAAATGCACTATAAGAAGATAAGATCATATCACACTAGTTGCCCAACGCACTTTTGAACAAGGACGGTGAACGATTAAACTGTTTATCCAATCATCCAAAGTCCGCTTTCTGTGCAATTCGCGAAAACAAAAATGAGCATATGGAAACTTGATGTTGCATCATTACATGCAATAAACGTTGCTTGGGTCTCTACACAGAACATCTACCAAAGTTATGAAGGCTTGCAGCTCTCTTTAAATGCGCGTGTTGTAATTCCCTTGTTTTTTTTGTTTTTTTTCTGTCTATTTTTTGAGAAAACGTAGATTCTTGCTATACATATCTTCGTCGTAATCAGCACCATGATATGATCGACAAAAAAATAGAAAGAAAGGAATGAGTCTTTTTTTATCGCTTAAGTATTTTATCTTTAACTCTTGCACTTCTTTTCACACTTCACTTTTGTTTTTGATACAGATCTTTTAGCAACGCAATAGAATAAAAAGTATGCACATAATAAAAAAAACGTACAACACATAATGAACAAGCGCAAAAGTGCACAGAAAATGAATAGGGACCTACGTGCTCTCTTGTTCTCTTTCTCTTCTTTATTTTTCTCTCTCTCTCTCTCTCTTTCAGACTCTGTGGCTCCTCGTGCGCTCCGCGGCTTTCTCGGCGTGGTTGTGGCCGCTGGTCGGTGGCTCCGCGCGGTCACGCAGCTGCACGTCTGAGGACATGTTGCTCGAGCGGCTGCGCGGCGGAAAAGGCTGAGCGCATCTGATGCGCCGGTGCGCTCGCGGGTGGAAATAGGGTGTGAGAGAGAGAAAGACACGCGCGCATACGGAGTGAGTGAGAGAAAGAGAGAGAGGAGGAGGTGGAGAGGAGAAAAAAGGGGAGGGTAAAGGAGGGGAACACTCAGGCTCACGAGAGAGCAAGCAAAGCCCCTGCCAAAGATTTTTTTTTCTTCCAGCACCGAGGCGCAATCACCTGCTCTAAATCACATCTTCACATCTAATAATCTGAAGAGCCTCGACCTTCAGCCCTGAGGGAGCGGCAACAGGCTGGAAAGCGCTCCCTGCGGCTCCTGTTGGACGCACGTTTGAAGTGCTTATCTCATAACAGCGAGCCGCACACCCCTGTAGCTTCCAGTACCAACCCCGGAGCAGCTCGTGCAACCTGAAGAAGCAGCTGCCGCTGTTCGGCCCTGTGCCGCTGCTGCCCCTTTTTAAATAACTGTTACATGGGTTTCAGCACCGCGGACAGCGCGCGCACAGGCGCTCAAGCAGCGAATCAATAGTGAAGCATCATCATCACCATCACCACTATCATCATCCAGAGCTGCGGGACTGGCAGCGGGATTAAAATGATTTCGGCTCAGCATGTCGCGAAAACGAAAGAACGAAACGCGGCGCGCATGCTGATAGGTTTGTTTAACCGCTGGAAACAAGAAAGAGTAAAAAAAACATTCATTCAGCACCACCAAAACTGAACAGCGCACCAACATCAACTCTGTAATCAAACACAAACCAGTTAAACCAGTTCTCAATCAACCCAAAACTCCACAGAGGTCTATTTAAACATCTTGAATCGCGATTAAGCTATTTTTATTACCATAGTGTGAACAGAGTACTTGTAGAGCCGAATGCGGTTTTGAGATTTTCAGACTGGTGATCTGGTGGACCGAGCGTTCTACTGACATCTACTGGGGGAGATCCTCGATTCTTTCTCTCTCTCTCTCTCTCTCTCTCTCTCTCTCTCTCTCTCTCTCTCTCCCTCTCTCTCTCTCTCTGTCTCTCGCTCTCTATGTGTATGTATTTTCACACACATCATTAAAACCGTTTGGGCCCCAGCGTAAAAAATATATATTTTGAATGTTACCCTCTCTTTTATTTTAACTATTATGAACTATTTATAGAAGACAGTCAAACATTTCAGATATTGTTATTTTCTGCCGTTTAAATTAATTCAGGAGATGAGAAAGCAATGATTATCTGGAGAACCCTTAAGCACTCTTAAGAGAAAACCATACCGCCAAAACTGATCTGTTTGTGACAAGTGTTTTTTGTCTATTACAGCTGCTGTTTTTGAGTTGTTGTTTTATTCACTACAAAATAAATCAAATAAAAGGCAAGTTACAAATTACAGCCATGTAAGCAGCAGAATTTTGACGCTAAAGGACGCTAAAGCAGTTTTAACATTGAGGCCGTGAATATAAGGGTGAGAGGGTGAGAAAGTCAATCTTTTTTTCCATAGCAACAAAATCTGCTTTTTTTTTCATTTGAAACTTATGGAGGCTTGATGTTGCATCATTACATGCAGTTAACTAATTGGTTGGGTCTCTACGCAGAAGTTGTAGTTGTTGTATTTACCATATATTTTTCTAGCTGTCTGTGAAAACTGTTGCTATTTTCTTCTTATCTTTGTTGATTATTGGAAAAAATTGGCACTTCTTTCTCATATCTTATATTAAGTAATGTTTACAAAAGCAACACTATAGAGTCAGCAATTGTTATTTTCAGGAGATCCTAGACTTTTCATGCCTTATTTTATTCACATGTTGACAGTTTGCACTGATATTGACTACTCAAATATATATTTAATTGTTAAGATGTAAATATCTACAGAATTTAAATACCTGTGTGAATTTTACCATGTTTTGATCAAGAGGAGCACCTGTTTTTAAACATTTTTCACAATGGATTTCTTACAGATGCTTTATCAGATAAGAACACACTACTTTCAGAAATGGTGGGTTCTGCTTTGTAAAGATATGCCCTGAATCACTGTTATATACGATTAAAATGAGATTTAACTTGAAGAGACAGTCCCTGAACTTTGAAGGAATAGTCCTGAATTTAAAGGAGTGCCTATTTGTTGGGTCATTGTCCTGATGGAAGACCCATGAGCAAGGATGCAAACTCAGCTTCCTGACACTGGGCCCTACAATCCATAGTTACCCAAAATCCCTTGGCAATCTTCAATGCCAGAGGTAGAAAAAAACAACTCAAACACATATTTGAACCTCCACCATATTCATCATTATTTCAAACTTTGAAGGGATAGTCCCTGTACTTTGAAGGAATGTCTATTTTCTGGGTGTTTCACAAAGGATTTCTCACAGACTCTTCATGAAATGGCGATGATGCTACTATTTCTAGAAACTGTATGTTCTCCTCTTTCTAACCATGTATAGATTGTGCTGGTGTGTTAAGGAATTTGTGATTAATTAATTCCTGAGGAGACAAGGTGTGATTTTGGACTATATAGGAATCCGTCAGGCTCTAAAATAGTTGCACCCAGAAATAAGTCTCAGTTAGCAAAGCTATTCTTCTGGAAGATAAAGGTTACCACAGAAAATACGCGATAAAAACCCGTCACCATGGTCTGCATGTACAGTATGTAGTCCTGGGTTGTGCATATAGGACTACTGTGTAGGTAGTGAAGGGGATTGATTGATTGATTAAATATTTATTCAGCTGTTTTTAACACTTACACAGAATAAAGCCTAATAAGCAGTGGCGGCAGGGTGGCTTAGTGGTTAGCACGTTCGCCTCCCAGCACTGTGGTCCTGGGTTCAAATCCCTATCTGGGTGGAGTTCCCATGTTCTTCCTGTGTCTGTGTGGGCTTCCTCCGGGGACTCCAGTTTCCTCTTATAGTCCAAAACCATGGAGATCATGTAAATTGGATATTCTAAATTGCCCAGAAAAATAGAATACTCTAATTTGATCTGGTAAATTGAATACTCTAAATTGATCTGGTGTGTATGTGTAAAGTGTGTGGTATGTATGTAAGTTTGTGTGTGTGTGTAAATGTATGTATGACTGTAAAGATGTTCGCCCACTTAAAAGTTTTTTTTGGGGATTTACGTGAAGCAAATGACCAGAACCCCGAGTGTGCTGTGGAACAGGAGATAAGAGTCAGATTTCCAAGTGCACGGTGATTTATTAATTCTTTACACCAAAAACACAAACAAAAACTGATACAAACGAAAGAAAACGGTAAGTATATACACAAATATTTACATGAGGGAAGCCGCAAGGCCAATCCTCCTTAAGTGGCTAGCAGACGCAGTATAATGACACCAGACAGAGCTTTCGTACCCCGGGAGAGTTTTCTTAGAACCGAGCACCCCAGCCGGCATTTTCACATTAAGCCCCACCCCGATCATACCAACAAAGCCCTTAAGGGGAGGCTACCCATTAAACGTAAAACATAAAACGAACAAAAACAATTACACAAATAGCGCTATTTAACATTTTCACAGATGATGACTAAACAGGTAAGTGATCACTATTTTTTTTTACACAAACATTAATTAATTATTTTCCTTTTACAGGCAAACAAGAATGTCCGCAACCTCTCCCTTCCTGCAGGTGGATCCGTCCTACCAGAAGAAGAAGCACCGGTCCCCTTTTCTTCCCTTTTGCCCCTCAGACCCTCTACACAGCAGGACTGAGGTACATTACATAAGTACATTTAATAAATGGTAATGGGCTACCTTGCCACATCACAATGACTGTGCCCAGATATAAATTGGCACTCTGTCCTGGCTCAATGCTGTAGTGCCCGATGCAGTCCTCCAGGTGGACGGTGGATGGTTTCCGGTTGAGAGTACGCTGTGCGCTATTGGCTGCCGCTTCTCACCGGTGTGTTCTTGGGTTTCTAGAAAGGCACTATATAAGTTGAACTTCATTCATTCATTCATAAATCATTTACAAATGTCTAATTAAGGCTTTATTAAGCAAATGATAAGACATTAATAAGCTAATTTGTGTTATGTAAAATAAAGTGTTGTCTTTGACTAATATTTACATTAGTTCGGTGGTCTAAAGCATTTAAGCGTGAAAAACATGCAGAAAACAAACAAAAGCATTTGGGGGGCAAAAACTTTTTTTCACATCACTGTATGTCACTGGCTGGTTTGGTGTCATTATTGGTAGGCGGTGTCTCATAGTCTCGTGCTCAAATTGGAGCTGGGCTCCGGAGGAGGAGCGTAAATCGCTGCTGTCAATTAACGGCTGTGTGAGCAGCAATGCAGCTCTGGGTTCTGGACGTACACACATGCATTAGGGCTGGATGCTGTCATGCTCAGGCCGGCCAAACAGGCTAAATTAGTGTGAAATGCAGATATATAGAGCAGCTGCAGCCCCACAATACGGCCGGGGAGCTAATTACACTGAGAGGAGCGAAAACTCGCATTGTTTCTGTCCACTCATTGTTTGCCCCTATTTACATATGCTGCATTGTCTGTTAAGTGAGGCGCGAATATAAAGCAAGGCCACACTCTACTCTGAGAGAACAAGAGACGAGAGTAAGGAAAAGGGGGGGTGGAGGGAGTTGTGTATTAGACAGTGATATAATGGAAGTGGGAGGGAGAACAGGCGTACGATATCTCTGCACATACAGTACTACAGTTATACGCTTCTTTACAAAAACACATGTAATTGCACATGCGGACGCATGTAATGAGATGCAGGGAGAACAGTGGGGTATTTTTTGCGTATATTGCAGCACAATTGCAGACTGTGGGCTTGAGTGTTTCTCAATTAGCATCTAATGGGCAAAACACACTGGGTTCTATTAATGGAAGCTCATAAATCACACTGCCCAGCGCACACAGACGCGTATACGCCACATCCGTACTCCCTACAGAAATGAACCTCCTTTAACATACACACAGCCTGTCACAGCACACCTGCCTAGTGCCTCCTTACTCTGCTCCCTATATCACCCTAGAGGAGAATCCCACACAAACACGCAGATGATTGGTTGCTGGGGAGGATGAGAAGAGGAAGAAGAAGAAGGTATTTCCTGTCATGCATAAGTTGTTGTAAGCATTTGCTTTTTTTTAAAGTAAGTTTAATTTTAGATCAATTGAAGCAATTTGGTTTCAAGACTTAAATGTTAGATAGAGTAAATAAGCGAACTGAACTTCAATCCTTTCTTTTAGTAAACTTTACTTAATTTCTGCATACAATATTACCTAATTACAATTACGTAAAATTACAATTATGTACAATTAAATATTTTAAACAGTTTAGTTAAAACACACATTCAAATATTTACATATTCTCAAAGATTTATTTCCTAAACAGATCAGGTCTCACTGTCTCAACACGTGGATGGCATGTAGTTTACTAAGAAGAAGGTATTACACGCCATCCATGTGTTGAGACAGTGTAATATGTGTGTTTTACCTTATTAATATTAAAATATTAAAATTTCAGGAATTATAATATATTATGTATCATAAATTATTTGAGTAATATTGTATAAATGAAGTAATTGTAATTAGGTAATATTGTAGAAATGCAGAAATGATGTAAAAGGTACTAAAAGAAAGGATTGATTCAGCAAAAATAAATTAAGTAAAGTTTAATAAAAGAAAGGATTGATTCAGCAAAAATAAATTAAGTAAAGTTTAATAAAAGAAAGGATTGACTGTTCAGTTCAGTTCACTTATTTCATGGGTATTTAATTAGGATTCAGTATGGTCCAGTTGGAGAAAAATTTGTCAGTCCAAGGTCTGGACTGTCACCAATGTTAACTTATTATGATGCAGTGCTGTATGCGTGTGATATCCTGTATGTGTGTGTAATATATATGTATATGTATTTATATAAAATATATGTGTATGTGTGTGTATGTATGAAACATCTGACCCGTAAGGTTTTTTGAACTATGATAAAAAAAATTTATATAATAATAATAAAATGCCTCTCTGGACAGATTTTTTGCACATTCTTCCCTGTGTCTCTCGTGTCTTTAGTTTTCGCCTGTTCTTGTTTTTCCGCCAGTTCTCAGGCTCCCTGTCTCTGCGTTTTTTTCCTGGCCACTTCCCAATTCACTAGCTGGGGCAGCGCTCTGCACAGATCTCATTGGCAGAGGTGAGCATTTGGTGATTTTACACCACACGTGATTGGTCAGTGCGTTTACTGCGCCGCAAAACACCCACTGCAGCGACGCGATGCCGCCGCCTCCCACTGTTTTCTAGATAAAGTGCTTGCTCTTTCAGGAGACATGCCCAAAGGCGACGAGAGAAAGGCTGAGAAAGCAATTGGGAGCAAAGTTCCGCCGCTTTAAATGAACACTGTCAAAATTAAATCCTTCTTTGTAGTTTATCGGTTTGGGTCCGCACCGGAAAACGTCTGGGTCCGGACCCGGACCGCAGTCCGCCATTAGTGACCCCTGACTTATTAAATCTATGTAATATTTAAGTCTTGAAACCGAGTTGAAGTTACTTAAATTTATCTGAACTTAATTTTACTTAAAAAAAAGCACATGCAGAAAGTTGCAAAACTTTTTTAAAAGTAAATTTTACGCATCTGTTTTTTCAGTGTTGTCTTTATTTGTAAAGCTGCTGTGCTGGAGTGGAGTGGATCAGAAACAGCAGTGCTGCTGGAGCTCTTAAACACTCTACACTCTATTTGATACTCCTGCCTTTCAGTGCCATTGTTTTTTATTATTATTATTATTATTATTATTATTATTTTATTTTATTTCATTTTATTAAATGAGCCACGTGTGGCCTGCAGTTCTTTAGATGTTGTTCTGGTTTATTGTGGGACCTCCTACATGAGTTGTCCATGTGCTTTTGGAATAATGTTGGTCGGTGGTTTCTCCTGGGAAGGTTCACCAGTGTTCCATGTTTCTCCATTAGTGAGTAATTGCTCTCACTGTGTTTCTCTGGAGTCTCAAAGCCTTAGAAATTACTTTGTAGCTTTTTTCTAGACAGACTGATAATCAAATCAATGTTTTCTTATCTGTTCTTCAATTTCTTTAGATAATCTGCTGCTTTTTGAGTGTTTTATTTTGCTTTGTGTTGTCAGACGGGTTTTATTGAAGTGATTTCTTGATTCTACAGTGAAATTGAACTTAATCACAGTTAATTTATCGGGGGTCAATTACAGTACTTTTTCACATAGGTCCAGGTTGATTTGCATTGTTTTTTTCCCTTAATAAATTAAATAATCTAAATTATTATATATTTTTTTTACTCAGATTGTGTTTGCCTGATATCAAAGTTTGTTTTGATAAACAAAAAAGCAAAAAAAAAAAACTTTAAGGGGGGAAAATACTTTTTATTGCAATAAAAAAACTAATATCTTAAAAGCTGCAAATTTACAGCTTTTTACAACAAAATTTACAACAATTTTTTTTTTAAATTGAAGTTAAGGTAAAAAAAGAGGGTCATTTAGGACAATTTGTATTGGTCTCGAATTATAAATGTTAATAAAGTGTAAGGGGCAGTGTGTGTTCAAATTATTTACTAAACTAAAAAATCTAAAAAACTGGAGATACTTGTTTTTAATTTGACAGCAATAGCTGATTAGCATACAGAGTGAAAGTTGTCAGTGCTCGCCATTACAAAAGCTAAACTTGAACTCATCTTGTGCTAGTTTGCCCAGGTTCAGCGTTCCCCACCTGGCAACCCATATGAGCTCTGAGTCTGCAGTAGCTGCAGTAGTTTTACACTCTTGCATTTATTTACAACGTATTGCTCCTTTAAGGGCTTCATGCAGCATTTATTACACATGCAGTACACATCTCCCACTCATAAATACTGTACGCTTACATTTATAAATGAGCACGAAGTCCTGCATAAACACACATGAATACATGTCGTCAATCATTCATTAGTAATAAAAAAAAGACAGCATTGATGTGTAATTTCACTTAAGCACATTTTCATCATTTCAGTCGAACGTTTCCCTTTTTCAGTGCGATTTATCACCAGGCTTAAACTGTTTTATACCCATTTATCATTCTACAATGCGCATTTCATACACTTTCCATCCATCTTCGTGTCATGGAGAGTATAGCAGCACAGTAGCCAGTATGGATTATGAGGTTTGTTCTCTAACGTCTCTGTCCGTGTTAGTGGCTCCTTGGGTAAACCTCACGCTGGGGCTAAAGCCAAGTCTCAGAGCTCATCACTGAGCCGTTCTTCCTTCAGTTCTGACCACAGGAAGTGAACAGCTTGCTCAATTGGGTTAAAAAAATATTCAATTTCTTATCTTAAAGAAAATCTAGGGTTGCTTTGATGTTGTGTTTTGTATCATTATCCATCAGCATCACCATCCTGTCCGTTTGGCAGCATTTGATTGAATCTGAACAGGATGTGTCAGCAATCTGTATCAGCATATATCAGCAATCACATGATCAATAAACACCAGAAATCCAGTTCCACTGATAAACATTCAAGCCCATGACTGAATATAGTGCCACTATTATTTTTGACAGATAATCCAGTATTCTGATTAGGAATCAACTCCACGGCTAAATCAAATTTTATTTCATGAGCCTACCACTTAACCCTACATCTCTATTCTGTTCTTGTTGAGTTAGAGGGGTAGGGGGAGGTGTTAGAAAAACACTGTAAGCCTGGATAAGTTGAATTTACTTAAACAATGTAAGGTAATTTGTTGTCTCATATTTTATAAGTAATGCTGACTGAAAACCAAAGGTGGAAAGTAATGAATTACATTTACTCACATTACTGTAATTAAGTAGATTTTATGAGTAATTTGTCACTTTTAAAGTAGTTTTTAAAATAGGTAATTTTACTTTTACTCAAGTACATTTTGACACAAGTAATTTACTTTGCTACATTTGAAAACTCCCAATTACTGAGTAAAAAATAAAATGCTGGGGGGGGGGAATTGTCTGAATTAAAAAATAAATAAAAAATTGGCGTACGGATGCTCACACGTGGAATAACGAGGCAATAACGTCTTCATGCAATGTAAAATGTGCCCGGCCCTGTAACAATAGAGAGCAGACGGGAGGCGGACGTAAAAGTGGGTAAGACAGACTTAATATGTAACAAATAAATAAACAAACAAATAAGGAATAAACGAGGAAACATAAATACATAAACAAACAAGTGTAGCCCTGGCTAAAAATTAAACTCTCTAGTTCTAAAATAGAGATACTAATAAATACAGTAATAAATAAAGCCATATAAATTTATAGGGATGGTTTAAAAAAGTACTAAAACGGTTAAAAATAGTCATTATGTTGGTGTAAATAGTTTAAAAATCATACAAAAGCAGTACAGAGTAGATATTTTATTTATTTTCTGTGTTTTTGCACTAAGGTCACTTAAAAGTGGTTAAGGGAGCTACTCAGGGAGAAGTGTACAAGTGAGGGGTGGAGTACTGGATTGGGAGGAGCCCGCCGACGGGCCAGACAGAGAGAGACAGGGAGAGAGAGAGAGAGAACGGCAGCGAGGCAGGAGTAGCAGGCGAGGAGGAAAAAGTTCCTCACTGGGTGAACTAATAATCAGTATTAATTGCTCACTCGGTAATTTTAAGGACAAAGACGTCCATACTGAGCGGGTTCTAGTAGATAAAGCTGGGAAAATCTCTTTAAGCAAGTTCTTCTGGCCCGGTTAGCTTAGCCAGCTCGGCTAAGTATCTAGGTAGCCTCGTGTATTAGCCTGCTCTGCGCTAGCTCCTAAAGACTGTTCTCTGGACTGGCTCTGGACTCTCTCCCGACTTCGCTGGACCCCAGGACCAATAATCCTGCCACCAGATAGCGCTTTGAGTCCCCGCGCGGCTCAAAGTTCCTCTGGCTCCGAGGGAAAACGCTCCATGCGGCCGGAACACGTGCTTTGCTCCCGTTCCGATTCACGGACTCTGAGGTACTCTGAAACCCTTTGTTTTGGCTCGTTAGAGTGAAGCGGCCATTAAGTTTTTAGGCCACAACGCACGCCAGCATCGAACCAGGCCTGCACCATTTTGTTTTGTTTCTTTATTCCGTGAATTTGAGTGTATTATTTATAAGTGGGCCCACATATTTAACGTAAGGTGGTAATTTATTTTATAAGCAAACTATTAAGGATACTAAGGTTAATTTCTGTTTAAGGGTGTACATATATCACTCAATGTATTTCTAAAAGAGAGAATAAGGGGTAAATTAACTAATTCTAAACTAAAATCTAAAATCCTGTTCCTAAAATTAATCCTAAAATATAATTCTGAGCTACAATAATCATCAAATAATTGGTAATATTTGGTTATTGAAATAATTAATAGTAATTAAATAATTTGGGTACTGTATAAAATCTGACTTTATAATTGGTGGTTTAAAAGTTACACTTGGGTATTTTTACACTGCATATTTGTACTATTGTTTGTGAAGAAAGGTACTATCTAGCTCTGTTTAAAAAGGATATAACTATTGTCAGTTAAAGCCTGCTATTTATTTGTTTTTGGTTTAAAGCACAGAAAAGGACACTCAATTCTTAGACTATTCCTCCTCTAATTTTATACACTCAGTAAAGTACTGGCTATTTTGTATACATCTGTGTGACAGTCCCTTTTGTTGTGTATTATACTTTTAATTATTTTATTTAATTTACATTTCTATACTTTATTTAATTTTACCAAAATAGAGACGGAAAGAATAGAAAGAACTCAGGCCCTTATTTCTTTAATTTAACTGGGGATAGGGGTTACATAAATTGGAGGCACCGCTGGGATCATTCCCTCTCTATCTAATTTTTTTTAGCAGGCATTCAAAAATAGTAAGCAAAATAAAATAATTAAAACAGACCCAGCTAATACTAAAACAAAATGGCAGAGCACAATGGAGTTTCCCCTTCCGATGAGTTACGTAACTGGTGCAGAGGAGAAGGTTTAGACCTTAAACATGCCTTTATGCTCACTGGTGTTCCTGAAGACACTGATATTGCTTATATTGAAGAAAATGTGCAAGCTGTTAAAGCTTTGGGCAGAGTAAGAGTGAGAGGCAAGAGATTTGACCCCCAGCAGAACAGTCTTGTGGTGCTTTGCGCATCCCGTGAAGTAGTGGACCCCACAAGAATTCCTCCTGAGATTGTGCCAAGTGGTGGAGGTCCTACTTGGAAAGTGATTATTTCTGATGAGTTCAGTAGCAGCGCTGATGGGTTTGATGAAAAACTGTTCAGACTTCTTAAAGAAGAAGGCAAGACACTGGGTGACATTTCCACTTTGCATGCTAAGAGCACTCCTCAAGTTCAAGTTAGCAGCCCTGAGTCTATTATTCGAGCTGTTAGTGATCTGTTGGAGAAAACTGCTAAACCACACCGTGAGAGTCATGCGTACAAACGCTTGAGGATCTTTTCAGGAACCAGTCCTACTCCGGCAGGAGAAGAGAACCTGGAGAATTGGCTGGAGCAGGCTAAGCTTATGGTGGAAGAGAGCAACTGTTCTGATGGAGAGAAGCGCAGGAGAATTGTCGAAAGTCTTAAAGGTTCAGCATTGGAGATTTTCCAAGCAGTTAAAGTAGCTGATCCACAAGCAAGCCCGGTAGCTTATATTGCGGCCATAGAAAGTTCATTTGGTAGTATGGAGTCTGGAGAAGACCTGTACTTTGCTTACAGAACGATGCAGCAACAGTCTGGCGAGCGTCTTTCTGACTTTCTAAGACGTCTGGACCGGTCCCTTACTAAAATAGTGCAGAGAGGAGGTCTTCCTGCTGCGTTAGTTGACCAAGCCAGAGTGGAACAGTTACTTCGAGGTGCAGTGGATTCAGACCTGATGCTGATACACCTTCGACTACGAGAAAGGAAGAACAATCCTCCTACTTTCTTGAAGCTTCTTAATGAAATAAAAGAGGAAGAACAGTATGAGGCAACTAGACAGAAGATGAATACGCCCAGCCGGCGACAGCATATTCGAACAGTTCATGCTTGTGAAGAGAGATCTTCTGAAATTGATGAACTCAAAGAGTTGAGAACAGACATTAAGAAGTGGATCACCAAAGCAGGTGAACAGACGGATAAGCTGACTAAGACACCTACCACCGATACTGATTCCCGTGCCAAAGAAAAACTCACTCATCCTGAACATGAGAGTGAGGTCCAAATGCTGAAAAGACAGGTGCAAGAGCTACAGTCTCAGCTGACTGTAATGGCTGTACAGCAGGTCCATTCTACCTCATACAGAGGGAGGTCATTCAAGCAGTCCAGCGATCCTCCTGGGCGTGAACTGCCCAGAGAGCGTGGTGAGTTAGCCAAGCAGCATGACACCTTCTTTTGTTACAGATGTGGGGAGGATGGACATATTGCAACCAAATGCAAGGATCCAGAGAATCTCCCTAAAGTCATTCAGAAGCTGATTCGTGCATTACACACCCGCAGCACTGAGAAAAAAGAACCTAAGAGAAATCCCAGTGACAAAAACTGTGCTGTAAAAAAGAGCCTAGTAAAGACAATGCCCACTTCTAGTCTGCCACAGGGCTTAGTTGGTCCTTCTTCTACCATCCCAGTTAAAGTGGCAGGGCATTCCTGTCAAGCCCTGTTGGACAGTGGTTCTCAAGTGACCATAGTTTTCGAGAGCTGGTATTCCCGACACTTGTCACATATTCCACTTCATCCTGTCACTGGCCTCGCCATATGGGGTCTCAGTGAATCAAGCTATCCGTACAGAGGATACATTGTTGTGGACTTTGAATTTCCAAAAGAACTGTCAGGTGATAACCAGTCCATTTCTGTCCTCGCTCTGGTCTGTCCTGAGCCCCAAACCTCTGATCACATCCCAGTCATTATTGGTACGAATGCTAACTTGTTCAAACGACTGGCTCAGCTGTGTCAGGGGACAGCAGACTCCCACCAGTCCCACTCCTTTCGAGTGCAGCCATTGCTCAGTCCAGTTCTACACTCCAACCAGTCTTGTAAGCAGGATACTGATGGTCTGGTAGGAAAAGTAAAATGGCTAGGTCCCGGTCCACTGACTCTCGCACCCAGAGTGGAAAGCTATGTAACCTGCAGCGTAGAACCTACCCAGTCATTGTCCAAAGAGATCCTGTTGGTTGAGACACCATCCAGTCTTAAACTTCCGCATGGAGTAGTAGTACAGCCTGTTGTATTCCCCACCTCTGAGATTGAAGCAAAGAGCCTGAAAGTACTCCTCCATAATGAGTCACTAAAGAATGCCTCTATTCCTGTGGGAACCGTCATTGCGCATATGTACTCCACTGACACTGTGGTGGTGGCACAAAAATCTGATGGAAGACCTGACAAACTTGACCCAGCACTATTTGACTTCGGACAATCTCCTATTCCTGAAATTTGGAAAAACCGTCTCCGTAACAAGCTGGCAGAGAGACCAAATGTGTTCTCACTCAATGAGTGGGATGTTGGTTTAGCTAAGGGTGTAGAACACCATATACGCCTCAGTGATAGTCGCCCATTCAGAGAGCGGTCCAGGCGTATCGCACCAGCAGATGTAGAAGATGTACGTCGCCACATCCAAGAGTTGTTGGCTGCTGGGATCATCAAGGAATCGCGTAGCCCATATGCATCACCAATTGTCATTGCTAGGAAGAAGAATGGCAGCGTGAGGATGTGCATTGATTACCGCACCTTGAACAACCGCACCATTCCAGACCAGTACACTATGCCCCGCATAGATGATGCCCTAGATTGCTTATCAGGAAGCAGGTGGTTTTCCGTTCTTGACCTACGGAGCGGATATTATCAGATCGCAATGTCAGAGGAAGACAAGGAGAAGACGGCGTTTATATGTCCGCTAGGGTTTTTCCAATTTGAGAGAATGCCGCAGGGGATCACTGGGGCCCCTGCGACATTCCAGAGACTAATGGAGAAAGCTGTTGGGGACATGCACCTCCTCCAAGTCATCGTTTATTTAGACGATATAATAGTCTTCGGCAAATCATTAGAAGAGCATGAAGAACGCCTGTTGAAAGTTCTGGACAGACTAGAGGAAGTTGGCCTCAAGATTTCGATCGACAAATGCCAATTCTGCCAACCGGAAGTGAAGTACGTTGGGCACGTAGTGTCAAAAGATGGAATTTCTACTGATCCTGATAAAGTGTCAGCTGTGACTCAGTGGAAGCAGCCCACTGATCTCAAATCTCTCAGATCTTTCTTGGGCTTCTGCGGATATTATCGCAGGTTCATCGCTAACTACTCTGCCATTGTCCGCCCACTCACTGAGCTCACTAAAGGCTACCCACCTGTACAGCGAAAGAGACAACACATTCAAGACAAAACCAAAACCTACTTCAGAGAGTCAGAGCCCTTTGGGAAAAGATGGGACAAGACATGCACTGAAGCATTCCACCGAATCATCCATTGTCTAACTCATGCTCCTGTACTTGCATTTGCAGACCCCTCTAGACCCTACATCTTGCATGTAGATGCAAGCATGAATGGACTAGGAGCTGTTCTGAACCAACAGTATCCTGAAGGTCTACGACCTGTGGCTTTTGCAAGTCGTAAGTTGAGCACTTCCGAACAGCGCTACCCTGTGCACCAGTTAGAGTTCTTAGCCCTTAAGTGGGCTGTAGTAGATAAATTTCATGACTATCTCTATGGAGCATGCTTTACAGTCCGAACAGACAATAATCCACTCACTTATATTCTCACCACCGCAAAACTGAATGCAACTGGTCACAGGTGGCTTGCCGCCCTTGCTACTTACAATTTTAGCCTCCAGTACAGATGTGGGACACAAAATGTGGATGCTGATCTCTTGTCCCGCAACCCTCCAGAAGATTGTGATGAAGGATGGGCTGAAATTCCCCAGTCTGGAATAAAAGCTCTTTGTAAGCATACACAGGTCACCCTGAGCTCCAGAGTCCCGCACAGACTTATTGATCAGCTTGGAGCTCCTCCTATGATCATTCCTGAAGCGTATGCTTATCCCGCTTCTCTGACTTTGAATTCATTGGAACGTCTGAGCAGGCAGGATATCCAGAATGCCCAAGAACTGGACCCAGTCATTAGAGTAGTGATACAAGAACTGATAACTGGTGAAATACAGGATTCCACCAAAAGTGGCCCTTCAGATGTTGCCTGTTTACGCAAAGAACGTGAACGACTGACCCTGAAAGAAGGAATACTTCACAGAGTGGTGAAGACACAAAGTGGGAAGAGTGTTATGCAGCTTGTCCTACCAAAGACTTTCAGGAACCAAGTTTTAAAGTCCCTGCATGATGAATGTGGACACTTGGGTGTTGATCGTACTACTCAACTTGTGAAAGACCGATTTTATTGGCCCAGAATGTCAGTAGAGATCGAACATTATATCAAGACATGTGGTAGATGTGTGGCAGCGAAAACACTCCCACAAAGAGCTTCTCCATTAAACGAGATCACAAGCACTGGTCCTCTTGATCTAGTCTGTATGGACTTTCTGTCCATTGAACCAGATTCCAAAGGAATTGCAAATGTGTTAGTAGTGACAGATCATTATACTCGCTATGCACAGGCCTTTTGCACCAAAGACCAGAAAGCAGTGACAGTGGCCAAAGTACTATGTGAAAAGTATTTTGTGCATTACGGATTACCTGCCAGAATCCACTCGGACCAAGGGCGTGACTTTGAGAGTAGGCTTATAAAAGAACTCCTGGCTATGCTGGGAATAAGAAAGTCACGTACCACGCCTTATAGACCACAAGGAGATCCGCAGCCTGAGCGATTTAATCGCACTCTCCTTTCTATGCTACGAACTCTGGACCCTGCAAGGAAACAGCAGTGGAGCCAACAAATAAGTCAGCTTGTCCATGCATACAACTGCACAAAAAACGATGCCACTGGCTATTCACCATACTTCCTCATGTTCGGTAGGGAAGCACGGTTGCCAGTAGACATTTGCTTCGGAACCTCTCCAGATGGGGACGACGAATTCCACTATCAGAAGTATGTGTCCAAGATGAGACAGTCTCTAAAACAGGCATATCAGTTGGCCTCGCAAGCAGCTTTTCAGAGTCATCAAAAGAATAAGGCACGATACGACCAAAGAGTTAGAAACCAGCCGCTGGAGGAAGGTGACAGAGTGCTCCTTCGCAATGTTGGCCTAACTGGGAAACATAAACTACAGGACAAGTGGAAGGCATTACCTCATGTAGTAGTTTGGAAAATGCCGAATCTACCAGTGTACCGTGTCAAGCCGGAAAGAGGAACTGGACCGGTGAAGACCTTACACAGAGACCATCTCCTACCAATTGGCTATTTGGTAAGAATGCCAGAACCTGTTGAGGTGGAAACCGTGCCAGAAACATCTGCTACAAGAGCACAGAGACACCACAAAAGAGCAAAGACCCCGGATTTGAATGTTCTAAGTGAAGGAACATCTGACTCTGACAGTGAAGAAGTCTATCACTCTCCAAGAATTGATTTGAGAGATGTACAAAAGCAGCTAGGTGAAATTTTGGCACCTCCAGAGAGAGAAGAGTTCGCCACAGAGGACAACGCAGTTGCACACAGTGATGAACTGGAGCAGGCTCCAGATGTAGAAGACATGGCACCCAGTATGGTCCTGGAGAATGCTGAGCTGCAGGAACCCACACATCCACTTACTGATACTGTGGCGGACACAGATCTAGAAGAGGGAGACGTCCCTGATTCTAGTGCATCAGTGGAGGATGCTGTGCCCCTGTGCACTCGTTCTTCTAGAAGAGAAAAGAGGCCTGTCATTCGCCTAAGCTACGACGAGCCTGGAAAGCCCACGGACTGCCCAGTAACCATCATTCACAAAGGCATGGTCATACAGCTCAGTGACTGCAATGAAAGTCAAGCAAGTACAAGACCAAGTGCCAAGAACGCAGCTGCTGCAGTTTGCTCTGTGTGCTCAGCCAAAATTAGCCCTTATTCAGCTAAAAAACAGTTTAAAAAGAGAAAATATATTAGAATGTAAAGATAAGTCTACTGAGGACATTAGACATTTAGAAGGGGGAGGGTGTAGCCCTGGCTAAAAATTAAACTCTCTAGTTCTAAAATAGAGATACTAATAAATACAGTAATAAATAAAGCCATATAAATTTATAGGGATGGTTTAAAAAAGTACTAAAACGGTTAAAAATAGTCATTATGTTGGTGTAAATAGTTTAAAAATCATACAAAAGCAGTACAGAGTAGATATTTTATTTATTTTCTGTGTTTTTGCACTAAGGTCACTTAAAAGTGGTTAAGGGAGCTACTCAGGGAGAAGTGTACAAGTGAGGGGTGGAGTACTGGATTGGGAGGAGCCCGCCGACGGGCCAGACAGAGAGAGACAGGGAGAGAGAGAGAGAGAACGGCAGCGAGGCAGGAGTAGCAGGCGAGGAGGAAAAAGTTCCTCACTGGGTGAACTAATAATCAGTATTAATTGCTCACTCGGTAATTTTAAGGACAAAGACGTCCATACTGAGCGGGTTCTAGTAGATAAAGCTGGGAAAATCTCTTTAAGCAAGTTCTTCTGGCCCGGTTAGCTTAGCCAGCTCGGCTAAGTATCTAGGTAGCCTCGTGTATTAGCCTGCTCTGCGCTAGCTCCTAAAGACTGTTCTCTGGACTGGCTCTGGACTCTCTCCCGACTTCGCTGGACCCCAGGACCAATAATCCTGCCACCAGATAGCGCTTTGAGTCCCCGCGCGGCTCAAAGTTCCTCTGGCTCCGAGGGAAAACGCTCCATGCGGCCGGAACACGTGCTTTGCTCCCGTTCCGATTCACGGACTCTGAGGTACTCTGAAACCCTTTGTTTTGGCTCGTTAGAGTGAAGCGGCCATTAAGTTTTTAGGCCACAACGCACGCCAGCATCGAACCAGGCCTGCACCATTTTGTTTTGTTTCTTTATTCCGTGAATTTGAGTGTATTATTTATAAGTGGGCCCACATATTTAACGTAAGGTGGTAATTTATTTTATAAGCAAACTATTAAGGATACTAAGGTTAATTTCTGTTTAAGGGTGTACATATATCACTCAATGTATTTCTAAAAGAGAGAATAAGGGGTAAATTAACTAATTCTAAACTAAAATCTAAAATCCTGTTCCTAAAATTAATCCTAAAATATAATTCTGAGCTACAATAATCATCAAATAATTGGTAATATTTGGTTATTGAAATAATTAATAGTAATTAAATAATTTGGGTACTGTATAAAATCTGACTTTATAATTGGTGGTTTAAAAGTTACACTTGGGTATTTTTACACTGCATATTTGTACTATTGTTTGTGAAGAAAGGTACTATCTAGCTCTGTTTAAAAAGGATATAACTATTGTCAGTTAAAGCCTGCTATTTATTTGTTTTTGGTTTAAAGCACAGAAAAGGACACTCAATTCTTAGACTATTCCTCCTCTAATTTTATACACTCAGTAAAGTACTGGCTATTTTGTATACATCTGTGTGACAGTCCCTTTTGTTGTGTATTATACTTTTAATTATTTTATTTAATTTACATTTCTATACTTTATTTAATTTTACCAAAATAGAGACGGAAAGAATAGAAAGAACTCAGGCCCTTATTTCTTTAATTTAACTGGGGATAGGGGTTACACAAGGAAACAAACAAAGAGCTAAGCTAAACAGAAAATAAACTAAATGGAGCTAGGGATATATACAAGGGATAAATATGTACATATATACAAGAAATAAAGAAGGAAATAAACGTGATAAACAAGGAACTAGAAATAAACAAGAGATAAACAAAGCGTAACGAAAACTGTGAACAAACTATATAAACGTGGCGAGACAAACGACAAGGGAAGGTGCAATGACCGACAGCAAACAGGTACTACTTATACTAACATGAAATAATGAACACCTGGGGAAAGGGCGGAGCTACAAATTACTGACACGTGACGGAAAATTACAGGAGAAACACACTAGGAAATGGGGAAAAACACAGGGAAACATACCGAGAGTGTGACACGCCCCGCCCGACAGAGCTGTCAGCTTTCAAAACTTCCACATCAAACATGTGAAAGCATGTGGTGGTAAGTATTTTTTTATCATTAAACAATCTGCTTAAATGCTTAAAAAAAAACATGTAAAAAGAAGTTAAAACATAGCAATGGCAAGTTAAAATATAACAATGAACTGTAAAACTATAAAAATATGGTTTATTGTCACATATATGACCATCACTTTTTAACAGTAAAGGAAAAACAGATCATCACTTGTTCTTGAAAATGTTTTATGGGGTGGTCTGAACAAATACTGCCTGAAAGCTCCAAATTATTATGTGGAATAATAGTTCATTAAAAACGATTTATGATTTGTTTTTACTTTTTCACATCAAATAATTAAAAGTAACTATGTAGCGTTTACTCAAAGTATATTTTAAATTGAGTACTTTTTTAGCAAAGTAAAGGTACTTTTACTTAATTACAATTTTTCAGTACTTTTTCCACCTCTTAATAGTTAATTTTACCTTAATTCAATGTTTTAGAGACTTTTTGATGTCAGGAGAATAATATACATTGGTATTTAGTCTCCATTTTGATTAAAAAAAAGTTTTTCTACTGCAGCATGTGCAGAATCTGCTGAGCAGTATAAGATTGAATCATCAACATAGTTGAGTAATATTTGTAAATTTGCATTTTTTGTGTGTTTACAGTTTACATGGCCTTCCAAACAGAGACTTCTCAGAGACACACTCCAAACTCCAAAATATTATGACAAACTACCAACAATATGGCGGCACAGTTACTAAAAGAAAACCACAAATCGTCGCTGTCCAATGGAAAAAAAAAACAAGTTTCTCCATTTTTTGTTAATTTTTAGTTTACTACACAATTCGAACAGACAAACTGTTCCTTTACACTTTGCCAAAATTTCTCGCTGAATGGGCCAATAGAAATATTTCAAAATGCTCTAAAAAAGCTCTTTTTACATTGACTTCCATTGAAAGTTTAGAAGATTTTTTCTCTCTCCTGTAAAACTGCTGTTTTAGAGATACTTCTTTATGATTGGACAGAGACAAAATGTAGTATTTACTTTGTTAAAAACTACATTAGTCTTGCTTCAATATATGATAGCCTTTGTGTTCATAACAAGCATAAGATCACTACTAGTAGTAATAAGCTAAATTTCTAGTACCACCTTAAGTGGTGAAGCATATATATATATATTGTCACCTGAGGCTTCTGCATGATTTAAGGTGGAATGGGAACATTTAAACAGGAAGCTAGTGAGTACCTAATATCAGCAAGAAATCAGGGGTGGATGAAAATACCTACAGTAATTGAATAGATTAATGAATAAATAAATAATCAACCAAAAAAAAAGGAAAGGAGATTCTGCAGAAGTTTTAGTCATTGAAGGAGATCTGAGGTTTCAAGTTACTCAAGGTCTCAGGGCTTAATTAGCTTGTTAGAGCTATGGCTCATTATCTTCAGAAAAGGACAGCTGATGCACTTTTCAAAGCTTTGTAATTTGACTCCTCAAACTTTCTCCATACAAATAGCAGCCATGGGCTCCTCAAAGCAACTACCAAACACTCACAACACTCATATTTAAAGCCCAAAAACCAGGAGAAAGATACAAGAAGACTGGAAATATGTTTTAGTAGCAGTTTCCTCAGATCATAATGTAACTGTAAAATGGCAGCTAGCAGGAAGGTGAGGGTCTCAAGTATCACATGAAAAGCAAATCCAAACCTCTGTTTTTCTACAAACTATATTCAGGAACAATGTAAGAGATTCTGGAGTGGTGGTAACCTGTTCTACTGGATAACAACACCTGCATAAATGAGCTTAATGAGAGTCATCAGAAGGATATCTTCTCTTATTTTCACCTTAAATCTAAACAGGCCTAAATTCAATACTTTTTGTCATAGGCAGATTGGAGGCGTGGCTTATGAATGTTTTATCAAAAGACTTAAATGGTTTTCAAATAATAAACTTTAAAAAAACTTTGTCAAATAAAGGGTATAGTCTGTCCTGAAAAGTACATTTTAAACAAAGTACTTAACTAAAAATCCGCTCTCACTAACCCACAGGAACATGGAGAACCAATCACAGTCCTCATTTTCCAAGAGGACCGGGCCACAGAGAGTCAAACAAAGTCCTTATAGACTGGCCAAACCCAGAAAGGGGTGGAACCGTGCAACAGTAAACTTACTGCGATACACAAACCAATATATTAATACAGCTGGTTGTAGTTTGTATTTCGAACTATGAAGAATTTACTAAGCATCATTCACAGTATTTTATCCTCCTCAACAGGCCTTGGCCCTTAATGTGCCATAACTGCAGGTTACATTTCTTACATTTTAACATAGACGTAAACACTAGACAACTGTAATGAAACATTACAAAAAGGAAACAAACTTGTTTGATTTGTATTTAGCAAAATATTGATTTATTTTTTTATTTAATTTTTATTCTTTAAAAAAATAATACAATTATTTTTAAGAACTACTCATTATTATTATTATTATTATTATTATTATTATTATTATTATTATTATTGTTATTATTATTATTATTATTATTATTATTATTGTTATTTTACATATTTTCTATTTCAATTACAATTAGGATTTTTAGCAAGGTTTCTTCTCAAGGAATAGAAATGCTTTAAATATAGGCGTGTAATATCAGGCAGAAAATAAAATAAAAAGCCTGCCTGTTAAGCAGGGATGGGAGTAACGGCGTTGAAATAAACAGCGTTACTAATGCCATTACTTTTTTCAGTAATGAGTAATCTAACTAATTACTCTGACTGTAACTATAACGCCGTTACCATTTCCCACACCCCGTTACTGCACGTTACTTTAGCTTGTAACTTTTGTTTGTTATTTTTCTAAAAATAATGTAATGCTGCCAAACACACCTCACTTCCAGACCACCACACCCATCAGTGTAAATATACTCCTAAACTCTAGACCAGGGGTCAGCAATATAAGCCAGATATTTCCGAGTCCTTACATGGTGGACCACAAGCGAAAGGGGAATGAAAGAAAATGTAATGGGATGGAGTGCTACAGACTAGTAGCTCTCTAGCCCAGAGGGTTGTTGAACCCAATTGCAGAACAGTTCATCTCAAAGTAAGTAAACCTAGAAAGAAATGAAAATAAATAAATAACAACACAGCTGCTCACGCAGGATGGACCCCATGTTGTCAGGGTCATGATCCATGACACTACCTCTGCCCCAGCCAGTGAATTAGGAGGCGACCCTGAAAAAACGCCCTTATATGGAGATAGGGAGCCCGAAAATGAGCAAAAGAACGAAACAGGGAAGGTAGGTAAACAAAAGCTGGCAGGAGACACATTTTATCTTTTTTTCTTCATTACTAAGTCTTGTGTAATGTTTGTAATGTAATGAGGAACCTTTACAACTTCATGCTGAGATCTGGCATGTTGTAGTACACATGCGTTACACATGCGTATTACACACGCACTACAGATCACTTCTGTATATGGACAATATCACCTTATTTTTAATCATTTATTGTTTTTGGTAACTTCCCTGCTTCCGAAATTCTTTCTTGTTGTTTCATTTTTCCCATTATTTTTTTCATGCTGAAAGTATATGTAATCTCTCTCTCTCTCTCTCTCTCTCTCTCTGTATTTTTTGTTCTATTTTTGTCTTTCTGTCCAGTTCTTTCATTGAAGTGAACCCCTTGACTCTGCTCAGACTCGGCTCATCAATAAACCACGGTAAGGATTACTTGATCTCCTTACTATCAAAGAGGAGCTGTCAATACACACACAAATACAACTCCCTAGAAAGAGAAAAGAAAGAGAGGAGCTCATGTATCCAGCAGTGTTTCGAGCACAGAGATATTAAATCAATTTCTCCTTTCATTTCCATTCAGTTTACTCACCTCTAACGCTGCTCTGCTCACCCTTGCCTGCTCGTCTGAAAACACTGTGCCTCAAATCAGACTGCAGAGCAATGAAAGGTCACACCCTCACCACTGCTCTTAAACTGCAGAGGGGCTGCTGAATTGAGTATGGATTTTTGTAATTGTACAAGATTCCGCCCGTTTCTCACTGTAGTGTGTGTTCACAAATGTCTCCTTCAATTCATAGAAAAAAAAAAAAAAAATATATATATATATATATATATATATTTCTATGGAGAAGTGCCTGCACTCAACTAACCCTGTTTAACATAATAAAAATAACAGTCTAGCCCTGATCAGTGCAAACACAATGAAACGTCCGTTACAAAGGACATCATGTATTTTATTTAATTTTTTTTTTTGTTGTTGTTGCACATAACACTAATTGGGGCCTGTTGTTAATCAGAATAGGCTATAAACGACCAAAGAAAATGTTTATAAGCCAGTGAAACAATAGCTCAGCTCCGCCCACTGCATTGAAAAAAAAAAAACAGCACTAAAGACGAAAAGAGCTCATTTTTACTGATTGTATGTAATTTAGAACACTTTTGTTCACGTATATTTTAGTGTTTAGGGATGGCTTGTGAACAAAATGGTCAATATCAAATCGAAAAATGTTAAGAACAGACTTTCAAATTATTAGTTAGTTTAGTTAATTGCTTGCTTGCTTGCTTTTTTTTATTTATTTTGAGCAGAAGATATACAATACAGCTACTCAAAAAGGAGTGGGAAGAAGAAAACTTATTTAAACCCACCCCTTTCTTCAAAATTAACATAACTTACATAGCTTACATAGCCACTTCCCATCGACTTACATTAGATGAATCTTAACAACAGAGAAAATTAAATTTACAAATACTTAGAATCCTCTAACCTAGATACCAACAGCGATAGGAAAGAAAGTTCTAATACTATACACAAGCATCCCTCATACCAACAATGGTAAGAGGGCAACCATACTAGTTACGGTAACAAAGAAAAAAAAAAGAACAAAACATACAAAGCACATACCAACAGTGATAAGAGAACAACAAAACATGCAATGGTAAGGAAAGGAATCAATCATAATAAACAGATACCCACAATAACTTTTTTTTTTCCCAATCACTCTATACTGATCCCAAACCATATTTTTATAATGTAACTTAAATTTATGAATACTTTGGCATTGCTTGTGTTTGGAGTCCAGGCTATTCCATAATTTAACTCCACATACAGACGCACAATTTTTTTCCTGGTAGTTCTAGCTTTACATGATGAAAACTTAGCAAAACCTCTAAGATTATGAGCACAATCTTTAACTATGAAAAACTTCTGGATATTACTTGGTAGTAAGTTGTTAAACGCCTTGAATAAAATCTGAACTGTGTAATAGTTTACAATGTCATGAATCTTAAGTAATTTTGATTGAATAAAAAGATTAATTGGATTTAATGTTAATATAGATTTTATAGTATAATATTAAAGTCTTCCTTTGTGTGCAATGCAGATAGAAACAGCATTATTATTGTTGTTATTATTATTATTATTATTATTATTATTATTTATATATGTTTCAACACTGACGCATAATTCAGGTCTGAAAGGGTAAACTCTAAATGACTGTGTGCAGCTTTCCATTTCATGTAAAATGAAAATCAAAAGGTTTACAGCCAAATATTTATATATGGGTTTTCCTTATTTTAAGTATTTTTCACAAATAAAAGACATTAGAGCAGATTCTGGCTGTCTCCTGGTTTTAGCATAAATATGGTTGTTACGTCCTGGTCCTCTCATTTGTCTTCTTGTTTATTTCTTGTTTTTCCTAGTTTATATCTTCTTGTTTAATTCTTGTTCTGTTCAGTTTTATTTTGTTTATCTAGTTTTAGTTATTAGTTTATTCCATTTCGGTTGCCCTCTTGTTTGTTTATGTTCTAGCCCTGTCAGTCTATTGTCTTGTTTTATTTATTCGTTTGTTAGCTTCCCTCTTTGTTTATCTGTATTATATCTCGTTTGGTCCTTGTTTGTTTATGTTCTCTCGTTTTGCTTGTTTGTTTTTGTTTGTTTCTTTGTTTGTTTGTTATTTATTTAATACATTTTTATTACCTGCGTTTGCGTCTTCCTCCTTGTCTTCCTGCCATTTTACTTTCAATTGGGAGTCTCTATTTAAAATGTTTTGTAGTCCAATACTAGGTTTAGTAAATATTACGTCTCCTGTCTTATCCTGTATTATACGACTCCTCTCATAATATATCTGTTTGTGTCTGCTGCTGCCTTCTATGAATGTTACCCAGCATTGTGGCCACCCAAAAGCGAAGGGCTTATTCCTTTAAAAATGAGCCACTAGCATGTTTGGCTGATTGACTACCAAATCGGCCAACCAATAGAGAGTTGGTAGAACTGAACAGGTTGAAAACTGGGATCTCAATCCTGCAGAAAAAGGTGGACATTTCCTCATCACTGGAACCTGAGACTCATTTCATACAAACATATTTGATTCATTTATTTTTTATTTTTTTCAAATGCTTCAAAGTAAGGCTGGCAATCTTTATCCTATCTTTCCTATCTTCTGTTTTCAGCTTGATTCATTTACCACCTTTACTGATAGGTAGCTTGCTAGCATCCTCCCAGCAACGCTGATACATGCCCGCTAGTCACCTTCCAGTGTGAACACAGGGGCTGCGTCCAGAAACCCCAAAAGTGTCTCCTTTTTCCTACCGATCCTCCTCCTCTCCTCCGTGACCCGGAAACTGATTTCGTGACACCATCTTGCCGCCTGTCCGAATACCGTAGGAGATGAAAGAAGCCGCTTAAAATCCTCCTGTAGGAGGCTTCCAACAGAGGGTACATAAAAGCATCCTACTTCGGAATGACATCACTGCATCCACGCCCACAAAGCACGCAGAAATGGAGAAGGCAACTCACAAACATACGTCATAAACGTATTAATTAACTAGGTTCCTTATTTAATTAAACAACCAGTAAAGCAGTAATATAATTTATAGTTTAGACAAGCTGTATGTCCAGTAAAACTATATTATGACCTTATTTGTAACATATTATACATATACATACATATATTATTTATAATATATATATATATATAATTTTAATTAATTAATTTATTTATTTAGTTTTTACTTAGAGACTGATGAGGAAACTGAAACTCTCATAAGGCTGAATGTGTAGCTGTGTGTGATAGTAATGTTCTGAAACATGTTCTGAAAGTGAGCGTTGTGATTGGCTCAGTTCATTGGCAGTCAACATCCTATCTAAAAGGGATCAGATGTCCCATTTCCCCAATTACAGCTCCTTCCTTCCATTCTTCCTCCTCCTCTCCTCAATTCCTCTGCCTTTTTCCGAGGTAGGAGAGGAGGAGTAGGAAAGGAAGAGTAGGAGAGGAGGAGTAGCAAAAGTTTCTGGACGCAGCCAGGGTAACATGCACTCTCTTATATCAGTAGTGTGCAGTACAGTGTTTGGTCAGTAGAGGAGCTGTATAAAGATCCTGAAAAAGACTTGACCCACAGGGACAGACAGAAGGCTCCTCCCCTTTGAGGACCTGGAAAAACATCCTGCTCAGACTGTTTTGTTTGATAAACATTAAATATATATTTCAGGCAAAGTGGGGCTATGTGCCATTTTGTTGCAACAACCTTTTTTCTGGTTTTACGAACCAGGAATTAGGGTAACTTTGTGTATTTTTGTATTTTATTTTAGTTTTGCCTTAGTTCCAGCACAGCTATTTTTTATAACACTTTCTTCAAAGACAACCAATTTACAGGGCAAGGAAAAAAAAAACATGTTGAACCATTTTTATAAGTTCATATAATATTAAAATTGAATATATAGTATATATTTTATACAGTGCTTATAACATCTGATATCACAAAACAGCCAATTGTAGATAAACAATTTGTCTGACAGTATCATTATACTAATTTGGGCAGGTGACCACAAACCTCTTAAACAAATGAAAATAATATTTGTAACTTATATTTGTAAAGTATCTCATGTGTGCTTTCAATGCAGTTGCAGCATCATCCTGGCATTCTATCAAGCAGCTTCATGAGGAGCCTCCTGAGGTGCTTCTCCAATTGGCTAGAAGACTGGCTGACTTCCAAGGTTCTGACTGGAAGCACTGAATACTCTGTAATAATATACTGTGCAATCACACAACCCTCATCCTGAACTTGGCTTCCACACAATAAAGCCCACAGTTACCGTGGCTACTTGCCAACACACTGGCAACCAAAAACTGCTAGCTTCATTATGATCATTAGACCTAATTATGGGATTTAAAGAGCCTACAGTCTACATTTTGTATTGCAAAGAAATTTTGCTCTTATAATTGTGTGTTTTGTAACAGTCATGATTTGTATTATATGAACATGTTCAGTGTTTTTGTTACTGCACCTATAACCCCTTAACAGTCCAGTATTTTTGTCAACAGTCTTCCTGACATTACACCACTAAATCTTGAGGATCTCTTTTTAAGCATTATATAAAAAGCTTTCATTATTGATAGCGAACATTACTTAATTGTAATAGAAAGTATATATATATATATATATATATATTTAAGTATATTGGCTAATGTCAAAATGTAATAAATACAATCATAAAATTGGCTCTTTCCTGAACTTTATTTTAAAATCAATGTTACTGAATACAAATCAAACAATTTTTTTATTTTAAGATATATATATATCAATTTTTTTTTTTTTCTTCAAGATGTGCACGTCTAGACCGTTTTAAATCATGATTTCTTTTCATTTCCTTTTAAAAGATGTAGCCCCATACACATGAACTCGTAAACGTTAACATCATGATCACTCACTGTCTAAAAAGTTACATTTAAATGGTTACAACAATATCCTGTAGGTTAGTAACATTGTACCAAATCACAATCATAATAAGTGAATGATAATTTATTATTTTAAGTTATTGCTTTTATTTAGGTATACATAATAAGGGTGTATTTAATACATAATAAAGAGCTATATACTTATATACATATTACCTTTTTACATCTGAAGTGGAAGTGTCCTGATGTTTTTAGGCCTGTTTGGGCTTTATGGGTCGGAGACCCCTGGCATTCCGAGTCTCCTGGCAGGCCCCTGGCAGCAATACATCCATCCTTGCCATGTGTGTATAAGTGTGTATAAGTGTGTATATGTGTGTGTATATGTGTGTGTGTCCATGCTGATGGATGTGCAACCACAGCTGTCCAAAGGCTTCATTTCCAGAGAATGTGTGTGAGATGATGCATGGATGTGGCATTTGAAATGAGGCCTCTATGAATGGCACAGCCTCTTCATCATGGCTGCTCTAAAACCTGAAGTGTGTGTGTGTGTGTGTGTGTGTGTGTGTGTGTGTGTGTGTGTGTGTGTGTGTGTGTGTGTGTGTGTGTGGAATGAATGAAGTACCAGGGTCTTCAGGACCCTCCTGGTAAAAAAATATATATTGATAATGTACTGCATCTACTTGAAACTCTCCTGCAGCTTCTTCACTGCATTTATTGGCTGAGTATTAAAACTTTAGTGTTATTAACATTTCACTCGTCCCTCTAAAACAGGAGAACTCAAATATGCCTTAGAGGACCACTTATACAATTTACACTGGGTCGAATTTGTGCACAAGACAAATGAGTGATATACACTATACTGTAGGCTGGTGTCCAGAACACAGTCCTCACAAATCCAGTATTACACTTTTACACAATACATAATAAGGCACCTGCTCATTCATCTAGTAGTAAATTGTCCAGTGATGAGCAGTGATGTCAGTTACTCCCCCAATCACACGCTCGCTTCTGTTAATGAGGTACAACCATTGGTTTACTCACTGCACTCCCCTGTTTCACTCTTAACTTTACATTGCTCCCCTGTCTCTCTCTCGCGCTCGGCGTGTCTTTAGTTTCTGCCAGTTCTCGTTTTTCCTCCAGTTCTCGGGCTCCCTATCTCTTTATAAAGGCGTTTTTTTTTTTTTCGGACGCGTCCCAAATTCACTAGCCAGGGCAGCGGTCTGCACAGAGGAGAGCGTTGGCCGAGGAGAGCGTTTAAAGATTTTACACCACACGTGATTGGTCTGTGAGTTTACTGTGCCTCAGAGCGCGTATACCCTAAAGACAAGGAAAGTTCCGGTGTTTAAATGAACACTGTCAAAATTAAATCCTTCTCAGTATTTTATCGGTTTGGGTCCGTATTGGACAACGTCTGGGTCCGGACCCGGACCGCGGTCCGCATATATGTGATCCCTGGTCTAGACCATATACACGGTTCTGTTTCATAAAACCACTCCTTGCTGCCCTGCAGAGAACAACAGCTTCAATGTTCAGTTTTACAGTGTTAAATATGACAGGTCAAGAAAGACTTTCTTTCTTTTTTTTATATATAAAAACAAGTATTTATGTTTAGTGAAATCAAGAAAGACCATATTTTATTTTTTATTAAAAAAATTATGTTAAGTTCATTCAAATGGTCTTTTATTTTTATAAAAAAACCTTCTTGTTTCAGGAAATAGTTCAACTTTAAATGTCTAGAGATACACTGTTGTTGTTAAAAATGCTTTTTCCAATAAAGGCAGTATTGGCAAAACTGGTTATAATGTTTATGTTAAGGCGGCGGGAGGTGGTGTCTGCAGCTGCTGAAAGTAACTAATAAAGTAACTTGTAAAGTAACTTAGTTACTTTTAAAATCAAGTAATCCATAAAGTAACTAAGTTACTTTTAAAAGGAGTAATCAGTAATCGGATTACTTTTTTAAAGTAACTATACCATCACTGGTGATGAGTTTCTACTACATTTAGAGGATGTTGATTATCCAGGGGTCAAAGCACGGCAGGGTAATATATATCAGAGGGCAGGCAAGAATCAGAGTCGAAGATAATCCAAAACAGTGGCGTAACAGGATATTAAACACAGACAATGAGAAAACACTTTGTAAAGAGGGAAATTCTGCAGTACTCGGCAAGGTGTGTGTGAAGTAAAGGTGTACATGTAGTGGATAGAACAGGTGAGATTAATACTCCGCTGACTGACTTCCTGGAAGTGCCATGTGCAAAGTCACATGATCGCATGCATTCTGGGTAGTGTAGTCCGAAGACTAAAGTTTGCACGCAGAGCAGATTGTGGGAGAGAGACTCACACTGATGCTGAATTCAGGGGTGGGCACACACACCATTATGCAAATAAATGATCTCAGGGGTAAATGTGGAGTAAGCTCTACTCAAATAAATTAAGAGGACACTGTTTCTTTACATGTATTGAGTGGATTCTATAATATTTCGTTTTTAAAGTCTATAGACCGTTTCAATGAGGAAAACAATAACAAAGCTACTGCGCATGTCTGTTCCTTCTATGCTTCCGGTGGCGCTATTTTCAAGTATACAGCTGTCAAAATGAGATCTCCCGAACACAGAGCAAACACGCTATAGTCAGAAATTAGTAAAAAGTGATCAAACCTCTTCTCCTGATCCTTTTGATAAGGATTAAAGAGGGAAGGTTTTTCCTCTGATTTAAAACGCTTGCCAGATGTGTATCACTATCTTGTTGAAACTGAGGCAGTGAAAGCGTACCGCAGTTTGGGCGCATATAATTACTTTCTCAGTGGAAGAGTTGGGAATATTTGTTCCTATGATAGAGAAGGCATCACTATAGTATATTTTGAGGTTGAAGCAAGTCAAACCTTATCCAGCACGTACTCTGCATGATTTATAGCTAAGAAGGAGGGAGAGGTTGTGAGCGGACACTGTAACTGCATGGCAGGTTAGCAGTGTGAAAAACGAAAGCAGGCGTGTTTACTATGGAGGACCAAAAATGACATAAGTATGAATAAATAAATAAATGTTGAAATAAATAAATGCACATAAATACATAAATAAATAAATATGAAATAAGAAACATATCTATTTATTTACCTATACAATTATTTGTGCATGTATTTATTTATTTATATATTTGTTTATTTATTCATTTATATGTGCATTTATTTATATATTTATTAATTTCAACATTAATTAATTTATTCATTTATATGTGTATACATTTATGTGTGTATTTATTTATACTTATGTTATTTTTGGTCCTCCATAGTTTACTTGTTTAAAGAACAATTTAACCTGATTTTCAATGTTTGTGACTCTCAGATTAGGTGAAGTTTGCAGTAATGTTAAATTAAAAAGTTTACCGCTGTTTACCGCTAAACGGAAATGTTCTAGGAACAGCTATGTCACTTCCTACGCTCATTAGTATTCCTCTGAAATGGTCTATAATCGGGGAAAAATTTAGGAAGCTCAGCATGGGTTAGATTGCGTTTTTGCCTGGTGTGTACATCAAAACACAGCACTACTTTCTTGTTAAACAAATGTTACAGTTATGTACAGAGGTGGCATCCCAAAATGCATTGGTTTAAGTGGAGTAATAAATAGAAATTAATTTTAGGAGATTGATTCACGCCCTTTACTCCTCCCAATCAATGATTCAAGGATTCAAGGACATTTTATTGTCATTCGCGTCACATGTGGTACATGAGGTGGAACGAAATTGTGATCTCACGATCCAGTTTACACACAGGAGCAATTGTTAAAACAGATGAATATAGATAAAATAAAATAAAATCAAAATAAGAACACAATAAAATAGAATAGAACAAAATAGACATCAAGATAAATACACAAAAAAATAAGGAAAGTAGGCAGGTGGCAGCAACATGAAGTCCAGAGTTCAAGTTTGCTATAGCAGCATGATAGTGTGAATTAAGAGCATAAAGTCTCAGTCTTAGTGCACTTTAAAGTGACAGTGTTTTTAAACAGTAATTTGTCCTTGTAAAGTGTCAGTGCAGTGTGTTGTTTAGGTGGAGTTCAATAGTCTTACAGCTTCTGGAATGAAGCTGTTTCTCAGTCTGGTTGTTTTGCACTTGATGTTCCGCAGCCTCCGGCCTGAGGGGAGCGGGACAAAAAGTGCGTGTGCTGGGAGGGTGGGGTCCTTCCTGATGCAGGCGGCCCTTTTCCTGCATCTGGAGGTGTAGATGTCCGTGGTGCTGGGAAAGCTAACTCCAACAATCCTCTGTGCAGCCTTCACCACCCTCTGCAGAGCTTTCCTGTCTGGAGCAGAGCAGCTTCCATGCCACACATTGATGCTGGAGCGCAGGACGCTCTCCACCACACATCTGTAGAAGGAGGTGAGGAGGACTGCGCTCCCGAGTCCAGCTTGTCTCAGCGTCCTAAGGAAGTAGAGCCGCTGATGTTTCTTCCTGACCAGAGTGGAAGTGTTGTTGCCCCGGGTGAGGTTGCTGCTCAGGTGCACACCCAAGTACCTGTAGCTGTCGACCACTTCCACCGCAGATCCTCCAATGTATATCACCCTATATTAAACCTTTGGCACTCACCTTCTCTTCTTTTTTCCCTTTCTTCTCTTCCTATATCTCTTGTGTGTGTTTGTGCACTTCAGCTTCACGCTTCGAAGTGAAGCCGGCCCAAATTCCAGCCCAAAACCTCTGAGTTGGCCCCATCCCCCTTTTTTTTCCTTTCATCCAAGGACATGGGAAATACTAGCAAATAACACTTTAAGACATTTTTACAAAAAAAAAAATCTGAAATATGTTTCTATAACTATAATAATACAGTATACAGTATCAAATAAAAAAAAATATTCTTTATTATTTTAGTCAATATGTCACGTCCTCGCCCTGTTCCTGTCTGTCCTCATGCCTGTGTGTTGTTCCCACGTGACCCCTGCACCTCTGTGTCCCCTGTCTCAGTAGTTTTCCACCACGTGTCTCATTTGTAGCTCCGCCCTTCCCCAGGTGTTCATTGTTGTCTGTTCCTATTTATAGTCTTCTTGTGCCACTTTGTCTTCGTCGGTCTTTGCACTAACCTCTGTTGTTTTGTCGTTCTCGTGTTCTCTATCTCAGCTCCCGTTTTCATAGCCTTAGCCCTTGTCCTTTGTTCTTTGTTTATCTCCTTGTTTTTTCTAGTTTATCCTCTCTTGTTTATTTCTCATTGATCTCTTGTTATTTTCCAGTCCCTCGTTCAATTCTTTGTTTTGTTTTCCCTCGTTTGGTTTAGTTTATGTTCTCTGGTTTGTTTTGGTTATTGGTTCTTTGTGTATCTTTGTTTCATGTTACTCATTCCTTGTTTCTTTGTTTATTTGTTATTTATTTATTAAATATTTCCTTACCTGCATTTACGTCCGCCTCCACGTCTTCCCTGCACCTCACCATGACACAATACAGTCATTGATTTCAGTAAACATCTTGTCATTCATATTACCTTCCCTTGGGCTTTTATTATGAAGTCCAAAATGGTGGACTATCCATAACGGCTAACAGCTAACTGTTGTCCAAGCTTTTTCTAATTCTGTGTATTAAGATTAAAGCTTGTAAACAATCTGTTCTAATTCACTATCATGCAGTGAAAAAAAGCTGTCCGAACTGAACTGAATCTAAAGTGATCTAAAGTGAGAATGAGTGAAGCTGAAATGCTGATGCCTAAACATGGACATACATATACTTATAGCATATATATTTTTAACATCAAAAATTATTTAAAACATGCTGGCTTGCAGTTTACTTGGTACTTCATATGGACGATATGACGTGTGAAGGAAACATTCTGAAACTTTAACAATGTTTACTTCCTACTTCAAACACTTTTATTTCAAAAAAGAAAGCTGTTTCCTCCTGTGATATAGTCTCTTTCAACTACAAAGGTGTTTGTTTGTGTGTTGGTCCTCACTTCACTTCCCCTCACACTCATAACTACACTACATCAACAGACAATAGCGTGGAAAATTCAGAGACCATCATTTATTCACTTATTTACTGCATTTCCAGGCAAAATGGCCATTATGTTCAAAGTATTGAAGTTTTTAGGTATTTAAGTATTTAACAGACAATCACAAACTTTGACATCAACTGAATTCGTCAATTTTTACTTTTATTGCAGCGTCCATTCTTTTCAGGAGACTTTTGTTCCTGTATTCTATAGGAATCTGCAAAAGAAATTTCCACAAAACTACTAAAAAATTCAGGCTTTTCTGCTTCTCACCATCTTCTCACTCATCTCATCTCACTCATTCATTCCAAACATACAAATGAAACTGAGATATGGGTCCCTATTTTATTGCTCTATAGTGCACTGGTCAATTGTGCATCACACAGCTGGATTGTTGGGATGTTTGGTTTTATGAGAGCTCAAAAAAAAAACATCTTGTGGGTCTTGAAATGCGGAAAAGGCATATACTAATTCCCGTAATTAATCATGGGTGTGTTTTAGGTGTAACGTTAAATAAACCAATCAGCATGTCACTTGCCATTCCCTTTAAGGGCAGGTGTGCTCTGACTTTGGTCTGTGTGTTGGTATCTTAACAGCGTGGCGCATTTGTGCGTCTAAAGAGAGGATTCTGACCTGTGAGTTTACACTGTGCTCATTTAAGGGAACAGAAATGTTATTTTATTTTTTATTCTGTTTACTGTTGATGTAAAAGCTGGATTTGCAGGCGTGTACACATGCTGAGTGCATGGCTAAGACAGGATTGGGCGGCTGACTGTTGGCTGTTGTCAGGGTTTTAATCTGTCAGTGAAGCACCTGTATTTCCCACCACCAAGAAAGAAACACACCAGAAATGTATCTGAACACTCCTCACTTTCAGACCACCACGCCCATCAGTGTAGATATGTTCCTAAACTCCAACACTGTTTTAATGGTGCAGGGAAACGACGTGAAACTAAACTGTTGAGGGGTATAAGGTAGCAATATTCCTATGCGCCTAGAGTTAGGCACACCAAACAGCGTTCTCTTACTTAATCATGGGTGTGTTTTGGGCGTAACATGCAATAAACCAATTAGCGTGTCATTTCCCATTCCCTTTAAGAGCCAGGTGCTCTCTGACTTTGGCAGATTGCAATTTCAGTGGTGCAGCTTCTCAGCAGAGGAGGTGCAACAGCAGGTCAGGACAATGACCTCTATTTTTATAGATGTAGAATAATGTTATTTTTTTTGTATTCTGTTTAATGTTGAGGTAAAAGTTGCATAGCTTCCAACTGGCACGGCTATGGGTTTGATCACTTCTGCATGTCAATTAGTGCATGAAAAAAGTGGGGGTGTGCGTGTGTTGGGCATGTGCCAAGATAGCAATGAGCATATGAGTATTGACATCTGTATATTTTTGTTTTGTTTTTTTTGTTTAGTCAGTGGCACACCTGTGTTTTCCGACACAATATGCTTAATTTCGAGACCACCAAGCCATCAGGGTAGATATATTCAGAAGAACTGTTGCTATTTAATGGAAAATAGACTGGTGGGGTTGGTGGTATGTGCAAGATAGCAATGAGCATTGAGACCTGCCTTAAACAGTGTGTATGATAATACTCTTAATATTGCTTAATATTAATATCATCTTACGTGTTGTTTTTTGATGAGGCATTTTCCTTGTCCTGATTTAATCGGCATTAACAGATCAGAAATGGGTACCACTTTAAAATAAGACTACCTTTATAAAGGGTTTATAAATGGTTTTCATTAATAATCAGTTATAACACATACATAGAAAAGGCAACAGTGACCTGTTGTTTGTCAAATAGTGAACCCACAGCCATCTATATTGTTGTTCTTTCTAGGTATGTGTTATAACTGATTATTAATGATTTTTAAGGCATTTACAACCTAATAAGTAACCATTAATAAACTAATTGTAAACCATTTATAAACCCTTTATAAAGTTAGTCTTATTTTAAAGTGGTACCCAGAAAAGTAATAGGTCTATTTAAAAATGTATAACAAGAATTTAACGATTGCTTTGACAGGAAATCCAACAAATAAGGGGTTCACTCTTAATGTACATATTATTGTTTAATAGTGTTTACTTAATATTCCTTATAAATAATATGTCAAGATTTGCATTGACTTTTACCTTAAGGGGTTTTGCATACACTTGTCTCATGGTCCCTCAGACACTTAAAACATTGGCAGTGTGGGCATTGTACCAAGTCCTGCTGGAAAATGAAATCTGTACCTCCATAAAAGTTGTCTGCAGAGGGAAGCATGAACTTTGGACCTGATAAAACACAGTGGATCAACACCAGCAGGTGACATGTCTCTCTAAACCATCACTGATTGTAGAAACTTCACACCAGACCTCAAGCAGCTCTCCACTCTCTCCACTCTTCCTCCAGACTCTGCTCCCTTGATTTACAAACAAAATGTAAAATTTACTGATGATCAGTGATGGTTTGGAGAGACATGTCATCTGCTGGTGTTGATCCACTGTGTTCTATCAAGTCCAAACTCAGTGCAGTGTTTTTTTTTTTTTTTTTTTTTTCAGAAAATTGTACAGCACTTTATGCTTCCCTCTGAATACTAACTTTTATGAAGATGCAGATTTCATTTTCCAGCAGGATTTGGCACAATGAACACACCGGCAAAAGTTCCAATTGGTCTTATATAACATTTTAATCATCTGAGACACTGATTTTTAGTTTTTTACTGACTGTAAGCCATAATTATCAACAATAAAAGAGAAATAAATGCTTAAAATATATTACTTTGTGTGTAATACATCTATATAATTTATGAGTTTCATAATTTGAACTGAATTACTGAAATAAAGTAACTTTCCAATGATAATGGTACTTTCCAGTGCTGCTGGAGTTTTTAAACACCTCAGTATCCCTGGTGGATTAAGAAATATCTTGCCAACAGCACCCTATGGACAACGCTGATGAAGGACCAACTACGTAGGAATGTCTAATAGAGTGGGCAGTGAGTGGCTAATACAGTGTTTAAAAACTTCAGCAGCACTGCTGTATCTGATCTACTCATACCAGCACAACACATTACAGTATCATTGCAGAGATGAGAATGACCCACCACCCTAATAATAGCTGCTTGGTGGTGGTCTCTCCTTTGAGGTCCTGACTATTGAAGATCAGGGTGAAGGGAGGATAATAATAAAGTATTCAGAGAAAAAGATACAGGTCTACGGTCTGAAATTATAGAAACACAAAGGGCTCCTATATTATCAGTGAAGCTGAAAGAATAATGGATAATGAATGGAGAGACAAGGCAGTGATCATAATGTTATATGCACTCAGGAGACACATTTAGGTGCACTGTTTGATTTGGGTTATGTTTTGCTGATTGAATCATAAACGTCCATAGCAACCTAGCTGTTAGGTGTCACATCAGTGGTCAAATCAGGCTCTACTTCCTGTAGAGACTGAGGAAAGCACATCTTTCACCTCACATCCTCACCATGTTCTACAGAGGGACTGTAGAAAGCATCCTGAGCACCTGCATCACCGTCTGGTTTGGGAACTGCAATACTTCAGACTGCAAGACCCTACAGCGGATAGTGCGGACAGCTGAGAAGATCATCGGAGACTCTATCTCCGATGATCTTCTACACCACAATCTACACCACAAGCTGCATCCGCAAAGCCACCAGCATTGTGGACGACCCCACCCACCCCTCACACGGACTCTTCACTCTGATGCCGTCCGGCAGAAGATACAGGAGCATCCGAGTCTCCAAAAGCTTCAGCCTCTGCAAAAGCTTCATCCACCAGGCAGTCAGACTCCTCAACACACAGAGCCTCCTCTACCAGACTCTGCAACAGCTTCATCCACCAGGCAGTCAGACGCCTCAACACACAGAGCCTCCTCTACCAGACTCTGCAACAACTTCATCCACCAGGCAGTCAGACTCCTCAACACACAGTGCCTTTACTACCAGACTCTGCAACAGCTTCATCCACCAGGCAGTCAGACTCCTCAACACACAGAGCCTCCACTACCAGACTCTGCAACAGCTTCATCCACCAGGCAGTCAGACTCCTCAACTCACAGAGCCTCCACTACCAGACTCTGCAACAGCTTCATCCACCAGGCAGTCAGACTCCTCAACACACAGAGCCTCCTCTACCAGACTCTGAAACAGCTTCATCCACCAGGCAGTCAGACTCCTTAACACACAGAGCCTCCACTATCAGACTCTGCAACAGCTTCATCTACCAGGCAGTCAGACTCCTCAACACACAGAGCCTCCAGTACCAGACTCTGCAACAGCTTCATCTACCAGGCAGTCAGACTCCTCAACACACAGAGCCTCCACTACCAGACTCTGCAACAGCTTCATCTACCAGGCAGTCAGACTCCTCAACACACAGAGACGGAGCTGAACCAGGACCTAGTGTCCTCTTATGAGGCCATTACACTGCCACCTAGTGGTGGCCAAATAATTGACTGTAAGCGGTTAAAAACCGGTTATTACATTTTGTTCAAAAATGTAAATGAACAGTAAATAAATTAAATATGTATTTTTTTTACTTTGTTATGAGATTGAAGTGAATGAGTGCTATCTGGGGAGATTTTCAAACTGCTGCGAATCCCCCCAAAAGAGGCAGTACTGTGGGGAACGCAACTAGATACTGATTGGTCTATGACATTCAGAGGCAGGACTGGCTGTACAGAACAGTAAACATTGGTGGGGTAAACATTATAATAATATAATTTTATGGTGATCTGCTCAATATTAACATCTAGCTAACTATACAGTAGTCAAATAACACTGTGCAAATGAATCAGCTGGCTAACTTTACATTGTCACTTTTTTTTTGGTCACTTCATTAACCTTCTAGGACTTGACGTCCACATGTGTGAACATCACATTTTGGGTTGTCTAGACCACAACACTAAATTTTGCTCTACAGGGGCCTGGTGTCCTCTTATGAGGCCATTATACTGTCACCTAGTGGTGGCCAAATAGTTTAACATATTACAGTTGTAATTTTGTTCAGAAATGTAAATGAACATGAAATACAATAAATGTTTATGTTTTTTGTACTTTGTTATGTCTTAGTGGGACTCCCAGAAATCATTGAGATTGCAGTGCAGAGGTTTAAACTCTTAAAAAGATGCTTAACATGGAAGAGAATAACGTTGCTGTCCTATGAAAAGCACTTATCTCCATTTTTGTTGACTTCTCAAATTTCTTGATGAAAGGGCCAATAGAAACTCTTCAAAATGACCTGAAATAAACTCTAAACTATATTGTCTAATCTTATATCTTGTAAAAAATATATATTGATATTTCTCAAAATCTCAATGTTTCATCCAACCCTAGTTTCCAGCACATTAAACCGGTGTTAAACTTTTTGTGACTGTTCTGTACAGCCAGTCCTGCCTCTAAATTTCATAGACCAATCAGTATCTAGTTGGGTTTCCCACAGTACTGCCTGTTTTGGGTTGCTGATTCACATCAAGCAACTGAATTTATGCTTATTAAGAACAGCAAACTTAAAACTGGTGTGTGTTTTTTATAGGGCAGGACCGCGTTAACCAACACATCCATCTCCATCTCATCACATCCTGGCTCTAATTAGCTCTTAGAAAAGTCATTAGCCAAGGGGTTTACATACTTTCCCCCCCTAGCTGTGAATGTTAACATTTGTGTTCAATAAAACCATGCAAACATAATTTTTTTCATAATTTTGTGTGTAGTATTAGTTTAAGCGGACTGTGTTTGTCTATTGTTATGACCCAGATGAAGATCTGAACACATTTAATGACCAATTTATGCAGAAATCCAAGTAATTCCAAAGGGTCCACATACTTTTTCTTGCAACTGTATTTATTTTTATTCCATTTAAGGTGCACATTACCTCAAGTTTGTCACATGTTCTGTTCACACTGTGTAAAGATCAGTGGAAAGCGAAAGTGTGTGTGTCAGTGTTTCACGGTGTAGCAGTGTTTTAGCAGGTTGTGGAGTTATGAGTGGGTCACTGGTGTTAATGGGTTCAGCTGTTATTTTGGCAACATCAGCATGCAGGCTGCACGCACAGGCCCAAAGCATTGTGATCAGCTCCGTCAACACAATTCGTGATTGTGTGTTCTATCACGGTTGACCGTGTGTGTGTGTATGTGTGTGTGTTTGAGTGTGTATGGGAGCATTGTTGTGCCCTCTGTGTCCCTGTTCCCGCTGCTTCTCATGTTCCATTACTTCGTCATCTGTTCCAGCAGAGTGAAAGGCATTGATGTATACGACCACAATCATACGTCCTCTATATATTTAGTTACACACTCTTCCTCTATACACACATTGGGCGGTGTTGAGTTGCTGTAGTGTGTACACCTGTCTGATTTCATTATTGTCTATTCAGCCTGTACGTGGACGCACACAATGTGTAATATGACCTTATTGTGGTGGAGTAAATGCTTTAATTAAAAGTCGTAATTGTGCTCTTTTCAGTTCACTGTCAGGGTGTGAGTCAGCTGCTCTGACTCTGACAGGTTTTTGGCCTCTCGTGAGCACTTAGAGTGAGGAAGTGTGAGTAATTATGTAGCGTGATGTAATTAGCCTCATACACATTACAGCCATTTCCCTTGTTATGTCAGCAGAGAAGAAGGATGGGACAGTTCACTGCTTGAAAAATGAATGGGATCGCCCATTAATCTCTATGTGGCAGTTGTATTAAATCTCACTCTTTAATAAAAAGAGATAATTCCCTCATTGGAAAAGAGGTGAAAAAGCCTAAAAAACTATAGGCAGAAATGGATCTAGAACTACCTAAAAATATGTATAAAGAAAAAACTTATTACTTATTATTAAGTAAAAAAAAAGGACAGATTTGCACATCTTGGCTGGATTTTCTCAGTCAGCTTTATGAGGTAGAGTCTCCTGGAATGGCTTTCAGCTAACAGCTGTGCTGAACTCGTCAAGAGTAAATGTATTGTATAGTATTTGTACATTATTGTATTTTTTATTTGTTTAAGAGCATCAGTTGTTGTCACAATCTCATCTTGTTCTGTGTCTTTCCCGTCTGTCTCTGTGTTTTTTTTCCTGCCCTCCTCTTTGTTTGTTTTGAGGCTGGTAACTGATGAACTTATCCTGTGCAACAGAGGCAGTGTTCTCAAGTCTCACGCTTTGAACGTGTGACACACGCACCTCAGCGAGTTCACACGCTCACACGCCACACATGGTATTTCTCACGCTTGCCAATCCATCGGCTGCATATTATAATGTACTCTTGTTGAGCCAATCAGAATATAGATCGCTCTGTTGTTGGACAGACCTAGTCAAAGAGGGTGGAGTTTCAGCCAGAATGTCAGGCGCGAAGAACTGTCCGATTCGAAAGTTCTGAAACACACGTCGGGGAACAACTCCCCCATCTTCCAATCTTCCACTGTGAGAAGATAATTCTGTGCTGAGTGTTTAATCTATATGTTTATGGAAGTTGTAAAGTCTAATTTAAAAATAATTTGGAATAACAGTGGAAATACACTGTTAGGGTTTCTAATAAAGTGGCCAGTGAGTGAAAGCACAAGTTAGGTATTTCTAATAAAGTGGCCAGAGATTGGAAGTACAAGGTAGGTGTTTCTAATAAAGTGGCCAGTAAATGGATGTGCAAATTAGATATTTTTTTAACAAAGTGCCGAGTGAGTGAATGCACACATTAGAGGTATTTAATAAAGAGGCCACTGTGTGGAAAGCCATGTTAAGGATTTCTAATAAAGTGGCCAGTGAGTGGAAAGCCACATTATGTGTTTCTAATAAAGTGGCCAGTGAGTGGAAAGCCACATTATGTGTTTCTAATAAAGTGGCCAGTGAGTGGAAGCACAAGGTAAGTGTTTCTAATAAAGTGGCCAGTGAGTGGAAGCACAAGGTAAGTGTTTCTAATAAAGTGGCCAGTGAGTGGAAGTACAAGTTAGGTATTTCTAATAAAGTGGCCAGTAAGTGGGTGCGCAAATTAGGGGTTTCTAATGAAGTGGCAGTGGTGGCAGTACAAAGTTGTGGGGTCTAATAACGTCTAATAATGCTTTTTTTTTCTTTATCCTAAGCACATGGTCCTCTCTTTGTTCTCCATGTCTCTGGCCACGTCTTCATTGCTCCCACCTGTGTTTGTAGCTCCGCCCTCTCATTGCCTTTCCCCAGGTGTTTCCTGTTTCTTGTTCCCTCCATGTGTATTTAAGCCCCTGTGTTTTCAGTGTTTGTTAGTTCTTGTACAGTTGCACATCAGTCAGATTGCACCTTTTTTTGTTTTCTCAGTCTTCTCAGTCTGTAGCGTTCTCCATATTTCTGGTTGTTTCAGTTTTAGTTTATTGTTTGTTTGTTCTCTTCTTTTGTAAATAATTTCTCGCAATTGCGTTCGTCTCTCCGCTTCCACTCCTTGCTGCATCCTGACAGTTGTGAAGAGTTATAGTTGGTATACAATGAATAACCAGATTTGAGTAATGCTCTAAATTATATTATGGCAAGAATTACTCAACTAAGTAAAGAAAATGACTTTCAAAATTGAAGGTTAATCAATGAGAAACAATTTAAGGACTCTGAAAGTATCCTCAAGTGTAGTCACAAAAAGAACATCAAAAACGTTGTGTAAAAAAAAAAAAAAAAATCACTTTGAATATCTAAGTTGAAATAACATGAATTATGTAGTCAAACTAACTCACAGAGCTAATGTGTCTCAAATCCAAATTAGACATAAATCCCTGATCTGAAGTAAGGAGGATTTTTTTTTTTACTTTTAAAAAGTTTTTAAGTGAGTGTGACATGGGCAGTAGCTGTCTTGGTTCCTGGACGAAATAGAATCTGGTGTTTAAAGTGGGTGGGAGTGTATTGCATAGAGCAGGGGTTCTCAACTGGTCTCAACCCAGGACCCACATTTTCATTAAGTAATTAATTCACGTCCACTTTTATAGAATATATATAATACAAACCAAACTAATAATTATTTTTTTAAATAGCCTTCAATCCCCATTTAAACATACATTTGTTTACAAAGTGAATTCGAAAGCATTTTTTTAATAAAATGCAACTACATGGCAAGAACATGGCAACTACATGTATAAATGTTACTATAATAAAATTAACTATCAAAACTGCACAAAATAAAGCCACAGAATTAGATATTTTACTTCTCTGCATATCTCTGCATTCAGAGTACATTAGTAAGAAGATCTCTCTGTATCTTGTTTTTCCTAATATAAAAAGATGAGTACAAAAACAGATGACCATTAATTATCATTATTTTGTATTTTTTTAATGTAATGTTTTTAGTTTTTTTTTTCTCAGTCGAGGATCGCTGGCAAAAACATATTAGACAAGCTTAGACTGTGGAAAACCCGTTACTTGAGCTGGATTTATCAGCAGGTATACTTTTTCTGAGACTCTCTCAGCACTGTGTGCACACTCTAAATTTTTTAACTTCTCACTCAGCCAGTTATTCATTAACCAGTGCTTGTATTCTACTACCCAAAACTGTGGTGCATTATTTTATATATTTTATATATTTTGTATAATGCAAAACATTATACTACTTTGCCAAATAAATGAAATCTCCTGCATAATATTTCTATCATTATTTTTATTTATTTTTTTTATCATGTAGGACCATTTACCTCCATTCACTGTGGACGTGCTCACTGCCGTCCTGTAGTGTAGCAGTGGCAAACTCATTTTAGGTAATAGAGCACATTACATGCAGTCCAGTGTCAATAGGGCTGGAACAATTTTATTGGAAGATCTGACACTGCACACACTTCTTTTTTAGGAAAGGCATAAAGGTCTTACAGTTTCCGAATGGAAAATTTGAACATTAGCCAGTTTGGCTAAAACGCACAAGTGGAACACTGACTGACTCTCTGAAAAATGACAGGGTTTCTCTGACTGATAAAAGACAGCTGGGCTACTAACTGATTGATTAACATTGACAGAGTTTAAAGGTCTCCTTTCACTAAAATCTATTTTTTCTTGTTCTTTGTGAAATACTACAGGTCTCTCTGAGTTGTATATGATGCTGCACATAAAACCGTTCTTCAGCCTCCCTTGTCTGCAGTAGCTAGTAAAAGAGAATCCTCAGAAATACGAGTTGATCAGGAACGGCTCAGAAGTCGACACCAACCAGTGAATCCATGGCCTCGCCCACCTTGGCTCAGGACCGCCCACAGACAACACTGAAGCCAGAGAAGGAGGGAGGTGATTCAGTGATATAAAGCAGGGCTAAATAGAAACAATGTTTGCTAACACTTTATAATAACTTTTATTTATAAATATTTATAAGTTAAGTAAACTCAACTTATCCAGTCTTACAATATAACAAAAATAAAAAAGTTAGATCAACTTCCCCTTTAGTTGTAATAACTTAATGTTCTACGTTATGCTAACTTAAGCTTTCTTTAACCATTACTTAACTTGTTTAAGGCAACCGGTTTCCTCAAAGTTTTTAAGTATATTCAACTTATCCGAGCTTACAGTGTATGTCTAGGTAGCTGCACTGTTATAATAGCAATCCTCCAAAGTCAGAGCACACCTGGCTCTTAATTGTCACAATGCATTTCATAATTCCACCCAAGCATGAGCTGCATTCAAAGCATTTGACAGCGAAGTTGTTTAGTATTTCTTAGCATGTTTTTTTTCCCAGTCATCTGTAATGGTGGACGAAGTTATTGAGTTTGCAATGATCTTTTTTTGTATTTCCAGCTTAGTAAATAGTCTGTTAAATATGTCTCCATTAGATCAATTAACGCAGAACGGAACAGAGCACAGGAAAGGACAGTGTGTACCAGATAGAGAGAGAGAGAGAGAGAGAGAGAGAGAGAGAGAGAGATAGACTTTGCATACAGCTACAGGAATAGCCCAAGTTCAGGCAACTTTTTGATAGTTAAACTTTTACGGTACAGCACTTGGGTGCATGTTATGTTGGAGTGTGACAGTGTGTTGGAGAGCGGCTGTGATTTTGCAAGAGGGGAGAAGTGCAGTCACACAAAGAGCTTCCACACACACTGCTCTCCCAGACAAGCAGACTGCCTCATTACCCGCCTCAGCCTCAGCCTCAGCCTCAGCCAGGACCAAACCAGCCCTAAAACAACACCTACACACACTCAGACTCTCTCTCTCTCTCTCTCTCTCTCTCTCAGCAGCATCACATAAATGCTCAGCACTGATTTTCGTATCTAGCTGATGTATACTTACAATATATTAAACATAAAAAAATCATCTAAAGCTGCTAAATGATATTTTACTGGTATAAGTGTTTACACTTGATGTGTTCAGAAGTAACAAGAGTAGTAGTAGTGGTGTAAGGTATAATAGTAGCACTAGTAGTAGCAGTAGTAATAATAGTAGCAGTAACAGTGGTAATGCTGTTATAAAACTGGTACTTTTACTTTTTGGGAGGGGCAACATTCATTGTGCATTATTGTGTCCATGGTAGATAAGTCTTTTTTTTTTTTGTTATATTATAACAATATTTTGTTATATTATAATATCTCAAATATTATAATATGGCTTTAATGCTTTTTAAATTTAAATCATGCATTTTTTTTATTTTACATATTAATATACTTTTAGTATAATAATATAATAGTATGATTCTATACATAAATTCGGGCAAAAAAATATTGGCAGCCATAGTAGTGGTCGCAGTAATAGTAGTAGTACCATGAATGCTTGTGCATTTTTCTCTATAATTCATTAGCTTGTTCAATAGTAATAACAGTAGAAGTAATAGTATTAACACTAGTACTACTAGCAGTACAAGTAGTAGTACTAACAGCAGTAGTACTCATAGTAGTAAATATATTAGTAATAGTAGTAGTTCTGATATTAGTAATAGTAATAGTATTAGTGACTGTTGTTTGTTGTGGCAATACTAGTACTAATAGTAGTAGTATTAGTAGTAGAAGTAGTAGTATGAAAAGTAGTAGTAGTAGTAATAGTAGTAAATACATTAGCAATAGTTATAGTGATCTAAGTAGTTCTGGTAATAGTACTATAATACTAGTACTAATAGTAGTAGTATTAGTAGTAGAAGTAGTAGTATGAAAAGTAGTAGTAGTAGTAGTAATAATAGTAGTAAATATATTAGCAATAGTTATAGTATTCTAAATAGTTCTGGTAATAGTACTCTAATACTAGTACTAATAGTAGTAGTATTAGTAGTAGAAGTAGTAGTATGAAAAGTAGTAGAAGTAATAGTAGTAAATATATTAGTAATAGTCATAGTATTCTAAGTAGTTCTGGTAGTAGTACTCTAATACTAGTACTAATAGTAGTAGTAATAGTAATAATAGTAGTAATAATAGTATTAGTAGTAGCAGTAATACTAGTATTAATAGTAGAAGCAGCAGTAGTAGTAATAGTAAAAGTAGTAGTATGAGCAGTAGTAGAAGTAATAGAAGTACATATTAATAGTTCTGATAGTTGCACTAGTAGTAGTGGCTACTACTAGTACTACTAGTAGTAGTGGTTATGCTAGTACTATTAGTATTAGTGGTAGTAATCCTAATATGTAATAATAGTAGTAGTAATAATAGTATTAACAGTAATAGTAGTAATAGTACTAGTATTAGCAGTTGTATTAATAGTAAAAGTATTAGTATGAAGAGTAGTAGTAGTAATAGTAGTAAATATATTAGCAATAGTAATATATGGAGTTCTAGTAGTAGTACTCTAATACTAGTACCAATCGTAGTAATACTACTACTAGTAGCAATACTAGTACTAATAGTAGTAATAGTAGTAGTAGTAATACTAGTACTAATATCAGCTGTAGTAATACTAGTACTAATAGTAGAGGTAGTAATGCTAGTAGTAATAATAGTAGTAGTAATAGAATACTTATTAGTACTATCAGTGTAAGTAGTAATGGTAGTAAATATATTAGCAGTAGTGATATATGTAGTTCTAGTAGTAGTACTCTAATACTAGTACCAATAGTAGTAATACTAGTAGTAGTAATAGTAGTAGTAGTAATACTAGTACTAATATCAACTGTAGTAATACTAATAGTAGAGGTAGTAATACTAGTAATTGGTAGTAGTAATAATAGTAGTAGTAATAGAAGAATTAGTAGTACTAACAGTAGTAGTATTAATATTATAGTAGTATATTAGCAATAGTGATTTAAATAGTTCTGGTAGTAGCCCTCTATTACTAGTAATAATAGTAGTAGTAGTAATATTAGTAATAGTAGAAATAACAGTACGAACACTAGTAGTAACAATATCAGTAAATTTTAGTACATTTATTAGTAATAGTATTAATTATAGAAGCGGTTCTGTTAGTAGTAGTGCTAATATTAGTACTAATAGAAGTAGTATTATTAGTAATATTAGTAGAAGTAGTAGTAGTAGTGATTGTAGTAACTATATCAGTAGTAGTATTAATGACAGTAGTAGATCTAGCAGTAGTAAATAAAAGGTATAAATGTATAAACACAGATAACTTGCATGCTGTTGTGCTAGGGAAGATTATTATTTTTGTATTGTCTGTATATTTAAAACATTTGGAGAATCTTTTTATTTTGTGTGTGAAAAGCTCATCCCTCCTGTGTTTCCTCTGGTGACTCCTGTTTTATCCTACCATCCAAAAACACACGGTGGGTAAACTGGCGATGCTGAATTACCCCTAGGTCTGAGAGAATAGCTTTGTGTGGTATCTTGTGATGGACTGGCGCTCAGTTCAGCCGGTATTTTTGCTTTGCTCCTAGCTCTGGAACCACTGCGACCCCGACCAGGAAGAAGCAGATAAGAAGATGAATAAATAAAATGAAATAGCTCACAGTGTGTTGGCATGCATGTGCATCAGTGCTGAGTTCTCAATTTTTTTTTTTGGAAACTAAACAATGGTGATTTCTTCATGCATTTTCTTCTGCCAAAGATACATACATGTGGGGCTTTGGAGTCCATCACTGCAGTGTATACTGCTTATAGGCAGAAAATGCCTTGTAGTGATTATATTGTGGTGACGATGCCCTTGGGGATAGGGGAATGCACTGAGTAAAATTTACTTTAAAAAAGTTTCGCAACTTTCTGCATTTTCTTTTTTTAAGTAAATTAAATTTCAGCTAAATATATTAGGAATATGTTAGAGCCCTATTTTAGCGATATATAGGCGAGCCATCAACCGCACCACATTGCGCAGCTGGATTTGGAGCATGTGAGTGTGTCTTTGATATTGTAAGGACACAAAAAACACGCCTTGTGTGGCCTGAAACATGCAAAATGAACACGAACCAAATCTCTTAGGGTGTGTTTTGGCCATGGGAAAAATAAACCAATCAGCCTTGCTCATTCAGTCATTTCCTTTAATTGCCAAGGGCGCTCTGACTTTGGCGAATTGGTATCTTAACAGCACAGCGCTTTCTGTGTCTTATCAGTGGCATACCTGTGTTTTCCGCTGCCAAGATAGCAACACACCAGAAATTTACCTGGACACACTTCGTTTCCAGGCCGCCACGCCCATCGACCTAGATATGTTCCTAATCTCTGATGCTATTTTAAAAATGTGAGTGTAAGGCATGAAAACAGACTGTTGATGGGGTGTAAGGTTAAAAAGAGTGTTGCAACATGCTTTGCGCAGGGTGTCCAATAGGGTGTGTTGTGTTGTACCAGTGGATCAGACACAGCAGTGCTGCTGGAGGTTTTAAACACCTGAGTTTTGCTGATGGACTGAGAATAGACCACCAACCAGGAGTAGTCAACCAAGAGTGTCTTGAAAGCAGCAACCTATGGGCAAAGTTCTGTGATCAATGATGAAGACCAGCAAGCATAAAAAAGCTGGCATGTGAGGGTGTTTGAACAATGGCTCCCTATCTCCTTTTAAGGACATTTTTTCCTGGCCTTTGTCCCAATTCACTAGCCAGGGCAGCGGTAGAGCATTGAACGTGACCCTGACGACACGGGTTCGATCCCGCGTGAGCAGCGGTGTGTTTATTTATTTATATTTTCCTTTCTTCTTGGGTTTACCTGCTTTGAGATCAACTGTTCTGCAATCGGGTTCAACAACCCTCTGGGCTGGAGAGCTACTAGTCGGTAGCACTCCATCTCATTACACTTCATTTTCCAAAACAGATGTCAGTGCCGCGTAATGGCTTAAAAAAAAAAAAATCTGGCCCACAGCCAAACTTAATTGCAACCCCTAGAGTAGAGTATGATCAACACAAACTGTGCAGCAACATATGAGCTGATGTCTCCGATTTTTCATTGACATGGTGGAGCAGCTGTAGGTAGTAGTGGCTTATAGAGAGTGAGTGAACACAGTGTTTAAAAGCTCCAGCAGCACTGCTGTGTCTGATCCACTCATTCAAGAACAACACACTCTACTAACACACCTCCACCATGTGAGACTATATTTATATTTATTTATAGTATAATACAAGCAATGCCTAAATGCCTAAATTTGTGGTGGACACTTTATGAATATTTTGGATGCATAAATGCAAAATACATCCACTGTATATCTTTTTTAATTAAATCTATATAAAAAAAAAATGATCTGATCCTCAGTCAGCTGTCTTCTTCAGAATGCTGTAATAAATCCTGCCGCTGTCCTTGCTGCGTTGTAGCTGCTTTTGTCCTAGAGGAATCAGCATCGGCACATTACAGAACGGTGGCATGCTTCCACCTCTCTGTCACCAGGCAAGGTTATCTCCTCTATCTACAGGAATGTCATACAAACATGATGCAAATATTACTCTTTCATCTCCTGGAAGAAAGACACAGAGGACACAAACACATGTTTATAGCAAAGGTAATCTGTTATTGAGTGGCCATTGTGGGGCGTCTGTTAGGGCAACTGCATTGAAAATGACAGTCTAATATGTATGACTCATAAAAATGCAAATAGACTTTAATGGAGCTTCCTCCTTCAGCAGAATGGAGACAGAACCTCTCTCCATGGTACCACATGACATGCACTGCCGCCCACATACACAAGTTCTTCACTCTTAGAACAGATACAACATGGTTCTTTATGGAAACAGATGTGGTCCTTCAATGGCATCTTAGAGAAAACCATTGAAGCACCTTTTCTTTTAAATATAATGATTAGTATGAAAAATAATAAAATGAATCAACTTGGTAAAAAAGGAAAACTTGACAGACTGTCACAAAATGTCTAAAAAAATTGGTAGTAAATCATCTTTAGTGACAAGTCTCTTGCATCACATGTCCAGAAGGTCTGGTTTCATCGTGTCAGGGTGCATTTTACATGATGCCATACAGATCACCTTTGGTTTTCATTACGTTATTGACCATCCAGACTTAAAAAGATCTTAAAAGCAGCACTAGGTAGGATTTCCTTGATTTTTAACCTTTTTAAAGAAGTAAAATTACAGCTTGAAACTCACTGCAGCGCTGCAACGCTCGCGAGAACTGCGACCTGCTTTCCGACCTTTAGTTCTAACAGTTCTACAAGGACTACTGGTTCATTCTTTTTACAAACTAACATACAGACACTCTGGCAGAAGATGGAAAGAGACTGAATATGTCTGTGAAAGCCAGAAAAAGAGAAAGAGAAACTAAAAAAATCCGCCTGAAACATTTATTACACTCTGCAACTGTAGGGGGAGCCCGTGAGCACAAAATCTCAATCCTACCTAGTGGAGCTTTAAAGGATAAATCCAGTGTGAAATGAACTTGTGGTGTAGTGAAACACGATAATGAGTATGAACTTGTGTTTAACAGCCCACCTCCATTTGCCTCCAGCATTCTCAAAAACATCAGTTTTATCTGATGCTCCCAACAGGCTTACAATGCTAGAGATAGGGGCATAACATTGTCCATACAAAGAAATGGCTGTTTTTACACCAATAAAAAAACTCAAAGTAGCTCCACATTTAATTGGTAGAATTCTGAGAGCATTTGCATTTCAAACGAAACATTAGGAACTTGAAAGTGTACAAGTATTGGAGGTGCCAAGTGATCCAGCAGTCTAAAGTGGTGCCACTATCATCGGGAGATTGCTGTTTGCTTGGAATCCGGGTCATGCAGCTTGTCATCGGCTGGATGGGGGTAGATGATGCTCTCCCCTCATTACTTGTAGGGTGATGTTGATCAGCACAAGGCGTCTGTGAGCTGATGTATCGGAACCGAGTCGCTGCGCTTTTCTTCGAGCGTGCTGTGATGCTACTCGGCAATGCTGCATCAGCAGCAGTTATAAAAAAAGAGGCGATGGCTGACTTCACATGTATCGGAGGAGGCATGTGCTGGTCTACACCCTCCTTGTGTTGTGGCATTACCAGTGAAGGGGGATATGCGGCTGAGTAGCTAAATTGGGGGAAAAATGTACATAAAATTGAATTTATTTTGCAATCTGTTCCCTTAATCCTACCTATAAGTTAATGCCCAGTAGTCAACCTATTGTGACTTAATTTTAAGATGGTGGTGCCTGGAGAACTACCTCAGGGTACTGTGTGTATAATTTTCATAATTTGATGGTATCTCTCCCTTTTTAATAAGGTTTTGCCATAGTTTTTTTTTTTTTTAACCAGTGGCCCTACTTTTTTGAATGCATACTTTTTTCCTTTTCCAACAGGACAATACTCGTCCACATACTGCTGTTTGCCTTGAAGATGCAAAGATTTTCCCATTGCCAGACCTATGCTTGGTTGAAAATGTGTGGGATGCTATAAAGACACACGATTAACTCATTATGCGCATGAACTGTGTAAATATTTTAACTGCATGGGGTGGATTATCTCTGGACGCCATTAGGAACCTCTACAAATATATATATATATATATATATTATGCAGAGAGTCTGGCTTGTTGTGTTACACACTACTACTACTACAACTACCACTAACACGTCTACTATTACTACTACTACACAGAACTAGGTTTTGCCCATTTCAGTCACAACCATGAATCAGTTATTGTTGCTGTTATCGTTTATCTTTATTCTGAAAATCACCGCAATCCAACACTTCCTTCTGGATGCAACTTTTTTTGTACAACCATTTCTTTGTCGCTGAGTGTATATCTGCCTCATACCTGTAGGAGAAAAAGACAATTCCACGCACGCCGCCATCTGAAAGGGGGTGTTTTGATTTGGAAAGTGAACAGTAAGTCCCTTTGTCTCAAACTTAAATAGAGAATGGGAATCGATAGTGCCAAACAGAGCAAGACAGGCGTAAGGAAATTGAAAATTATTCTTGGCGCATGTTGGAGGCGCAGTGTGACAGGGAGAAACTCTCCACTCAGAACAGCCCCGATCGCAGCGGGAGCCAATCACAGCATGGGCTCTGTGTGTGTGTGTCTGTGTGTGTGTGTGTCAGCCTTACAATTTCTGTATTACAGAGACCACACCACTCTCCGCCGCCCAACGCAATTTTTGATATGCTTCACTGGCCCAAGCACAAATTCTTCACTAAGTCTATAAACTCCAGTATTAAAGATAGAAAGATAACTTCATACAGCTGCGTCTTCAAACTTTTTCCACATCCACAAGTTAAAGAACTGAAAGTTAGATAGGAAAAAAAGACAATTAAAACTTGTATTGCATACCAGGGTGCTTCAGTTCTGGCCCTGGAGGTCTGCTATCCAGCACAGTTTGGTGATTTCCCATTTTAAACACACTCGATTCAACTTATCAGTTAATTGCTGTGTTGGGTAGATGTCTTAGAGCAGGAAAAACTTTAAACCCAGGCTGGATTCCAACCTTCTAGGACCAAAAGTCTTGCATGTGTCATCACAGTAAACTTAAAGAAAAAATAAAAATCACTGTAAAGGTTGAATATGTATTAATTAACATCCAAACTCTCCTGTTACAGACAGGTAATCAGGATAAACATTGGTCAAATTTAGCAGTGAAACTGACTGATTGCACAAATCTCAATTAAGTGGCTACAAAGTATACTTAATTTTAGATAGGTTAAGATACTGTAGATCTATGGGCTATTAAAAAAAACATGTTTTCGAAGTTATTTGCGCAAAATCACTCTCACATAAAGATTCCTCACCAACTCAACTGACTCTTGTCAGTTTCAGTCTCATTCAAAATGAGCCGTTTAAGGGCTCTGTCACTTTTATGCAAATAAGCTGTTGCTGGTAACAAATGGCAAAACACAAACTAGCTAACACAAACTTGAAAGTACTTACATCTCCCTCCTCTGCTGACTTACTGCCACAAACAGACATGCCACAGTACAGATCCCTCCCTCAGACGAAGTCTGCTGGCTTATATCTTACTGTCTGTCTGAGGTTCTCAATCAGCAGGCTGAAATGGGGTTTCTTCAATGGCATTTAGTCTAGTGGGTGGGTCTCTTTTGGGAGTTGACGGGTGAGGGGTGGCACCAGGGTGGATCTAGAAGCTTGTGATTCCTGACACCAAACTCAACTGATTTAACTGATTCACAGAAAACAGATGGATGGATGGATTTTTTTTGAAGCGTATATGTGGCAGTCAAGACCCAAGTAAAAAAAAAAAAAAAAAAAAAAAAAATATATATATATATATATTATTTTAATATAATTAAAAAAAAAATTAAAAACATTTTAAAAATCATTAAAAATGACTTTACATTTTTGCACCAGGAGTTTAAATCATAAAGTTATCCAAAAGCAGTGTATAAGTCTGGTGGAGGAGAACATGCCAAGATGAAAACATGAAAGCTGTGATTAAAACCAGGGTTATTCCACCAAATATTGATTTCTGAACTCTTAAAACTTTATGAATATAAACTTGTTTTTTTCTTTGCATTATTTGAGGTCTGAAAGCTCTGCATCTTTTTTTTATTATTTCAGCCATTTCTCATTTTCTGCAAATAAATGCTCTGAATGACAACATATTTATATGGAATTTGGGAGAAATGTTGTACGTAGTTTATAGAATAAAACAACCATGTTCATTTTACTCAAACATATACCTATAAATAGCAAAATCAGAGAAACTGATTCAGAGTGTGTTTAAACTGAAATATTTTTTTTTCCAGAGCTGTATGTCCCTTTTAAATATTATAAAATTATAATGATTCAGTATCTGAGTTATATACATATGGGTGTATATTTTCCTGCATGATTGTACTTTTGCAGGCTGCTGGTATTTTACCATGGGCTGAGCTGTCACACTGTCTATCCATCAACTGCACACATTCCCCAGTGACTGCTCTGAGATGTATAGCTTAAAGACTGCATTAAAATGGAATTTTGAGCAACGTCGCCCGCAAACAATATAACACTAATCAAATTAGATTTCATGTTAAAACCATGTGAAACTAATGTGACAATTCAAAGGCCATGGCTGACAGGCATGTTCCTTTAACGTAAACTAAACACCAAGAGACGCACATAAATGTTTTCATAATTAGCAATTCACTTTTTCTACCTTGTTCATGGCCCAAAGCAATGTTCCTTAATTAAATTACGTATTAAAAAGTCAGATTCTGTGTTTATCGACTCTCTAAAGAGATCCTCTAAAGTTCTACTGTAATAGAAAGCCGTAATTGTGTTCTAAAGTGTTTTTTTTTAAATGATGCCCAAAATGGATAAGTGTGCAAAAAGTCATACTTCTAATATACAGTACCAGTCAGAAATTTAGACATCCCTCGAGCAATTTAATTAGTTTTTTTTTCTTATTTGTATTATTTTCTACATTATAGATTAATATTGAAGACATCGAGACTATGAAGGAATTCATATGCAATCACAAAGTAAGAAAAAAAATGTTTTCTTGTCATGATGGGGTACAGAATACAGACACGTGCAGACGTAGATAAATAAATTGAATAAAAGTAAGAGGCAATACCGTAAACAGGAGACAGTCCAGAGTTCAATACATGAGTAAGCCAGAGATAGAGGTAATCCAGAAATCAGCAACGTGAAACAGTCCAGGTCAAACACAGTATAATCCACAATCAGAGGTAATCCAGAAATCGGCGTCGAGCAAACAAAATAAAGGTCATACACAGAGAAACATACACAATAAGGTAACGCTTTGTAAAGTGGTATAAACCAGGCAATACACGGCGCAGGTGTGTGTGTGAGCAGTCCCTTTTATACTGCAGGTAATAATCAATATTAAGGACTTCCTGGCCGGGGCAGGTGAGGTGCCACGTGATCGGCAGAGTGTGTGATGTCAGTGAGTGGTGCATTCTGGGTGTTGTAGTTGTCTAACTGAGAACCTCCGTTGGAGCTAAGTGTGGAAGGACAGGGAGCGCCTACAACACCAGACGTGACATTAATACTCTAGATTCTTCAAAGTAGCACCTGGTAGGACCTGAAATGGTTCTCCAACTCTCTTAAAGGGGTTCTAGAAGTGCTGAACGCTAGTTAACTGATCCAACTCATCCCAAACCACTTGGTTAGGGTTTGTATGCCAGGTGTTTTTTTATTTTTATTTTTATGTAGCTTAAACTTTTTTTTCTGTCTACTACCTGATTGCATACGTCCACTAATCGTTTTTAAGTTTTTAATATTTTTACAATTACTACAATGTAGTAAATAATACAAATAAAGAACAAATATTTATGAGAATGTGTCCCACATTTTAATTGGTGCTGTAATGGTAAAAAAAAGAAGCAGCTTTACTTTTAAAAACAATATAAAAACTTTTTTTTTCATCACATCTGCTAACTTTAATGTTGTCCAAAGCTCTAGACAGTCTCTGACTGTCAATTTAATCAATTCAATTAATTTAATATATACATAAAAAAAGACATCTGTGACTGTATATACAGTACTTTCCAATGATTAGCCTTGATATTCATTCACAATATAACAGACAGGCCCTACTAAAGTGCACCTCAATAAAGGCAATGCAAATAAATGTACATTTTCATTCATGCACAGGGTCTGACAGAGTGACCTTAGTCAGATGAAAGACTTTACCTAATAAAAAAAAAGTTTTAATTCCACATATAAAACAGGCGAGATTTGGACTGATCTTTTGTACATATGCTGTGGTGTTTGTTTGCTGATAGTCAAGTAAAATATGAGTTATAAAGGTTTTAAAGTTAATTAATTGCAATTAGTCATTTGTTTGTTGGAACTTCAATATCAGTAATGGATCATTTACATGTAAAACAAACCAAAGAAACAATAAAAGATCATCACAATAGGATTTAATTTATATTTAAGTATGTTTGTTTAAGTCTCCAGCAAACTTTGAACTTTGGACCAATAGCTAATTAACATAGTATTAATATGTTAATATTACTAACATTATTACTTTTATATTTCACATTTTAAGGAACTAAAAAGTTACTAACATATTTGTACATACTAATTAACATATTAGCAACAGGTATCATGTGAACTGTGGAACTGTAACTAATTTTAACTTTTTTCAGGCATAAAACATTTATTTACTAGTGATTTATTTAAGTTTACAAGCTAATGATTTAATACATTTCTACATATACAGTAAATATCTATTCTAATAACTAAGTACCATATGTAAACATTAAAAGTCTAATTAATGTTTTATTCACTTCTAATTATCATGTATTATAAAAAGTTACTCATTTTTCTTTGTGAACTGTTTAAATACCAGTTAAATTTGAAATATGAAAAAGGTAAAAGCTTCAGCCAGTTACTGAGACACACCAGTTTATTTTACTGGTGGAAGCGTGTGTGTGTGTGTGTGTGTGTGTGTGTTATTGTGTGTGTGTGTGTGTGTGTGAAGAGGAAAGAGAATTTGCCATGTTTTAAAATAAAATAAAAACTTCTGAACAATGTATCTATGTCACCATGCTGCTACAACAAAAACACTAAAAACATCACCAGAATAAAATTAGTAAATGTTTCAAGATCAATTGCATGGATTATTACCATTTTAAAGATTAGAAAGTTTGTATTTTATCTAATATAAGTTATATGTATAGAATAAAAGTTCACAGAAAGTTTACATGCGCAAAGTAAACTTCTTCAGCAAAGTTCATTAACGAAACAGACATGGTTTCATTACAATACATTGTGAGAATTTTAAATGAACTATCTGTTTTAAATATTTATACTTTTGCAACTATAATCCATTATTTTGCATCACTTATGCAGTATAAGCTTTATCCATCTGAGCTCAGAACAGCCGGCCTTCAGGCGCAGCTGCTGTTGTTCAGGATGGGTCACTGGATGATCTACTGCTTGTGTCTAAGCCTGCTGGGATTCATAAAGCATTGCTGTGCCTACAGCTTTTAAAGCTAACATCACCTTTTACTGTTCTGCAGTTCTCTCAGGTGTTCCTCTGCTCGAACCACTGCTGAGAAATACAGCGTGTTTTCTGAATATAAGGATCCCTAATAACTAGGGGTGTCACGATTCTCTAAATCCTCGATACGATTTTATTTCTGATTTAAGGGTCACGATTCGATTTGACTCTCGATTTTCTTTTTTCTTTATTTTTTTACAGCAGAGAGGCCTATGCCAGTTTTAGATTAGTCTATGGTCAGTCATTGGTTTGATTCATCAAATTACAATATCTTATTTCAAAAGGTGGGCTTGATATAAGTGATGCAAAGTGATACAAGTGATCTGTAATACACCACATTAGGCACTAATGGTCAAATTTAAATAATTTAATTAAGATATATATGTAATGCCATCTAGTGGCTTTTTTTGGTAGCAGCAGTGTGCACTATTAAAACAGCAATGTGCAACATAACAAAATAAATAATAAAAAAAAATACAGGAACAGTCAAGTACAAAATAATAGAACAATTAGAGCCTTAACAAACTGAACTCTATCCTACTATAACAGTTAAACATGAAAAATAAGACTCGGTCCCTGAGAATGACGAGATTTTTTCTTTAACAAAGATATATTATTAACTTTATCTGAGAGAAAGATGCTCCTAAAGGTACCAAAACTATTAATATATTTGAGGCTAGACAAAACAACTGTTATTTTTTATATTTTCAAGTTTTTCTTTAAGGAGATGAGAATGTCCACATTCTCTAGAGAAGGGGCTGCTCTTTGAGCTACATTGTGCTGCGGCATTTGCGGGAGGGATCGTCAATCCTCTTTTTGACTTCGATGCTCGAGACCATGACATAATTTTGATCGATTTCGATGAAATATCAAAATCGTAATATCCCTACTAATAACATTATTCATTTTAGCCGGTAAAAGATCCCAATGTTAGAAAAAAGTCTCTCATATTTATCAGAAGATACTCAAGATTTTGGAGGTTTGATTTTGAAGGCTAGCTATACCTGTGAACCTCCACTCTGCACTTTGATGCAAGAAGAATGAAATCAATAAAATAAAATCAGCAATAAAAAGAGCAGGTTTTATTGTTTCCACATGATTTACATTCACCACCAGAGGTCCAGAGGAGCATTATTGGCCTTGATCTCTTTACGTTTTACGTTTACAATATTGATCCCCCACCTCAATATATTACAATCCAACATCCAAGCATAAGCATCACCATCAGAAAGCCTGTGACTGTTTTCTTATTTTTTTATATTTTTCTTATTTTTTTATTTTATTTAATTTATTTTTGGTTTATTTATTATTACTTTATTTTTTTCATTTAATTTTAATGTTCTTAGTTCTATTATTTATTTAATCACTTATCATTTTTACCATTTTACTTTACTTTTACTATTATCTATTTACTTTTATATTTTATACATTATTTTACTTTTTATGTGTCAATTTTTTTTTTATTGTATTTTAGAATGTTCTGTTTTACATATATATTTTTATTAAATGTTGATTTAAAATGAGTACTTTATTATTTACGTAATTATTTTATACTATTTTATTTCGAAATTATCATTAAATGTGTTCAATCCCTTTGCTGTTATAAAGGCTCCGCAACATTGTAAATGAGGGTCACCCTCAATGTTTTTTTTCCCGAGTGAAGGTCAATCAATAAAGGTTGATTGATTGATTGATTGATCTATTAACAGTTAGTAGCAGTAGCAGTTAGTGTTCTCCTTCACATTTGCAACTAATCTACCATTTCAGAATTTGAGCAATCTGTATAAAAAGTAGCGGTTCTGTTTTGCATATGCAAAAATTAATTATGCAATTAAGACAAGAAAACAGCCCTTGATTTGAGAAACGAACATTACAGAGTAACCAGTGTATTGCTTTGACCTGAATCTACACCTCAACATAAATTTGAAACCTAAATTAAATGTACACCTGGACTTAAATATAAACCTAAACTTTACCTACTACACCCCAAACTGTACCTAAACCTAATTTAAAACTTAACCTATACCTAATCCCAGTCCTAACTACACCTCAGCCTAAACCTAAAGTAATCTACACCTCAACCTAACCCAAACCTACTACCACTCAACCTAAACCTAACCTTAAACTGCACGTCGAACCAAACCTAACCTTAAACTGCACTTATTTGCTAAACTCAACCTACACCTCAAGCTAAATCTACACTTAACCTACACCTCAACCAAACTATACCCAAACCTTAGTCAAACCTAAATCCCCTAAATCTAAACATTAACTTACATTACAATGCCTCAACCAGTACCTAAACTTAACTTAATCAATGTATACCTAATCCTAACCTACCACACCTCAGTCTAAACCTAAATGTAATCTGCACCTTAATTTAACCCTAAAGTTAACCTACACCTCAACCCTAAACCTAAACTATATCTACACCTCAACCTCAACCCCAAACCTATACTACCACTAGCTAAATCTAACCCCAACCTGCAACTCAACCTAAACCTAACTTTGACCTACATTTAATCCTAAACTTAATCTACACCTCAACCTAAATCTACACTAAACCTACACCTCAACCAAAACTTTATCTAAATCTAAAGCTAAACATAATCTAAAACTCAACCTACACCTAAAGTTAGTTAACCCACAAACCCCTAAATCTAAACCTAAATTTACTTGCAAAACCTCAGCCATTACCTAAACTTAACTTAAACCTCAACGTATACGTAATCCTAACCTACTACATCTCAGTCTAAACCTAAATTTAATCTGCATCTCAGCTCAAACCTAAAGTTAACCTACACCCTAATCCTATAGCTAAACTTTACTTTAACCTACTACTCTTTAGTCTAAACCTAAACTCAGTCTACACCTCATTTTGAAACTAAACTTAATCTTTGCCCAAACCCTAACTACAAAGATATCAGAAATTGGGAAGAGCTAAACAGCTAATTTTTAAAGTTTAAGGCCGTGGATTCACTTTCAAATCCATTTGGCTCCCGACCACATAGGACTTTGTTCAGAGAAGCTCAGATCTTATGTTCTCTGAATCAGATGAAATGTCAGAATTGATTGAATGTATTAATTTAAGATGAAAGCTCTGCTTAAATCAGAGTAATTAGTTAAAAAAAAATCTCCTACATACATTTTTGGTTCTTTTGAATCAGCAGACAAAACATATTTTGCAGATTAAGGTAGGAAGAAGGAATTGTTTTCAAATAGTGCACTCTGAGAACGGCTTGATCTCCCCAATCATTAAAAGATCCAACTTCTTAAATTACACTGGGATGCACAGGTGTAGTTTAAAGTTCAGTTGTAAATGCAAATTAAAGGAGGGCTTTCAACAAGGGAGGATAACTCTGACTTTTATTTAATGTCTGATTGCCTTTTAAATCTGAGCAGTAATATTTAGTAGCAGAGATGAAATCTAAAGGGAAACTATTCAAGTTAGGCACATTGTGATGTTCGTTGCTGTCTTACACCTTGTCAACAGCCTATTTTCAGGCCTTGTTTGGGTAAATTTCTGGTGTGTTTCTATTTTGAAAGCAGGAAATACAGGTGCGCCACTGACTGATTAAAACCCTGACAACAGTCAACAGTCAGCTGCCCAATCCTATCTTAGCCATGTAGGTGCACTGTGCACAATTCATACCTCAGCATGTGTACACCTCCACTCGTTATTCATGCTGAAGCTCGAAAATCCAGCTTTTACATCAACAATATACAGAATAAAGAAAAAAAATAACATTTCTGTTCCCTTAAATGAGCTGCTGGCGTACCTTCACAGTCTGAGCACACAGGTCAGTCAGTCTCCTCTGCTGAGACGAACAAAGAGCTGCTCTGTTAAGATACTAATGTGCCAAAGTCAGAGCTCACCTGGCTCTTAAAGGGAATGACAACTGGCAAATTGATTGGATTTATTTTTCACGTTATGTCCAAAATATACCCATGGTTAATTTAGAGCGTTTAGAGCCATGTAAGGGCTATTTTTTGCTATTTTTTGCACCCTCGCGATACCAAACATACACTGACATGCTCTAAATCAAACATCACAATGCAGAATTGACCAGTGCACTATAGATCACTAAAATAGGACCCTGTATCACTAACTGAAGAGTGGACAGTAAGACTGCGTATTAGAAATAATGCACTCAGAAGTTACAGTACTTCTACACTGTGGCGTGTTTTTCATGGTTTGTTGAATACTGCAAGCTACATATTAAAAAGCAGGTTACTGTTTCTGAATATGTGTCAGACCAGCTCAGAAGTGACGAGGAATCGTGTGCTCAGCTCTAATTAAAATAGTAGGGGTGAATGCGTTTGATGCCTGGAGACATTCATACTGTATAGCCAAGTCAAGTGTAGCCTCAGATAAATGTCATCTATGTTTTTGCCTTTACAGCAGAGTTAAAATATCATTAGGTCTTTCATCAGCTCAAACTGTGTGAGCTGCACTGTGACTGTACCAGGCCTTCTGGTTCAAACTAGTCTGACTGGTTGAGACTTCCTCAGCCCAGATTAATTCACATAAATCAGGAAAAATGAATAAATAATGACCCTGATATGGAAAAATAGACCATTTAACTATTTAGATTTCTTGGTTTGGATGTATGTTTCTGTGAGCAGAGTTGGTTGGAATTTAAATAGTGTTACACTATATATATATATATATATATATATATATATATATATATATATATATATATATATATATATATGAAAGTCATGTTGGTCAAAGCTGTGTTTTTTTTTTACATTCTAGATGAATCAATTAATATACATAAAAGAAAATCATCATCAAGCTCAGCTCGCAGGGATCACTGAATCATTTTAAACTTTTAGTTTCTAATCACCATCAGAAAGCCTGTGACTGCTTTAAATTACTTTTTTAGTTCTTTTAGATCTTTTTTCTCTTATTTTATATATATATATATATATATATATATATATATATATATATATATATATATATATATATTTATTATTTTATTTTATTTATTTTTTGTTTATTTATTATTACTTTTATTTTTTTATCTTTTTTTTCATTCGTGTTCTTAGTTTTATTATTCATTTAATCACTTTAATTTTTAACATTTTACTTTACTTTTACTATTATCTATTTACTTATCTTATTTTTTTATAAATTTTTTACTTTTTATGTGTCAATATTTTTTTATGGTATTTTAGAATTGTCTGTTTTACATATATATTTTTATTAAATGTTGATTTAAAATGAGTACTTGTTTTTTTATTATTTTGTATTATTTTATTTCTTATTATTTCTAAATTATTATTAAATGTGTTCAATCCCTTTGCTGTTATAACGGCTCGGCAACATTGTAAATGAGGGTCACCCTCAATGTTTTTTCCCAAGTGAAAATAAAGATTGATTGATTGATTTTTTACATTTTACAGTCTCAATCTTGATACATTAATTATTGGTTTACAATAAAGGGTACATTCGTTTACATTACTTACCATAGAATGTCTAAAATAAATATTAATTATCACTAGTTCTGATATTATTAATCATTAACTTTTTAACTTTTTAAGTAAGTACAGTTAGTATAATATAAACTGTATAATATAAAGATAAAACAAAAATAAAAGAACACTTTTTGTCTAGAAGTGAGTGTAAAGAACTTTTAAATTGCTGAAGAATCTTTACATTGACTTCTTTAAATCTTTTACAAAAGAGATTCTTTTTTTATGAAAGAAAAATGTTTCTTTCATGGCAACACTAAATGCTAACTTTTTAGCATCTTTATATTTAGCAGTGTTTTCAGACCTGAAAGAGACAGATTTCAGCACAACACCAGAGACCCTAATTTACCCTTCTAAACACTTCCAGACCACCATGCCCTATTTTAACAGTGTGGGCACACCTGCTGTATAAATTCCTGTAATCAGACTACATTACTTTAATAAAGTAATTCTTTAGATTATGTTACATTTATATATTTTTAAAAGGTAATCATTTATCTGTAACAAAATACCCTGTTTAAAAAAATCATTTCCATAGAAACCTTACTCATTTAAAAGGTTTCCTCTCATCAGTGAGACTGTTCTGTAAAGAAATATTAATTATAAAAATCCTTGGGGAACAAAAGGTGGTTCTTCTATAAAATATATCTGGAGAACCTTGTAGTCTTCTTCTTAAGATTATTAAACATTTTACTGTATGAATACTGTTATGAAATTCTGGAATATCTTAACAGTCACACCTTAGCCTGATTAGTGTTTCTACCTGTCTTGTTTGTTACCCTGCCCTCTTGTTACTGGACCCAGGTGTTCCTCATCCCTATTGTGTATATAGGACCCATTGTTTCAGTGTTCCTTGTTGAGCGTTTTGTATTTGTTGTTCCATATATGTTGAATCAGTTTAGTCTTCAGTTTAGTCTTGTTGTTGCATTCTGTTCTACCATTTTTAATCTGTTTTATGCAAACCTCATAAAGCGTAAAGTCTAAAACATTATATTCTAAAGAAAATGGTTTGTTTTAAAAAGTTTTTTTAGACATTTTAAAATTGCACTACTAGAAAAACAAAACTAGAGGAAAAATCACGTCAGAAATGTCAGTTTGGCCGTTCGGCAATGCTGTGAAATCCTGGGTTAAGGGTGCTTTCCCCTCAAAAGGACATTCAGCTACTTATCATCCTGTTTACATTTAAGCAGCTTGCTGTGCAGCGAAGGCAGCGAGGGTGTAATCCATTCAGGCTTCTCTGTGATTGTGTGCCAGTGTTTGTTTGCAGTGCACTGTGATGCAGATGACACAGCATGACTCATTAATGCATGCTGAGGGCAGAAAAATGCAATAACTAGCTGTGTTCATGTCTTCCCGTCGTGTGTACAGTGCACTGCGGCATTTCTGTATCTTAAACACACTGTGGATTTCTCTTCAGGATTTATATTTTACCTGCTTGTTTCTTGTTTGTCATGTGATAAATTCACGAGTGAGGCCTGAAGGTCTGAGAAGGCTAATAATAGCCCTTTGCGTTTTTTTTCTTCTTCTTGGCTTTGTCGTGCAGTACAGAATTCTTCCTCCCCAAATCCTTATCCATCAGCGGAGAAAAGGCAAGAAAAATGATGGAAATGTCACGCTTTGAATATATTGCGTCGATTTTTTCCCCCTATATGTCTATTGCTCCCTATTTCCATGAGGGCAGGTTTATGCATCTGTTTGTGTTCAGTCTAAGAATGGACGTCCGCTCTCTCTGGCTGACGTGATAAATGGAATTCAGCCTCACTAACTTTCTAAAAAAAGAAAAAAAGAAAAAAAAGAGGCGTTTTATCATTTATCACTTGCGCCGCATCTCAAACACGTGGAGCGTTTGCCAGCCACTGTGAGCTATTTGCTAAAGTGCCTCAAACTGTCTCCTAAAGACAACCAACGCTACGTCGCTTGCAGCCCAGTGCTGCAGGATTTACTGGCCGCGCTTCTTTCTGCTGCACAATATGCCACTGGCTTATGAAACGGAAAACGCTGTGATTAGATAGCAGCTTCGTGCCAGCTACGTTTCCTGGCACTAAAGTTAGAACAACACGCTGAAATTAGCTCTGGAAGAACAAACTATCTGACTGAGCTGACATATCCCGAGGCACTGAGCGTAAGGTTTGCCTATAGAGCATGAGAGGAATACTAGATCTCGCCTTTTTACAAAAACAACCAAAAAACACAAAAACATGAACTGAATTGTGATCAGTTTCAAGAACAGCTGAGATATCACTGTTTCTGTTGCTCTCTCTCTCTTTCTCTCTCTTTCTCTCAATTTTTTCAACTTTTTCAATATAAAAAAGGCTTTATTGGCATGAATTGCAATCAACAACTTTTGCCAAAGCAATGAACCAAGAAGTTAATATACAAAAGGTAAAAAAATAATATATATATATATCTTACACACAAAAGTAAATCATATAAATAAATAATTTAAAAAATAGAATAAAATAAATGAATACGATATTAATAACAGTGTCCTATGTTGTAATTATTTAAGAAGAGTTGTGATTAGTCTGTTGATTAAGCTGATTTCTGTGATGATGTAGAGCTGAGACGTATTTGGCTGATACTGTTATGGTCTCAGTTTCTCTCTCTCCCTCTCTCTCTCTCTCTCTCTCTCTCTCTCTATTTCAATATACATATGAGCCTAATTCAGTAAAACACTGTTGAATCTCATGACCCCTGTGAAGAGCTGGTGGTGTTGTGGATAATGTATTTGTTAGGAGAAGGTTATGGTTTCATGGTTGTGTTAAATGTGGCTAAATTTCCTTTGGGATAAATCCTAAATTTCCTTCGGGATAAATAAAGTATCTATCTATCTATCTATCTATCTGATCAGATCAGGCCAAAGTAATATAGGGAGAGTCGACTACAGGAGAAGGGAACAAGCCCTGTGTGTAACCCCAGTGCTGTATTATGTTACATTTAGAAACAACAACAATAAAGAAATCAAGTTTAGAAATCAATATTTGGTGGAGTAACCCTGGTTTTTAATCACAGTTTCCATGCATCTTGGCATGCTCTCCTCCACCAGTCTTACACACTGCTTTTGGGTGCCCTTATGCCACTCCTGCAGCAACTATTCAAGCAGTTCAGTTTGGTTTGATGGCTTGTGATCATCCATCTCCCTCTTGATTATATTCCAAAGGAATATTTTCAGTGGAATTCAGGACTGGAGATTGACCAGCAAATATTTTTTAATGTAAGTCAGCAACTGCAGGATGACATTAAGTGACCTACAAAAAAAATGGCAAATGGCGGCTGGGGTGAAGTGCACAGAAAGAACGGTAACACTTTACTTGGATGGACCATTTGATGGCCTTGCAGGTGCTCAACTGACATTCAACTGCATGTCTATTAAATGCAACTGAACTGAAAGGGGAAAGTATATTTACACAGCCAATTACCCAACCCACTCATTAGGACTCCCCCTATCACTAGTGATGCCCCAACACACCAGGAGGGTGAAGATTCGCACATGCCTCCTCTGATACGTGTGAAGTCAGCCACCGCTTCTTTTCGAGCTGCTGCTGATGCAGCATTACCGAGTAGCCTCACAGTGCGCTCGGAGGAAAGCGCAGCGACTCGGGTTCTGATACATCAGCTCACAGACGCCCTGTGCTGTGGACATCACCCTAGGAGTGATGTGGGGAGAGAGCGCCATCTACCCACCCGGAGGGAGCAGGGCCAATTGTGCTCCCTCTGAGCGCCGGCAGCTTGATGGCAAAGCTGCATAAGCGGAGGTTGGAATTGATTGGAAGATTAAAGCTGATTTAAATGCTGTTATATATTGTTATATATTGAACACTGTGTTCTGCTAGTCATGGCGTGTATTGGGTCCAGGTAATGTAAAGCTAGAATAAAACAACATTGTTAATTTTACTCAACCATACACCTATAAATAATAGAATCAGATAAACTGATCCTTTTATATATTGTTGATCATTCCAGAGTTAGCTGATCTTAAAGTCTGCTACTTTAGCCTTTATTATGAATGACTCCTTTTCTTTATCTCTTTTTTTTATTTATCTAATCTATCTGTCTCTGCTTTCACAATGTCTTATTCTCTCTCTCTCTCTCTCTCTCTCTCTCTCTCTCTCTCTCTCTCTCTCTCTCTCTCTCTCTCACACACACACTCAGTTGTGTATTCTCTCCAGTCAGATAAATGGGGAATTTAGTTGGAGATTTTTACAGTGGAATAAAATAGAATAAATGAGCAGAGGGAGAGATGGAAGGAGGGAGTGAAGGCATGCAGAGCGTCCTTTGAAGCAAAATGGAGCTGAACAGGGAATCACACAAATGGACGGATTTCCCTCTTTCTCTCTTTTGTTCCTTTAATGCACACACTTTCTTATCTGCAGCTTCTGATCATCTGTTCAGCACGCTCCTCTCTCGCCCCCATGACAATTCTCCCAGCTCTAATGTATTCGCTCTAATACTGCTCTCTGTGTTCCTGCTCCAGCGCAGGTTCTCTCCGCTTTCCATCTGAATGGAATCTAGAGTTTGCAGAGAGTGCATCTTAAATAACATCACCTCAATTATCCGCCGCGCTCCCTCCTGACTGCCTTATTAAAAGCCACTAAGTGCGCCCCAGTCAATTGCCTGCTAAAGAAAGAAGCCTCCGAGTACTAGCTCAATACACGCCACGACCAGCAGAACACAGTGTCCAATATATAACAATATATAACAGCATTTAAATCAGCTTTAATCTCCCAATCAATTCCAATAACAAACAACAATCAAAAATATTAATTTAGTTTCTCTCATTACAACATATCTGACAGATCTGTACCAGTCACTGAATAATTCATACTAGATACTAATATATATAGTGTAGTCACTGAATAGTTCATCCTAGATATGGAAATATTTAGTGTATTTGTTGAATAATTTATACTAGATACTGAAATATTTAGTGTAGTCACTGAATAATTCATACTAGATATTGAAATATTTAGTATAATTACTGAATACTTTATATTAGACGCTGAAATATTTTTTGTAGTTTCTGAATAATTCATACTAGATTTTAAAATGTTTAGTGTATTTACTGAAAAATTTATGTTAGATACTAAAATATTTAGTATAGTTACTAAATAATTCATACTAGATATTGAAGAGTTTAGTGTAGTTACTAAATAATTCATACTAGATACTTAAATATTAGGTATAGTTTCTGAAAAATGTATACAAGACACTGACATATTTAGTGTAGTTACTGAATAATTCATACTAGATACTCGAATAATTAGTGTTTTTACTGAATAATTCATTCTAGATAATGAAATATTTAGTGCAGCACCTGAATGTTTCATATTAGATACTGAAATATTTAGTGTAGTTACTAAATCATTCAGAAATAATTAATACAAAAAATTAATAACAAATAAATAATAGTTCCTAAATAATTCATACTAGATAGTGAAATATTTAGTATAATTACTGAATAATTCATATTAGATACTGAAATATTTAGTATAATTACTGAATAATTCATATTAGATACTGAAATATTTAGTGTAGTTGCTGAATAATTCTTAGTAGTTGCTAAATAAATAATTGTGGATACTGAATAATTTGTAGGACAGATATTACATGAATTGTAATATATACTGAAAAATGTATAGCAAAAACTGAATAAATCTTTGCAGATTTTATTTTAGTTACTAATTTAGTTGCTAAATAATAAAAAGCAGTTACTTAATAATTAATATCCATAGAAAGTACTGAATAATAATTAATATGGGAGTCCTGGAAAGGTTGTTAGCCTTTTTGTGATTTTTCCAATAAATCAAAAATAATTTACAATTTTTTTAGTGGCGTTATTCCACTGACCAGCAACCGTTTTGAAATTGTATATTTGTGTTTTAGTCAGATAGTCTGAACCGTACCTGATATACTGTAATTGAAACTTCATCTGACTTGTCATTGGTGTATTCTGAAATCTCTTTAGTCTCTTGATGTGTAGCAGAGTGTTGTCTGACCCTTGTACTTTTCTCAGTTTTTAACCAGTTTGTGTGTGTGTGTGTGTGTGTGTGTGTGGGCAGGGAAGACATTTACCTGTGTTAAAGTGGAACCCACTGGGGTTTGAAGCACACTGGGGCTTCTGAGATGTTTAAAATAAGTGTGAGTGAGTCACACCAGCATCTTATCTAATATCATTTCTTTCTCTCTCTCTCTCTCTCTCTCTCTCTCTCTCTCTCTCTCTCTCTCTCTCTCTCTCTCTCTCTTTTCTCTCTCACACTCTCTCTCTCTCTCTCTCTCTCTCTGTCTGTGTGTGTGTATGTGGTGATGATGTGTAAGCTGCATGTATGGCTGCTGTGGTGGTGTGTATAGTCTGAGCAGCTCTGATTACTCCATCTGTGTCCCTTGACAGGTCCAGGCAGCAGAACGTTGCACCTGCACATTCATGTCACATGACATTTAACCCTAATTTATCAGCATTAACCCTAGAGGTGAAGGCTGAAGGTGGGGGTTTCTCCTGCAGCAGGAATTGCTTTGTTTTCCTCCATGGCTCAAATGCATGTGGAATTAGATCCTCTATTACTTTACCCTCCATTAGTCTCCATCACCAAATCAATGGATTTCATACTCTTTCTGGCAGTGTCTGTCTGTCTATCTGGCTGGCTGGCTTTCTCTTTTACCATCTGTTTATTGTTACACACTCTTAAAAAAATGATTCTTATTCAATGGTTCTTTATTAAAGCCATTGTTTATACAGAATCATGGCGATTCAAAAACATTACAAATGTATAAATGGTTCTTTTCCCACTAAAGTCCTACTCATACACATAAAGGCCCAATCCCATTTCACCCCTTGGTCCGACCACTTAGCTCAACCCCTCTGTTTTGTCCATGTACACCAAGGGGTAGTTGGGGAGTTTGGGGGTTGGGGCACACTCCAATCTATGAGCTATAAGAATCACTGGCAAGATGGCGGTGCAAGTGACCTAAGAAACTCACAAATTTGAGCATTTTCCTTGTAAAAAAATAGGATAATCACTTTATTACCAGGCTATAATGTGTAGTTTCAATGTTCGTCTCAGTAGCTAGCTAGCAAACTCCTCCATTCCACCTTAAATATGATACAACAGATTGCAGAGGTTGAAGCAATTTAGGTGAAAAATAAAAATAAAATAAAATGTAAAAAATGCTAATAAAAGCTTTTTTCAACCCCCAACCACACATGAATTAAAGAACAGGGAATAATAATGAATTGCTGCACCACTTTTGTGCTCAACTGCTAAATATGTGTATGTTTGAAAGGGTTGTCTTAATTCTAATAGGGAGGATTTTAGGTCACCCTCAAAAACAAGTGGCAGGGGTACAAAAGAGAAATCTGACTGGGCCAAGAGCTCTGTAAAGTACATGATACACTCCCAAAAAATAATAATTAAAAGTCTAATTAAAATTGCCTGAGAAAGGAGGGGCTACTCAAATTACACAGTGAAATATAAAAAATATTGTGCAGTTGTGCAGTGTATAAAACCATGTATAATGAAGTCAAAATAAACGCTTACATCAATGACCTTAACACATATGTGGGTTATAGACTTCACTACACAAAACTGGTCTAAAGCTGTAAATGTTCAGGTTAGGAATGCTTCAAAAGTTAAAAAAGTTCCTCAATTTTTGAGGAAACACAGAATATGTGTCATGATCAGGCAGCTTTGTTCAGAAAAGGGGCGATACAAAGAGTGGTCAAGGCAAGCAGGGTCATTACCGGTAAACAGAAGCCAACAAGGAATGACATACCATAAACGAGAGACAGTCCAGGGTCAAAACACAGGCAGAGTCAAAATACACAGAAGGTCGTAAACAAATAATCAAACAAAGCTATGGAAACTCGTTGTCATGCAGGACGAACCAAACAATATTTAGCAATGAGAAAGCGGGCTGAAGGGGTTTATATACAGGGGAATACAGGTGAAGCTATTCACACAGATTACTTCCTGGAAGTGCCAGGTGCAAAGTCATGTGATCATGTGAGCAAGTGTAGTCCATGTGTGAGTAGATTGATTCTGGGTAGACTGAAGATCACAGGTAGAGCTGAGTGCAAGGGAGACAAATTACTGAATTACTCAAATTACTGAAGGAAAAAGTTTTTTTGGTGACACTTTACTTGGATGGTTCATTTTATGGCCTTGTTGATGCTCAAGTGACATTCAACTAACACTGAATTGAATGTCCATTAAATTTAACTTAACCCTATGTTGAATGTAAATGATTCAAAATAGAACCTAACCCTACACCTAACCCTAACCTTAACCCTTAATCAACCCAAAATCTAACCCTACACATAACCCTTACCCTAACCTTAACCTAAGCTTAAAATCTAACCCTAAACCCAATCCTAAAATATTAAGATAAGCCTTTGGATTAGAGTTGAATGTAGGGTTGTATTCAATAGAGAATCATTTACTTTCACCTTTTAGTTCATTTGCATTTAATAGACATGTAGTTGAATATCAGTTATGCATCAAAGAGGCCATCAAATGGACCATCCAAGCAAAGTTATAACTTTTACAATATACAAAGTTGTGCAGTGGCAGATGATTCTCAACAATCTCAACAATGTTAAAGTTGAATTAGGGACAGGATTAGATATAGAGCCATGGTGAGGGTTAAGTTTAGGGTGAGGTTGAAGGTAAGGGCAAATTAGAGAGTTTTGTTAAAACTTTTGTGGAATGAAATGTAAAGGTAAGCTGAATACAGTAAATAACAGTATAATAACAGTCTAATCATGCTTGAATCACCTGTTTCCAATTCCAGTCACTTGTACAAAATTGCTTATTGATTTTTTTTTTTTTGTCTGAAATCTTAACATTAGTGAACATTATTCACATTAGTCACGTTTGTTGTTTGTTTGTTTGTTTGTTTGTTTTTGCGCTTCTGTCTGTGTTTATCTTTTGAATAGGAGAATCACTTTGGAAATCATAGACAATGTTCTGCAGTAAACAAATAAGCAGTTATTAGAGGGAGAATGTGAAATGGTTGTCTACATGTGTTCTGGCTGAACAGCAGAGAAGCACTGAGGCTGAAATACCTTGGCTGAACTCTGGACATGCGGTTGAAATGCCTTGGCAGCACTTTGCCAATCAAGCCGAAATGGCTAGACAGCCCCGTGGCAATCTAACTGAAATGTGCTGGCAAGAGTTGAGCAATGTATTACGCTAGTTATCCCCTTTTTTCTATTATGCCTCTGCCAGCGTGAACTTCTTCTGTTGTTCTTGTGTGAATCTGTACTTTTTTCCTATTTCACCAAATTTAAGTCACAACTCTTCTTCCTACAAAGAACAATCTGGACACAAATACACTCCTCACCACCAAATAGCTGCACCCAGATTGCAATGCTATTCAGAAGGAAATAAAAGGTTGCCAGAAACAATACATACCAAATCACCATTGGTGTTCATTTCAGGCATTTTGACAGCCCAACATTTATGATGTCCTGTAATCAGTGTCCCTATCTTCTCTGTGCCTTATTCCAGCAGGAAAACTGCTGGCATCACAAGACTTTTCCTTAAAGACTTAAATGATATGCCATTGCCACATCACCAGATCTATCGTTTATTAAACATGTGTGAGATTTTTGAGTTATTAGACATGATATTAACGCTCCACCCCTACCTCACAATCTGCAGGAATAATTAAACTGCATGAGATGGACTATTGCAGGACACCACTAGGAACCTCTACAACTCCATTTGAGACTCTAGTATGTATGTTGTGTTAAGCCCTATCTAAATGGGATTAGTTTCTCAGGGGGATGTCTGTGAAAATATTATTCATATAAGACATGGTGACGGAACTCTTTCATTCAGACTGCAATTGAAAAATCAGGAGGACCAGTAAGTTTTTTTTTTTTTTTTTTGCTTTCTTGGTCACATGACATCACAATCAGTAGCTCCTCCATTTCCACTCTCTGTTGTGTTTTTACGCGGATCTCCATAATTAGTGCGTGGCAATGAACTAATAGCTATTTTATTAAACGCGAGGTGACGAAACTCAGAGATCTAATTACAAATGCCTGAGATGGGAGGGGCTACTCAATTTACACAGTGCCATGTATATATTGTGTAGTTGTGCAGCATATAAAACCATGTATAATGAAGTAAAACTACATTTTTCCTTTATTTTACTTCAATGAGCATAACACATATGAACATATAAAACTGTTCAGGTTAAGAATGCTTCGAAAGTGAACACCTTCTAGAGTGCCTCAATTTTTAAGAAAATTAGAGAATTATCCAAAATTACATGGAATTTTCCCCATTTCTTGTAAAATTATAACTTTAAATACACAAAGTTGTGCAGTGGCAGATGATTTTCAGCAATTTTAGAGTTGAATTAGGGACAGGATTAAATTTAGAACCATGGTGAGGGTTATGTTCAGGTTGAGGTTATGGGTAAGGGCAAATTGAAGAGTTTGAATAGAACTGTATCAGAATAAAAGTTAGCGAAAAGCTAAATACAGTAAATAACAGTATGATAACAGTCTAATCATGTCTAATCACCTGTTTCAAAATATTTCACACTTCTACTCAGTGATAAAACTCTTGCATCTGGACTGCAATTGAAAAAAAAAACAGGAGCACCAGTGAGTTTTTTAGCCCCCATTTCTCTGCTTAAACTCGGAGATGTGCATCCGGACAGAGTTCAGTGAAAAAAAGTAGATAATTCTGACTGTAATTTTCTCAGAGGACGTCTGAGAAAAACACGTACATGGTCGTTCCGGATGGTAATAAAATCTGGGAGGACCCCCCATAAAAAAAAAGAAAATTACGACCAGAACCCCTTGAGAAACTAATTCCGTCCGGATAGGGCTTTAGAAATACGTTAATCGATAATTATTATATTGTATGTAACAACAAAAATGATCCTGTCTATATCTAGTCAGGTTGTCAATCATTTATCATTCCTGGTAACATGCATGATCCTTCCAAATAGCACAGCCATCTTTTTTCTTTTTTAAAGTTATCTCAAATTCAAATACAATAGGAAACTTTTTATATTTATAATATACTAATGAAAAAAAGATGTGGCTGCTTATATTAACCAGCAGCTTTCAGAGCAGCAAATGAAAACAACCATGTTTTGAGCACAGAAGGTTTTTCTTTTACAACAGAGCTGATAATAGAAACCGTGAAACAACTGTAATTTGCCCAAACTCTTTGCTGCACACTTCAGTAGAAGCATAATATTGGCTATTCTACGATACACAAGCCTCTCATTAGCCCCTCAAAGGCAAAAAAGGCCTGATTAAATTGCCTTAAAAATAGAAATAAAAAAAAATTAACCACAGTGCTGATATAATGTCATAGCCTAGGCAATCGTGGTAAAATGTGCTAATGGAACTTAAGATGACACAAGTGTAGAGATATTTCCTTTTAATATATTCCTTCTTACAAGGAAATAAGGAAGGAATCTCTCCAGTTCTCACAGTATTTAAATAGAAGAAGAAAGCTTAATCAGGGGAAATGTGAGATAGTTTGGTTAAGTAGTGTAAAACTGACACCACAAAGTCCTTTAAATCTGTGAGTTCTTTATGAAAAATGACTGGAGCACTGGAAGGATTTCCAGTATGCAGTTTGGTGTGTGGGCTGGTTAGCCACATCATTTCCAGTTTAGTAATGTATATGTAATCAAGAGGAAAATGGATGATCATAAGACATTAAACCAAGCTGAACTGCTTGAATTTTTGCATCCAAAAGCAGTGTGTAAGACTGGTGGAGGAGAACATGACAAGATGCATGAGAGCTGTAACTGTAACCCTGTTTTTTAATGACAGTTTTCATGCATCTTGGCATGTTCTCCTCCACCAGTCTTACACACTGCTTTTGGATAACTTTATGCCTTTACTCCTGGTGCAAAAAATCATGCAGTTCAGTTTGGTTTGATGGATTGTGATCATCCATCTTCCTCTTGATTATATTTCAGAAGTTTTCAATTTGGTAAAATCAAAGAAACTCATCATTTTAAGTGGTCTCTATTTTTTTTCAGAGCTGTATGTGTTTACAACCAGTGCCTTTATAACCTAAACAGGTTTAGTAGATAACGTCTAGTATCTTATCTAAGCAGATCTTCTTTGAGAAAGCTCTGAAATTCTATGAAGAGTCTAAAGTTTTCTAATCTCGTTCCTCTGTAAAAAAAAGCACTTCCATCCCGTAAATACAATTTGGCTGTCATGAATGCTGTCGTAAATACAATTTCAACCATTATCTAGAAGTTTTTGAGGCTGGATTCAATGCAGGCTGCTCAGCGCTGGGCACTTAAGATTAATAGAATGTGATTCTCAGGACTGTCAGAAATATCACACAAGCTGCTTGTTGCACTGTTTTGGAGGCAGTTTGGAAGAGTAAAAACTGCAGAAAGGAAGATTTGAGAAACACATTGTCTGAATATTTCAATAAATGTACCCTATATATATATATATTATAGATAGATAGATGGATAGATGTAGCCAGGGGGTGAATTATGTGCCTATATTTAAGATGTATGTAAGATGTGTGTGTTTGTGTGTGTGTGAAACGTTAAAAGCCATGGTCAGTACTGCTGTTTCTTTGATGGAGTAAAAAGGTGTGGCTAAGAATATGGTAAAGCAGCGGGGCTAGTATTTTTTTTTAGGTTACAACTAATTAAATCATTTACGTTTTTTTTTTACTTGTCATGACTCAGTTTACATTCATTTCCTGTATTGTATAAGGACCATGTTATAAGTGTATATGCTGCCCAAACTGCCAAGACAATTAACTCTACACATTGCTATTAACTCTATTAAGGAATAAACAGATAGACCCTCTCAGCAGCTTCATGACACATCAACCTTTAGAGACGTCAAGAGGTTTTTAACGACATTTCTCAGCAGCTAATAATACAGGGCTATATATATTATGCAGTATGCAAATAAACAGCTCAACTACACCATCATTCATATATAGGTGCACCAAGAAGGATGTGTTGCAATTGCAATTGCAATAATATTTACAAGGAATTTCCAGGAACAGTAACGGATTAAGAATTTAGACTGATATTAGCTATATTTATTGGGCTACACATGCAGATGTATTGTGTAATGCATGTGTAATGAATATGTAACACAACCTGAGGTATCCTCAAGTGCAGTCACAAAGACCATCAAAAACATTATGATTAAACTGGCTCTCATCAGGAACGCCCCAGGAAAGAAAGACCAAGAGTTTCCTCTGTTACACAGTAACAATTCATCAGAGTTACCAGCCTCAGAAACTGCAGGTTTTCAAAACCCCAGATAAGAACCGTCTAAATGCTTCACAGAGTATTATGGTTTGTTTAACTCTTTTAAGATACTACATGATTTCTTATGTGCTCCTTCATCTTCATCTGAATGACTACAGTACTAATTTAGAATGTAGGGGGTAAAAAAACATTGAATAAGAAGGTGTGTCTAAATTTTGATGGTACTGTACATTTGTGTAAAAATATATCATAGAAGCATATAAATAATTTCCCCATCTTACCCTTGTTAAATGGAAGTATACTTAAGAGCATTAAAAGTATATTCAAATTGTGTAAAGAATACTAAAAAGTGCATTTTCAATTTAATATACTTTATGAAAATACACATTAAATATACAGGGGTTGGACAATGAAACTGAAACTCCTGTCGTTTTAGTGTGGGAGGTTTCATGGCTAAATTGGAGCAGCCTGGTGGCCAATCTTCATTAATTGCACATTGCAGCAGTAAGAGCAGAGTGTGAAGGTTCAGTTAGCAGAGTAAGAGCACAGTTTTGCTCAAAATATTGCAATGCACACAACATTATAGGTGACATACCAGAGTTCAAAAGAGGACAAGTTGTTGGTGCATGTCTTGCTGGCGTATCTGTGAACAAGACAGCGAGTCTTTGTGATGTATCAAGAGCCATGGTATCCAGGGTAATATCAGAATACCACCAAGAAGGACCAACCACATCCAACAGGATTAACTGTGGACGCGAGAGGAAGTTGTCTGAAAGGGATGTTCGGGTGCTAACCCGGATTGTATCTAAAAAACATAAAACCACGGCTGATCAGATCATGACAGAATTCAATCTGCTCCTCAGCTTTCCTGTTTCCACCTGAACTGTTCGTCGCTACAATAAATTATTGTGGTCTAAAAGTAGGTGTTTTATTTTCATTGTCCAACCCCTGTACATTTTCTGTATTTTCATAAAACATATTTTTAGGCAATATGCTTTAAATTATGTGTTGATAGAAAATGTATATAAGGGCATTAAATACTGCTTAAAGTGGACTTTAGTGCATTTTTATTTTCCAGTGTCCTCAATACTCACACATTTGTGCATTTACTATATACTTCAAGTGTATTAAAAAGTGTTTAAATAAAACTAATAATACTTCAATCTTCCTAAGTTCACAGAAGTTGTGCCAAAAAGGCACTCAAAAGCACATTTTATTGCTTGTATGTTGTGCTTAAATATAGCATAATTACAACTAAAATAAACTTAATTTACTCTAAGTTGTTCCACAATAGTACATTTAGTATGTATTTGAGTACATATTTGTTTATTTAAAAAGTATGTACTTTTCTATGTTAAGTATATACTGTACTTTTACAAAGCTATGAACCCAATCACTGAACCCACTGCCTTCTACTTTTTATTGAGTAACTTTATATGCTGATTTCTCACAGATAGCATGCAGTGGTCTTCACCAGTCAAACCCAGCAAAAGGCATGAGCCCTGCAAAAACTGCTGGCTAAATTCTGACAGCTTGTAGAGTCAGAATCTGGCCAGTGACACAAAGCTAAATCATGAGCACTGGAGGAATCGAGTGCTGGGACATAAAATATAGTATAATGATGATGAAGATGATATCATGGAAACATATAAATTGTGTGAGCATGCAATATGTTAATATTACGTCCATTAGCACATTAGCACAACACTTCATAACACATAATGGCTGAGGAACCTGGGGTTTGTAGGACGCTAATTTCACTCTGAATTCAGCTGAATCAGGGACATCACTCTGACACCAGAGATTTATTCTTTTTTTGCTTCTAGTCAGCAATTATCTGCTTCATTTATAGCTCATCCTCTCCAGTTAGTCTATTCACTATGACTGGAATTAGCATTCCAGGTTTAATGAAAGCATTTATTTGCATAAAGTTATTTAGTTATGTTTTGCAATGTGTACTGATGCTTTTTGGGGACAACATTTCATTCAGATAATGTTTTCTGTTCACACATACATATATAATACAGTACAAATGACTCTGTACTATGCAGCTATTGGGAATATAATAGGGCTCAGAAACTGGATAAACAATGGAAATGTTGTTGTTGATTTTTTTCTCCATTATCACAAATTTAATGCAACAAAAACAAACTTAATGTCATGTGTAAACTGCAAAAAATCCATTGGCAAAAACTACATAAGATATATGTACCTTGAGATTAAACCCTTTCAGACCCTGCAGCAATTACAATGGGCATCATGTAGTTACTTTTTTTTAGGTTTGATCTTTTTTTTTTTTGCACAGAACACTAATTGAGACCTGTTGTCCATCAGAATGGATCATAAACCAGCCAATGAAACAGTAGCTTAGCCCCGCCCACTGACATGGACAAAAAAAGGGGCATATCAACACTACAGAACAAAAGAGGCAAAGTAATACAAGCTCATTTTTATTGATTTTAGCTGTTTGTGATTTAAAACACATTTTATCATGTTTAGGAAAAAAAGAACTGTCTTAATTGGATTTATTTTAATATAGATTTAAAATTAGGATAGTAATATTACTTCCTATATTTGTCCCTAACTGAAAAATAATTCAGGTCTAAAAAGGGTTAAGCAAAAAAAATCTTTCAATGGGCTAAGCAACTTTTTTTTAGTAAGAATTCTTATAATTAGAAAAGTGAGACTTAAATCAAGCAAAACATCCTTATTTTCAGTCTAAAATTTGTACACAAAAAGAATAACTTGACGGGTGACTTTTTGTGGTTATTTTGAGTTACTTAAAATAAGGTGGAAATTCTAAGTAAGACTGAATAAGATCATTACTCCTAAAATAAGTAAAACAATCTTACACTAACATAAAGCTTAGTAAGACAAAAAATCTTAACAGAGAATAAAATAAGAATTTTTACTTTAAAATTAAATCATTTCACTTGCTAAGATTCATTTTTTGCAGTGCAAAGTGTGCTTTAAGGTGATGAGTCTAATTTTAGGAAAATATTTGCAGAAAGCTCAGCGTATGTTGGTTCATCATCCATGAACTGTGTAAAAGGTCAAAACATGGAAAGCTGTAATGGAGACGGGGAGGCTGGCCTGTGCTCCACAGTGCGTGTATAATGATACACTGACTGACATTATGTGAGGCGTGACAAAAAAACGTTTGGGAACTGAAGTGAGACACAAATAAAAAGCTAGTCCATATTCGTGTTAAAGGTACAAAAGATACATTATGTAAACAAAAATAGAAAAATAAATGTGTCAACTATATTCAACAATATTTTTACAAAAGTGCAAATGATGTAAATGTACCAATAATGGAACGACATGATCCAAATCTGTCCCTTAGGGAATTAGGGGAAAACAACTGCAAAGGAATATAGTAGATAAAAAAGTGACAGTTTATTTGGATGGTCTCTTATCGATGCATTTCTCATGCGCAACTAACATTTAACTAACATTTAAGTGATCTATATCTATAACGAATCTATAATGAACCATCCAACCAACTTGCCAAATAAAGTAATGCCAAAAAGGTCTCTTACCTGAAGGTCTTCAGAACCCTTAAGACAAGATAAGAAGTGATAATTATCACAGTAAACGTTTTTACCGATTTATTGTAGAAGTGAATAAGTCAATGATACTCTGCTTGGTTATGGTTATGATTTTGTCCTAATAAAATACCATTATGGTTTTCATTGTAATTTCTTTAAACCAGGAAACACCAAACTTGCCTGGCAGCTGATCTTCTTCAACACCAACTCCAATTTCAAAATTTCCCTGAATTACTGCTGGAGATTTCAAGTGGGCTAATTTTAATTAAATAAAATACAAGCAATACATACAATCACAAGCATGTTGATAAGTGAAAGACTGGTATATATATATTTTTTATCATCATTTTTAACCCAATTTGGGTTTCTGCCGATGATGCAGCTCACACACATGGGCTGCAGAGCACAAACCCGACATTTTACTCAACAGTAAACAGAATAAATGATAAAATTCAAAGCATTAATCTGTGTTTTTCAGTTGCTACAGGACTCTTATCTGACTGACAGCAGTTTTAACCAATCAAAGCTTTTTAAAATGGCTTCTGTCCCCTTGTGTCTGCTCGTGGACCCTTCTCCTGATTTTGAAAAGGGTGTAGTAACGAATCTATTAGCAAAGTCCTAGGACAGTCTAACCAATCAGATTCATGCCTAACCCCTTCTCAGTGCTCTGCTGAAGGTGTACACGTTGATTAGTCGTAAAACAGCACGCATATTTAACTATCACAGAATTGCGACGGCAAATCAGACAGATATTGTGTCACATCATATTAAAGGCCTTTTTTTAAAGGCTGTCCTTCAATTTGAAACTAATTCACAATAATAGGCTGCCTGATTGGTGAGTTTTTGTACTTAATGTTTTGGCTGCCCTGGCGTACTGTAGGCATACAATTGAGTGATATTTGTGAAACGCCTTTACTTGTATGAAAATTGAGCATTTATTGTTGGGTCTATTGTATACTTTTGTAGTTTGTAGCTGTATTTGTGGGCTGATGGTGTGTATTAAGTTAATATAACTCAGTCGTGACAGAGAATATGTAGTTTTATCTATGTGTCGGTTTTGGAGGGGGGGGGGGGGGGGGGGTTGCAGAAGTGGTACCCACTCTATTCACTGCACGCCACTGCTAAAAGGGAATGACAACTGTTTGTCTCCTTTATACAGATTCTATCCAGCAGCTATGAGAGCTTAATTGCTAGGAAGGCACTTTTTGGAACCAACCATCCTGATTCTATTCACATGTTTAGAAGCGATTCTTCTAAAACAAGCATTTCTCTGTTTACCCGTGCGGTTGTGATAACTTTTCTGTGTGATTTAGCCTTCCACATTTACACATGAGCCTATAACTGTATTTAGTGCTCCTCCTTTTTGATCCTGATGCATGATTTAACCCCTTAACAGGCCAGGAATCTTACATAAAAAACTTTCATGTTTGATAAGAGAAATATTAAAAAAATATTTAAGCAAATGTAAATGTCAAAATATAATGAATAAAATCATAAAATTTGGCTCTTTCTTGAGCTTCATTTTGAAATCAATACAAATCCTAAATCACAAATTCTAATCAAACAGTTCATCTCCATCGTTTTATTATGTTTTTTTTTCTTTTTTAAGTTTTAACGTCTATTTTCAAACATGCAGAATTTGTGTTCAAATTCAGAGTCTGCGCAGTAGAGACCAGAGGAGGGAGAAAGACTGTGGAGAGACAGCCTACTCATTTAAATAAAGCCGCCCCTGAGGGCTGCCTCGCGGTCACAGACTGCAGAGCGGGGCGGAGCTGACGGTCTGTTATTGGTCCCGCCCATAACCAGCCCTTTTACAATAACCACACCTTTTTTGAATAGAGCTGAATAACGTTTTTAAAAACGAATTCTGTGGGGATATACAAATATGACTATATAAGCAGAGGTTACACTAGCTGTTACATTTATATAATGGAGGTAGAATTACAGTATATTAGAAAAAAACGTGATTGAAAGTTGTCTGTTTTGCCATTGAAACCTATGGGAATGGGTGGAGTTACACAGCTTTCTGCAACCAAACAGCAGGGGGCGCCCGACCTGTGGTGGCTTCACTTTTAAGAGACGATGCTCTGTCCAGCTATACACAGTCTATGGGTTGACCAGTCTATAAAAACTCTCCTGAACCCAAATATCCAGATTGGAGATCAGCTAATGAAGCAGATGATCAAGAAATAAAAAGCATGGAAATAAAAATGGTCATGTTATACTGAGCTGTCTGTTGCTGTGAGGAGTCGGCTTCATATATAATGGTGATTGGTGTGCTTCCTGTTAGTGAGTGAGCTAATTGACTACTAGCAGCACTGGGAGGCTTGGTGACTGTTAAAGCATTCCTGTAAGTGTCCTGCTCTGAGTGGTGGTCACACTGCCAGCACAGGCCTGTGATTAGAAAGGGGAGTGTGTGTGTGTGTGTGCACGTAAGCGCATGGCTGATTAATGGTATGAACACATTAAATTGTGCAGGAGAGAGTGTGCTTGTCTCATTATGACTGAATAATGAAAACAAAAGAGCCCCCATCCATCTGGAACAGCATTGATAATTTCTGTGGAGAGAGTGGCAGAAAGACATCATTGTCTATGTGTGTGTGTGTGTGTGTGTGTGTGTGTGTGTGTTGCACCAGGACTCAGGACAGTTTGTGTGTCTATAGTATATTCGCTCTAATGAGGTGAGTACTGTAAGAGCAAGAGGTCAGGGCCTGGTCTGCTAGGATGTAATAATCTCCCCACCCATGATAATCAGTCTAATAGATTTCCTTTGTATTGTGTTGTGTGTGCGTGTTTATATTTGGTGTGTAACATTTATTGAGTACATATGTTTTCTTTCACCTCAGCTGTCTCATGATTTCTGAGTAGATGCTTTTTTTGATGTGTAAACCCCAGGAAGTTACAGCTATTTTTACTTGCAACAAAAGCACGTTAAAACTTGATAAACCCACAGTTTATCAACACACTTCTGTCACAAACATGGATTCTGACTTTTATTAAAATCTTTTTCAACACATTGAGCCCAAATATGAGCTGCGTTCCATTCTGAAGGCAGCTGTCCAGCTGGGTAGCATTGTAAGGCAGCATGTGCACGCTCCCGAGAAAAGTGCTGTCCTATTCTGTGGACAAAAATTATATTCTATTCTATAAACAACAGACAGTTCTCCCTAATTTCCAAATAGAAATATTGTCATTTAGAGCATTTATTTGCAGGAAATTAGAAATGGCTGAAATAACAAAAAAAGATGCAGAGCTTTCAGACCTTAGATAATGCAAAGAAAACAAGTTCATATTCATAAAGTTTCAAAAGTTCAGATATCAATATTTGGTGGAGTAACCCTGGTTTTTAATCACATTTTTGTCAGGGACAGCCAGGCAGGAAGACGAGGAGGCGGACGCATACGCAGGTAAGGTGTAATTTATTAAATATATAAACAAAGAAACAAACCAAAACAAACGAGAGGTAATGTTAACATATATGGGTAAGTGTCACATCCTGGTCTTGTCTCATGTCTCTGTGTTATTCCCACGTGACCTGTGCTCTTTTGTGTCTCTTGTCAGTAGATTTCCACCACGTGTTTCTCATTTGTAGCTCCGCCCCTTCCCCAGGTGTTTCCAATTCTAGTGTGTTTTATGTAAGTATATTAGCCCTCCTCTGTCACTTTGTCTCCGTCGGTCTTTGCACCTTCCCATGTCGTTTTGTCTCTCTCTGTGTTTAATAGCTTCGCTCAGTGTTTACCTTGTTTTCTTAGCCTTAGTCCCTTGTTTCACGTTTATCTTCTTGTATATATATTCCCTGTTTATTTTCTCATTATTATCTCTAGTTGGTTTAGTTTATGTTCTTTAGTTTCTCTCGTTTGTTTTGGTTTTTGGTTATATGTTTATCTATTTTCAGTTATTTAGTTTATTCCCCAGTTCCTTGTATATATCTCCCTGTTTTATGTTTAAGTTTTTACTTGTTTCTCGTTTCCTTGTTTATTTATATTTATTTATTAAATTATTAATTTCTCACCCTACCTGCACTTGCGTCCGTCTCCTCGTCTCCCTGCCTGGGTATACCGTGACAGAAAGACCGACCAAACATGGACACAGCAGGTTCTGCGTGGACTGGCTCCACAATGGCGATTCGCCGTGCTCCTTGCGGGACCCCGGTGCAGGACACCTCGAGGCCTCAAGGACGCCGCAGGCCTCGGGGTAGGCGTTTTAAGGGGTTCCGCCAGCCGGATGAGGAGCCCTTTTCCGAGGAGGATTTTCTTGGGGGGGCGCTACAGGTTGGTGCGGTTAGCCTCGGGTCTCATCCCAAGTTAGGCAGTGCCTACGAGTACCCGAGGCTCGTAAAGCGGGACCCATGGGACTTTCTCGGGTGCGCTCCCAGCAGCTCCGAAGAGGAGGAGGAGCTCTACCCCGCACCGGCCCGTGCTCCTTTACCATTCCCCCCAGGGGCGGTGCTCTACCCGGCTCTCGGCAGCACAGCTCCAGAGGCCGTCCTGACTGTCGCGGATGCTAAGCCGCTTGACTCTACCGGCGAGGCTGCAGATCCAGTCCGGGTTTTTGTTTCACCCGTGGCTTCAGGCCTGGATATGCACACACCCAGCTCCGAAATTCTCTCGGCGGCCACGCCCATCTCCGAGGTGTCTTCGGCTGCTGAGCCACGCCTCCGGACTCCTGCTGTCCTAGAGCCTGCATATGCTGCTGTGCGTGCTGCTCCAGCCTCCGTGTCTGCTCCAGCTGCTCAAGCTTCCGTGTCTGCTGAAGCTGCTCAAGCCTCCGTGTCTGCTGAAGCTGCTCAAGCCTCCGTGTCTGCTGAAGCTGCTCAAGCCTCCGTGTCTGCTGAAGCTGCTCAAGCCTCCGTGTCTGCTGAAGCTGCTCAAGCCTCCGTGTCTGCTCCAGCTGTTCAAGCCTCCGTGTCTGCTCCAGCTTTTCAAGCCTTCAAGTCTGCTCCAGCTGTTCAAGTCTCAGTGTCTGCTCCAGCAGTTCCAGTCTCCATACCAGTGCCAGCTGCCCAAGTCTCCGTACCAGTGTCAGCTGCCCAAGTCCCCGTACCAGAGCCAGCTGCCCAAGTCTCCGTGCCAGTGCCACGTGCCCAAGTCTCCATGCCAGCTCCCGCTGCCACAGTCGCCGCGCCGCCAGCACCAGCTCCCGCTGCCAGAGTCGCCGCGCCGCCAGCACCAGCTGCCCAAGTCTCCGTGCCAGCTCCCGCTGCCAGAGTCGCCGCGCCGCCAGCACCAGCTCCCACTGCCAGAGTCGCCGCGCCACCAGCACCAGGTCCCGCTGCCAGAGTCGCCGCGCCGCCAGCACCAGCTCCCGCTGCCAGAGTCGTCGCGTCGCAAGCACCAGCTCCCGCTGCCAGAATCGCCGCGCCGCCAGCACCAGCTCCTGCTGCCGGAGTCGTCACCCCACCGGTTCCTGCTCCCAGAACTTTGTTTCGTCCCAGGGCCCACGTACCCAGGCAGGCACCGAGGTCCCCGGACTTTAACCCCAGAACTGTGCCCAGGCTGGCTCCTCAGACTTTTCCACAGACATTTGCCAGTTTTGGTCCCTGTCTCTGTCTATGTCCCTGTACCCGTGTCTCTCTCTGTCTCTGTTCCTGTCCCAGTTACAGTGTTAGTTTCTGTCCCTGTTAGTGTCCTCGTCCCTGTTCCCATGTCTAGTCCCGTCCAGTCTCACGTCCAGTCTCCGTCTCCTGTCCGGTTTCCCGTCCAGTCTCCGTGCCCTGTTCAGTCTCCGTCCCCTGTTCAGTCTCCATCCCCTGTTCAGTCTCTGTCCCCTGTTCAGTTTCCAAGCCCTGTCCAGTCTCCCGTCCAGTCTCTGTTCTCTGTCCTGTCTCCTGTTTTTCCCGGCCTTTCCCTGCCGCTGGCCCCCGGGGTTCGTTTTTACGCGCCTCGGGAGCTGCGCGTTTAGGGGGAGGCTTCTGTCACATCCTGGTCTTGTCTCATGTCTCTGTGTTATTCCCACGTGACCTGTGCTCTTTTGTGTCTCTTGTCAGTAGATTTCCACCACGTGTTTCTCATTTGTAGCTCCGCCCCTTCCCCAGGTGTTTCCAATTCTAGTGTGTTTTATGTAAGTATATTAGCCCTCCTCTGTCACTTTGTCTCCGTCGGTCTTTGCACCTTCCCATGTCGTTTTGTCTCTCTCTGTGTTTAATAGCTTCGCTCAGTGTTTACCTTGTTTTCTTAGCCTTAGTCCCTTGTTTCACGTTTATCTTCTTGTATATATATTCCCTGTTTATTTTCTCATTATTATCTCTAGTTGGTTTAGTTTATGTTCTTTAGTTTCTCTCGTTTGTTTTGGTTTTTGGTTATATGTTTATCTATTTTCAGTTATTTAGTTTATTCCCCAGTTCCTTGTATATATCTTCCTGTTTTATGTTTAAGTGTTTACTTGTTTCTCGTTTCCTTTATATTTATTTATTAAATTATTCATTTCTCACCCTACCTGCACTTGCGTCCGTCTCCTCGTCTCCCTGCCTGGGTATTCCGTGACAGTAAGGTTAAAGGGAAAAAAAATGAGGAACAAAACTAGACAGAGAAAAAACTAAACAGGACAAGGAACATGAAAAAAAGGAAATACACAAAAAAAATAAACAAGAAGATAAATACGTAACAAAGAACTAGGGCTATGAAACAGGATAAACGTGAGTAGAGGACTATATATACACAGAAAACACACACAAAACTACAAAGTCTCAAAATGAGTGAAGCAACACCTAAATCAAGCAAAATAATCAGAATAAATTGATTGCTTGATTGTGCTTATTTTGAGTTTTGAAATTACTTAAAATAAGGTACAAAGTAATAATGATTCAGACAGCTTCCTCTTGCATCCACAGTTAATCCTGTTGGATGTGGTTCGTCCTTCTTGGTGGTATGCTGACATTACCCTGGATACCGTGGCTCTTGATACATCACAAAGACTTGCTGTCTTGGTCACAGATTCACCAACAATTTGTCCTCTTTTGAACTCTGGTTTGTCACCCATAATGTTGTGTGCATTGCAATATTTTGAGCAGAACTGTGCTCTTACCCTGCTAATTGAACCTTCACACTCTGCTCTTACTGGTGTAATGTGCAATTAATGAAGACTGGCTACCAGGCTGCTCCAATTTAGCCATGAAACGTCCCACACTAAAATGACAGGTGTTTCAGTTTCATTGTCCAACCCCTGTATATGTTTAAGTAAAAAGAACATTGTTTGTTTTATTCTAAAACTACAGACAACATTTCTCCCAAATTTCAAAATAACAAAAAAGATGCAAAACCTTCAGACCTCAAATAATGCAAAGAAAAAAACAAGTTCATATTCATAAAGGCATGTTCTCCTCCACCAGTCTTACACACTGCTTTTGAAAAACTTTATGCCACTCCTGGTGCTAAAATCCAAGCAGTTCAGTTTGGTTTGATGGCTTGTGATCATCCATCTTCCTCTTGATTATATTCCAGAGGTTTTCAATTTGGTAAAATAAAAAAAAACTCATAATTTTTTCTGCTGTATATCATTTGTGTTTCTATTTGTTTCTATTTGTTTTTGTTTTTTTCTGTTAATTATTGTTCATTTCAATAAACACTTGCAAGTGTGTCTGCTTTCCTCGTCTCTTTTATGCTCTCTAACCGACAGGAAATCATCCTGGAAAATAAGAGCAACAATTCTGTTCACAGCTTCTTGCCATGAAGTGCCACATTGAATATTCATTTACAAAAATGGAACGGATGTACTCATTTTGTAAGGTGTAAGACTGTACACACCAATATCCCATGACCTTTGGCGTCAGTGTACGGAACTATTTTATTGTACCCAGTTGGTTGAGATCCATTTTTTCATTAAAAGCTGTTTTTTTTTATATTTGGTTCAGACATATTCCAGTTACACAGCTGGAGTAAGAGGTCAACAGATTAATAGCTTTAATCAACAGCTACTGATCATCTATAAAACACATTCTCATAAAAACGTCCTGATTAAAGCCAGCTGTAGTGAATTGGCAGAAAAACCTTTGACCCCATGCACAAAAATCATAACAGCAGAAAAAATAAAATAATACTAGAGTGTTTTAAATCCACACACACACGGTGATTTCTGTCATCTGCTAACAGCACAGTGTCTGGGGGTTAATCTGTCTCCTGCTTCTTCTTTAATGAGCAGAGTTCAGTCGCTGTGTGTGTGTGTGTGTGCATGTGTGTGTGTGTGAGGAAAGGTGTGCGAGGAGACTGGCAGCAGAGTCTGAGGATGTGCACTAATGTGACTGATTGGCTGTTGGCAGCACGCACGTTCAGCTCGCTGGAAACATGAGTCACTCTTTCAGCTACTTTCTCTTCTGCTGCTGCCTTTATTATCACTGCCTGACACTAATTACTGATCTGCACAAAGAAACATCTCCATTAGGAGAAGAGGAATTAGACAGACAGCAGCATAAGGGAAAGCTGTCTCTGCTGAAGACCCCACGGACTGATTTCAGACAGATAGTCTGTCAGATAGTCTCTCTGCTTTAAACACTCCATAGTAAATTCTTTATCTCTTTATTAAAGTACTGAGCTGAACATTTCAATGTACTAATTAACACTACATTGCAATTACATTTACATTTTAAAGGTTGAAAATGTGACATTAAACAATAAAAGTTTGGAAACACCTTCTTATTCAATGCGTTTTCTTTATTTTTTTATGACTATGTACATTGTAGATTCTCACTGAAGACATCAAAACTATGAATGAACACATGCATACCTGTCAAGTCTCCCGTTTTGGCCGGGAAACTACCGTATTTTACTCCTCTTTCCCGCTGTCCTCCCGTATTAGTATTTTCCCGTAAATTTCCCGTATTATATTAAAATAAAAAAATATATATTATTGAGGAGACAGGGAGCTGACTGCTCTGTGTCTCTTAACCAATCGTGCAGCCGGTTCAAGGAGAAAGTCCCGCCTTTCAGGAGAAACAGCCAATCAGCTTGCAAAGGAGGGTCAGTGTGGGGAAGCCACAGGCAGCTAGTCGGAGCAGCTGATGTTAAAACATATCTGGATATACAGCGATTTTTCTAAAAGAAAGGGAACGGTAGGCTAATCATGTAAACTGTGATGAGATTTTTCTGATAGCTGCTTAAAAATACTCGTCTCTGAAATAAAACACACAGATTAAACCTTTTAAAATAAAAAAAAAATACAGCTTGAACTAGAAATGTTAAAAATTAACTAAACTGATCAGGGGTGGAGTGATTCAGTTTGCAGAATTTGTGCACCCTTTGTTCAATTTTAAATCCATTAAATAAATAAAAAATATATTATAAAAAAGAGTGCATTTATGCCAAAAAGACATGAAATCTAAACTTTAAAAAAAATATTTGGAAAAGTGTTTTTAATTTGGCTGTATTAAAAGAATGACATATGTAGGAATGTCCGCAACATTTCAGATTCTGATAATCTAATTGTGTGTAAGTGGTTCACATGTCGTTATTTTAGATTTTTTTTGTAAACCTGTCTTAAAATGTAAGGGATACTGAACCTACGTTGGGCTGGTGGGACAACTTTAAGCGGACAGAGGAAAATATCCCTTATTTTTTAATCTAAAATTTGACAGGTATGCACATGTGGAGTTTTGTACTTAACAAAAAACGTGGACCTGAACCCAATCCAGATGGTTTGGGGTGAGCTGGACCACAGAGTGAAGGCAAAGGGGCAACAAGTGCTAAACACTCCTTCTTTCCTTCAAGACTGTTGGGAAACCATTTCAGGTGACTACCTCTTGAAGCTCTTTGAGAGAATGATGCCAAGTGTGTGCAAAGCAGTAATCAGAGCAAAGGGTGGCTATTTTGAAGAAACTAGAATATATATATATATATTTTTTTTTTGTTATTTTACCTTTTTTTGTTAAGTACATAAAACTCCACATGTGTTCATTCATAGTTTTGATGCCTTCAGAGAGAATCTACAATGTAAATAGTCATTAAAAAATAAAGAAAACACACTGAAAAAGAGAAGGTGTTTCCAAACTTTTGGCCTGTACTGTATACGAATGCATGATGATATCAGACTTATATCGTTATCGGTCGATAATAGCTTTATTTTTACAGAATCATCAGAATCAGCATCATCAGCATGATATGGCCAATATTTCAAAGCGATACTTTCTGATGTATTTTTTTTTGTATCGCAGAATAAGACAAAGTAACGCTGGCCAGTTGACTGCACATTGTAAAATGTAAGCTATTTTCTATTTGTTTTAAAGTTTTAAAGTACTGTAATACCGGGATGCCTAATCTCTCTGTAAATTATAAATGTGTTAATCAACACAGACATATCCTCCTGAGACCCAGACTTTTGTTTAGTGTGCAATTAGGACCCACATTTTGGATTAAACAGTACACATTTTTTAAGCTTTCTTACAGTAAGTAAACTAGTTTCAAACATCAAATTTGATCTAATTTTTTTTTCTAAGCCATGTTTCTGTCTGTAGAAACATCTGACTGGATGATTCCCGCTATCTTGTTCTCAGTAAATTGAGTGTAAGGTTGTAATGTGACCACTAGATGGTATGGGCAATATACCCATATGAGGCTAAATGATCAATGTTTTAAAAAATTAAGTTTCATGGTGCAAAGAATCAAAAATGTAATGTCTCCATTAGAGGACGCAGGGTCTCAAGAGGATATTGGTATTGGCAGATGCAGCACAAATTAAGAGACCAATTCAAACAATCAGTTTCTCTGAATTCACTATTAATTGGTATACCGTATGTTTGAGAAAATATATATTTGTTTTATTCTATAAACGTCTGGTAACATTTCTCCCAAATTCCAAATATAAATATTGTCATTTATAGCATTCCTTTGCAGAAAAAAAGAAATAGTCAAAATAACGAAAGAGATGCAGAGCTTTCAGACTTTCAGACAAATAATGCAAAGAACAAGTATGCAAAAAATACAATTTCATATTTATTTTAAATCAACGTTTAAACTAGTTTAGAAGCAATAACAATTTGTAAACTCAAAAGGTTTTTAAATCACAGCTTGGTATGCTCTCCACCAGTCTCCACCACTGCTTTTGGGTGACCTTATGCCACTCCTTGCACAAAAATTCAAGCAGTTTAGTTTTGTTTGTGTTGTTTGCTTGTGACCACACATCTTCCTATTGACTACAGTCTAGAGGTTGCATAAGATCACCCAAAAGCAGTATGTAAGACTGGTGGAGAAAAACAGTAATATTGCTGTTTTTAAATGAATATGAACATATACAGTGCCCTCCATAATTATTGGCACCCCTGGTTAAGATGTGTTCTTTAGCTTCTCATAAATTGAGTTTTGTTCAAAATAATATAGGACCACGATGGAAAAAAAGAGTAAAATACAACCTTTAACTCAAGTGAATTTTAAGGGGGAAATAAAATCCCTGACTAAGAAATAATTATTCTTCATAAAATCACCTGTTCCACAATTATTGGCACCCCTAACAATTCTTAGGAAATAAATTTAATAAAAGTATTTCTGTCACTTCTACAGTAGTTTACGAAGTTGATCAGAGTATGTAGGAACATTTAATTAGTAATTCACAACTTCCTGTTTCCCTGGGGTATAAATATGACGTGACACAGAGGCCATTTATCTTCAACATGGGAAAGACAAAGGAACATACCATTCAAGTGAGGCAGATGTGTGTTGACCTTCACAAGTCAGGCAATGGCTACAAGAAAATCGCTACTCGCCTACACCTGTCCATATCTACTGTCAGAGGAATTATTAAGAAGTTTAAAACAACTGGAACAGTGGTAAACAAGCCTGGACGAGGACGCAAGTTTATTTTGCCACCACGCACAGTGAGGAGGATGATAAGAGAAATAAAAAGTTCTCCAAAGCTCACTGTTACAGAATTGCAACAAATGGTAGCTTCTTGGGGTCACAAAGTCTCCAAAACAACCATCAGGTGCTATCTACATGCCAACAAGCTGTTTGGGAGAAGCACAGAAGAAACCATTTCTCACTCACAATCATAAACGCAAACGTTTGGAGTTTGCTAAGCGGTACTATGACTTCAACTGGGACCGTGTGCTTTGGTCAGATGAAACAAAGATAGAGCTTTTTGGCAACAAATGCTCTAAGTGGGTCTGGCGTAACACAAGAGCTGAGTATGCAGAAAAGCACCTCATGCCCACTGTGAAATACGGCGGGGGATCAGTGATGCTGTGGGCCTGTTTCTCTTCTAAAGGCCCTGGGAACCTTGTTAGGGTGCATGGCATCATGAATGCTCTAAAATACCAGGACATTTTAAAACAAAATCTGGTGGCTTCTGCCCGAAAGCTGAAGATGGGTCGTCACTGGGTCTTTCAGCAAGATAATGACCCTAAACATGTGGCCAAATCTACACAGAAATGGTTCACCGCACACAGAATCAAGCTCCTCCCATGGCCATCTCAGTCCCCAGACCTCAACCCCATTGAAAACCTGTGGGGTGAGTTGAAGAGGAGAGTGCAGAGGAGAGGACCCAGGTCGTTGGATGATTTAGAGAGAATGTGCAAAGAGGAATGGTCAAAGATCCCTCTTTCTGTATTCTCCCATCTTGTGAAACATTACAGGAGAAGATTAGGTGCTGTTTTGTTGGCAAAAGGGGGTTGTACAAAGTATTAACATCAGGGGTGCTAATAATTGTGGCACACATGATTTGATGTTAAATAATTATTTCTTAATGTGGGATTTTTTTTCCATCTGAATAAATTCACTTGAGTTAAAGGTTATATTTTACTTTTTTTTCCCATCGTGGTCCTATATTATTTTGAACAAAACTCAATTTATGAGAAGCTAAAGAACACATCTTAACCAGGGTTGCCAATAATTATGGAGGGCACTGTATATGCATTATTTGAGGTCTGAAAGGACTTTAATTTTTTGTGAAATGAAAATATGAAATATGAAAAATGAAAACTTGCCAGTATTTTATAGAAAAAAAAAAAACATATTCTTTTCTCAAACATATAAGTAGTAAAATCCAAATTATATATATTTGTTTCTGGAGCAATTACATGTGTAATGTCAGATATCTGCATTGGCCCAGAATTCACATCTGTTTCTATGTAAAGTTAAAAAGAAATGTGTAGTGATTTAACAAGTAAAAATAACATATTCAAATAAGACAGAAAAAATGGTAAAGTGAATTAAAGTTGTTCTGAGAGTTTAGAGAATGAACTCACATGAACTGTGCAGCTATAGCCACAAAAACAGCAAAAGCAAACCACCTGGCCTTTTTTCTCCTCCTCGACCTGGGCCTGAACTTTAGACCAGCTCTTTGCTGTTTCTCCACTCCAGCAAAAGTTGCTCCACATATGAGCTGCTAACTCATCCATTTCACATTTAAATATGACGTTTTTTTGTTGTTGGTAAAGAAGAAGACGTTTATACACGTATCAATGTACGCATGTGAGGCATTTTAGGGACAGATTTGTTCACATTACACACAGATACAGCTCACTTACATTTGTGAATGTGAACCATCAATATAGCCAAATCCCACCAGATTTGAGCAATGTGGTTTGTAATGTGAACTTAGCCAAAGACCCAATTCTTATTTCATCCCTTGTCCCCTACCATTTAGCTCTACTATTCTGTTTCGTGAGTTTTAAGGTGCAGTGTGTGTGTGTGTGTGTGTGTGTGGGTTTATCCTGAATATGAAGATGCAGGAATGCAGGAGAGACTCAATGATATGAGGAGGTGGAACACCTGGAGGATTGGTGCAGAGAAAACAACCTCTGCATCAATGTAAAAAAGACAAAGGAGATGATTGTGGACTTCAGAAGGGGCAAGCATGCCCACCTCCCCCTGCACATTGGAGGATCTGCGGTGGAAGTGGTCGACAGCTACAGGTACTTGGGTGTGCACCTGATCAGCAACCTCACCTGGAGCAACAACACTTCCACTCTGGTCAGGAAGGCACATCAGCGGCTCTACTTCCTCAGGAGGCTGAGACGAGCTGGACTCGGGAGCGTAGTCCTCACCTCCTTCTACAGATGTGTGGTGGAGAGTGTCATGTGCTCCAGCATCAATGTGTGGCATGGAAGCTGCTCTGCTGCAGACAGGAAAGCACTGCAGAGGGTGGTGAAGGCTGCACAGAGGATTGTTGGAGTCAGCTTCCCCAGCACCATGGACATCTACACCTCCAGATGCAGGAAAAGGGCCACCTGCATCAGGAAGGATCCCACCCACCCAGCACACGCACTTTTTGTCCCACTCCCCTGCGGAGGCTGCGGAGCATTAAGTGCAAAACAACCAGACTGAGAAACAGCTTCATTCCGGAAGCTGTAAGACTCTTAAACTCCACTTAACAAACACACTGCACTGACACCAAGGACAAATTACTGTTTACTGTTTACCAACATGGTCACTTTACTTGCACTGAGACACTTTATCTCCACTGCTCTAATTCACATTATCATGCTGCTATAGCACACTTGCACTCTGGACTTCATGTTGCTGAACCTTCTACTCTCTATTTATTTTTTTTATTCTTTGGGATATTTATCTATCTATTTTGTATATTCTATTTCTTTTATTGTATTCTTTTTTTATCTATATATCTATTAATAACAGCTCTTTGGGTGTAAAACTGGATGGTGAGATCACAATTTCGTTCCACCTCATGTACCACATGTGATGCGAATGACAATAAAATCTCCTTGAATCCTTGAATCCTTGAAGTGACCCTCTCTGACTTACCATTATGAAAGCGAGTGATTACCACACACACACACACACACATGGACACACAAACATACATCCATCCCTTTCAGAGCTAATGGCAACAGAAAGGAAGGAGAGATGGAGGGAGGGAGGGAGAGAGGGAGGGAGGGAGGGAGAGAGGGAGGGAGGGAGGGAGGGAGGGAAAAAGATGAAAGTGTTGCTGGTTTAATGGATCATTCCCTAACGGCCTGGCTGCACTCAGGACACATATCAATCTGTTTTTATGTGACTTCTCACAACATGCTAAAAAAAAAATCAAATACGCCATTTTCCACTTTTATGCCTCTTTTATAAACACACCCCACAGCCATACAGCAGCAATGTGTGTCCTCAGCCCGTATGTTAATGTGGAAATATCTTTGTTATGGTTGATAAAAATGTGCATAAACATTTTAACCAACCTCTCATTCTTCAGCCTGGGGGCCTGAGTAGAGTCATATTTGGAAAAGTCAGTTTCACAAATACGATTTTAGGAAATTTGACATTTAAAAAATTGGTCTTAAAATCACCATTGTTGGTGATAATACCTTAAATGAAACTGGATAAGAATTTCCTAGCATTAACATAAAAAACACCTCCCATTAATTCAGTGAACACTTAGTTTGTGCATAAAATAGGAAACAAGAATAGGTGGAATGTTAAAACACTACGGGCCTATTTTTATTAACTAATGGCGAGATGTCATTTATGAATCACACAACTTGATTTAGAGTGTGTTGTGTGTCTTTAATATCGTGAGGGCGCAAAAAAAAAATATGCCTTGTGCATCTCAAAACGTGCAAAAGGCACGTACTGATTCTGTCAGGATGGTGCAGGCAGGAAGACGGGGAGGCGGACGCAAATGCAGGTAATGCGGAGTTTTATTAAATAAATAAACAGAAAAACAAATAAGCGAATAAACCAATAACCAAAACAAACCAGTGAAACAAGAGAACATAAATCTTAGCAAACAAGAGATAATAAATAAACAAACAGGGAGGCTAATAAACGAGGAACTAATACGCGACAGAATAAACTAACAGGGCTAGGAACATAAACAAACAAGTAGGAAAACGAAAGAAAACTAATAACTATAACTAGATAAACAAAACAGAACAGAGCAGAACAAGGAAATAAACAAGGAGAAATAAACTAGGAAAAAACAAGAAACAAACAAGAAGTACAGAGGACTAGAGCTAAGGTTATGGAAACAAAGAAACGCGGAGAGACAAAACAACAGGTGAAGGTGCAAAGACCGACAAGCAAACACTGACACAGGAGGACTATATAACACACACGGAAAGTGGAAACACCAGGGGCTAGGGGGCGGAGCTACAAATTAACCAAGGTGGAAAAGTACTGAGACAGAACACAGGAGCACCGGCCACGTAGGGAACACTCAGGCACGAGGACAGAAAGGAAACAGGGCCAGAATGTGACAAATTCTCTAAAATAATTGTGGGTGTGTTTTGGGCATAACGTGAAATAAACCAATCAGTGTGTCACTTCAGGGCCAATCAGCCATTCAAGAGGCAGGTGCTCTCTGACTTTGGCGCATTCGTATTTTAACAGCGCTACACTTTGTGCGTTCCCGTAAGAATGGACAATTGACTGTTGTCTGGATTTATTTCAGTCAGTGAAGCACCTGTGTTTTCTGCCACCAAAATAGCAACAAGCCAGAAATGAACCTAAACACACCTCACTTCCACACCACCACACCCATCAGTGTATATTTATTCCTAAACTCTGATGCTATGTTGACAGCGCAGGCATAAGGCATGAAAATATACTGTTGCCGGGGTGTAATATAGGAATGAGCATCACAACAAGCCTCGCACAGGATGTATAATAGGGCCCTAAAGCTAGGCAATATTAAATAAAGAAATTGTATTGACTGGAAACTGGATTAAGATAAAAAACAGTCACTTGAATTTCTGCTGTTAGCAAATCTGACATCATTATTTAAATTTTAGGACATGTATATACAGACTGATTATTTTTTTTATTATTCTGTTTTATTGTTTTCCTAATTTCTAATTTTATAATCATGTCCAATTCCACCCACTACCTATATTCGTATGGAAATCATTATTATTTTTTAATTATAGCAAAATTCTTATTTTAGATTATGATTATGTAACATAGCTGCTCTCTGTAGTGTCTGCCCAAACCTGCCAAATCTCATCTGGCAGCAACCAAAAACAATTAATATTTTTATTACACATATATCTATTCTCATTAAAGGATAACACATAATAAAGGTACACATTATAATATGCAAAATATAATTACATACATTCAAAAGTTTGGAAACATTTTCTCATAGATTTTCTTTTCTTATTTCTTTATTTAATTTATTTTCTACATTGTAGATTAATATTGAAGACATAAAAAACAATTAAGAGACACATATGAAAAATGTGTTTGTCCTCTACATATCCTGACTTAAACCTGATCAACTGAGATGTGTGATTTGAAGTGATTTGGAGGAGCTGGAGCTTCACAGCATGAAGGAAAAGCGGCAACTATAGTTCAGCACCTCCAGAAACTCCTTCAAGATGCTGAAAAACTACTAACAATCTTATAATTATAAAACATATTCTGGTTTGTTTAACATTTAATTATTATTTTTTTTACAGAAGTTTAATACCATATGTGTTCCTGTATAATGTAAAAAATAAATTATCTTAAAAAGAAAGAAAACACATTTAAGGAGAAGAGGTGTGTCCAAACTTTTGACTGGTACTTTTGTTACCATTTTAATGTTGTTATATTAACAGTTAATTTGCAAACACCTGTATCATGTGTTTAAAACCTTTTTCCATTTTTGTAAATGAACCCTTTATTTTTTATATATTTACAAACAATGCAGGTGTTAATTGTTAATTTGTGGACTCTGTGGCTATTTGTTGACTTCATCATTTCAACCAAAGAAATTGCAAAAGAATGTTAGTAATAGTAAAAACATTTTATTTGATTTTGAATTTCCCACAAACATCTTAGCACAAAAAAAAAAAAAAATCAAATGTTCAAGCAGGCATTACACTCTCTAAGTGCGTCCTGTGTGTGGTACATTGTTTTTGTCTATGAGGTATACTTACAGACTGCCCTGGTTCAGAGCACACATGGCTTGAGGGAAAAAGCTCTTCCTCATCCTCTCTGTCTTTGCTTTCAAGAAATGAAAGCGATTCCATGACAGAAAGGAAAGTTTTTTGTTAGTTCATTCTGGTCCAGGTGGGTTAAATTCTTGCATAGTGTTGAGCTGTTCCTGCTCAACACACTTAATTCATCTCAGCTCTTTAAATGGTGAAGTCTGTTAGAAGAGAGAAATCAATAAACCGTGCTGAACTTTGAAACTTTGGCCCCTGTCGCCCACCCCTGATCTAGAAGTGCCATCTGTCCAGCTTGGTGCTGTTCCCAAATTAGGCCGGGACGTTCCCCATGAGGAACCTCTCAATGGTGCATGTGTTGAAGCTCCACAGCACCTTGGAGGGCAGTCTAAACTCCCTTAGGCATAGAAAGTAGTAGAAATGCTGACAGGTCTTTGCCAGGAAGTCGGTATGGCAAGTTCGTGATAGGTCCTGCAAAACGTGACCCCAAAGTTCCTGAAAGTGTCTACTCTTTCCACTGCAGCTCCACTGATCCAGACAGGCTGATACCTCCTCTCCTGCTACTTGCTGCAGTTCACTATCATCTGCTATGTCTTGCTGACATTGCAGTTGGGACATTGTTATCCTGGCTCCAGTTCTCCAGGTGTTTAATCTCCTTCAGGTAGACCCTCTCATTGTTGTCAGAGATCAGGTCCACCACAACATTGTTTTCACCAAACCTGACAACGCTGGTGGAGCTGGAACTGGAACTGGCCTTATTAATAGAGCATTTTGAGTAGAGGATTTTCATTGAAAGTATAATATAGTCAACAACTAGACTTTATGTCTGTAAAAGTGGAAAACTGCCCCAAAGTGTTTATAATCAGTAAGTAATCAGTAAGCAAACGTTTAGACATTTGACTCATTTGCACTGATTTTCAACTATCACTTTACTTTTGTTGCTACAAATCAGTTGCAAGTCGTTAACCATGACCTTTGATATTATTTGAATAAATAACATTACACAAACCTCTTCCCCTTAAATGTGTTTTCTTTCTTTCTTTCTTTCTATGAGTTTTTACATTGAAAATGTAAATAATATTGAAGACATAAAAGCTGCCGTATACAGGAACACATGTGTGTAATAGCATATACAGTGGGGAAAAAAAGTATTTAGTCAGTCACCAAATGTGCAAGTTCTCCCACTTAAAAAGATGAGAGAGGCCTGTAATTAACATCATAGGTAGACCTCAACTGAGAGACAAAATGAGAAAAAAAAAATCAGAAAATCACATTTGTCTGATTTCCTAAGAATTTATTTGCAAATAATGGTGGAAAATAAGTATTTGGTCAATAACAAAAGTTCATCTGAATACTTTGTTGTGTATCCTGCTAGAGGTCAAAAGTCTTTACAAGGTTGGCACACACTGTTGCTGGCATGTTGGCCCATTCCTCCATGCAGTGATGTTTTGGTGCTGTCAGCGGGCAACGCAGACTTTCAACTCCTTCCAAAGGTTTTCTATGGGGTTGAGATCTGGAGACTGGCTAGGCCACTCCAGGACCTTGAAATGCTTCTTACCAAGCTACTCCTTTGTTGCAGTCCTGGCAGTGTGCTTGGGATCATCGTCATGCTGAAAGACCCATCCACGTTTCATCTCCAATGCCGTTGCTGATGGAAGGAGGTTTGCACTCAAAATCTGACAATACATGGCCCCATTTATTTTTTCATGTACACGGACCAGTCCTCCTGGTCCCTTTGCAGAGAAACAGCCCCAAAGCATGATGTTGCCACCCCCATGCTTCACAGTTGCTGTGGCGTTCTTTGGATGCAACTCAACATTCACTCTTCTGCAAACACGACGAGTTGTGTTTGTACCAATACTCTCCCAGGAACGTCCAAATGCTCCCTAGCAAACTTCAGACGTGCCCAGATATGCACTGGCTTAAGCAGGGGGACACATCTGGCACTGCAAAATCTGAGTCCCCGGCGGCATAGTATATTACTGATGGTAGACTTTGTTACGTTGGTCTCAGCTTTCTACAGGTCATTCACTAGGTTACATTTTTAGACAGTCACAACAATGTGGTTGCAGGAACTTATTACATAACATTGGGCTGCCAAAGTGCCTGTAATGAGAACCAACGCCTATCTGGAAGCATATGGAATTGCATTCCACATCATGACACCAGAGCTTCTGGACATGTGATATATGAAAACAAAGCATTGATCTTGCCACTGACCACAGTATCTGCACACATTGATTGGTGGTCTCCACCAAGACAAAAGCAGAACGACAGCGGGTTATCTTTAGTGACAAATACAATGGTTTTAAACAATTAAATCAAATACAAATCTGAAAAGTGTGACGTCCAAAAGTATTCAGCCCCATCTGCCTTTTACTCTGAAACCCTAAATGAAATCCAGTGCAGTCAATTGAGGCCAGATGTGTGTAACAAACAGCATCATGAAGACCAAGGAACTCACTAGACAGGTCAGAGCAGAGGTGGAAAAAGTACTAAAAAATTGTAATGAAGTAAAAGTACCTTTACTTTGCTAAAATTCTACTCAAGTAAAAGTAAAAGTACCCATCTAAAAATCTACTTGAGTAAAAGTAAAAAGTACTCAATTTAAAATGTACTTTGAGTAAAAGTTACATAGATACTTTTAATTATTTGATGTAAAAAAGTAAAAAACAAATAATAAATTAAATTGTTTTTAATTAACTATTATTCCACATAATAACTTGGTCCTTTGAGGCAGTACCACCCAAAGAGGCATAGGTTTCTATGATCCAATTTTTGTTCTTTCCTATTAAAAAGTTATGGTCATATAATATGGTCATTATGGACTATAAACCGTATTTTTATAGTTTTACAGTTAATTATTATTTTTAATTTGCCATTGCTGTGCTTTAACTGCTATTTACATGTTTTTTACATTTAAGAATATTGTTTAATGATAAAAATACTTACCACCACATGCTTTCGCAGGTTTGATGTGGACGTTTTGAAAGCTGACAGCTCTGTCTGGCGGGGCACATTTTGTATTGCATGAGGACGTTATTGCCTCGTTATTCCAAGCGCGAGCATCCGTGCCAATTTTTTTTATTATTATTTAATTCAGACAATTGTTTTTTTTCCCCAGCATTTTTTTTTACTCAGTAATTTGGAGTTTTCCAATGTAGCAAAATAAATTACTTGTGTCAAAATGTACTTGAGTAAAAGTAAAATTACCTATTTAAAAACTACTTTAAAAATGACGAATTACTCATAAAATCTACTCAATTACAGTTACTTGAGTAAATGTAATTCATTACTTTCCACCTTTGGGTCAGAGATATAATTGTGGAGAAGTTCAAAGGAGGGTTAGGTTATAAAAACATATCCCAAGCTTTGAGAATCCAAACCAGCACTGTTCAATCCTTCATCCAAAAAGGAAAATGTATTCTACACCTGCAAACCTCTCAAGACAATGGTCACTCTGGAGGAGCTGCAGACAAACAAGCCACAACATGCCACAAGCCATATAGGGTCACAGCAAACATGTGAATGGAGGGGGTGTGTTCAGATGAGACTAGAGTTGAACTTTTTGGTTCATGCAAAGCTCTTTATGTGGCAGAAAAGTAACACCATAAACACACTAACGCAAATCACTTTAAATACAGTAGTATATGAAGAGCTATACTTCATTACATCTCTGAAAATGATATTGCACCAGTTGCTTATAGGTAAAAGGCAGCAGCAGGGAGTTTCCAGTCTGTAGAAAGTGGTTGATTTCTAAATGTTTACGCTGTAAATTGTGTGATATGTAACCCTGAGAAGAGTTTGAAGGACTTTGGGAGATTGTGTTAGATAAACTGTTATTCATAGTAGTGTCCACAGGCTGGGAAAGTGTGGGAAATTAATGACTCTATAACTATGAAGATAAAATCAGAGAGATCCAACGATTGTAGGACATAGGAGCTTTCTGTTGCCATTGCAAAACAATTTTTCTGTCTTTTTCTAGCAACTATGTTTAATTTTACAGTGTGGACTATGATGTGTGCATCATAGCAACAAACTATCTTCACTTTGCCTTTATAATATTGGCTAAAATCCTATAAATTAATTTTCTGGTTAAGCACTACATATTATAAGTTACATATTTGGCATGGAAGGTGGAATGCTCCTTTATGGCAGGGTCCTGCATTCTCCACCAGTGCGAGCTGCACGAGATTAGCAGGACTAAACCAGACACAGAACATGAACTTGCTGAACAAAAATGTCCTTGAAGTGGTTTTATTGTCTCAAACAGCCAAAGAAAAAGAAAAAACAAACAAAACAAACTTGTGAAAGAGCACAGATAATGACGAGGTTTTCAGTGCGGTCACAAACTGGTGGCCCACACTGTAGTTCAGTAAACTGTAATAAGTTAATTGTGGAGAGGAGACAAAGAAAAATAACAGAAATGGGCACTTTGTTTGCATAATTGTGGCAAAAATCTTTTAATTTAATTTTCTGTTTGGACAAAACTTATGTTATACATTCTGCATGGATGGTTGAAGGCTCCTTTATGGCAGGGTCCCGCATTCTCCACCACTGTGAGCCACACAGGCTGGGCAGAACCAAACCAGACAAAACACAGATTTACTGAACAAAAACATCCCTGAAGGGGATTTTTTTTTCCTGAACAACCACAGAAAAAAAGATCAAAAACAAACAAAACAAACTCGATCCAAGTGCTCAATTCTACGGCTGTGGAAGAGTGCAGATAGGGATGACGTTTTCCGATCAAACTGGTCAAACCTGGAAGTAGTTTGGTCCTAATTTGGTGGCCCACACTGCAGCTCAGTAACCTTTCAGAAACTTTGAGTGGCGAGGAGATACAGGCAAAAATAAAAAAAATGTCTGGAGTAACATTAACCCACCATGTTTTCAATATGTGGGCACTTTGCTTACCTAATGTTGGCTGAAATCCCTTTTATTTAATATTCTGGTTAAGTACTACATATTATATATCATAAATTTTGAATGGCTCCTTATATGGGAGTTTTCCGCATTCTCCACCAGTGTGAGAACCATGGGCTGGGAAGAACCAAACCAGATATAAACCCCATATTTGCTGAACAAAGACATCTATTAAGGGATTTAATTGTCTCAAACAGCCAAAGGGAAAAAGGCAAAAAACAAATAAAACAAACTCAGTTCAACTGCTTGATCCTACAGCTGTGGAAGAGCACAGATAATGACCAAGCTTTCAGATTTTCAGATTTTTCCAAATGGTCAATTCAAATGACAGTCAGTATTATTTCTATGTCATGACCCGTTAAGTATGAATCCAATTTTATTAAACAGACCTATTCCGTATTATTAAGCAGGCCACAGGTGTCAAGCAATATGGGAAAGAAAAAGGATCTCTCTGCTGCTTAAATCATGAAATGAAAAAAAACATTAGATATTTCATGAAAACTGAAGCGTCATCATCGTACATCGAGATTAATGGCTAATTCTGAGCACAGATGGGTTTGCGCAGATAAAGGGGTCCTATGTTAACATGTAAATTGGCCTGTTAGTTTTGATTTTAGTAAATATGACCACTTTATGCTGCAAATTCACAACCTATGAAATGTGGTGAGGTTTTCAGTCCGAACTGGTCAAACCTGAAAGTAGTTTGGTCATAAACTGGTGATCCATACTGTGGCGCAGTAACCTGAAGGTGAAGTGGAGATACACTCAATATTATAAGATATACATTTTGCATGAGAGACAATAGGCTCTTTTATGGCTTTGTTCTAGCTCTCACACTGAGCTGACACAGCAGTCACAAATACCCACAAAGCCTTAAGGGTCCTAATGAAACCATTAAAGAAGGCCAGAGACCTGAAATACACCCCCTCTCCACACACCTCTTTTAAAATGGGGCGTTTATACAGCTTGTGGCTCTTATTCCTGAGTGATAAAGCAAGACAGAGGTCTTTTACGAAGTGTTTCTCTCTGAAAGGCCGAAGCCTCTCTCCAGGTATGACCTGAATTGCAATAGCAGTGTGGAGAGTAGTTAGAGGCAGCAGTGTGAGGCAGGCAGCTCTAGAGCGAGTGGATAGGAAGCTGGGGATGGTGAAAGTGGTTAAGCTGTATGATGCAGTAAGGTGCTCAGCAGGCGGGGTACTGTTTGTGTATGTGCAACTACTCAGTCCAAAAAATCCCTGCTACCTGCAACTGCTGCAAATGAGCACACTGCCCACTCATACACAGCTTTCAAAATCAATGAGATTTGACTGGATTGCTTTAAGATTCACTCAAAGACTTTACTGGAGAGTTTTTTAGGCTTTTCTTTCAGCTACTTATAGTTTTCCTGGATGTACCTGTGAAGAGACAACTTGTACAAATGTAGCAATGCAAATGGCCAATGGTGTACTGTAATTATCTTTGTCCTTATTGCGCAATCTTCTGTGCTATAATTCTGTATACAAACTAGTGGTATGAACACGTGGTGGCTCTTGACATACAGGCGTTGGACAATGAAACTGTAACACCTGTCATTTTAGTGTGGGAGGTTTCATGGCTAAATTGGAGCAGCCTGGTGGCCAATCTTCATTAATTGCACATTGCAGCAGTAAGAGCAGAATGTGAAGGTTCAATTAGCAGGGTTAGAGCAAAGTTTTGCTCAAAATATTGCAATACACACAACATTAAGGGTGACATACCAGAGTTTAAAAGAGGACAAATTGTTGGTGCACGTCTTGCTGGAGCATCTGTGACCAAGACAGCAAGTCTTTGTGTTGTATCAAGAGCCACGGTATCCAGGGCAATGTCAGCATACCACCGAGAAGGACCAACCACATCCAACAGGATTAACTGTGGACACAAGAGGAAGCTGTCTGAAAGGGATGTTCGGGTGCTAACCCCAAAAAACATAAAAAAGAGCGCATGCTGAATTAGTCCTATAGTTAGCTAACTATCATGGAACTGCGACTGCCAATGAGACAGATATCAAATCACATCCAGTAGTGACTAAGTGGCAGTATTATTACTTTATATCTTTAAGTTGCATACAGGTCAGTATTTGTGGATGTCTGCCACATCTTTATCACATTTTAGTTTTTTGTTTGGGCTTCAGCAGATAAAGAATATTGTTTGGCATCAGGGCTGATGTGCAATATATATATATATATATATATATATATATATATATATATATATAAACATGCAATTCAACAGTTGAGAGATACAATAAGTGCAATCAGATTTCTGCACAAACATCATAAATATGCAATATTATCAGAGCATGGCTAATGACTCTGAATACAGTAACTAAAGGGAGAGAGCCAGAAGGTAACATAGACATGGAGGCACCCAGAAACACTGACATCCACCCACTCCACCTTCAGCAATTAGTCTCAGTTTATCACAATTATCTATGTTAACAAAAAAAAAACTGGATCTGGATCTTTATCTAATGGGAAACATTAATTACCAAAAGCTAAACTAAAGTACATTTTTAGTCTAGATTGAGACTGGACTTTATATAAGAAGGTTCTTTCTTTTGCTGAACTCTGAATTTCAGAAATTACTGTCAGAGAGGTTTTATAACATTTACACAAAAATATTTTAGTTTAATTAGGTAATCTTGAATAACATTCACAAGGTTATTTAATTTTAGCAGTAAAATACTTACTTTTAAAAAGCTGCAAGGTTTTTATTAAATAATGTGCATTTTATGTAATAAAAAAAGAAACATGTAAAATCTATCATATGCCAACATTTTGAGTGAAACATTCTTACTGGCTTCTAACCTAATTTATTTTCATCTTGGGCTTGTTTGCCTCACCATCCTAAATAACATTCTGATAGGTATTGAGTTGTAGTTTATGTAATGGTTTACTGCATGGTTTTTAGTGTTGACGGCTGTAAGAACAAGCTACCGTTGCTACCATTACTTAATACTGGCTGAGAACTACAACACAATAATGAATAATTAGTTATATTCTTTGATTAATAATACATATTTTTAAGCTACTTTACTACTCACTAAATTATTTTAGAAATTCTAAGTAGGACCCTGGCAGTAAATATTAATTCATGTTTTTTTTTTTTCTTAACAGGATTGATTCGATTCACGTAGAAGAGATCAAAGAAGACAGTATATATCAGGGTGTTTCTGGTTGACATGTAAATCAAATGGAAATAAGTGTGACTTAAAGCTCCACTAGGTAGGATTGAGATTTTGTGCTCGTGGGCTCCCCCTACAGTTGCAGAGTGTAATAAATGTTTCAGGCCGATTCGTTTCTCTTTCTTGTTTTCTGGCTTTCACAGACATATTCGATCTTATTCCAATGAGGTGTATTCTGTCCTGAGGAGGTTTTATCACTTCTTGTTTGAGATGCCTTTAGCCCAGAGAAGTTCATGTGTCCAGCTAAACTATTTTGAGAAGTCCATTTCTATACATGATTGGCATGTCACAAGTGGTTGCAGGTAAACAACATGCCGCTTCTCAAAAGGTCATATTTACATATATGGTAAAGCTGTAAATAGGGCGGTTGAAATTCTTAAGGCATGAGAGCTATAGGAGTGACTGTAAGGGACTATTTAAACGGTTTAGCCTGCAAGACTGGGAGAGAGGGAGAGAGGGAGAAAAACCTGGGGACACCGAGAATTGACAAGCTCTCTCCCACACTTTGCTTCTGACTGAAATAAATATTTATTCCGGTTAAGAAGACAGTGTGTACTGAGTTTTATTTCAAGAAACAACAGCCTTCCAAGAACACCCAAAGAGGAGTCCACAAGAAACAAGAAGACACAACACCAACTTCTGCCAGAGTGTCTGTATGTTAGTTTGTAAAGAAGGAACCAGTAGTCCTTGTAGAACTGTTAGAACTAAAGGTCAGAAAGCAGGTCGCAGTTCTCGAGAGGAGGAGGAACTCCGGCACAGACACTAGAGCACTGCTATTCCTCCTTTTCTACCTTAATGCAGCGCTGCAGTGAGTTTCAAGCTGTAATTTTACTTCTTTAAAAATATCAAAAATCAAGGAAATCCTACTTAGTGCTGCCTTAATACAATAGATAAAGATCAGACAATATTTCATTGATAATCAATGCAGAAATCCAGGTGGTTCAAATGGGTTTACTTATATTTTTCTATAAATGAACTACATAAGATCAGCTGTTTTCTTGTTCCTGGTTCTTCATATAAAAAATGATCTACAGTAATGTATATTACATGTAAAAGGTTTCCACTCTTGTTATAACTCAAAGGCCCCTTTCAAACAACATGATTCTTTCACTTTCAATGAACTAAAGTTCACTAGCATTTTCTCTCAGCTTGTCCAAAATTGCATGTGTAAAGAATGTCCTTTAATTGTCACACTAATAATTACACTCTGTGAGCTAAGGAGAAATAAATTTCAATCTTTTATCAATTGCAGTGTTTAAATCATGATTTTAGGCACTGTATTTATAGACATGCTTTGGTGTTTGATTTTTTATTAACTTGAATAATTTAGGTTTTCTGATTCTTAAACCATTTTATATACTCATAAGTTATGTTTTACATATAAAAACAGAAGAAGACGCCTTCTCTACTATACATCTGTTGTCGTAGGCTCTTAGTAAAATGGAAATGTGTACTCCCCCCTGTCCCTGTCTCTCCATTACAAATGCATCTCGGTGTAAATCTGCACACAGGAAATGTACTCACTTTTATAAACACTGATAAAGCTCTAGCAGCCTTATCTCTCCACTCAAAACTGAGCGTTCACGCCGACTCAGACACCTCACCCCTTCCTTTATCACACTCTTACGAGCTTTCTTGCATTTTATGGTCCCCTCACATGCAGGGCTGTACCTCGGAGAGATGGCAGATACTCACTTGTGCTCCAAAACAATTACGCTACATAATAACCCCACTTACACAAACAGACGCATACGCATCCCATTGTATATGCAGTCAACACGCCCTGTGATGCAGAATCCTCTAATGAAATGCAGGAGTTATCAGGACACAGAAAGGGCGAGAGAGGTGACTCTTCCTGAAAGTTTACAAACTGATCTCACTATAATGACTCACGCACAAACTTTTTGCTTTAATTACTGGCTGTTTATGCAGTATGCCTATATCAGTTTGTGTGAATTAGAGGGGAAGTGCTCATGTGTGTGAACTGTGAATGAAAAGCTATTGTAATCTGTGTGTGTGTGTATGTATGTGTGTGTGTGTGTGTGTGTGTGTGTTAGAGAGAGGATAAGAGGTCAACCTAATACTGGAAATATACAGTGCTGTGAAAAAGTATTTTTTATTTATTTCACAGTAACAAAATTTAAGTATTTAAAGTTATTTTAAATGATAATTTTATTTATTAAGGGTAAAATATATTAAAACCAACGGGGTCCTGTGTGAAAAAATATTCCCCCGTAAAAATAATTCTCAAATGTTCTTTTTCTGAAATGCTGTGGTAATTTCTGTAACAGAACATGCACATTTCAAACACTTCCACTTTTGTCTCGTCAATCCACAGGATACTTTTAGAAGTCCTCAGAATAATCAAAATCAAGATTTTTGCCTTGGAACTCTCCCATGGAGACCATTTTCACCCAGTCTTTTTCTTATTATTGAATCATTAACACCGCCCTTAACTGAAGGAGTGAGGCCTGCAGTTTTTTAGATACTGTTTTGGAATCTTTTGTTACCTCTTGGATGAGTTGTCCATGCCCTTTTGGAGTAATTTCGGCAGACTGGTCACTCCTGGGAAAGTTCACCAGTGTTCCATGTTTTCTTAATTTGTGAATAATAGCTCTTACTGTGGTCTGCTGGAGTCCAAAAGCTTTAGAAATGACTTTGTAACCTTTTCCAGACTAATAGAGGATCAATGACTTCTTGAATTTCTTCAGATCAGGGCAGAATATGTTGATTCTACAAGGTCTGGCAGTAATCAGGCCTGGATGTGGCTAGAAAAAAATCAATTCAGCTTTCCCAATATGTGGTTAATCACAGTTCAAATGTTCAGTTCACTGTTTAAATCAAGTTCTGTCTTTATTGCGCTCCAGGGCAGCCTATGTTACTCTAACAGTGAAGCTGATTCATCAGAAGTATAATTTGAATGGCCGCTATCTTTAGTGTGGTTTGAGTTATTACCATATAATGACCATCTAATGGGCTGTTTATAGATTTTAATCATTTACGCATGCATCATCAGGGCTGTGAGATTGAGTGAGCTGACGAGTGTATAGTATAGTATAATATAATATAATATAATATAATTTAATTTAATATTGAATATAACAGAATACAATTCTGTACCATCCCAATAACTAACTTCTGGTGTTTAAGGTGCTGAACTTCAAGCAGAAACCACATAAAGAAGTACTTTTAGAATAACAACTGGGCCAGGTTAGTTTGGTTAATTTGTGCGGGAGTTCACATAGCACCTAATTAACGTAAGGTTTTGGGAATGTCTCTTTATTTACCAATCAAACTTAAGTAAGAGTTAACAGAGTTCATGGCGCTAAAAGGCTTTTGGGAAACACATACATGTTTTGTTGATGCTGAGCTCACTGCAGCCTCAGCTTTCTGTTCTTTACAGGAGATGAACCCACTCCTTTATTGTTTTAAACTGGACTTGTTGTGTTTTCAAAGAAATGTTTCTGCTCAGTACATTTCTACATTTCAACAACAGAGAGTTCTAGTCTACAAAATTGCTGCTTAATGGATGTTTTGTTGAAAACCTCAGATGATAAGCAGTCCTAGAAATACTCAAACCAAATATATATATATATATGTGTATATATATATATATATATATATATATATATATATATATATATATATATATATATATACACATATATGACCTGAAGTATGTTCAGAACATTACAAATCCAGCTGTGTTATAACCCTACACTCTAAAAAACAGAGGTACGATATGAGTCCTTTTTTGTACTCAAGGGTACACATCTTCATAATTCTGTATCACTGTACTAATAAACAATATATACTTTAATTGCAATTTTTTTGTTTGAAAACCAGACAATTTTGGATCATCAAGTTCTTGACACATATTTAGTTGATGATAACGTTTATAATCTTTATCATCTTTATTGGCACAATACCCATGGGTACAAAAAAGGACTTTCACTGAAAGGTACTTTTTTGTACTTCAATATAACACAGCCCCATAGTATAGTACAGCCCCAGCGACAAGCTTTGTACTCTTTTAAGTGTACTTATATTAGTGTGTAATCATATGTAGTGAGAACAATATCAATGAAAGTGAAAGTGGATTTCACCAGCAACTAAATCATAATTATAAGTGCCAGGCAGGTGAGTCATACTGGGCTGAATATTAATTAACAGTCTGCGTCAGCAATAAAGGGATCTGCCAATCACAGCTCTTGTTTGTCTCTGCTGAAACTCCAGTAGTTTGGAAACAGTGTGTTGAGCTCTTTAGAAAATTCATTATAAAAGCGTCATTCACACAAACATTTAAAATCATTTATCACGTCAATGAAAGCTGTAATATATATTAGAGTTCACCCATAAGAACACGTTACAAAACAGTTGAAAAACACCAACAAAACTGGAATAGTACGTCTTTGTCTCATTTCATGCATCAAAGAATATGCTTATATAGCAGTTTAGCTGTGTTTTTGTCATCATGAACATCATTTTAATAGTGAAGCAATAGAAATTAACAGAGTGATGGAAATGGAATTAGGAAAAGTAACAATTTACAAATCCTTTTCTGGCTTTGTCTTACCTCACTTACACACAACACATTCACATTAGAATAACTTTTTAACACATTATAATTTATTTGTCTTGTTGGACCATAGAACATGGTTCCAGAAATCCATGCATGTCTTCAATCTTGAAGACTGCTTGTCTTCAATCTTGTGGGCTTTCTTGTGCATCAGCTTTAGATGAGGTTCCCTTCTTGGAGATTGCATGGCTCTCCGAACCATCAGTGATCATCAGTAAATTTTGCATTTCATTTGGAAATCAAAGGATCAGAATCTGGATGAAGAGTGGAGAAACACACAGTCAGAGCTGCCTGAGGTCTAGTGTGAAATTTCTACAATCGGTGATGGTTTGGAGAGACATGTCATCTGCTGGTGTTGATCCACTGTGTTTTATATTAAGTCCAGAGTCAATACAGTGTTTTCCCGTAAAATCTTACAGCACTTCATGCTTCCCTCTGCTGACAACTTTTATAGAGATGTGGATTTCATTTTCCAGCAGGACTTGGCACACTGCCCACACTGTTAAAAGTACCAATTAGTCTTCAATAATATTATAATTTGATCTGAGACACTGATTTTGGGGTTTTCATTGGCTGTAAGCCATAATTATTAACATTCAAATAAATAAATTTCCATAATATAAGAGTTGCACATTTTGAACTAAATTACCGAAATAAAATACGTTTTCAATGAAATTCAATTTTTTTTGAGGAAAGCAGGTGCTTTCTGTAGAAAGTCCATATAAAGTACCTTCACATGCTTCATGTTCAACCTTGGTTTTGGGTTGTGAACTCTATCTCACCTCTCATGGTTACAGTGGTATTTCAGGTCAAGGTTGATTTTTGATTTATTGAAATGTGTTCGTGATGATTTGTAGTATATTGTTCAGAACGCTGTCATTTTAGAAGATTCAGCCATGACCTAGACTTGTCCCTTTGGCAGAGGCAGACAGATTAATATCCAAAATCTCTTGATAGATGATGGCTTTTGTGATGTCATATATCATTTCAGGATTGCTAAGGCCTTGGAGGTAAAACAGACTGATAGAGAAGATTAGGTTTTCTGACCTGTATGACCTTGACCCTTGTCATTTTCAGCCATGTCATCTCAGAGTGGAGTTGTAGAGGTTCCTAATGGAGTCCTCTGGAGCTTCTTTACATGCAACTTGAATGTTATTATGCCGCTCATGCAGATTTTGCAGTAGATAGGAGTGTTGGTAATGTGTTCAACAGGATCTCACAAGTAATACAATCACAAGTAATATATTTCAATAGTATTTGTTTTTAGTGTCAAATAGTTTGACAAATTCTAAAGAAATAGTACTCCAATGAGACTGGTATATTAATTCATTTCTAAACAACGGTCGTTATGAACTGTGAGAAAATTAAACTAATAAGCATGGTGGTGCTAGCCTCTTGTTCTGGGGCTGTTTTAAAACTGGTACATAGCATAAAGTGGGTTGAAAGTTAAAAGAGGACAAATGGAGAATTCAGCATAACAAATTCTGAATGTCTATAAATGCGTGAATGAAAACTTTCAACTGCAACTTTACTGAAGTCTTAAAATCTTAAAACTGAGTATTCAGTACACACAGAACACACACACACTGTCAGTGGGGCTATGCCCTGCAGACACTGCCTGTTCTCATCACACATAAGTATTTTAGATGACCTCTACTATAGGCAGGTCAAACGCAATATTGGGGGCAGTGTTATTCCTATAAATTGAGAAAATTATGAAACGAAAGGTGTAAATATCTGTACTGTACTTTATAAATGGTGGAATGTGTTTTTACATTACATATCATACATTTAACCTTACACCATTACACATTAGTTTTGACTGTGTACTGTAATTGGCTGAGAGACAGTCAGTATCTCAACCGATCCTGGTAACTGCACAAATCTCTTTAAGTGACATTTTACCTTATTCTCCTGTAAAGTATAAATTACTCATAACAGGCTTGCAGAGAAATAGAATGAATAGCAACTGGAAGCATGCAACCCAGCAAGTAAACACTCTAAACCACTAAACCAAACATTTTTGTCAGGTTTTTTTTTTTTTTTGGAGCATTAAAAAGCTGTTATTTGCACAAGTTCAACCTCACTTTTTTTTTTTTTTTAAATTCAAACTGAATTCAGTTTGAACTGAATCCTCACCATCTTAAAGTTCAGATACACACCCGTTCGAAACAGTATTCGAGTATTACATGCATATCTCTGCACAAATTGAATTTTTTACCGATTGGGCACTTACATAAGCTGAATTTATCACGTGGCACTTGATAAGAATAAACTGTACTGTAAATGCTACTTATGTAAAATCATATTATTTTATTTTAAACACTTTAAAATGCTTTTATCAATAGTTTTATATTATTTGTGCACAGTAAGCTACTGCTTTAGTTTATAGATTTTTTTATATTTTAGTTACATTTTGGATAAGCATAGAGGGATGCAAGGGTGAGAAGGTGGGACAAAGAAAGAGAGAGAGAGAGAGAGAGAGAGAGGGGGTAAGGAGGGTGATGAAGTCTGGGAGATGAGTATCAGTTTGATTGCGTCACTCTCTGATAAGCTGTGAAAATGAGCTACTAATTGCTAAATAGGATCGTTTGACACAGTGCAGCTAAGAGCTAATGAAGGAGTGGTGTGTGTGTGTGAGTGAGAGAGAGAGAGAGAAAGAGAGAGAGAGAGAAAGTAGTGAAAAGACCACAGAGTAGAGAGTTAGTTATTCAGAATCTAAAAAGCGTTTTATAGATGAGAGACTGATGTACTAATACCCACACAGACGCACAGTCACCACCTGAATATTAACGAGGGCGCGCTGATGAACCCGCCCGTCCCCCGGTTACACAGCGGCGGCGTCTGCAGCAGGGGATTTCAGCACGGCTCTGAGTGCCGCATGTGTGACTGCTTGGACACACAGTACATGGAAGAGGCTTTCTTCCTCTCTTTCTCTCTGACAGAGACAGTGTTTTTAATCTCTGCTACAGTGATGTAGTTTGATCCGACTAATGGAAAACGCAGACTTACACACTGAGTGTTGCGCTTGTGTTTCTGAAGCTGTCAGCAGGTATACCAGAGATACACCAGAGAAAAACAAACACAATACACAGACTAAAAAACAAATTAAACTCTGACTGACGAGCAAAACTTCCGACTCCAGCGACTACAGTTATTATCTAGCAAGTCACAATCACACAGTCAGTCAATCAACCAATAAATAAATATCTAACACTGCTCAGGAAAATAATTCAACTGTACCCTATAGAGAATCTCCACAAAGAGTCAGAATTGTGTACCGATTGAGTAACACACACAAGGCATCTAACACAATAAACAGACTAAACACAAACACTGTTGAGAAGTACTGAAAAGAATACATGTGAACTAGAAAATATAATTAAAAATGAAAATAGTAATATAAAGAACAGAGCCAGTTGTCATGCAGGCCAGACGTAAGGGTTAACACATGCAGATACATGACATTAAGTTTATTAACCAAGTGGTTAAACTTAAATGAGTTGCGAAGGACAGGCATGGTTAACATCAAAAGGGCAGTAATAAAAAACAGCATACCAGGGACAGTATAAAGCATAAAGGGTCACACACAGGAAATCCAGAAGGTAAAGGGCTCGGCAAAAGGAGAAGTCTAAATACAAAATAAAGGTCGGCAACGTAAACAAACAATGAAAAGAGCAAGGCAAGTGTGAGTGGTGAAAAAAAACACAAAAATTAGTCGATAACAAAGGAAACGTGCAGTACAAGAGCTAGTAAGCTAGATTCACTACCATGCAATTGCATAATGAAACTGAGGGGTGCTTATACAAAACAGACCAGGTGTGAGCAATCAGAAGCTGGGAGAGCTTGAACGCCGTAGAGTCACGTGATCAGCAGAGTCAGGAAGGCAGAGCCGGAGTGAGTGCATGCTGGGAATTGAAGTCTTTGTTGTGTGAATCAGAGTCCAGAGCAGGCAGACAGACAGCGTCAGAACTGACACCACAACAGAGCAACAAGCGACACAGAGCAAAATTTTTCTCAACTTTATGCAAATGAATTATGACGTTGTGAAGCAACATTCTAACCCGATTGGCTTCTATCTTTTCTTTGGACGTATCACATACAAGGCGGCCCGACGTCCTCAAGCTTCTGCTCTCTGAATTTTTAGTTTCTTTCCCTGTTCATTCTGTTGAATGGTGTGGACCCACGTCAATCTGCGGGAACGGCTGCGTTTCCAGCCCAGAAAATCACAGAAATGGCCAAGAGTCTCGCAAGTTTGGGAGTTATAGCTGTAGAATAAAGTGGCCAAGCGATTCCTTTTTTGTGCCTTTTTTCTTGTCGGAGGCTGGACCATGATACACTTGCACGTTAAGCTTGACACGCCCACAAGCTACAAACGCGGGGCGACACAAGCGACTCGGGTTAGAGGCAACAACTGCGATCAAGCTTTACGAGACACGATCACCACAGAACAGATCAAGCTTCTGACCTGGGTGCTAAAAAAAAAATGCTTAAAGGCACTTCAGGTGTTACACCTGTGACGTGCCTGTCCCCTGATTGGGTGTTAGGGGGTGGGGCTACAGACCTAATCAATATATGCACCTGTGAAGGTGTGCTGAGGGAGGCCTTTCTTTTGTTCTGTTTGCTGCAGGCAGCTCAGTTTTCTGGGCCTGCTTGGTTTGGTTCTGTTTGACATTATGCTTTAGTTGTTTTTTGTTGATACGTAGGTTTTCTTTGGGCCGCCTTTTTGTTTATAAATGTCTGGACATGAACCTTTTTCTAATTTCTTCATTAAATTTATATTTTTTGCCATTTAAACACTGTGTGTCTTCCATTCATTTGTCACGGCCTAGAGCCAGTCGTGACAAATGTGGGGGCTCGTCCTACCTATTTTTTCTCTTTTTTTTGCTTAAATGGGGACATACAGTGTCTTTGTTTTGGTTGTATAGGATTTTGTTTGATTTGGTTTGAGTTCATGTAGGATTGTTTGGCTGGGCCTGCTTTGCTTTGGATTTGTTTGGTCTTCTCTGGGTGAGTACAGCTCTGCAGGGTGGGGTGGGTTTGTGTTGCAGTTCCCTTTTGGTAGGTTTAGTGGGGTGTCCGTGTTTGGGCACACCATTTTTCTTTGGGGGGTGGATTTTGAGGGATTTTGTTTTATTTTTTATTTTTGTACAACTTCTGGGTTGAGGGCACCGCCATGGTGGTTGGGTTTTGTGGCCTTGGCCAGGGGACTTCAACGCTACTGGTATTTGGGTGCTTAAAGAGACTTGACTCTTGGAAGTTGTATGAAGACTAGGTTGAGTTTAGGTAGTTTTGTTCATTAGTTAGTGGGAATTGCAATTGCATTTTTCCCTCCCCTCCTGTTGAGTTGTTTGGTTGCTTATTTTACCCTGGTTAACTATGGCTTCTGTTAGTCAATTTGTTGAGTCTCCTTCTGAGGCACTATTGGATCAGTTTTCTAAAGATCAGTTGCTTGAAGTTGCTAGTCATTATGATGTTGGGTTATCAATCACTGATAAGCGTTTAAAGGAGAACATTAAGGCTATATTAAAATCTGCATTAGTAGAGCAGGGTGTTTTGAAGGCTTCACCAGTTTCTACTAGTCCCTTATCTTTGAGACCTTCTTTAACATTTGAACAGCAAAAAGAGCTAATTTTGTTAGAGGCTGCTGCTAAAGAGAAGTTGATTCAGACACAGCTAGAGGTGGAAAAGCAGATTGAGTTGTCTAGGCATGAGTTGGAACAGAAAAAGCTTGAGATTGAACAGTATCGTTTGGATTTGGTTAAAGCAGGGAGACTTTCAGGGACTGGATTTGCAGCTGGTAATGTTGGGACAACTAGTTTTGATGTAGTGAAGTATCTTCAGCTACTCCCTAAGTTTGATGAAAGAGATGTTGATCGTTTTTTCTCATTGTTTGAACGTGTGGCTGATGCCAAGGCCTGGGAGGATGGAGAACGTACTCTATTGTTGCAGTGTGTGTTTACTGGTAAGGCTCAGGAGGCTTATTCTGCTTTAAATGTAGAAGATGCATCTGATTATACAACAGTTAAGTCTGCTGTTCTACAGGCCTATGAGTTGGTTCCAGAGGCTTACAGGCAAAAGTTTAGGTTGTGGAGAAAAGGGGAGAAACAAACACATGTAGAATTTGCAAGGGATATTTTAATGCATTTTAATCGGTGGTGTACAGCATCGGAAGTTAAGTCTTTGGAAGATCTAAAGAATTTAATTGTGCTGGAACAATTTAAAAATTCTGTTTCTGATCGCCTTGCTACATACGTGACTGAGCACAAAGTTAAGACCGCATATGAGGCTTCTGTTTTGGTGGATGAATTTGTTTTGATTAATAAGGCTTCATTTGGTCATCGTTTTCATGGAGGGTCTGTTAAGAGGGACTCTAATTGGCATCCTTTTTCTAATTCTGGGGTGTATGCTGTAGGGGAGCAAGTGAGTCGTTCACCTAAGGTTAGAAATCTTGAAAATATATGCCATTACTGTCGTGCCAGTGGTCACTGGAAAAATGAATGTCCTGTTTTGAAGGCAAAAACAGAGGGCCCTTCTTCCTCTAAAACACATTTTAGAAGTGCTCCAGCCCCTGTAAAATCTGTCAGCTTGGTTGCAGCAGTTCCTCCTGTTTTAAAATCTGTAGATGGAAAAGTTTGTGATCCCATGTATGTTCCATTTGTTACAGAGGGTTCTGTTCACTTGGTTGGCTCTGCGAAGCAAGTTCCCATTCGTATTTTGAGGGATACTGGGGCGTCAGAATCTTTTATATTAGAGTCTGTGTTGCCTTTTTCTTCTAATTCATATACAGGCAGTGATGTCTTAATTAGAGGAATTGGATTAAAAGTACTGGCTGTTCCACTACATAGAGTTGTTCTGTCATCTGATCTTGTTAATGGAGAGGTAGAATTGGGTGTACGTTCTTGTTTGCCAGTAGAGGGGGTGCATTTGATTCTAGGAAACAATCTTGCTGGTGAACGTGTCTGGGGAAATGGTTCTCCATCTTTGGTTGTAACTTCAACACCAAACAGTCAGATGGGTGTTTTGGAGGATGTTTCCCCTGAGATATTCAACTCTTGTGCTGTGACACGTGCTATGAGTAAAACACCATTAACCTCTGTTCCTTTGTCTCCAACAGAAATTTCTGAGGGTAAAACAGTTGAAATTCCCTCTTCCCTCTCTGTTTCCCGTGATGAGTTGATAAGGGAGCAGGTGGCTGATCCTTCTCTCAGTGAGTTGTTTGACAGAGTTCTACCTGCTGATGTTATTGAGGATGTATCTTCAGGTTATTTCCTGGAGGATGAACTGTTGGTGAGAAAATGGGTTCCTCATGGAGTTCATTTTGTGGGAGACTCCATTCTGCAAATTGTAGTTCCCAAAAAGTTTCGTTGTCTGGTGTTGCAAACTGCGCATGATGCGTCAGGACATTTGGGAGTTAAAAAGACCTACAATAGGTTACTTCAGCATTTCTTTTGGCCAAAGTTAAAAAGGGATGTATCTTTATACATTAAGACCTGCCACACTTGCCAGTTAACAGGTAAGCCCAATCAAACATTGAAACCTGCTCCACTTTACCCTATTCCTGCTATTAGTCAGCCTTTTGAACATCTGATTGTGGACTGTGTCGGCCCCTTACCCAAGTCCAAAGCCGGGAGTACTTATCTCCTGACTGTGATGTGTCAAGCCACACGTTATCCTGCAGCCTATCCCCTTCGGTCTATCACTGCAAAATCTGTGGTTAAAGCTTTGACACAGTTTATCTCAGTTTTTGGAATCCCTCAAGTTATACAGTCTGATCAAGGGTCTAATTTTACTTCTAGTTTGTTTAGCCAGGTATTGAAGCAGCTTCATGTAAATCATAACCAAGCTACTGCTTATCATGCTCAGAGTCAAGGAGCATTAGAACAATTTCATCAGACACTGAAGGCTTTGCTGCGTTCTTACTGTGTTCAAATGCATGATGATTGGGAAGCAGGGTTGCCGTGGTTATTGTTGGCTGCTAGGGAGGCGTCCCAGGAAAGTTTAGGATTTAGCCCTAACCAGCTTGTGTTTGCGCACAGTGTGCGTGGTCCGTTGTCACTGTTGACTGATGGTTTAAAAATGTCGGAGCCACCTAATCATGTTTTAGGTTATGTCAGTGATTTTCAAAGGCGTCTCTATGAGGCTGGTCAGTTTGCTAAGGAAAGGTTAAGCCTTTCCCAGGGTAAGATGAAGCGCTTGTTTGATCGTCGGTCAGAGGTTCGTGTGTTTCAGCCAGGTGACCAAGTCCTGGCCTTGTTGCCTATTGTTGGTTCGCCATTTCAGGCCAAGTTTGCAGGTCCATATACAGTGGTGAAACAGACTTCTGATCTTAATTACATGTTGGAGACACCAGACAGAAGAAAGTCAACTAGAATTTGCCATGTCAACCTGTTAAAACCCTATTTTGGGCGAGAGTCTTTGGGGAAGTCAGGTACGTTGGAAGGTAAAGTGGAAACGGATGTCAAGCCTGTCCTTTTGGCTGGGATTTGTTTTGCTAAAGAGCAATCATATCCATCTAGTGAGCCATCTCATTCTTCTGTTCTGACAGTTCCAGAACCCACTGAGTTTGATCCAGGAGATTCTGTTTTGCTCGGCCAATTAAACAATTCTGCAGCTCTGAACAATCTGCAAGACATGCTTGGGCATTTACCTGCTTTACAACGTGCAGATTTAGTTAACTTGATCTATGAATACAAGTCACTGTTTCCTGATACTCCTACCTGTACAAATTGGATAGAGCATGATATTGATGTGGGTGATGCAACCCCTATTCGGCAAAGGTATTATCGTGTCTCTCTAGACAAGAGAAGACATTTGGATAGAGAAGTTGAGTACATGCTTAAAAACAACATAGCAGAACCCTCTTTCTCCAGCTGGGCCTCTCCATGTTTGTTGGTAAATAAACCTGACGGTTCTTTCAGGTTCTGCACAGATTATCGAAAGGTAAATGCAGTGACCAAGCCTGATTCTTTTCCTTTGCCACGGGTGGATGATTGTATCGATCAGGTGGGGGCTGCCCAGTTTGTAAGCAAATTCGATCTATTGAAAGGTTATTGGCAGGTTCCGTTAACACCAAGAACCCAAGAAATTTCTGCTTTCATTACACCATCTGGTTTGTACTCTTACAAAGTCATGAGTTTTGGACTTCGAAATGCTCCCGCTACATTTCAGCGATTAATGAATCGTGTTGTCTCTGGATTAGAAGGGTGTGCAGTTTATCTAGATGATCTTGTGGTGACCAGTAATACTTGGGACACTCACCTTCTTCGTATGCGGGAGCTGTTTGATAGATTTGTTGAAGCTAATCTTACAATCAACCTGTTAAAATGTGAGTTTGCTAAGGCTACTGTTAACTATCTGGGAATGGTTGTGGGGCAGGGAAAAGTGTGCCCGTTGAAGTCGAAAGTGCAAGCTATTGACCAGTTTCCTCCTCCAGTCACAAAAAAAGAATTGATGCGTTTTCTTGGGATGGTTGGGTACTACCGTGCCTTCTGCAGAAATTTCTCAGTGGTGGCAGCACCCCTTACTAATTTGCTACGAAATCAAGTTAAGTTTGATTGGACTCCAAATTGTCAGCAAGCTTTTGAGGAATTAAAGCTACTTCTAACAGTCGCTCCAGTTTTAGCCGCACCTCGTTTGGATCAGTGTTTTAAATTGCAGGTTGATGCCAGCAATGTTGGTGCTGGGGCAGTTCTGATGCAGGCTTCTGAGTATGGGGTTGATCACCCTGTTGGTTTTTTCTCAAGAAAATTTAATTCTTACCAGTTGAATTATTCTGTAATAGAAAAGGAGGCTTTGGCCCTAATTTGGGCCCTGAAACACTTTGAGGTCTATGTGGGTACGGCTTGTTCTCTGGTAGTGTATACTGATCATAACCCCTTGACTTTTTTGCATTCTTTACAGAATCCGAACCAGCGATTGATGAGATGGTGTCTGTTTTTACAGGGGTACCACCTAGACATACGGCATATCAAGGGCCAGGATAATGTAATTGCGGATGCCCTGTCCCGTGGTCCACTGGGTAAATAAATTCAGGCTGCTGTCTTGTTTTTCTCCAGTGTTTTAATTTTTCTCTTTTTGCTTTCTCTTCCTCTTGGCTCTACCTTAAATTGCTTCCTAGGCGCCAGGGTTGCTGGTGGAGACTGGTGAATGAGGAGGTTGTGTGGAGTGGACTTGAAACATGGAGATGGCAGGACTGGATCAAAGCTGTTGGAGTTCTGTTTTTCTTTTGTTTTTTTTTTGTTTTTTGTTTTTTTTTTAAGGGGGGGTGTGTGACGTGCCTGTCCCCTGATTGGGTGTTAGGGGGTGGGGCTACAGACCTAATCAATATATGCACCTGTGTAGGTGTGCTGAGGGAGGCCTTTCTTTTGTTCTGTTTGCTGCAGGCAGCTCAGTTTTCTGGGCCTGCTTGGTTTGGTTCTGTTTGACATTATGCTTTAGTTGTTTTTTTGTTGATACGTAGGTTTTCTTTGGGCCGCCTTTTTGTTTATAAATGTCTGGACATGAACCTTTTTCTAATTTCTTCATTAAATTTATATTTTTTGCCATTTAAACACTGTGTGTCTTCCATTCATTTGTCACGGCCTAGAGCCAGTCGTGACACACCTTAGCTTGTATCTGTCTTGTGTTTTATTTTCTTTGGTTCTTTCTGCTCCTGCACTCTGTTCTCCAGTCTTGTCTTCCTCCCCATGTGCTCTTTAAGCACATGGCCCTGTTGTGTTATTGTCTTGTCTCTGCTCTAGCCCCACCCTGTCATTAGTGTTCTCACCTGTCTTGTTTGTCACCCCGCCCCCTTGTTACTGGTACCAGGTGTTTCTCACCCTCATCGTGTATATAAGACCCTTTGTTTCATTGTCGAGTCTTTTGTGTGCTTCATGTGAGTTTGTTGGTTTTGTGAGTTTGTTGATTGTGCTAGCCTGTTCTCGGTTTGTAGTTAACCCTGTCTAGCTTCCTTAGTCTTGTTTTTTTTTCTAGTTCTATAATAGTAATTTTGTATGCTTTGTGTGCTCCTAGTCAGGTATGTGTGGTTTTGTGATCAAAGTCTAGTCTGAGATCTTCCATTTCTTGTTTTGTTAGTTTTGTTTTATATATCTAGTCTTGTTATGTTTAATCTTGTGTTTGTAGTTTAGTTTATTTATTTGTGTTTGCTTTTTGTTGTTTTGCTTTTGGTATCTTATTTGTTTTTATTAAATTATACCTACTATGACATCCAGCTTCGTCCGTGACACCAGGATTGATTGTAATGTGTCAGGACTGGACAGAAGTCAGACACATGCAGATAAAAAAAAGAGAAAGGATTTATTTACAAGACTAGGATAAATGCAAAAACAGGTACATACCAAAGAACGCAAGGCCGGACAACTTAGCAAATAAGGGCTAGGCAAAAATCCAAAGTCACAAATAGAGTAGCAAAGGTAATACACGAAAAATCTAACAAGAGCGACAGGAATGCTAGTAATGCTAGGTGGCTAGTCAAAACTTGGCGAGAAACTGAACAAAGGAGAGGGTATATATAGACAGATTAGCAGCTGAAAACAATCAATAGTCAGGCGACTAAGACTGAGTGAGTGTTCATGTGATGATGATCAGGAGTGTCAGTGGCATTCTGGGAAATGGAGTCCAGATCAGCTTGGAAGACAGAGGAAAGCGCGACATAATGAATCTCTTCTGATTTCATCTTTGACTAAGCCACTAGTTAGAAGATTAGGAGCCCTATTTTAGCGATCTACATAACAATGTGAAATCACAGAACAAAAGTTTGGAATCACATCATTCAACAAATCAGTTTCAGTCAAATGGAAACTTTTTTAATAACTTACACACAGTTTCATCCCCTCTCACAATTATATTTAACATGTGCTCAGCACTCGCTAATATTTTCCTAACTCATTGCATGCCACTGTCACCATTGGTTCACTCAAAAGAGACTAGGATATGAATCTTTGTGTGAACTCAATCAAATTAAATGATTCAAAAAAATGTGGACCACCCACAGGTCTGGATTGTGAGCCTCTGCTACAAAGAACTTTCAGTTAATGCTTCTTTAAAGATTTAGTCAACATTTTTAAACATTAAATAATAAAATAATAATAAATAATAAAGTAATGAAATTATTAAAGTTTAAAGCTTTCTCTAAAATTATAACTGCAAAGCAAGGTCCACCACTGTGTTCAAATAACTTCAAAATCTCTTCACTAATATAAATTAATTAATATATTAAATACTGTCTTTCACCATCTAAGAATCACTAAACACCATTAAAAACATTAAAGCAGTAGAGATGAAAAAGCAGAGAGATTTTTTGGTATCTGTACTTCATTATTTATATAAATCAGAAATATGCAAATGGTTACTGGCTTAGAGGGCATTTAGGTACAGTGAGAAAGCAGTCAAGAAAATGTTAAATACATAAAATAAAATGGGAATAAAAAAATAAATGGGAATAAAGTTGAATTAATTTCTTGTGTAATCTTGGAAAATGAACAAATCTTTTTATCTCAACTAGGAGTAAATCTACTAGAATATCTTACTATGTACACTATCTGGTTAATAAACCCACTCAACACATTTATTTAATATTAGATGACTCATTTGATTTAATTTCATTTATTTATTGGACAGACAAGGGATTTCAAAGCACTGCTTAGTTATCTTAATTTTGATACCTGTTTGCAGTTGCTTGGTTACCTCAGGTTTCATGTCCAGATCGAATTCAGATCTTCTGCTTTGAAGTTTAAGCTCTCCGCAATTAATATCTCATAAAACCTTTAGAAAGTGGATTTGACTCTTTGAAGCGGACCAAAACAAATTGGCTACGTGCCTCAAATCAGTGCTTTAACCCAATCATTAGGCACACGTAGTACCATTCAAAAGTTTGGATACATTTTCACCTTTGATTTGTTTCTTTATTTAATTTATTTTCTACATTGCAGATTAGAACACAGCAAATTCTGTATTTGTAACAAACTCTCTGAGAGTTAATATCAACAAATTTTAAGTGTATATATATGCGTGACCATTGAATACACTCTATAACAGAGTTAAGTTAAAGTAACTCTTTTTTGGGAGTTTGGCCTTTTAACTCTGTTCAGGAGTTAAATCTGTTAAAACTGTTGTGGGAGTTAAAATATATTTATCCCATCTACAGTAAAATACAGATCTCAGCTGGAGTTCATTTTAACATAAACTTCTTTACAGTGTTAACAATTAATGCAAACATTTCTGTCATTAAACTAATATTATTAAAAGAAACATTGTAATGTTTGAAAACCCTGAAACAAAAAGCATAAATACTGATTACAATAATAATTTCACACTCAACAAGTGTATACCAGTGTATTTTTTATTGCATGAGAATTTTAATTCTGCATTGCAAATCTCAGTGCATTAGCAGCACTTTGTCACACTTTACAGTGCAGAAGATGGTAACTTGCTCTTATAGCCAAGAACATAATAGCTAGGCAAACAACCATTATATAAAATATAATGGAATACCCCATGAAGGGAGCCAAGACTTTCACACTGATGGTAAGTTAGAACTTGGGGACACGCCCATTAGAAAGCTCAGTCACTGTGACATCCTGGCCCTCTTTCCTGTCTGTCCTTGTGCCTGTGTGTTTCCCACGTGACCTGTGCTCCTGTGTTCTGTCTCAGTACTTTTCCACCTGTGTTAATTTGTAGCTCCGCCCCCTAGCCCCAGGTGTTTCCTCTTTCTGTGTGTGATATATAGTCCTTTTGTGTCAGTGTTTCCTAGTTTGTCTCTGTTTATTTCTTGTTTGTCCTTTGCTATTTCTAGTTCCTGGTTTGTTTTCCTTGTTCTGTTTTGTTTACTTTATCTAGCTTTAGTTATCAGTTTGTTTCTTACTTTAGCCTCCCTGTTTGTTTATGTTGTCGTTACCACTCGTTTGTTTTGGTTTGTTTCTTTGTTTATTTGTTTATCTATTTAATAAATATTCTCTCTTACCTGCTTTTACGTCAACCTCCACGTCTTCCTGCCTGGCTTTTCCTGACAGTCACGCTCCTTAACACCTTGGAGTAAACTCTGAAATACTACACCACCAAAGAGTTTCCCTCAACTAAACTTTAGTAGTTTAAGATAAGGAATAAACTCATACAGTTTAATACTTTCACACATTTGTTTTTTAATTCCAGATTTTCGAACTCTGTGATTCCGAATTTGCTGTGTATGAAAGACATGTATTAAGGGATTATTAATATTAAGGGACACGTAGTTGGTAATTAAGTACTAAAAAAAAGTCCTTAGCCTCCACAATCTCCTGATCGAAACTCAAGATCATGCAGGTCCTAAAATTAGATAAAGAGAATCCAGTTAAACAAATGAGACTAAAAAATATATAATACAAAGAATTTGATATGAGCAGCAACTACTGTTCAGCACCTCCAGAAACTCCTTCAAGATGGTAAGTGTCGCGGTTATTTCACGACTCTTCTAGGCCTCCCAGGAAGGGAAGCCTGGGCTAGCTAAAATGAGCGCTCTAAAACGTATCTAGTCATGCATCACTACAAAAGTTCTAAGTTCAAAAGAAAGAAGGTAAAAACAGACGAGTGCCTCAAGTTTAAAGAAAGGAGAAGACTAGTCGTTCCGAAGTTCTAAGTTGATCTTTTATTGTTCTTGAAGTCAGCCAGGAAGCTTCAGTCTTCTGATAATACAGAGGAATACACACACTTTTATACAGTATTTGGGTGAACAACGGTGGGGGCTTTTGGCACACCTGTTCTTCACTTGGGCACTCTTCTCGTGAGAGAAAGCTGAGTCAGCAACGTCTGGGTGAACAACGGTGGGGGCTTTTGGCACAAGTCAGACAGAACCAAGGTCGCCTCGACCAGCACCTCGCACCTTGGTACAGACTGTACAGGCCTCAGAGAAAGGGTCAGACACCTGTTTTAACAGAACTTAGTGACCTTTATCCCATGCATCAATTATGGTGGGATTGGTTAAGTTATTTGCTGTTATCTAGTAAATAAAGATCAAGTTTTGAACTTAGTTTTAACATTTTTAAGGTGCAGGTTCCGTGCTATTTATAAGTCCCAAGCCCATATCAAGCCATGCTGATCCGACACGATTTGCATGCATAAATGCGAGCAAATATGACAGAGTAGTAGGAAATACATGATTATACATAGCATCTATAACACCAAAACAGATGAATAAATGATGGTGTAATTACAAAAGGTATGAAGACTCACACGATATGGATCAACAAAATGGATTACATACATAGGATATATAAATTGATGAGTATATATGATTGGTATGTTACTAAATGATTATATATGTAAGTCAAATAATAATATATTGTCCATCAGGAGGGTCAGACAGGTCCTGAAAGAGTGTACACATCTTGAGTATTAAGATGGCCATTTGTTACAGGTTTTTATAAATTATTGTTACCCCACATAAGTAAACTATTGGAGGTGACTCTCCCTCATAAAGACACTGAGATATAAATACCAAGAGTGTGCAGATCTGTCCTCAAAGCATTTGGCTGAAGATTTTTTTGTTTATTTTTTTCAGCTAAAAATGATGTATAGTTATGCTTAATGTATTTGTTTGTTTTTATGATAGAAACTGTTGTCTTGGGGCGATCATATTGTTTCTGACTAAAAACACTCGAACAGTCATCATGTTATACTTGCACACTCTGAAAACCTTTAATGGGAAGGTGCTGTGAAAAAGAAGATAACAGTTGTTTTCACTCTCTGAATTGGAATAAAGTATGCTTATATGAAACTTCAGATGGTAATAGCACCTAAGTGTTCACATCTTCAGAAACTTCAGGATCTTGTATCAGATGATGAAAGCGATAAACATATACTGTGCACACATAAGAAAGGGTAAAAAAAAATAGATAATAAAGAAAAACAACATCCTATATCTTGCATTTAAACACATCAAAACAAACCAGCTTATTTTGACTTCCCTTTTTACCTAACTCAGATTCTGGTAAATCAATTTCAAGCACCAAAACAGTTCCTCTACATAAGTAAAATATATTTTTAACGAATTATATGAAGTATACGTTTTTGAGGTTTAGGACCACATAGTCTCTTCATACATACTCCAGGTCATTTATTCCCTCATTATTGAGACAGCTGAGACTGTTCTGTATATTTTATATGTGGGGAACTATGTTAAATATGAGTGCATTTAAAGGCAAAATTAAGAAAAAACATCATAAAATCGAGAGTATGCTCTTAGACTGTTAGGGCTTAATTTCCATAGAACACAATACAATGAAAAAAAAAACACTCCCCATGTTTTCTACTAATTGGGCGTTGCTAATAAGTGAAGCAAGCTAATGGTGTTTAAAGTGAATTTAGACTTCACACCATACACTCACCATCCCACCCGAGCTTCACCTACCTGTCAGCCTCTCTTTTCTACTCCTGACTGCAAAGTATTTCTCTCAAATCTCTTCTAATGAGCTGCTATTAATTATTAACATCTTAGACCAACAGAGACGACAGACATGAACTCTGTAAAACTACAGCGTTTGGCCTGCGAAAGTGAGCGAACAGGACAGAAGGAGAGAGTGAGAGAAACAGAGTACAACGGAGACAACCGGCAACGAGACAATTTTTAACGCTTCAGTCCACAATCTCATTAAAACACCCTCACTAAACATCTCTCCTGCTTTTTGACCAGTCTCCCGCTCAGAACTCCTGTCTCCCGCCCTTCCGTCTTTATGAAGCACCTGCTGTAATTAATAAAAAAGTGCTTGTGTGATGAAACAGAACAGTTATGAGATTAATATCAGATCTAACAGTGGCCCGGCTGCCCCCTTTTTATTGTACGCTATAGCGCGGCGTACAGTTTGTGCCTCGCAGCTTCTTTTCATTAGAGGAAAACAATCTGGAACAGAAGTGAGACTCGCAAAACAGAAATTAAATGAGAAAGAGCTGTAAATGAATTAAATTAAACATGACAGATTCTGGAATAAAGGGAAAAAATGAACATCCTCACACTCCTCAAAACCCATATGCAGGCTAATCTACAGCATAATAAAGTTTCTGCTCTGTCACTTTCTGTCTGTAAAGACGAAGACTCATTATCTTCCCCCTTTATAAAAGCAACTGAGAATAAATGAGTTTTCTCGGTTTCAACTTACACTTCCATAGGAGAGCTTGTCAAAGGGAAGAGGGCAGGACTGTATGTGTGTGTGTGTATGTGTGTGTGTGTGAGTGTGTGTATGCTTGTGTATGCCTGTATTTGCACACATGCATGCACTATATATATACAGTGTGTTTGAGAAGCGTTTGTCCTTAATCAGCACTGACACATGTGCTGGATGCTGGTTTCTTTGTGTCTGTGTTGGGTGGCACGTCTAAAAAAGCAAGCACTGAAAGAAGTGCTGCACTGAATTTGTACGTATTTATTCTTCTAGTTGCCGCCCTTGTTTTGTTATTTTGACTACTCTTTTGCCTTGCCCTTCTGTTTCATTTTTGGATCACCCGTGTACAGAGGCGTGCAGACATAGACATCACCAACTCTGCCCTTTATCAACCAAAGTGCCCTTTTGAAACTTCTTTTTTTTTTAGGTCCCACTTTATAATAAGTGTCCTTAAGTACTATGTAGTTAGACAGTAACAATCCATGTAACTACAGTATGTAACTACTGATGAAGTACACATTGTTACAGATTAACTACAGAGGAACAGGTTATGTAATTACACATGTGTATTAAGGTTAATTTTCCCGCGCAGTCGTGCGCAAGGCAAACTAGATGCGTTCAGCAGTTCAGTTCAGTGAGTCTTCAGCACAGCACGCACAGCAACAGATAGGCTTCTTCTCCCCCGTGTCCCACCAGCCAGGTAACATACACATCAAGTAAAATCCTACCGTTTGCCCTCTAAGCCCAACGTGAAATCATTTTTTTGTGCAGTAAAATGTCTCATACAGCACCACGTGCACTAAAAAGTGCCCTTTTCCCCCCCTGAGCACTTGCCCCCAAAAATGTCTGTGCACGCCACTGCCCGTGTATGACTTTTTTTACCTGTTCAATCTGTATGTTTTATACAGGTGACAAATTAGGACAACTGTCTTTAATGCACGTAATGAGTTGATCATCTCATCTCGTGACATAGATTCTTCAGAGTTTAATATTTTAGATTCTTCAAAGTTGCACCTCTTGCTTAAATTATCAGTTAGCATTATGAGGTAGAGTCACCTGGAATGGCCTTCAGTTAACCGCCAGCTGTGTAATTACTTGAATTTCTTTTTCTCTGAATGTGTTTGAGAGCATCAGTTGTAAAGTTGTTAAGAGGTAGAGTTGATATACAGTGAATAACTATATTTGTCATAGTAATTAGTAATGTTTTAATCCATTCTATGGCAAGAATGTCTCAACTAAGTCAAGAAAAAAAAATACAATCTCAAAAATGTCAAGATTTTTTAAAATGTCCTCAATTGCAGTCGCAAAGACATCAAACCTTATGATGAAACTGGCTCTCATCAGGACCGCCTCTGGAAAGGAAGAGCAAGAGTTTTGTCACCAGCCTCAGAAACACACACAAGTTAACAACACCTCAGATAAGAGGATTTTGGTTTGTTAAACACTTCTTAGTCGCAACATCATTTCTTATGTGTTCCTTCATAGTCTGGGTGACTACAGTATTCATTTACATTTATTGTAGTTTTTTTTTTTTTTTTTGGTGTTTGGTGTTCCATTTGTACCTATAGTAAGTTGCATAAAACTGGGGACTTGGGGTTTTAAATGGGCACATTTCTAAACAGGCACATTTCTAAATCAGTGATTGTGTTTACAGGGTTTCCCTATAGATCTTCCACTGTTTCTTCCAGAGGCAGTGTTTGTTATTGCAGCGTATTACTCAACACTGAGCTAATTATCAGGACAAGTATCTGTGACAAACAGCAGCATGCCACTGATTGGATAAATTGAGACTCAGACATAAATCAAGTCTAGTTATAGACTTAAAAGTATTTTTAGCAGAGAGCGCCAATTGGCAGTGCTATCTGGGTCAAAACAGTCCAGGAAGGCAAATTTGCAGAACCAATACATTAACAATGAGTCTGGAAGCTGCTTGTGTGTGACATTTTGGTTTTATCCTCAACAAAGCTGGCAAATCGAGTCATATAATAATACGTTTCCCCATCCTTTAGAGAGAGAGGGGTGTGTAGTTAATGTGTTGGTAACGTCAAACTGTACTTTATATCATAAAGACTGTTTCTGTTGTAACAGAAAGAGGTTAATATCTCCTCATCTAATGCTCCTGTACACTGTAAACCCAAAACTTTTGTTGTAACCGATTACCTAATAAATTTTAAGTTCATGTAATATAATTTTTAAGTACAATGAACTTAACAAATACATAAACACATATATTTAAAATGAATATTTTCCTAAACCTGTATTTAGTCTTCTTTTTGGTTTCATTCAACTATTTTTTTAAATACTCATAGAAAAGTAGATGAAAGAAACAGTAAAGAATTAAAAGTACTGAGAGCACAGCGAGAACACAGAGTTACTGCAGCTCAGTAAATGATGCTCGTTCTACAACCAACAACACAGAGACCAAGCATTTAGACCAGGGGTGTCCAGACTTTTTTGTTGGGGGCCAGAAGGAGAAATATATTTGAAGTCACGGGCCACACTAAAACAAATAATGAAATATACCACTTTAAATAATACTTTTTTCCTGATTATTTCATTTACACACCATTTTACTTGACTCACTATCTTTATCTTTGACAGTGTTTGTCAGTTCATATAAAACTCCTTAATTACGGCAACTTTTGGACTCTTTGGCCTGTTTTTCTGCGCTAGAAATGCGCACTCTCTCCGCTTTTAGACTCTTTGCCCCGTTTTTCTGCGCTAGAAACGCTCACTCTCTCCACTTTTAGACTCTTTGGTCCGTTTTTCTGGGCTACAAATGCGCACTCTCTCCGCTTTTAGACTCTTTTGCCCTGTTTTTCTGCGTTAGAAATGCGCACTCTCTCCGCTTTTAGACTCTTTGCCCCGTTTTTCTGCACTAGAAATGCGCACTCTCTCCGCTTTTTGACTCTTTGCCCCGTTTTTCTGCACTAGAAATGCGCACCCTCTCCACTTTTAGACTCTTTGGCCTGTTTCTGACACCTAGCGTTCAAACTTTGAATCTCACATTATAAAAACCTGGTTAACAGCGGGCCAACTTTTATTCTATTTCTAAAATACCTCCGTAGTTTGGACACCCCTGATTTAGACATAATATGTGATCTACAAGTTTACCTAAGGTAGCCCCGGGGGAATCACTACACGCTGATGGTGAGTGTCAGTCAGAAACTGTTGGACACACCCAGTATGCAAATAGATTGTGACAGAAGCCAATGGAAAAGAAGCTGTTAATGGCAACAGACTAAACTCAGTTGTTATAAGTTAGTTCAACTCAAAGATCTCAGTTTAAATGTTTGCCCACAAATGTTCAACTAACTCAAAATAGTTGAGTTTTGTTTAGAAATCTCCAATTTTATGTAGTGTATGAGTTACTCTCTCTAGCGTACAGGCAGTACACTCCTGAGTGTTTATTTGTGCACTTGTGGCGCTTCTTGAAGTTTGGGTGGATCTCCTCTCTTCCTCTTATCCTCCTTCTCTCTCCTCACTCTACACTCTTCACTCTGTCTGAAGCCGGGCCCAGTGGACACAGAGAAGTGCTGTAGCCTGCAGCGCCTGCAGCTCTAACCAGCACTGAGGTATTTTGGGTAGGAGAGAGAACAGAGCTGATAAACACACACACACACACACACACAGCCGAGCTACACTGATAACCAGCTAACTGTAAGATACACTGAGTGATGTGCCCTACTTTATTTATATACACTGAACAATAGAGGTCATAGAGAAGGTTCTTTGGAGCGATGCCATTATTGTATTACCTACAGTACCGGTCAAAGGTTTGGGCACACCTTAAATTCAGTGTTTTTTCTTTCCTTTTTTTTGCATTGTATATTAATGCTAAAATCATTCAATCTATGAAGAAAATCATATTAAATTATTTAATAAACAAACCATTTTTTGTTAAACAAACCAATTTTTTATATATATTTTAGATTCGTCAAAGTAGCACCTCTTGTTTAGATGACAGTTTTATCTGTCAGGCAGTTTTATGAGGTACACTGAAAAAAATAGTGTGCTTGATCTACTTAAGAAAATCATGTCAACTTTTTGCATCAGATAATTAGGTAGCTCAAGCAAGAGTAGTCATTTATTTACTACTTAATTTTCTCCAGTAGTGCTAACATACTTTTTCAGGTAGTCTCAAATTAAAAGAGTCCATTGACACTACATGTGAAATGTAAGTATTGTCAACTTAATTTTCTCTTGTACACTGCTGACTTAAAAAGGTGAGTTAACTCAACTTAAGTGTTTAATTTGTCCTTTTTAAAAATGATCTGTTTACTGAATTAAACTAACAATTCATCTTTATTTTAACACACACTTTCAAGTTAATAAAACTTCAATAATATTCACATAATTTATCATTTTAAGTTAACCATGGGTATTCTCAACATATTTAGTATGTTATTATTTAACTGCCATAACTGACAGTATAATAATGGAGCAATACAGGAGTAAACTCAGTAAAGAGTGAACTCTGTAGCTCAAAGTCAGCATACTGTGACCAGTAAAAACACAGAATAAAGTTAATGTGCTCTTACAGCTCTACAACACTGAGACCTGCCAATCAACATGTATATTATAATTACTGCACACCCAGGATAAGGTAGCTTTGGGCAACAGACAACACAAAGATGGTACGTACGGGAGAGGCCACACCCAATATGCAAATATATGGTACCAGGAGCCTATAGGAAAGCTGCATGGACCAACACTGTAGAAAGAGCATTGACACAGGTAGTGACTAAAACTCTAGTAAATATAACAAGACTTTAGTTTGTTGTGCAGGTGTACCTAAAAAGATTTGTTGGGATTACATAAATAAATTATATTAAGGAAAAAATACACAATGTCTTGTATTTTGAACAAATGTGGAGTAATTAAAAACTACATATATTCATGTAAAGGTAGAAACATATTTTTTTGTTTTGTCTGTGTTAATAACACAGATTTAATTACGTTACGTTTACTAACGCTCAGATTTATTTTTTTCAGTGTAGAGTCACCTGGAATGGCTTTCAGTTAACAGCTGTGCTGAACCTAACAAGAGTTAATTTCTTGAATTTCTTTGTCTTAAATGTGTTTGAGAGCATCAGTTGTAAAGTTATGAAGAGGTAGAGTTGGTAGAAAATGAATATAGTCTATTTGAGTAATGTTCTAATCCATATTATGGCCAAAACTTCTCAACCAGAAATGAAGGTCAGCGCTTAGGTGTTATGCTTAATATATAAAAAAAAATAAAAAATTATTTGCTCAGAACATATTTTATATTTCAAAACACTGTTAATTATATTAGAGTAGACGAAAGTAATTGTAAATTAGGTTATTGTTCTTGGTCTATTTTGGTTTAATGATTGTGCAGTGCATAACCTTAGTTTTTTTATGTTATACAGTATTCTTAGACATTGCTAATTTTATTAGAGTAGACGGGGAGATCGGTTCTTAATAACATTGTTCTTAAATAATGGGTCTATGCTTCTTCAGTGTTGCAATGTTAATTAACATCATTCTGAACGGATTTACTCATTTAAACAAAAAGCTCAATTTAATAGTTTTTACGCTTTAATAGTTTTCACACTCTACTTAATTTTAAAAAGTCGAGTTTAATTCGGACTTAATTTAATAATGACAGTTTATGGGTCGGGCTTGGGCAGAATGTGCATGGGCTCGGGCCGGGTCAGGCTGGATTTTTTGGGCCGGATCTAAGCTCTACTGTATACTACATTCTGGTTTTATTATTTTTCAGTCTATCTGTTTGTTTGAATCATTTTAACGCCTCACAGTTTAGGTGGGAATAAACAATTGGACTAAATACTGTATTTAAAGCAACTGAGAATGAAAGATACTTGACTTGGCTTGGCATTCTACAAGAATTTCTTTACAAAAAAAATAATACAACAGGTTCACATGTTCTAAAAAAATAATGTGTTTTTGTGGGAAACTTTTGGAAGAATTTTAAAGAGGCTGGCTAAAGCATGGCTTTACAGTGTTTGGACATTTCAGCTGCAGCCTCTGGAAACCCCTTTAGGAATTGAATCATGGGTTTCTCAGGCTTCGACAGACCAGTTTTGATCATTGTTGCTCTGTTCACATTCAAAGAAACACTAAAGTCTTTCCTTAAGCCTGCAGTCCTTTGATGACATCATTTATTTCATTGTCCTTTGGGGAACTTTGTTAAGCCCTTATTGGTTGCTGGTGTGGAGGGTTTCTGACATCACCTTTTCATCACCTTTTCATTTTATCGAGAAATGCACTTTTAATTGGATCGCATGTCAGATTGTTGACTTAGACCTTAGCTTCTACTGCTTCTTACTGCTACTGAGTATTAAAAATGTTTTTTCCTACTTTGGTTGGAGTAACTGATTAACACAGTCTGCATAGCAGTTTTTTTTTTAAATGAGTTTTCTTTAGGAGTTTCTTAAATACCATGAAACTATGTCCAAACATCTTGATATTTGTGATGAGTCTCCATAGTGAGATTATGTTAGCACTCAAATAAAATAAAAAAAACCTTCCCCTCAGGGTGTAAATAATAAAATGACTTTTGTCTTACAATCCTTACAGTGTCTCGCTCCATTACTGTAATGTCTACAGCATGTACAAAAAATTTAATCATTACAACAGCTAATGTAGCACATACCACACAATAACCTTTATAGTCATAAATAATATATTATACAGCAAAATCCACAGTTAATCCTGCTAAAAACACACATGCTGCTATCTTTCATCATCTTTCTCGCCTTTAAATTTTAATTCAAATTCTACAGGATCTCTTTCACAGAAATCATTTGCTATTTAATTCTAAATAAATAGAATATAACAGTGTAACTGAAAATCCCTGTAGAGAAAGCTTTTGTCCCATCTCATCCACATATTTTGACACTGGGACTACAATTTTAAATGTTAAGGGGAGATGTAGGAATGAATTTATATAGCGTGGCTAATGCTTTTTAAAAAGCTTGGCTAGTGTTCATTTGCAAAGTAGCCTAATAAAAGAAAATAATAATCAACCAGTTTACTGTAAAACTACATATCTGAGAGACTAATATCTCATTAGGTCTAACTTACTGCAGCATATGAAGCTTTTAGTTTCTTGTTCACATATCCATTCCACCTTAACAGTTTTCCTGCATTAAAACACATTTTTTTCTACATTAAAACACAGTTCCCTTTTTAGACTGTAGTAGATGATAAAGTGTTTTAAGAGTTTTTCACGTTTCTGTGCAGAAATCACAAACAGTCCATATAAACCAGAACGTGGATTCCTGTTTGAATGTTCTGTTCCACCTTAAAAGCGCCAAAAAATAGTATCTACCGCCTGAAGCCTGTGTGCTGCCACAGCAGCATTTAAGGCGGAATGCTAAGTTAGCAGCATTTAAGGTGGTATAGCAAATCGATGTTTATTGATGTTTATGTAAGGAAACGTGTGTTTAAAGGGCATATTTAGGAAAGCTAGGTATATAGCAGCTACTTACACGTAATATTGTAGCTTGAGCATTTCGTGTACCTTAACTTAGACGCAACCTGACCAATAATGATCCAGGAATGGTATGATCCACTTTAGGGATGCTTGAAATCATATCACAGTCTGACCCCCCACCAATACCCTCCTGTAATCCACACCTTGCTTCTCTTCAGAGCTAGGTGAACTGTTATTGCTAAACCCTGGGTTACACCAGTTTGCCCTGTCTTTAGTATGTGCTACTTGGTATGGTCTGCAGATTTTTTAAAAATGTTTATAATCGCAAGAATAAGGGGTGCAAACTCTGTCAACAAAGCCTCCATAGACCACTGTTCCACTCACTGCTCTTGTCTTCAATGAGACAATGAGTCTTTTTTTATTAAATGTTTATTGTCATTTTAAGTAGGATGAGTTATAAGGGTACATTATAGGTACATAACAAACAAAGTCATTTCTAAGGCTTTGGGACTCCAGAGAACCACAGTAAGACTTAGGATTCACAAATGGAGAAAACATGGAACACTGATCAACCTTCCCAGTAGTGACCAGCCTACCGACATTACTCCAAAAGGGCATGAACAACTCATCCAGGAGGTTACAAAAAAAAAAAAAAACAGAGCAACATTTAAACAACTGCAGGCCTCAGTTAAGGTCAGTGTAAATGATTCAATGATAAGTAAGAGACTGTTTGAAAATGGTCCCCATGGTTCCAGGGCAAAAAACACTGCTGACCACATTTCCTTGCTTAAAATATCTTGATGATCACCAGGACTTATAGCATAAATACAGTACATGCCAAAAGTTTGGACACACTATTTTCATGACTATTTACATTGTAGATTCTCACTGAAGGCATCAAAACTATGAATGAACACGTGGAGTTTTATGTACTTAACAAAAAAGGTGAAATAACAAAAAAAGAAGTTTATATTCTAGTTTCTTTAAAATAGCCACCCTTTGCTCTGATTACTGCTTTGCACACACTTGGCATTCTCTCAATGAGCTTCAAGAGGTGGTCACTTGAAATGGTTTTCCAACAGTCTTGAAGGAAGGAGTTCCCAGAGGTGTTTAGCCCTTGTTGGCCCCTTTGCCTTCACTCTGTGGTCCAGCTCACCCCAAACCATCTGGATTGGGTTCAGGTCTGGTGACTTTGGAGGCCAGGTCATTTTTTATTAAGTACATAAAACTCCACATGTGTTCACTCATAGTTTTGATGCCTTCAGTGATAATCTACATTAGTCATAAAAATAGTCATAAAAAAGGAAACGCATTGAATGAGGTGTTTCCAAACTTTTGGCCTGTACTGTACATATATATATATATATATATATATATATATATATATATATATATATATATATATATATATATATATACACAGAGAAACCAGGCACTGAGAACTTAATCTCACAGTTCCAGCTGAAACTTTATGGGGAATAACTGAAGGAAGTGTGGCAGACTGAGGCACACTGCCCTTGAATAGCTGCTCCAGCTCCTGAGCTCCTGCTCTGACAGTATGATCAACGAGAAAAGGAGAAAAAGCACACACACACACAGCACAGCACACACACACCAGTTTCTCTTTCTATCCCTTCAGGCTGTGCACGTTCATCTCTTTCCCATCCTTCTTTGTGATACACCACATATACTCCCAATCCCATTATTCTCCACAGATCCACCAACTCCTGTTCCAGCTGCTATGCTAATTCTAAGGTTATGAAGCAAGTCGCAGTTAGACATAAAAAAACTTTTATTTCTGCTGGAGACTGAAAACATTTGGGTTTGACATTAAACGATTAATATGACACTAAAGATTCACATTTCAGCTTTGGTTTCCAGGTATTTACATCCAGATCTGATAGTTTAAGACTTGGGGTTTTATCTGTACAGACTGTTCATTTATAGTTAAATAAGTAACCTTGGTGAAACACAAAGAGCTGTCTATGGGCGGAAAAACATGCAATTGTGACGCTGAGAGAAGATGAAAAATCAATCAGAGCCACTGCAGAAATATTGTCCATAGCCAGAACAACAGTTTGAAATGTCTTGAAGAAGAAAGTCATCACTGGTGTACTGAGTAACAGTAACAGTATGTGTAGACCAAGGAAAACCAGAGCAGAGAGTTGTGTGCTGTAAAAAAAAGGACCCTAAATGAACTGTTAGTGACATCAGCAACAACCTCCAGAGAGCGGGAGTGAAGATATCACAATCTACTGTTCACAGAAGACTTCATGAACAAAGAAGCACAGAGGCTTTACCAGAAGATACAAACCACTATTAACAAGAAGAATAGAAAGACCAGGCTGGAATTTACAAGAAAGTACAGAGACAAGCCTATGAGCTGATTATAGACCTATGAGACAAAGATGAACATTGTGATAGAAAAGGTTACATTTTGGAGAAAAAAGAGATCTGCCCATGATCTTAAACATAAAAGCTCATCTGAGAAAACATTGACCTTAACTGAGGCAAGTGAGGCTTACAGTTCTTTAGATATAGTTCTGGCTTCTTTTAGGACCTCCTGGATGAGTTGTCCATGCCCTTTTGGAGTAACTTCGGTCAGCCGGTCACTCCTGGGAAGGTTGACCGGTGTTCCATGTCTTTCCATTTGTGAATAACAGTTCTCACTGTGGTCCGCTGGAGTCCCAAAGCCTTAGAAATGATTTTGTAACATTTTTCAGACTGATAAATGTCAATGACTTTTTGAATTTCTTCAGAATAAGGCATAATGTGTGGCATTTTGAAGAACTGCTATTTCAACACATTACTGTCTGTGTTATATATGCTTGTAATAGAAGTCTCTGTGACAGAGTGTAAATATGTGTAGCACTGTGTTCTGTGTACCGAGCTCTGATCTGAGTTTCTCTGTAATACATCCTAGGCCAGGGTGACCTTGTAGCAGTGTCCTTTATTACTATTGATGACAGAGCATATAAAAATGTGTGCGCGCGCGAGAGCGAGAGAGACAGGCGAGACGACAGTCATAACGTAAGGTCATTGAGTTGAACAGCGAGTGTCTGGCGGATGTTTTTGGAGGATAAAAGTGTCAGCTGGGTGGTAAATAAAGGAGAAGAGATGATAAAGAGCACTTTCTGCTGCACACTGAGAGCCACAACAGCTGCTTCAACCTCAGCAAAGCCACTCTCCATTGTCTGAGTGTGACTGAGAGCACTGGCGAGTGTGTGTGAGTGAGTGTGTGTGTGTATGTGTGTGCATGCTGAGAGCTCTCCATTTAAGATGAGTGTGTAGCGTGGTCACACTTAATCGTCATGTGAACAGGGTTACTAATGGGGGTCAATTTTCCTCCCCATAATACTGTATGTATTCCTCGCTGCCGATCATGGTGTACACAGTTTCTGTCACATCCCCCTGAAACACCCACCTTATTATATACTATTAAATGTTAGATTTACAGAAGCATTATGTATCAGCATGATCTGATCATTTCAGCTAATCTCACTTGCTTTGCTATTTGGTTCCTCCATGAAATAGAAGTACAGGGTTTGTGTTTCCACCTCCAACCTGTACAAACTAATTAGTGTTTTTACCACTAGTGTACCATAACTATAAAATCATTAATATCTACTTTATAGACTAATAATTGAATATGTTCTAATCTTTAAGACTAGTCTGTTATCATTTATCTATTAGTAAAATACTGCCTGTGTCACGTCCTAGCCCCTGTTCCTTTGTAGCTCCACCCCCTCGTTACCTGTCCCCAGATGTTTCCTGTTTCATGTCCCCTTCTGTGTGTATAAATAGTTCCCTTCATTCCCGTCTCACTCGTGGTTGTACGCTGTTTGCGCCTGTTTCAGTTTAGTTTATCTTTCTGTTTGTGCTCGTTTTCATGTTTTTGGTTTATTGTTTTTTTGTTTCTTGTTGTAAACAAATATTACTTGCGTTTGCGTCCGCGTGTCTCCACGTCCGCTCTACAAGTCCTTCCTACAACTTTCCTATCAACGTTCATGCTTTTCCCCAGAGTAACAATACCCAAAATGCATCTGACAAAATCATAAGTTCAGACTCGGCCAATCGCATAATTTTTTCACGGAAATCCCTGAAAATCTTAAATTGTTTTTTTGTTTTTGGTCATTTCTGTGTAGATAAACTTGTTTGTTTGCATTTTTTTAAGCCAGTGCAATCATGGCAGTGCCGGGGAGATACTTTCACTTTCCTTGTTACCAGTCAGGAGTCGTGCAGCTGCATTATGGACCAACTGCAGGCGTGACAGGCTTGACTGACAGATTTTAGCTTCCTAAAATATTGACTGTGCTGATTTGTTTTTTTTTTTTCTTAAAATTAAGGTAAGTATCAAAAATGAAACCAAGGTTTCTTATGTGGTCATGCACTTTGGTAGACAAAGGCCCCAAATCATTGGCTTTAGCTCCAGCAGAGACAAGGATTTGAGGAAATTCAGCAACCATCATATCTTAAACCATTTAACGTAGCAGAAATGAAAACAAGTGCTGCACTGTTTCTACTGTGTCTAAACACAATTTAGCACCGGACTCTGCTGTTCTAATAAGTGCAGTATGTGGTTTAGCATGGTCTTGTTGAAATATGCAGGGCTTTCCCTGAAAGAGATGCTGTCTGGATATGTTTTGTAAATTCTCTATTTACTGCTCAGCATTGATTGTGCCATTCTTGTAAGCTCCTTTCACCAAAGGCAGAGAAGGACAACAAGCTGTAGGACCACCTGAGGGACTGAAGATCACCAACATCTAGTACTGACCCTTGGTCTTGTCAATAACAGGGATTTCTCCAGATTCTTTGAATCTTTTGATGATATCATGTACAGTTGGATTTGAAAAGTCTTTGAAATTTTACATGTTTATTTTTTAATGCCCTCAGTTAAAAGATTTTCACCCCTTTGGCCTACCACTTAGCCCTACCCCTCTGTTTTGCAGGGTGCCCTGATCCTGTTAGGCAGGAGGGGTAGGGGGGAGTATTAGGGCAATATGACCTTTTAAGCAGAGATTTTCCAGAGGTACTCAAAACAGACTGCTATGAGAATCACTAGCAATAGGGCGGCACAATCCACCAAAGAACAACACAAATTTGAATGTATTCCTTGTTAAATTTATGCTAATCACCATATAACCATAGTTTAATGTGCAGTTTCAATTTCTCACTGCCATTTCTTTTTTCATAACAAGCAGAAAAAAATCTCTAGTAGTTCTTCTCAGTAACTAGTTAGCTAGTTAACTTTTCCGTTCCACCCTAAATGGTACAACAGATGGCAGAGGCTGCAGCTTATTTAAGTCACAAAGAAATTAAACAATGGAATGGACAATAATAATAACTAGCTAACTAGCTAGGTTGCTAAACTTTAGCAATATATTGCTTTGAATCTGTATAGAATGCTTAAAGGGTTTCCCAATTCTTAGGGGGAGGATTTCATCCCGTCCTTTTGTAACTCTGTTCCAAGAGAAATGGGATTGATCCTATAATCTAACTATGCAAATACCTTTATATATTTTGCTCCATTTTTACTTTTTTGTATGTAATTTACAACAGGCACTTGTTCACTTGCAATAAATATAGCCATTACAAGACTTAAAAGTTAAGTAGATTTTTTTTTTCTTCTAAAGAGGTACCATTTATGAGATGTGTTTTTTGTGTGACAGCAACAATATTTTGGTTGTCATTGAAAGCGGGTTGCCAGATCAGCAGCAGGTGCTGAAACTGGGGAGAAAAAAAATAAATAGAAAAGGCAGGAAGCACCAGCCCTTCCAAACGCACACCGCCAACTGTGGAGCTGGAAGCCCCTGCGGACCATCAGCTATGCTAATTCATGTGCTGCTCGCATTCATCACCTGGGAAGAGAACACGGAGTGACACACCCATCGGTCAATGCTATTGGATTAGCCGGGAGACAATAAGATTGAGTATGTAAATGCATGCCTGTTATTGCGAGTGGAGGATCGCGGGTCGCGGGGTGGCAATAAGCGCCGTGACACTCTGAAACAAAGAGGAAAGAATGGGACCCCGTTCTGATGAGGACGCATATGGATGTGTCAGCAAAAGTGAAAACAGGAGCCTCTTTCATCTTCGTCCTCCTCTCTTCCTCCGCACCGACTCAACTTTACATTTATATTACCCTTCTCTGTCTCTGTCTCCCTCAACCTGCCGTCTCCCACCTCTCCAAGCTCGGAGGCAGAGCAGAGAAAAGACCAGAAAAAAAAAGAAAAAGCAGGAAACGGGCGAGAAAGAGAGATAGAGATCCTCTCCTCCATGAGGGTCACTCTTTCATCTCTCCTCTGCAGATGTGCCACCTGGCCTGCTCCTCTTCATCCTTCACTCCCACACTCTTTCTCTCTCCACTCGCTCCTCGCCGCGCACTGCTCCATGCCTCATCCCTCTCTTTTCAGACTGCTGCACTTACAGTGGTGTTGGTTTCAGAGATGTCCTGCCTTTTCTAATGCCTTGTTCATAAATAGCCGCCCTGGGGCAGTTATTTTGAAGCGAGCGAGGCCAGACCTCCATCTGTGTGAATTGGTCCTTATCAGCCCCGGAGATCCCTCTGACATTTCCCTTTCATGTTTACAATCAGCGATGAGTAATACACAAAGCTGAGCTCTTTATAAAGACAGAAGACGCCGCCGCTGTGAAACATGTCAGCCGTCCGCGAGAACGGGGGAAGAATCTCTTTAGCGATATCCGGCTCTCTATAGAAAAAAGATTGACGTATCTTTTGAGACGCGTCTGCATGTCTACAACTCGTGGGACAGATATGGGCTGATATTATAATCACTCAATACTCAATACACACTGCAAACTATCATCACTCAACATATCATCTTGCTGTTAGTTGGATAGCACAAGTACAAGCACTCAATCATGGTGTTATCTGTGATGTACATACTTAATCCAGTATTAAGTTATCAAAATATGAAAATGTATTAATTTCATTCACTGTTAGCCCATAAGGATAATATATTATTTTTGGAAGCTATATTCCATATAGATAGCCAAACTTAAATTTAGATTTTGACTTTTGACTAGATATTTTAAATCAGATGTGGTATCATTTTTATATGAAACTATGTAAAGAGTCACCTCCCCTACTTTGAGACACATTAAGGAACAGTGGGAGGAAGTTTTGGGAAAGGAGATTTCACAGGAAGCCTGGCAGTGGGCTGTGCTCCTGGTGCACTCATCTTCAGTATCTATATGACATGGACTACTACAGTGTGCGGCTCTTCAAAGGCAGAAGTGTAAAATAAGAAAAGTACAAATACTTTGTTATCTTACTTAAGTACTGTTACACTTTTACATATGTAAAAAGCTTGAGCTGAGACTGATGAGGAGTTTTTTTTTATTTTTCCAAATTGAAAACCTCTGGAATATAATCAAGAGGAAGATGAATTATCACAAGCCATAAAACCAAGCTGAACTGTTGCACTGTGAGTTCTTGCACCAGAAGTGGCGTAAAGTTATCCAAAAGCAGTGTAAGACTGGTGGAGGAGAACATGCCAAGATGCACAAAACCTGTAATTAAAAACCAAGGTTATTCCACCAAATATTGATTTCTAAACTCTTAAAACTTTATGAATATGAACTTTTTTGTTATTTCAGCTATTTATAATTTTATACAAATAAATGTTCTAAATGACAATATTTTTATTTGAAATTTGGGAGAAATGTTGTCTGTAGTTTACAGAATAAAACAGAGGAACTGATTAAGAAACTGTCGTGGTCAGCTAGTGTTCCAGAGCAGTATATATTTATACCTACAGAGTAATGAATAGGAATACTTCATAGGCTACATCTTCCTAGGAATAAACTGGCAAGAGTATGTCAGGGCTCAAAAGTTTTGAAGTTTTGTGGGAGTGAGATTGTTGGGGGGGGGGGGGGGGGGTATGCGCGCAGTTCTTCTTCAGTTGTACTAAGGGGAGGGGGGGTGGGTTGTTCACCGACGTGTGTTTCAGAACTTTAGAATTGGACAGTTCTTAGCGCCTGACACTCTGGCTGAAACTCCACCCTTTTTGACCAGGTCTGCCTAACAACAGAGCGATCTGTATTCTGATTGGCTCAACCAGAGTGCATTATAATATGCAGCCGGTGGATTGGCAAGTGTGAGAAATACTATGTGTGACATGTGAACTCGCTGAGGTGCGTGTGTCACACGCTCAAAGCGTGAGACTTGAGAACACTGATTATGTCCTGATATTGATCCAATTTGCCTTAGATGTAAACAGGATCCAGACACCCTGTGTCACATATTTTGGGCATGTTCACATATTTTTCATGGACAAAATTGCTAAATTTTTAGATACCTTTTCACATATGTGGAACACCTTTTGAACCTAACCACTTAACAGGCCCTATAAACAGCCCCACCTACTAAATCAGTTGAAGACATTACATTGCAGTCTGCTGGTTGAGAGCCTTTAAAGACAGTACACAGCAGGATTACACACTCTAACACTAACATGTGGTACACCCTAAGTGTATATATGGCGTGTCCAGCAGTGACTAGTTTGCATAAAATAGCTCTGGAGAGTGTCCTGAACATGTTTAGTAGAGCCTAGTAATATGTTAGGAAATTATGTTGTTTATTTCCAATTACAGACTAATAATAAATAATACATCAGATGATTATTTAATTAATGATTAAAAGCTCCTTGATTAAAAGACAAACATGCAGCTTAGAGATTTAGATCATAAAAACGTCAAGCGCACCAATCATTTTATCACTGCTACACTTTAATACACATACAACATGTGTGTGTGTGTGTGTGTAATGCGAGTGAAAGTGACCTGTCTGCTCTGCTGTGGATTCTCAGTGGAACAGTCCGGCCTTTAGATGGACCAAAAGTAACTGCAGTTTTCTCCTGATTTCCCTGGATGATCATAAGCCATGTAGTTCAATCTATAAATCTTTGCATTTTAAGATCCATTACTTGCCCTTGGAAGCTGTTTGACCCCACCTCAGCAGGACAGGGGAGGTGGGGGTGGGTCTGTTGGGGGTTGTTAACATGTGGTTACTGTGGACAGTGTGGTGAGATCAGCTCAGGTTCAAATGATAACTGCTTGGTCAGATAAAGGAGCAGCTTTTCACTCTGAGAGAATCCTCAGGGTAGAGGCTTTAAGGAGCTCCTTGAAGAGCTCAAACACTTGCATGCAGGTAATATGCAGTTTGTATTAATATATGGCATTTGCCTTGTTTACAATAAACCGTGTGGCATCTCATAACAATATTCCGTATTTAGTTCATGTAATAAAGGCTTTTTCATAAACCATAACAATCTTGTTTATTGAATTAATGTCTTAGATTGTATTTAAGTTCACACCCTATATTATCATAACTACATCACTGTCATATCTATAATCAGTTTACGTGTGTGTGTTTTGGACACATTCAATTCACTAGTGATGCCCCAACACCAGGAGGGTAAAGACTAACACATGCCTCCTCTAAGACATGTGAATTCAGCCAACGCCTCTTTTAGCATTGCTAAGTAGCATCACAGCATATTCAGAGGAAAGCGCAGCAACTCGCTTTTTATACATCAGCTCACAGATGCCTTGTGCTGATCTACATCACCCTTTGCAGTAATGTGGGGAAAGAACACCATCTACTCACCCAGAGAGAGCAAGGCCAATTGTGCTCCCTCAGGGCTCTGGCAGCTGATGGCAAGTTACATGAACGGGATTCAAACCAGCAATCTCCTGATCATAGTGGCAACACTTTAGACCGCTGGACCACTTGGAGCTCCCTCATTTTTTATTATTTTACCATTGTATCCATTTTTTTATTCATTATATTTTAATCATCCAAACTATGAAAAAAATATATAAACTTATTTAGTAAACAAAAATCTTAAACAAACCAGAATCCTCAAAGTAGCACCTCTTGCTTAGATGACAGTTTTGCACTGTATCTTGGCTGGATTTTCTCTGTCAGCTTTATGAGGGAGAGTCACCTGGAATGTTTTAGTTAACAGCTGTGCTGAAATTGTCAAGTTCATTACTTGAATTTCTTGTTCTCTTAATGTGTTTAAGAGCATCAGTTGTAAAGTTGTTGGTATACAGTGAATAGCTCTATTTGAGTAATGATCTAATCCAGATTATGGCAAGAACTACTCAACTAAGTAAACAAAAAATATTTTAATCCTCCTGTTATGTTACGGCTTAAATTGACTCGTTTGAAAGTTTGAAGATCTAGGAAAAATAGTTAAAAGTATTTTTTCAATATAAAACTTCTTCTGCTTGCCTTAATTAGTGTAATCAACATATAACCCTCTACAATAAACAAAAAGTAAAACAAAATTCAATGTTACTTTTTAATGTAAATTTAAAGCTATTATGTCTAATATGTTGGTCTTTCAAAAGTAGTATTTAAGTAGTAGTATAATTTTTTACAAATTTTGAACATGTCTTTTTTGTGATTATCCTGATTGAACCAATACCTGTTAGAGGTAAGGAACACCATTGCACTAAAAATTGATAGAATGATTAGCAATGTAGTTAGTAATAAATTATTCACACTGCTTGTTTAGATTTTTTGGAATAATTATTATTTTGGATATTAATTGGATAATTAATCATGAACCGGATCAATTTGACCCGGGAACACCATTGCTGTTCCTGAAAAATGAACATAAGAGGAGGGTTAAGAAATGAAGGTCAGTCAGTCTTAATTAAAAAAATATATATACCCAAGTGCAGTCAAAAAGACCATTAAAAACACCATGATGAAAATGGCTCTCATCAGGACTGACCCAGAAAAGGAAGGCAAGAGGTACCTTTATTGTACAGGATAAGTTCATCAGAGTTACCAACCTCAGAAACTGCAAATTAACAGCACCTCGGGTACGAGCCCAGCTAAATGCTGCACAGAGTGTTTTGTACGGTGGCCGAGAAAGCCCAGCGCAGTGCAAATAGAAAAGCGCTGCAAAAGCACAAAACACATCCATCAAAATTACAACACAGGCGCAGCAAATAGAAAAACGCACTGCAAATAGAAAAACGCGCTGCAAATAGAACCACAACACAACGGAAGTGAGTCACAACACAACGGAATTTTCCCGGGGGACCTTAAAAGATGCTGTACCAGCTGTATACAAAGGACAATAAGTGGCAAACAAGCTTCTGAAAAGTAAGTTATGTTTATTACCTGTGATTACCACGGTTGTGTGCATATTATTAAAAGTTCTGCTTCACAAAACGCCTTGTTTGCCACTTATTGTCCTTTCTACACATAGTGAAGTCCGAGACGTTACTGAAGACGCAGCTTAGCTGGTACAGTATCTTTTAAGGTCCCCCGGGAAAATTCCGTTGTGTTGTGACTCACTTCCGTTGTGTTGTGGTTCTATTTGCAGCGCGTTTTTCTAGTTGCAGCGCGTTTTTCTATTTGTTGCGCCTGTGTTGTAATTTTGATGGATGTGTTTTGTGCTTTTGCAGCGCTTTTCAATTTGCACTGCGTTGGGCTTTCTCGGCCACCGTAGTTTTGGTTTGTTTAACACTTTTAAGTTACAACATGATTCATTATGTGGTCCTTCATAGTCTGGTTCTTCGTAACTGGTATTTATCTTTTTTTATAGTAAAATGACTGTAGCTTTATTTAAACCAAGATGAAGTTTAACCTCCAGAGCTGCACTGTTTACTATGCTAAACAATGATTCAGAGCTAGAGCATACTGGCAAGCAATCATTAATGATCTTCTAGTAATTATTAGATTAAATATAAAAATATTAAAAGCTTTATTTCCCTTGTGTGTAGTCCAGAAACAACCCACAGTCCACTGGCATCCTCAAAACCAAAAATTACTGTCTAGTAAATGCCCGCTTCTCTTTATTCTCTCCTCTTTTCCTCTGATATTCTCTCACTCCTGATTTCTTCCCTCTGGTCTGATTGATTTCTCTGAGCTCAGTGCTTCACCCTGCTGGTCAGAGCAGGCAAGCACACGCTCTCATGCAAACCCTCCAACCCTGGAAGATTGAATTCCTCCCTTTCAGACACCAATAAAAGAAAGAATGAAAAAAAAAAATCACGATTCTCTTTAATTTTCCAGGGGAAGCTGCTGCTGGGGTGTAGCAGTTCACCCATTCAGGCTGCCTCCAGGTCTAATGCTCTCAGGTGCCGTTCTTTTTCTCATTTTCTAATGTAATCTCCTTCAGAGCATTGGCTGGTGTCAGTGGAGCAGTGAATGAAGTGCCACCATTTCTCCCCAAAGAACGGCGGTAATCTCTCTCTCTCTCTCTCTCTCTCTCTCTCTCTCTCTCTCCCTCCCTGCTCTAATGTTCCTAATGAAATGTTGTTAAGCAGGGTCCATGTGCTCAGTCAGGCATTTCACCTCCAATAGAATATTAGCCCTTCTTTTCTCCTGCTTGTTCCGCACGTTTCCAGAACCAAAGACATTCCTGATGTTTAGTCAGGCAAAATTGGCCATTTGGATCATTTGCAGGCATCACCCAGCAGCATCATTATTGCATCTGTTCTTCTCTGATATTCCAGTCCAGTAATCAAATTAAAGTCACTCCTCCAAGTCACAAAATGTTGTTACAATTTCGTCATTTTCCTTAGTAAAAATGTATTGTAGTATCCGGCTGGACGCATTGAAAGGATAAATGAGAAAGACGTTTACACTTGTCGCTTTATTGCTGGAAATTACAATGGTTGCTGTTGGCCGCAATCACGCCAAAATAACAACAGGCTAGCGAGCTAACAGGCTAAAGCTAGCACTTGGGCTGAACACACACACAAACACACACCCACACACACACAGACCCCATGCTCCACCTCACACATTCACACACACACAGACCCCATGCTCCACCTCACACATTCACACACACACAGCAAGCCTCCTTTTCTCTCCACCTCAAACCCTTTAACCTAGGGTGACCAGACGTCCTCTTTTTCCCAGACATGTCCTACTTTTGAGACCTAAAAATCGTCCGGGATTTTGTTTGACTGCACCAAAGTACAGTGCACTGCCACGCCGTTCCATTCCACTCCATTCTAGGTTTCTCTGTATCGCAAATCAATCACGCCCTTCTCCTCAAATCTATCTATATAAAAGTAATATTAGCAAAAGTTATGCCCACCGTTTACCTAATAAGAGTAAAACAGTGTCAAATGTAAGACAAAGTTGCATTGCATGAATTCATAAAGCAGCCCTGTTTGTAGCCTGATACAAATACATGTTATAGCTGTTTAAAGGAGTAATCACCTTTAACCTGAAGAATTAGAATTGAGCTGTTATAACAGAGAAATTTAGAAAATACATATTAGACAAAAAAAAATGTCCTCCTTTTCAGAAACCCAAATCTGGTCACCCTACTTTACCCCCCACCCCAAAAATCCCACCTCCCACACTCTCCCGCACCTACAGAACAAATAAAGTAAAGTAAAAGGTGAAGCGAAGCTTCCAGTAAAGTAAGTTTTGGCAAAACTGTTATGTTGAGGTGGAAGTACCTTAAAAGTACCTTAGTTACTTTTAAAATCCAGTAATCCATTAAGTAACTAAGTTACTTTTTATACCTTTATTTCCTCTATGATGTTGTACATCAATGAAGATTATTAAGTTCAATTCAAAAGAAGCTATGCAAATCAGTAACAGATTATAAATACGTGGAAATAAAACCTGAAATGTTTATATTTTTCCCTCATATTCAACTTGTAATGTCAACTTATAGACTTGTTTCTAAACATTTGGATAGGGATTGTTTATCAGGGTCCAATACATGATAAGCTTATTTTTGAAATTATAATAATAATACACCCTCTAGGTTTAGGCTTTAGGTTAAACTGGTTAGCTGAACTGAACTGAAGCAAAGGGCAAATCTGTTTCTGCTGCTTCTTGCTTCTAGCAAGCTTCCATATGTCCTGCTCCCTTTTGCCCTTTTGCGTCCAGGAAGTTGTGGTTTAGCACTAGTGTCTTCTTGTGGCTCTGAAGCAAATAAAACACCCTAATGCCAAACTGCTACTGTAACTCCACATTTTATTAGCTCTTCAGAGGTCCACGAGTCTGTTATCAGTCTGCAGACACTGACAGCTGCTGTAAATGGTTGCCCTGACTCTACTCGTTCGAGGCAGATACAATCAACTTTTGCAGGGGGAAATCAAATAAAATTGTGTGGTTTTTTTTTTTTTTTTTTGCAGTATCATATTTCATAAAGGCTTTAATACGAAGGCAGTGGAGTCTGTAGATAAGCGGGAAATCATCGCTCCAGGATTTTAAAGCTGCTGGACAAAGGCGTGTTTTCCCTTAGTTTTATGCAGCTATTCCATCACGTAGGAGCTATAAAGCTAAGCTATAATAGCAGAACACTCAAACAGGAGATGGCGCAGTAATAAATAGTGCAAGCATTCGCGTATGAATATGAAAGTGAGGCTGTAAAAAAAAAGTTAAAATTGTGTTTGTTGTGTTGCTAGTCTATCACACGAGCGCAGAGAGAAAGAGAGATAAAGAGTCAGAGAGAAACGCACACACAGAGAGAGAGAGAGAGAGAGAGAGAAAGAGTGAGAGGCGGTGAAGGTGATGGCAGGCGGTAGACGGCAGGTGGGAGCATATGGTGGAAGGAAATGGCTGAGCCCGGCCTTCATGAGTTCCGGAGACAGTGATGAGGAGCAGCCCGCCAAGCTTCATCCCAACATTCATTACCCACGCTTCATTTAGCAGCTCCGCATGTGACAGACAAGGGGGCTGTGCTTTAGTAAAGTGGAGGTTTATTGCAATTGACATGGCATTAGCATGACGGTAATGATGAGGGTGGAAGTGCTGGAGAGGAGGAGGAGATGATAAACACTGACAGGAGGAGTCTGACTCAGCACAGGGAGAGGTAATCCCTGAGGGAAAATCAGATAGAAAAAAAAAAAGTTTAGTTCAGGTTATGGAGTGCTGAGGCGTAGCAAAAGTGAATACTTCAAACTGAGTAAATATTGAGCGTGTGAGTTATGTACTTGCTAGCTAGCTAAGCTAATGAATGATGATAGCTACAGCAGAGCTGCATTTGTTCATCAATTAGTGTTGCTAACCTGTTCTAGTCAATTTCCAGAACCTCCAGGCTCAAATCAAATGAAAATAGTCTGTTCGTTGGAATGAATGAGCCTTAATTTGAATTGCAAATCTAATAGCTACTATTTTGATTACAGTGAGCCTATAAGTGCACCAGTTCGGGCCTAGTTTATCTTACTGTAAACTGTGATGACTGATGAATAATTTAGCAGAAGGTCAAATCAGAAGAGATGAAAATGATGTGTTGAAACAGTAGTATGAATAAGAGGAATAATCATGGAAATGAAAGGTTCAGCAGGCTAAGTGCTGACACTATGATCAGGAGATCGCCGGTTCAAATCTTGTTCATGCAGCTTGCCATCGGCTACCGGAGCCCAGAGAGAGAGCACAATTGGCCTTCACTCTCACACAAAGGGTGATGTTGATCAGCACAAGGCATCTGTGAGCTGATGTATCAGAACTTAGCACATTGCGATGCTAATCAGTAATGCTGCATCAGCAGCAGCTCGAAAAGAAGCGCTGGATGACTTCACATGTATCTGAGGAGGCATGTGCTAGTCTTCACCCTCCTGGTGTGTTGGGGCATTACTAGTGATAGGGGGAGTCCTAATGAGTGTGTTGGGTAATTAGCCTTGTAAATTGGATAGAAAAAAAATAGAAAAAAAGTGTAAGATTGGCACAATTGAATTATATGTATAGTGGTTGTGTGAATCGCTTAAAATATGAATCGTCTTTATCAAGAACAAATGTTCTGTGATTATTCATGAGTAAAATCCTGATTAAAAAACTGAAAATGCTGGTATTTTCTGTATTTGAAAAAGAGACGAAAATAATAGTGTAGTGTGAAATGCCTTACAAACAGACAGTTTTTTTTCCATAGTATAATATCTTGGGTTTGTGTTTTTAGCATAGTGTAAACTTTCAATGGGGAGTCTTCAAATCAAGCAAACAAATAAACTGGTTTCAACGGCTTTTAAATAGATATACAGATGATTAATCCAGATAGGTGAGAAAATATGCTGAATGTATGCCTGACAGCAACAACAGTGTAAGAGGAAGTGTTAGTAAATTAGATGCGAAATACAGAAATACTGCACTCACACTGCGTTTAAACAATCTGTGCCCGAGCACGCTTACATCGCTACTCATTGCTCAATGGGCTTGACCGGTGTTGTGCTGAATTCAACATCCCCGCCATGAAAAGCACCCTCTTTTGGGCGTGCTCACACTGCATGAGTACCGTGCCCAAGTACAAGTGGCACAGTTTGGAGCAATCACACTAGTCAATTTAAAAACAAACTGTAATCTACTTTCTAAAGTCAGTCAAGAACACACAACTTGCTTTTTTGACTGATTCCTAATTGGTAAGCGAATTGATGGTCATTGTCATGTAGTGTGAAATGATTTGTGACACAACTGGTGATTGAATAAACTTCAACCAAGAGCAGCTTAACTGAAAACAGAGCAAACTATGCCATGTTTCACTGGGAACCCCTGAAATAAAAATGAAAGCTATACTAATAGAGCTCTGGGAAAAAACACAATTTACATACTTTTTACATGTCTGTCTTTCAGATATTTGAGAGCTGACATTAATTGTGAGATATGTTCCAATTTTCACACTGATTTTAAAGTGTGAGAAAAGCTATGATTTCAAATCTTTTAGGAATTCTATCAAAGTTCTCTAGTGTACGCCCAACCTTAGACGACAGGACGATGCCCACTTACTGATTTATTTATTCATTACTGATGCACAATGGCAGGACAGAAGTGAGTTAGTTATCCTGTCAGAATTTGAATTTAAGCTGAGGGAGAGAGTCCAAGCCAGAAGCAGGACCAGTTCTGATTCAGCGAGTGAAATGCCTTAAGCCACTAATCTGGTAAATATTTACACAGTTGGTCACAGTTTGACAGAACGACACTATGATTTCATTACACAAATTAGAAAACCAAAAAAAAAAAAAGAAAAAATTAAACAGGAATAGTGACACCACCTTGCCTTACCTTGCCTACAAATTGAGTTTCAATTTACACTTAACATTACATTTTTATGTTTATCTCCCTACCAAAATACAAGAAATTACCAGCATTTAAACATTAGAATCATGATTAATATATATATATATATATATATATATATATATTTTTTTTTTTTGCCCATCTGTTTTATTAATTTATTTTAATTTAAAAAACAATTATTGTATTAAGAAGACAAAAAGGAGGCAAATATTCACTACTAAAATTTACCAACACAGTATTTGTAACATCCAAACCCTTTGGTCATTGGTTATAAGTAAAATTAGCCCTTTCTATTGATTTCAATCATTCTCAGTTGTTAAACTATCTCTTTGTTTTGCATGGTCTTCATTAGTCCTGGTTTGTATTCCTGTGGGTTATTCTGCTGTGCAGAGCCGGAGGGACAGAGATGCCATTTGTAACACTGTTCTGTTGTCTTGTGGAACGTAGTGTTGTTCAAGGACACGGCAGCAGCAGTGAAAGAAGCACACAGATCCTGAAGCCATCTGTTGTGAAAACATAGCTAAGAGCTAAATGCAAATAGAGTAAAAATGCATCATTATAGACAAAAGTGATGGGACACCAGTTTTTTCCATAGAGTATATATATATTTTTTGGTAATGCTTAATAATACAGGGTTGTTTTTTTTTTGTTGTTTGTTTTTTTTCTTGCACAGCAACTAACCACACAGTGAGGAGGGTGTACTTTATCCTGGCTAGCTCTGTGATGTGTCTGATGGCACCAATTGGAAAATGAATGCTTCCTTTCCTCTAATAATGGGTGAAGGAGAGGAAGGTTTAGAGGCAAGCAGTAATCACAATCATCATACTTTAATCGGCAGTTACAGGAAAACAGCTATTCTTTTTTCTTTTCTCTCGTAAATAAGAGTCTTCTTTTTTTATCATTTTTTTTTTTCGTATTCTCAATTGTTGCCACAATTTCCTGTACCACACCACCAGCTCTCTGAGAGTGAACAGCTCTGTGAGCATAAAGTATACGAAGAAACAGATACAGGGCTATAGTCTGTATTTATAGAACTATAAATATATATTCTATAATAGGGTTGTGCCTATGGACGATATCATTGTCCATCGTCATTTATGACCCAACATCGCGATGGATGGTAACCATCGCGATGCCACGCCCACTTTTTTGTTTTTCTAGAAACATGCACTGACCTTCTTTAGGTCTCCTTCACCTAAAACTTTAGCAGGGATTGTATGGAAAAAGATCAAATCAGGTATATAACTTAAATGAATTAGAGTCAGGGATGAAAATTTATATATCCTACTGCTATAAATATGCCTAATTGACATATTATTCTATTATTATTCTATTATTATTAAGATATGATTATTTTTATCTAGGTTACAGCTTGTCTTCATTTTTTTTCTACATGTCTGTATTAATTTTAAACATTTCATGTTATTCACGCAAATAGAATAAGCCTGCTCGTTGTGTGTCGGGAAACTTGCTTATTGTCAACCAGTGTTGGCCATCTTACTTTGAAAAAGTAATTAGTTATATTTACTAGTTACTTAATAGTAACTGAGTTACTAACGGAGTTACTCCACTATAAAAGTAACTAGTTACCAGTAAAAGTAACTATTGACTTACTTTAAATTATGTAATTTCTATTATTATTAGAAAAATAACAAACGAAAATAAACCCAAAATGTTGACAAAAATATAATTAATATAACGAATTTCAAAACACAGAAACAAAAAACGTTAAAATGGTATTAATATAACATAATATAATATAACAGCTGCATCAAACAGTTATAAGGATTTAGCATCAGTCACAAGGAAAGCGCGCACGGCATTGCGATAAAAAAAAAAAAAAAAAAAAAAAAAAAACGTTTTAATAAATAAAGTCCTATCAAGTGTAGTTAAATGTATGGTATTAAATAGTATTAAATTCACATATTTATTGATATTTAATCAAGAGAAATCAGGCAAAATGCGCCGCGCCGCGCCGCACTGCTTTCTCTCTCTCTCTTTTTCTCTCTCGCAGCGCAGAGCTGAATAATAAAATAATGCAGTTTAGTTAAATAAATTTAGGTGAGTGAGGACCTGTAAATAGAATCAAATATTGTCAAATATAAAGGATAGATTGAGGTTTTGGGGAGCTGTTTCAATTATTTGAAACTGAAACTAACTGAAACTGACATTATTCTGCGCACTAAGGAGACATCGCCCAACCCTATACTATAATATGGCCAGTGGAGCTGATAAGATAGTTAAGATAAGATAGTTTGTGTGAAAACAAGAAGGTGGTCCTAACATTATGGTGACCTAACTATATGTAATGTATAATGAATACTTACTGAATAAATTAAGGACAGTCATCTTCAGTCACCTTTCTTTTTTTTTCCAAAATATTCTGCCAAGCGGTGTCACTAATTGCCAATTTGGAAATGTCAGCTAACTGACCCTAGCATGAGTGATAGGGGAATAGGGAGCAGCATAATATGCACATGCAAATGCACACAGGATCTCCCAGCTTTAGAGGCTTCAGACTGCCCTAGCACGAGTGATGGGGGACCAGGGAGCACTATAATATAATATGCACACTTTAGGGCAGTTTCAAACTTCTGAAGCTGAAAGATCATGTGTGCATTTGCACTACAAACAGAGGGATTTGCCCAGGAAGGTCTCTACCTCAAACACCCTCCTCATCCCTGACGTTCATTTGACCCCACCATGCTGCTCAAGTGCCCATCCTCAACACCATGCCTCTGCTCTTCAGCTATTTTACACCTTTTCAAGGTTATGATTTAGAAGGTGAGTACTTTCAGTTAAGAGTGGCAATCACAGGCCATCATGTGCATCATAGCATCATGATTTTGCAATACTCAAAATACACTGCCTGGCCAAAGAGCAGTCAACACCATTTCCGATTTCCGATCTGATCGTCTTAGCTTTGATTGCAGCATGCATTCACTGTAGCATTGTTTCAATAAGCTTCTGCAGTGTCACAAGATTTATTTCAATCTAGTGATGTATTTATTTTTCACCAAGATCTTGAAGCATTGATGATGGTAGAGTCAGACCGCTGCACAAAGCCTCCAGCACATCCCAAAGATTCTCAATGAGGTTAAGGTCTGATGATCTCATGCTCCCTGAACCACTCTTTCACAATTCCAGCCCCATGAATCCTGGCAAAACACGTAAAACAACAATAAGGCTATGCGCTGCACACTCATTAAACAGAAATAGACCAAGAAAAACTATGACACTTCTCTACTCTATTATAATTAACAATGTTAAAGAATAAAAAACACTTTCTGAACAAACTTTTTTCTATTTAAGCATATAAACCTTAGTGCAAAACTGTGAAACATTGTGAAAATGACAAAAAAGTGTAATATGTGCTGTACAGAAGATACAGGAGCATCCGAGCCTCCACTACTAGACTCTGCAACAGTTTCATCCACCAGGCAGTCAGACTTCTCAACGCACAGAGACAGAGCTGAACCCCACCCCACCCACCACACACCCTACACACTCACACAAAACTGAACTGACCCCCCCCACCACCACCCTTTACACACACAAAGACCGAACTTCACACACACACACACACACACACACTCAGCACACAGAAACTGAAATGTCTTTTATTCCTATCAGCAATATTTGCTGCTACTCTCAAAACTATAACTCTCTACCTCAGTAACTGCTGTGATTATATATGTTCTATATGTTACAGTATGTTACACATCTCTGCACCTTATCCTCACAACACACATTAATATACCGTATCGGTACTGCACTGTCCTGTCTTTTAAATTGTCTGGTCTTTTGTATTTATTGTATTTATTGTTATTTAGTGTTATAGGTTTATGTTGCACTGTCGTCACTTTTGCACTTTATGTTGTTCCATGTTGCACCATGGTTCCGGAGGAATGTAATTTCACTACACTGTGTGCCTGATGCAGCATTACCGAGCAGCATTACAGCATGTTCAGAGTAAAGCACATCGACTCGGTTCCGGTACATCAGCTCACAGACGCCCTGTGCTGCGGACATCACCGTAGGAATAATGTGGGGAGAGAGCGCCATCTACCTACCCGGAAGGAGCAGGGCCAATTTTGCTCCCTCTGAGCACCGGCAGCTTGATAGCAAAGCTGCATGAGCGGGGGTTCGAACATGCGACCTCCCGCTAATAGTGGCAGCGCTTTAGACCGCTGGACCACTCGGCTCGATTATGGTCTATTCTGATGGACAACAGGTCTCAATTAGTGTCCCATGTATCAAAACATTTAGGGGGGAAAAAAACGACATGATGTCCATTGTAATTGACGCAGGGTCTGAAAGGGTTACGTTTTTGGTAAAATACCAAAAATTATGTATTAATTGTTGGTGTCAGTTTCACAGAATTTAACAACTTATATTCTTCACCGCTGGTTTACCTTAGTCATTCGATTAGCACCTCCATGTGGAATACTTCATTAAAAATATGAATATTTAATGCCACATATTAATATGAAAACTATGTGATAAATCACATTTTGTCCCACCCTTACTTTCAGTGTCCCACAATCAGCAATAAAAACACTGCTGCCTGTCTGTGCCTGATCTCTCCCCTGCCACACACACACTGGATGACACAGATAAACTGAAGGAGCATCTCCGCTTCCTTGAACAGACGACTCTGTTTAAAGAGTCTTGTCCTCACCTTCCTCAAACGAGCATAATCACTCTTTCTTGCCCTCTCTCTATCTCTATCTCTCTCATTCCTTCTATCTCTCTCTCGTTCTCTCTCTCTATCTCTCTGTCTCACACACAAAGTCAGAGCTCTTCTAAAACAACGCCTTCTGATACAACGGAGCAGATAAGACAACACGGCTTTATCAGCTTTATCAGAATACTGAGTGTTAATGGAGTCAAGGTCAGATTTCCCACACAATCCTGAACCCCGTGTGCAATCTCACCAACAGAAAGCCTTTAAAGGGCCATAATAGCGGCGGCAGAACGAGGGGAACGCTGCTCTGAGAGAATGAGAGGAGACAGGAGGGAGAAGGGGGACAGAAAGAGGTATCAGCACTCACAGGAAGTGATGCTGACAGCAGAAAATGGAATCCCTTGCTGCCAGTCTGTTTGGAGATTCAGCTCCTAATGATGGGTGAAGGGTAGAAGAAAGGAGGTGGAGAAAAAGACGGGTGGAGGTGGAGGCAGCGTTCAGAATGGGGGTTATAAGGGAGCTTTATTGTATTTAGACTGTTCATGGAAAACTTCTCACAGCTGCTTCCTGTACTTTCCATTGTGGATAGATTTTTTTTAGAGGAATATTATACACAATAAACAATTTTCGAAGAAACAATCTTCGAAAAATTAGGCTAAAAGACTATAAACCTCAATGATGACAACAGATATTGTGTAAAACTGTGTATTTGCATGATTGTAAAATTGTGTATTTGCATGATTTTTGATTTCCACATGGATCTCAACTGCCCCTTTAAAAACACTAAACACAAGCGCCAAAAACATCCATCCGTCCGTTTTCTGTGAATCATTCCTGTCAACCATCACCAGAACCCCATCCAGTAGATCACTTGAAGAAATACCATTTCGGTCTGCTGGCTGAGAACCTCAGACAGTACACACAGCAGGATTATATATCAGACTTCATCTGAAGGAGGGATCTATGGCAAGTCAGTCAGATGAGGAAGATGTAATCTGTATGCTTCTATCAATATTAAGCATGAACTACCTTGTTCATGTTTTGCCATTTAGCACAAGCTAATAATAACACGTAATACTTGCTCAGTAAATACACGGCATTGCCAGCAACAGCTTATTTATGTAAAAGTGACAGAGCCCTTAAATGGCTCATTCTGAAAGAGGACTGAAACGGGCAGAATAGAGCTGGTGAGATCCTTTTATGTGAGAGTGATTTTGTGCATAGAACTTTATGAACATGTTATGTTTAGTAATATTTATGTTGTTTTTTTTCAGCTTCCAACACATCTGACATGTTTGTTCTAAGTTAGAACACATTCTTAGTTAAGCATGCATTTCAATTTTAAAACAAGTTAATGTTAATGTTCGTTTTGCACACACACAAACACACTCCTAACATTAAGAACTCTAAGTATATATATAAATAATGTAATTTGTAATGTATAATGTAATGTAATTTTATTATAAGCACATTCAGCCTCTGTCTAAAATAAAATATAACAATAAACCTGTTCATGAACAGTGTCAGTGTTTAATGTTTATTTTAGCTCTGCAGATTATCACACACATAAGTACTTAGTAAGTAAATACATGTGTTAATATTACATTAATGTTAGTCTTAGTTTATGACACACTGTAGAAACAATGCAGAATCTACAGTACATCCTGTGCAAGTGCCCTCCATAGTTGTTAGAATGTCTGCATCACTCTAGAATTTAACCGTGAAGAAGGAAATGTGTAGGCTGAAAAACAACGTCCAATCAGAGCTGCTGCACAGCAAACTTCTGGAGTTCAAAAATCTGGAATTAAACAAAAATGTGAGAAAGTGTTCAATTGTGTGAGTTTATTCTCCACCTTAAATTCCATCTTTGATGGAAGCTGTTTTAATGATTCTAATCAGCTAAAATTATATCTATTAAGCTTCCTCAGGTGCAGATAATTGTTTTTTCTTTGCCAGAAGTGCTAATAGTTTTTCCATTAACTGGTGTGTTACCGTGGCGTAGTCCAAAAACCACCACAAAACCACCCAGCACTGTTCGGGTTATACCTCTTTATACCTGGCATACCTCTTTAGGTTAGAACTATGGCCTATACAAAACATGTTTATGAAGTCACAAAATCAATCTATTCTTGCCAGTTTTAGTCCCTTTTATAATACGCCATTTAAGAGCTCTGTCACTTTTATGCAAATAAGCTGTTGCTGGCCATGCCATGTATTCGCTAAAAGAGTTTAACTTGTGCTAAATGGCAAAACACAAACAAGCTAGTTCATGCTTAACTGCAATAGTAACACAAAATTCATTATTTTAAAAGTTTAAATAGTTTCATCTCGATCATCTGCTGACTTGCCAGTAACAGTAGGTACAGATCCCTCCTTCAGAAGAAGTCTGCTCGACAATCCTTCTGTGGACTGTTTGGGGCTCTCAAGCTAATTGACTGAAATGTCAATGTGTTTTACTTAACTGATCTAGTGGGTGGGGCTTTGATGGGGGTTGATGGCTATAGGGTGATGCCAGAGTGGTTCTATGCACGCGCTTTTTCATGTTTGGAGTGTTTATAGAGGTAGTTGAGACCCAAGTGGAATTAAGTAAACATGTGTTTTTTATTTTATTTTATTGAATTTTGCATAATAACAAAAAGGTTCAGTCTCGCAGTATCTCACTGACGTGCTACTAATCACTCCAAACACTGAATGTGTGCACAAAGTGCTTGTCTACTTAATTTGTGTAGAAGAGTGAAACTCACTTAAAGAATCTTTTTGCTGAAGTTAATGAAAATAATTAGTCTATTAAAGCTTTATTGATTAATTGTCATGAAATATGCAGATGGTGTGTAACAGCTGCAATTTCTCACTGTTCTTGAGTTGTTGGGTGATCATTATTTTTTTCTTTTGTTATTTTTTCATCTCTGTACCTCTCTTTCTCTGTCAATAAAAGAAGGGAAGTCACACACACACACACACCTTTATGTGCTCATTTAGGAGCACGCAAACCTACAGTATGACACACAAACACACATATAATAGCTGAAAATATCTAACTTCTCAATGGCCCAAACTTTTGCTAATGATGATTCTTTCCCTATATGTATAAGATGCTGTTGTTGAACCTGAAATATCACCAGACAAACCAAGTCTCCCTGAAGCAGTGGGAGTCTCCCGCATTTCGGTAGTGGCTCCCTGATGCCCGCGAGTCACATATAATCTCCCGGAATTCAGAACGAGCGCCCCAAGATGTGCACACAGGCGACAGACTTTTTTTCTCTAATCGCGTGTGGGAAGGAGAGAGAGAAAACAGAGAGGGTTCTGATTGGCCTGTTCTCTGCAAAGAGTCTGCGAGACAGCCAATCAGTTTTTAGTGTGGGCGGGCAGTGTTTTTCCCCCCTCCCGGACGGGATTTGTTCAGAGAGTGAGAGAAAGCAGATCATGGTGGAGGCAATATTAATAATTATTGTAATATGATATGAAATGTTTTTGATTTTGTGCAATTTTTTTGTGATATTGTAACTATCAATTTTTGTCAAATAAAGGCTCCCCCCCCCCCCAAAAAGGAAAGCAGATGCAGGGCCTTCCAAAAAGAAAAAAGATAAAAATGAATTTCACTTCTGAATACTCTAAATTTAATTTTTAAAAAAGTACAATTAATTAATATAAAAGTAAAGTTTCGTTATCCTTCGGTGTGTGTGTGCAGGTTTTTTTTTTTTTTGGGGGGGGGGGGGGATTAACCTCCCTGAAATCAACTTTTGCACCGTGGGATGTCTGTATCAGGGTAAACTGGGCTAAAACAGATATTTATATAAAATGCTCCACAATCATTTGCTATAAACACACATTATTCTCTGTTTCCTTTTGTGTGGATGTGTGCAGAGTGTGTGTAAATGTAGTACAGTATGTCGGTGAAGTGCGGGTTAACCCACTGATCTCTAAGCGAGAGTCTGTTTTCATGCGCTGATTCACACAGTCAGAGAGAAAAAAATAACCCAATAGAAAAAGTTTACATTAAACAAAGCAACTGTAAAAATACTGCTTTTCTTTCACTACAGGGCTGGGTTGCACCAGTTTTGCGTACGTTCTTTCTTAAGTTTGGGTGTTGTGTCTTAACTAGTAAGAACTAACTTATGTGCAGATGTTTTACTGGTTGGTGGAGTGTAGTGGGTTATACAACAATTAGTATCGACCTCACAATCTGATTAAGAGAAGTTGAGAAGTGTTCTAGCCGTGCTGATATTTGTGATAACATCACAGCCTTCTCACACTAAATCTGTATCACTCCGCGGACGTGTTTCCGAGTAACAGGTATAATATGTTTCCTTTGAGGTAAAAAGTTACATAATGTTACTTTAAAGCACATGTATACTGTTTATTAAGGGATATTTCCTTCATTTTGCTTGTGTTTTTGTTTTTTTAAGCTTTTTATTTCTTTACTTATATAAATCTGCTTTGTTCAACGTAAACAAACACAAGAGACAGTTGTCACTGTGATATATAGCAGATGCTTCTCCAAAAAAAATAATAAAATGAAATGACAGTCATGCGCCTGCAATAATAACACATCCCTTACACTGCAGTGGAGTAGTCAGTGTTCATAGTGCTGTTTGTCATTTGATGGACCATATCAGTCCTGAGTAATTAAAAAAACAACTGTAAGCTAAAAAAGTGTTTATGAGCCAGGCTGGAAGACTTGGAGAAGCCCACCATACTGAGGAGAATACTGAACAATAGGGGGCTTCACCTCTGCTTGGCCTGCTCCTCGCTATAATGAAACAGGCTTAGAGGGGAAGAGTTCTGCTGCCTGGCAGACCCTGATGAGCCTCTAATTAATTACCTGTGGTGCCAGTAGCCCTGACTAATTACCCATGTGGCAAAGCGTGATTATGTGCAGAACGATATGTGTGTCACTCATTAAGACCACTGCCACTGCATGATCTCACACTCCCACATTGTGCCGTCCTGCCTGAGTCACCTACTCATCAACTCCGTACAAGTACTCCACTCACTTTACCCCAACCGTTACAACAAGTGGAGTACAAGTTAAAGTAGTCCATAGTCACCATCTTAAAAACACCATTGAAATAACCTCCATATTAACTCCACATTATACATTTATATTTACTTTATAGTAAATATAAATATACACTGTCGGGCCACAAAAAAAACAAGTGATGTGGGGTTGATGCTGCAGTTGGTCAGGTCTAGGTTCAGCAACAGTATGTGCTGAAAGAATGAGGTGGGACTAATCCTTTCCAGATTGGGCCAAAGATTCTCAATGAGGTTAAGGTCTGGACTCTGTGGTGAACAATCCATGTGTGAAAATGATGATCTCATGCTCCCTGAATCACTCTTTCACAATTCCAGCCCCATGAATCCTGACATTATCATCTTGGAATATGATCGTGTCATCAAGGAAGAGAAAATCCATTGATGGCATAACCTGGTCTATATTCAGTATATTCAGGTAGTCAACTGAATGTACTGAATGGCCAGGCTATTCCATCAATGGAGTTTTTCTTCACTGAGTCCAGACCTTAACCCCACAGAGAATCTTTAGCCCTATCCGGGCGGGATTAGTTTCTCAGGGGGTCCTGGGGTAATTTTCTTTTTCACAGAGGACCCCTAATAAAACCATGTATTTGTTTTTTTCAGAAATCCTTTGAGAAAATTACAGGCTGAATTATCTACAGTTTTTCTCTAAACTCCGGTAATTTTAGTCCCGTCCGGATCCACATATCTGAGTTTTCGTCACCTCGCATTTGGTCACGCACCATAATTACACTTTGGGCACACGTTTCCATGAAAATCCACATAAACACAACAGTGAGTGGAAATGGAGTAGCTACTGAACGTGATGTCACGTGACCAAGAATGCCAAAAAAAACATTGCTGGTCCCCCTGTTTTTTTCAATTGTAGTCAAGAGTTTTATCACTGATGCAAGATCTTGATGAAAAAAATGAATGCAGCATTGGATTGAAATAAATATTGCGACGTTACAGAAGCTTATCGAAACAATGCCGCAGAGAATGTGTGCCACAATCAAAGCTAAAGGAGGTCCAACAAAATATTAGAGAGTGTGACCTTTATTTTTGGTGGCAACTTTTGTTTTTTTGGACAGGCAGTGTATAAATAGCAATAAATGCTTCAGCAATCTAAAAAAAAAGAAAAATATCAAACAAAGATGTTGCAGCTGGGCATGTAGATTTGTACACTCATATATTGCTAAAGCTTGTGTACAAGCTGTTCCCATAAATAAAAAACACGATTGGCAATAAATCTGATGACCATGCACATCAAGGAAGTGTTGTAATCTGAGAAAGACATCCCTGGGAAAGCCTTGCTGTGCGTGGGTGAGCATTATCCTGCTGAAAGATGCCAATTGACAGCCTTGCCAAGAGAGGCAACACATGCCACATGACTACAGGATATTTTACAGATTCTAAGATTCAGACACTCTCAATATAAAGCTTCTGTACTTAAACCTGATCATTACTGGATTCCAAACACAACTGGATTAGTGAAAAAAAACATCCTGTCTCTTTGAGTCCAGTGTTGTGCACCCTCTCAAAATCTATCAACTGGCCAAATGTCTTTAAATGCCTCATAGAGGCATATCTAGCATTGTGCGACCTTTCACTGGAGGTACACTACCCAAAAGTGTCCTCTCAGAGCTATTTAAGGGGGAAGGAAGCACTTGTGCACCCTCTTGTGTCAAGGCCCAAGAGTCTAATCAGACCACACCTGTAATCATTTACAGCGACATAATTATTTCCATATCTGAGTGAGATATAACCGCATGCCATTTTTTACAGCAATCCAGGGTGCATCTAATATGCTTATAGCTAGTTTGCTACCAGGTTGCTAGCTATCCCTCCATGGTGTAGTAAAATATGTATAATAAATCAGGGACACCTACTGGACCTGCAGATTTGCTATTATTATTACTTGATTTTTTATATTCATAATTTGATGTAAAATATCGCTTCCATTTACATTAAGTTAAACTTCATGGTTAATGTGACAATTGGAATTATCCAAAATTGGTGACAATAGGTTTTAAAAGATATGGTAAGAGTTGGTTTCCTAGATTTTACAGTGGAAAATATTCATTCAAAATGCTGCGTAGTCCAATACTAGGCTTAATCCCTGTCTGAGAAACTGGCCTTAAATGTCTACAAGTGTGTGGACACCCCTTTTGATAAATGCATGCAATAAAAGAGATATTGTCACACGGGCCAGAAACACAACAGACAAATACAGTTACAAATCACCTCTTTTTTAAAGGGGCTAGGCAAAAATTGGTAGTGAGGGACAGGCAGGGTTGTAAATAAGAGGGCAGCTTAAATAAACAACATACTAAAGAATGGTCAGGCAGTCAAGGGCCATACACGGTAAATCCTAAAATCAGGAGTAGGCTAGTATGAAGTAAAAACGAAAGTGTTCGGCAACTAGGAAATCAATAGAACAGGCAAAGCAAAGGGGAAGTTAAGTGCAAAACAGACTTACAGCAACGGCAAACAAAACAAGAAAACTTGCTGTATCAGAGCTTCACAGGTGTGTGCAATCAGTAGCTGGGAGAGCAAGAGCGCCATAGTTTCCTGTGATCTGTGGTGTGTGAGAGTTCCCATAAAAGTGCATGCTGGGAACTGGAGTGCAGAGTAGGCAGGCTAACAGCCCCAGGACTAACAGATATTACCCTGTCTGAATTTACAGTGTATCTTGGCGTGTCTGAAGATGGTCTGTCAGTGTTTCCACGACCACAGATATCTCAATGAACTTCAGGCTACCTTTCCAAGGAGTTGTGAAACTTGTGAAAATTTGCACCATTGAAAGCTTCAGTGATTCAGGAAAAGCACCAAGCATCTTTTTTTTTTACATTAAACTCAATTTAAATGTATTTGTTTGTGGTTGTGATGCGGCAAAATATGGAAAAGCTCAAGGGATATGAATACTTTTGCAAGCCACTGTATAAGCAGTGATTTTCTACACAGAGACACAATTAAATGCCGGTTTGAATTCTGGCTCACGCTGTGTGTCATCAGCGGACGGAGTCTGAGAGAGCACAATTGGCCTTGCTCTCTCTGGGTGGGTAGATGGCGCTCTCTCGCTCCACCCCACTTAGTGTAATAGTGTCTTAGTGTCAGCACAGGCATCTGTTAGCTGATAAATCAGACCTGGGGTGCTGCGCTTTCCTCAGAGTAATGGTACATAGGCATCAATTAGAAATGAGGAAGTAATTGGTTTTAAATATGTCAGAGGAGGCATGTGCTGGTCTTCATCCTCCTAGTGTTAGGGGGTTAATTAATTAGGTTATTAATTAGGTTATAAACCATAAATAAGCAGTTACAACACCTGAATAGGAAGGGGAACAGTGGCCTCCATGTACCATATAGTGATTCCACAATAAGTTATACTGTTAAAACTCAGATCTTACACGATTCTTATCTTACTTTGCCGTTTCCCTCAGTCAGCATTAACATTTCTGTAAATAACTGTTAAAGCTCCACTAGGTAGGATTGAGATTTTGTGCTCATGGGCTCCCCCTACAGTTGCAGAGTGTAATAAACGTTTCAGGTGGATTAGTTTCTCTTTCTTGTTTTCTGGCTTTCACAGACATATTCAGTCTCTTTCCTGCTTCCGCCAGAGTGTCTGTATGTTAGTTTGTGAAGCATGAACCAGTAGTCCTTGTAGAACTGTTAGAACTAAAGGTCGGGAAGCAGGTCGCAGTTCTCGCGAGCGTTGGTCGCGGCTGCCTCGCAAAACTTACAGAGTCTGGTTTGAACTCAGAGGAGCTCCGGCACAGACACGAGAGCACCGCTATTCCTCCTATTACACCTCAATGCAGCACTGCAGTGAGTTTTAAGCTGTAATTTCACTTCTTCAAAAAGATCAAAAATCAAGGAAATCCTACCTAGTGCTGCTTTAACTATAATAACTTAAAAGACTAAACTGACCTTCTGAATTGTTTTATTTCATATGTTAAAAAGTCACTGTCACTGATGTTCTTTCTATTTATATGTTGTAAGTACATATTATTGTTTTTACAACTTTACAACAATTTTAACCATTAATAAACTCCTGTATAAACTATTTATAAACCCTTTATAAAGGACCCTTATTTTAAAGCGGCACCAAAATGAATACGTTTATTAATTAAAAGGCCATCCGCAAACAGTTTCGTAGAACAATTTATTAGAATGCAGTTCTACTCTGCAGCATTAATATTAGGAGTTCTGTTCATTGGAATAAGGGAGCCGGATTGTGATAACCATCATAGAAAATGATTTCTGTTTCATGACACATTACAGTTGGCAAAATACATTTAATGATCCCTTTAAAAATGTATCCCTCAAGAGAATACAGTTCCTTTTTACAGCACACTGTGTGCAGATACTCAGTCCTTGAAACCCAATCCAGGAAGCTCTCAAACAGCAGTTCTTTTACGGGTGTTCTTTAATTGAACTTTAATTTAATTGATCTCTGCAGTAAATGATGAAACTGAAGACAGATGGTTTTAATGCTCTACACGATTAGGCACTTGGCAGTCCTGTTATGTAAGCTGGCAGAGACCACCACTTCACAGCACTTTTCAGAGTAGTTCTTTCACTTGAATGCTTGGTTTTCACTGTAACAACACTTAAAGATGACTGGAGCAGATCAAGCAGAGCAGACTTTTGTCTTGTTTTACCTGTTTTACTGCTTTTGCTGGTCTGTGGAGATTGCTGGAGTGTGCATATTAGGCTGAAACTGTTTATTAAAGAGAGTATACACATACAGTCGTATGTATTATATAAGGGGTAGAATGAATTGATAATCTGATTAGCAGCATAGCTTAAAAAACAAACTAACACACATAAAGTATTTTCTTCACTAAGGTGTGTGCCAGGTAGTGGTGAACAGTAACAAATTACATTTTCTTTATTACTCTATTACATTTACAGTACTTAAAGGACCACTATGTAACACATTTTCAGTAGTAAATGATAAAATGATCAGGATGTATCATCAGATATTAAGGCTTCAGCAGTACGTTCCTATTTTAAGTGTGCAGGCTGTCCCGGGGTTTTGTGTTTGTTTTGTCCTCTGACTCCTCCTGCTGCTCCTTCCCCAACACTAACTCCACCCACCAAGGTTGCCAGCACTACAGCAGCGCAGCACAGCAAAGGAGCTAGCAGAGCTGGTTCAGTTAAACCTCAGCTGCTACACAGCTTAAAAAGCTGTGTAAAAAAGCTTAAAAATTGTGTTTAGTAGATGTACTGTTGATACTTAAATTACAGCAAATATAGCAGTGCTCTCGTGTCTGTGCCGGAGCTCCACTGAGCTCAAACCAGACTCTGTAAGTTTTCCGAGGCGGCCGCGACCAACGCTCGCGAAACCTGCGACCTGCTTTCCAACCTTTAGTTCTAACAGTTCTACAAGGACTACTGGTTCATTCTTTACAAACTAACATACAGACACTCTGACAGAAGCTGAAATAAGACTGAATATGTCTGTGAAAGCTAGAAAACGAGAAAGAGAAACTAATCCGCCTGAAACATTTATTACACTCTACAACTGTAGGGGGAGCCCACGAGCACAAAATCTCAATCCTACCTAGTGGAGCTTTAAGTAATGGGGAATTATAACTTGAGTTAGCATAAATTAAAACATCAAGTTATTACAACTAAAGAGGAAGTTTATTTACCTTTTTTAGTTTGTTAAATTGTAAGACCAGATAAGTTGAATTTACTTTAAAAAATTGAGGAAACTGGTTGCCTTAAAAAAGTTAAGTAATGTGGAATGAAAACTTGAGTTAGCATAAATTAAAACATTAAGTCATTACAACTAAAGGGGAACTTGATTTACTTCTAAGGTAGCCCCGGGGTAATCACTACACACTGATGGTGAGTTGGTTCAACTCAAAGATCTCAGTTTAAGTGTATATGTGCCCACAAATGTTCATCTAACTCAAAATAGTTGAGTAATGTTTAGAAATATCCAATTTTATGTCAAACAGACTAAAATCATTTCAGTTCAAACTACGAAAATGTTTACAGTGCAGATAAACATATACAGATGTTAACTTGGCCAATCGAAATCGCATTTTACTACAAAAGTAATGTAGCATGTAACATTACTTTTAGTAAACTTTACTTAATTTATTTTTGAGGAGAGAACAGGAAACTGGAAACACCTGAGGATCTGTAACAAGGGGGCGGGGTTACATATAACTGATGACAGGGTGGGGCTAGTGTGGAGACAGGACCAAAACACAGTAGCACATGGCTGGGAAACACATGACAGGAAAACAGAGGGCAGGAGCACACGGGACCAAAAGAGGGAAAAACACAAGACAGACATGAGCTAAGCTGTGACAAATATACTACACAAAAGTGTAAGTATTTATTTATTACTTAATTTTATTTATGTATATCTTTAAATTAAAACCATTCAGATATAAATAATATACATTTAAATTATAAGATAACTTTTTTTTAACAAGATGAATAAAAAAAAATCTATAAAACATATACTGTATATAGTGCATTTACCAATATATTGTAATGTATTGTGAAGTTAAGATTTGACAGTCACATCAGTCTTCATCAGATAAAGGTATAGACTTGTATTGAAAGATAGAGAGATGAGTGAGATAGAGGTAAGGAAATGCAGATTAAAGGAAGGGGATGTGAGATTGAGAGTTGAGGCTCATCTGACAACCCATCAAATATGACTAACAGTACTTCAGCAGAGCCTCACTAAATTTAGCAATATTCATTCAATTTCAATATATATGGGAATATTCTGATTTTTTTTTTTTTGGTTGTGAAATGATATAGTGCTTATTTGGCAGCAGCTGGAGAGGGATATGAGAGCTGGTGATGCCATTCAGATGAGCATACCCTCCTCCTGAGCAGAAGTACAGAGTCTTACATTTAGTTTTGTTCTGACAGTGTAATGTGAGCCCTTTTTTCTCTCTCCTTCTCTCTCTCTCTCTCTCTCTCTCTCTCTCTCTGTTTTTTCTCTCTTTTGGAACCAAAAAAAATGGGGCTTTCAAGCTGTCATTCAAGAAACTAGCTTTAGATCACTGAGGTAAAGTAAAGGGAGCTAACAAGCCGTTCAGACACATGAAGTTATGAGTAAATATGCTTTTATTTCCGCGTAATGTAATGTAATGTAAAATGTGGTAATAGAAGACTCTCTTTACTTTTAGGTAACCTAAGATATGACAGACTACTTCATGTCCTTCAATAGTGTAGGACTGAGAGTCTTGATACATTTTGATCATACTTTTATATGATACTGACAAAAAATCTTGCACTGCATTCCTTTCTTTCTATCTTTCTTTCTATCTATCTTTATATATTTTCTAATTTTGTCACGTCTGGTGCTGAAAGCGCTCCTGTTTCTCCTACACACAGCTCTAACGAAGGTTCTCAGTTAAACAACCACACTACCCAGAACACACCACCCGCTGACATCACGCAGACACCCGATCACGTGACACATCACCTGCTTCTTCCAAGAAGCCCCGAATACTGATTACCTGCAGTATAAAAGGACACTCCACGCACACACCTGTTCCGAGTATTGTTTGTTTTTTCCACTTTACAAAGCGTTACTTTCTCTGTTGCTGTTTTTCTCGTGTATGACTATGTTACTGTGTTTGATCTGGACGGTTTATCGTTTCTGCATTTTTGAATTATCTCTTCTGCTGGCTTTCGCGTGTATGAACTCTGGACTGTCTCCCGTTTATGGTATGGTTTTGTCTACATGACTACTGTTTTCTGGTGCACTACTGTGTTTGTTGACAACTACTCCTGTACAATCCAAGCCTGTAATAAACGTTTTATTTTATCTGTATCTGCGAGTGTCTGTATTCTGTACGAAATATGACAAATTTGTTCATTTGTTTTAGTTAAAGCTTTAGCTGAAGTTCTACCAGGGGACCAGACAGTGATTGCACACACTCTTTGCTGCTTTTAGATGCCAATATATCACTTTTCCCCTCTTCCTCCATACCATCTACATGTTGGTCACACTTGGTTTACCAGGGGGAAGTCTCCGCCCCTGTCATCCACATGATAAAGCCAAATATAGACAGATTCACAAGTTCACAGGAATATCATTTATCAATTAGAAGTCTAGAAATAGGATAAATAATTTTATTCAATGTCCCAAAAACAGTGTATTATGAATATAATATAAAGTATATTAAGATGATTTAACTTGTCATGCTGTTTTCAGTCCAATACTTTTAAAGTAAAACTGCTCTCTTCTTTTAGACAAGCTGTGCAAATATTTTTGCGTGTGTGTTCTTCATGTATTTTTTGGTCCTTTGATTTATTTATTATTTTATCATTCAAATATATTACTTAATTAATGACTTAAATAATTCAGAATGTGGTTTCAAAGCCTTCCAGTTTTGTTAACGTTAAAAACAAGCATTTCAAATAAAGGCAGCCTATTTCTTTTTACATACTTAAAGTTGCATTGACTTTTTTTGTCTGTGCAGTTTCATGAAAAAATATATACAATTCAAATATATATATATATAGGATTTATAGTAATATATATATAGTTGTTTTTCATATTTTATGTAAACAAAATGACTAAAAAGACTGCAGTATATATATATTGTGTGTGTGTGTGTGTGTGTGTGTATGATGACAACTGAATTCAAAGCTTAACCCGGGTCCACTGAAGTCCACTGTCACTCTCGGCCTCCGTCTTTATCTGCTAATGGAGATATCACGCTGCTTCTTTCTCCATTTATATCCCACATAGCTATTAAGAGTAGAGCCGTCTACCCAGGAGGCAGAGCAGCATCCCACACACAGACAGCTCAGTGAGAGGGTGTGTGTGTGTGTGTGTGTGTGTGTGTGTGTGTGTGTGTGTGTGTGTGTGTGTGTGTGTGTGTGTGTGTGTGCGCGCTAATGCAGACATGCACTCCTGCTGAGCAGGAGAACAATTAGCTCCTCTACCAAATGACTCCCATAATGGTTTTCCACGGGAAAAGGGCACCAGTGGGTACAGTTCACACTGACATGGCTTCCTGTCTTTCTTTACTTTTTATACACATGGGAGATTTATATAGCATTGCTCATTAAACAAGCAAAACACAAGTGTGAGTATAAGAGAGAGAGAGAGAGAGAGAGAGAGAGAGAGAGAGAAAGAGAGGGTGAAGATGCTGTGGATGACAGTAGAATGTTTACTGTCTGTCTGTAATGAGAGCTGTCACAGGACCTTTTCCCACCTGTAGTTTGAAAGAGCACCTGTTGGCTCTGGTCTGAATCAGTTGTAAATTCAGATCGTTTTTATACCTGTATACTGTAAATCCATTATTTGTAAAGAAATTAAAAATTAAATATATTCCAAACATTACTCAACCATTTTAATGTAAGTGAGCACACTGTAAAAAGTTCACTAAACTTAAGCTTTTCCTGTAACTGGCTACTACCTAAGAAGTCCATGTAATATAATTTTTAAGTACAGTGAACTTAATAAATATATAAACATATATATTTTAAATTAGGATTTCCCTGAACGTGTTTTTACAATTATTTTCCTAAGTACTGTATACTGCATTGCTTTTAGTAAGAATTACACAGATAATATAATTCCCGCCAACTTAACCAGAACACGAAGTATGTGATAGTATATTATTTTTTGTTAAATCAATTGCTTTGCATAATAACTCTACTTTGATTGTAATGATCAGGTGAATAATATTTGTAGATTTGTATTTATTCTTCTCTTTGTTTTTATAAAAACTGAAGAAACTGATGAAAAATGAAAATTATATAGAGTGAACAGTAATGAGAGCACAGCCAACACAGTGTTTCTGCAGCTCAGAAAATGATGCTTGTTCTTACAGCCTACAAAAGAAAGGCCAAACAGTTAATAATAATATATATGGTGAGTATCAGAAAATGGGGACGCACCCAGTATGCAAATAGTATATAGTATTTTCCTGTAAATTTCCTGGAGACCGCTGTGTGACAGGAAAAGCTCCTAACGCCAATCATGGTGCTGGTTCACGGATAAAGTCCCACCTTTCAGGAGAAACAGTCAATCAGCTTTCTGGTTTTGCGGAGCATGGAGGAGAGTGTGAGGGGGAAGATCTTGTGCTATATGTGCCCCCTTTTAACTTCGAGCATCGGACCCTCCAAAGGTCTCTGCACGGCCCTGGTCCTTTACAACAAGAATTTTTTTAATTTATAGGGTTTTACATTGTAGTATGCGTTTTCTCTGGTCTGAAACAGTTCATGAGTTTGTTTACTTGAAGCGTTTTTTCCCTCAGTTTGGTTTGTTTTCACACAGGCTCAAACCTAAACCCAACAAACCACGTGAGGACATTGTCTCAAGGAGCGAGGAAGTAAATACAGAAAGAGGGTTCAGTGTTTCAGATCAGTATATACACTGGCAAGAAAACGTGTGTGAACCCTTTAAAATATCAGGATTTTCTGTTATAAAATGTGATCAGATTATCATCCAAGTCAATCATATTAACAGATATAATGTGCCTAAATGGCCATTTCATCCTGAAAAAAGGTCACTTAGTCAATTCGAGGGTTACAGGTAACCAGGGTGAGAGATATATTGTTACCAAAAAGAGGAAGACTTGATACAAGGATGGTGATCATTTTTACCAGGAGTAGTTGGTCTATTAAACCTCCTCCAAATCAAATCAAATCAAATCAAATTTATTTGTATAGCGCTTTTTACAACAGGTGTTGGCACAAAGCAGCTTTACAGAAACATGATTACAGGACAAAGAATCAGGCAAAACATTAAACATAGAATATACATAATACAGAACCCCCAGTGAGCGCGGAGGCAAGGAAAAACTCCCTCAGAGCTGCAGGAGGAGGAAGAAACCTTGGGAGGACCAAGACTCACATTAAAGGGGGGACCATCCTACCACTGGTCAAACGGCTTTTAAATTAACATTTAAAAAGTCTTTTATACATCCATATAGGTTTTATGTACTCAGGAGTGTAATAGCGCCACTAATGGCTTGGATGTAATCTGTAGTGGAGAATAAGATGGACGATGAGCAGCTGATCTGTGGTGGTGGTGGAGAAGAGCTGACTTCAGAAACTTCCATCAGTCTGGCCGGACAGGAGACGCGAGAGCCTGAGGGTCCAACATCGGTATCGGGTCAGACAGGTGGGCAGTCAGTAACTCGGAGGAAAGCAGAGAGATGGTATTAGTTTTTACTGGATTTATGCAAAACTGAGAATATTAAAACATTATCAGAGTGTGGCAAATGACTCCGGCAGAACTGAATAAAACAGCCTAACTAAAGGCAGAGAGCCAGAAGGTAACATAGACATGGAGGCTCCCTGAAACACCAGCATCCACCCACTCCACCGTCCACAAACCTGAGTGACCGTGTGCAGTGGGAGAACAACAGCACCAGCATCTCAGTTTACCACAATTTCCTCTGTCCATGAACCCCTGAATCTGCAGCCTTATCTAAAGGGAAAAACATTAATTACCAAAAGCTAAACTAAACAAGTAAGTTTTCAGTCTAGACTTAAAGATTGAGACTGTGTCTGAGTCCCGAACATATTCGGGGAGATTATTCCAGAGTTCCAAGAGCCCAGAAACAGCTCACTGAGGATCTTACTGTAACGAAGAGGAGGCAGGATGCAAACGCAAGTCGGTTTTATTTTCCATTTAACAAAATAAAGAAAGAACGAAACACCATGAAATAATATAAAGAAAAGGTACTTAAAACAAAACACTATGAACTATGAGGATAAACTAAAAGACTGAAACAAACAAGCAAAAAATAACAAATAAAGAAACAAACTACATAAAGCAAACATGAAACACTTAAGACAAAAAACACAGCAGGTCTAAGGTTAAACAAATCAGATTAACAAGATCCGGACAGAGTAACAGGACACGGTCAAACAAAAGGCACGACAGGCAACAAAGGGAGCACATGGGGTATATATACTCAGGCACACATTTGGGACACCCGTGGAAGCCATGAGAGGGCGGGGTTACAAATGAGACAAGAGGTTACAACACTAATGGCAAGGGTGGGGCTGGGGCGGAGACAGAAGGATGACCAAAACAAAGCCATGTGCTCAAAAAAGCACATGGCTAGGGACACAAGACAGGATAACAGAGACAGACACAGGCTAAGGTGTGACACTTACCAAGAACCAACAACACAAACATACTGTATACAGAATGGACAAACTTTCTCTTATCCAATGAGCAACCAGGATTCCTTATTTATATAAAAAAAAGGCTGAATAGAAGTGGCACATATTGCTGAGTTGCAGATCAATCACTGCTAAGCAGGATAAAAAGGCAAATTTTTAGGCTCATCATATTTATCATATAAAAACACATTTTATAACACACATTTTTTCTTGGACTGATGTTCTGTTGGCTGCTGAGTTAAAAGTGAATGTCCTTCCAGCCGATAAACAATGTTAAACTAAGGGCAACTTGCCATAATTGACAGAACCTTGAATTTTGTTCTGTATCTGAAAATCCTGCAGGAGAATGTCCAGTCACCATGATCTGAATCTCAAGTGTGTTTGGGTTTTGCACTCCAACCCACTGGAGCAAATCCACCTCTGAAAGGCTCAAGAAAACAAAAATAAGGTTTCGGAGAGTCAAGTCAAAGTCCTGACTTGAATCATTGATCCTGTGGCAGGACTTTAAATAGGCATTTCATGCTCGAAAGCCCTCCACTGAGAGTGGGCAGAGGAGTGGGCCAGAAGTTCTCCTCAGTGATTTAAATTACTGATCTCCGCTTATAAGAAGTGTTGGGTTGAAGTTTTTTTGTGGCACAACCCTGCATTCAATTTATGGAGATAATTCTTCTTTTATTTTCTTTAACTAATAAAAGGATCATTTTAAAAAAATGTGTTTTATATTTCCTCATGTTCTCTTTGTCATATGTGAGAAACGAGGATCTGAAACCATCTATTGTGACAAATGTACCCACATAGATTTTTACAGAACTGTAACAGTATGATGACACTGGGAGCAAGTGACACATTTCACAGTAACTCAGTTGTGAGATCCACCTTCTAAGATCGTTTCTTATTTCTATCTGTTTTTACCAGTCAGGGTCAATTGGGTCACTTGGGAAACACCGGGCACATGACAGGAATCCCAGCTAACAGAGAACAGTATAAGAACATTTAGCAATGTTTTGAATAGGTTGCAGTTTTAATTAATTACAGAACATTTTGAAAATGTGATAAACGAGATAATAATGGTTTCCATCACAATGTTCATAGAAAATGTCTCACATAAAATTCCCAGCTAGACAAATACTAACATTATGGAGTGAAAAGTGTTAAAAGTAACATTCCCAAAACTAAAAATTAAAACATTGACACAAGTGATGTTGCAGCAACATTACGAGAATGTTTAATAGATTTAATACTAATAGATAAGCTTTAATCCCAGCACAGAACCAGCTTTCCTCACCAGCCTGTCCAGTCGTCCAGCATCCCTCTTGCTGATGCTGCCTCCCCAACACACAACAGCGTAAAAGAGGACGCTGGCTACCACAGACTGGTAGAACATCAACAGGAGTTTCTGGCAGATGTTGAAAGATCTGAGCCTTCTAAGGAAGTACAGTCTGCTCTGTGCCTTCCTGTAGAGGGAGTCAGTGTTCACTGACCAGTTCAGCCTATCGTCCAGGTGCACACCAAGGTATCTATAGGATTTGACCACCTCCACATCGACCCCCTCGATTGGCTGCTGAGCAGAGTGCCTGGACCTATGCACATCTCCTTGGTTTTGGAGATGTTCAGCTGCAGATGGTTCATCTTGCACCACAGCACAAATTCCTCAACCAGGGTCCTGTATTCCCTCTCATCACCATTACGTACACACCCCACGATTGCAGTGTCGTCGGAGAACTTCTGCATGTGGCATGACTCCGAGTGGTATTTGAATCAATGGTTGCTCATTGGATAAGTTCTGGCCCACAATTGCTCAGTTACCTACATAATTAACTTGTGTCACTTGACTTGACTTATTACACTTCACAGCAATTAACACTAATCCAAGTACTATTTTTTTTAACCAAATGTTATTGTAGATACGAAAATCTTATCTGGAACTTTTTAATAACCGCATAAAATTAAATGACAATGAATTTATAATGATACGTACAAATAAACATCAAAATGAACATCTCACTCATGGAGTTGTGCCCCCTGTAACAGATAACCCCACTCACTTCCATCTAAAACATTATAGTTTAGGCCCTTCCACAGACGAGCATCTTAAACTATACAGTTAAAAGCTGCTTGGGTAAGATTGTTATCACCACTTTATCTCAGCTCTGAAACATGGTTGAGCTGAGAGTAGTCGCTCTGGGTTTGAGTGTCTGATGTAACTATAAATGTTCTGCAAAACAAACAGAGGCTTAGTCTTCAACTATAGCCGTCTGTTCACATTTTAAACACCTGTTAGGATTGGCAGATTCAGTGACAGATGAATTTCAGTAACCTTAATCTGACAGTTATCTTTTGGCAGTGGTCTCTGGTGCACAGATCCAAGGCGTGTGAGCAGTGTATCAATTGATTCCTCCACATGATCTTAATTATCTGTATTTTTAAAGATTTACTGTATAGTAAATAATTGATCTACACAAGCAGCCTGTGAGAAGATGTTTTGTTTTAATCTCAATGTCAGTTCTCCGTTTTTTTTTCATGCAGGTTTTGCACAAATGAAGTTTAATGTCTTTAGAAGGTCTTTGAGATTTCCCAGCCTGTTAACATTGCATAACTGAATCTAATCTATTCCAACAAATCTATTCCAATATATAACTTACCTAAAATAAGTCGTTGGAATCAAATTTTCAATCTTATATACGGAAATACAATGATTACATCTAACAAAAAAATGTTTAATTGGGGGAAAACTGTAAATTGAAAGGAGGTTCTAGTGCCCTTTAGGTACCTTTAGCCTGGATCCATGAAAATGAAAGTGCAGCGTAAGTTCTACTATAGACTCCAATGCTACGTCACATAATTATCTATCCAATCAGCTATTACCTTCTGCCTTTAAATAACGATCACTCTTTCAGTACCCATTACCCTCCTCCTTCCCCACCGCCTCCAGATTGGTCCCGTTCGGCTGCCAGGAGGTTGGCTCCGCCCCTGTCTTCAGTGTATGACAGGATCTGCAGAGCCCAGATGTATCAAGTCCTGGGCCGATGACGGGGCCTACACCAAAGACTCTATTGGACGAAACTGTTTCTATATAACTTTCTTGACTTTGTACTTTGTTTTGCTAAAAAATTGTTCAAACATTAAATGGTTCAACTAACAAATTTGCTTCCAGAGTTGTAATAGTAGACTTGTGTTTTCGGTAGCTGCGTGCACAGTGGGGATGGGGAAGAAGCTGCTTGCGCTTCTTGTGCTGAGACTGAAACGAGTGTTACAGCCCAATAAACATAATTTGACCAGATATAATCAACAATTTTACACCAGAAAGAAAAACTATCTTTCAGTGGAACAGTTTAACATTTGAAAATGCAGCTGTTTTCAGGGTAAATCCACTATATTTTAAACATTGCGTTATGTATAGGCCACAATTTGAAAAAAAAACAAACAAGACTAATAGTACTAATCATGTAATTTCCAAATATATCACTGCAGAAATGAGAAAAAATGGTTTTACACAAAGTATTTGCCCCCCAAAGCAAAAACAGATTTCTTTTGTTTTTGCTTTGTTGTCATACTGATATGTTTCAGATTATCAAACAAACTTTAATATCAGACATAGATAACCTGAGTAAATATAAAAAGCTCTTTTTAAATGATAATGTTATTTATTAAAGGGAAAAAAAACCTTTCCAAACCAACCTATCCCTGTGTGTAAAAGTGTTTGCCCCCCTAAACCTAAAAACTTGGTTGTGCCATTCTTGGTGGAAACAACTGCAATCAAGCTGTACTGACAACTGGAGTCTTTCACATCTCTGTGGAGGAATCTTGGTTCAGTCGTCTTTACAGATTTGTTTTAATTCAGATGTTTTTCTGTGTTCTTTTGTGACCTCTTGGATGAGTTGTCCATGCCTTTTTGGAATAATTTCGGTTGGCCGGCCACACCTGGGAAGTTTCAACGATGTTCCGTGTTTTCTCCATTTGTAAATAGTATATAGCTCTCACTGTGGTGTGCTGGAGTCCCAAAGCTTTAGAAATGACCTTGTAACATTTTCCAGACTGATAGATGTCAATGGCTTTGTTGAATTTCTTCAGATCACAGCATAATGTTTTTTATTTAATTTTTTGCCCATTTTCTCCCCAATTTACACGGCCAATTACCCAACCCACTTATTAGGACTCCCCCTATCACTAGTAATGCCCCAACACACCAGGAGGGTGAAGACTAGCACATGCTTCCTCCGATACATGTGAAGTCAGCCACCGCTTCTTTTCGAGTTGCTGCTGATGCAGCATTGCCGAGCAGCATCACAGCGCGCTCGGAGGAAAGCGCAGCGACTCAGTTCTGATACATCAGCTCACAGACGCCCTGTGCTGCAGACATCACCCTAGGAGTGATGTGAGGAGAGAGCGCCATCTACCCAGCCGGAGGGAACAGGGAGAATTCTGTGACCTCCCGATCATAGTGGCAGTGCTTTAGACCGCTGGACCACTCGGCACCCATATAATGGGTTGTTTTATGAGATATTTTAGCTGCTTCATGTTGTCAGACAGGTTCTACTTAAGAGATTTCTTGATTCTACAGGTTATATTATTCAGGTTATATTTGTTTGATATTAAAGTTTGTTTGAAGGGAAGTACGACAAAAATGCACCCTTACGTATGATAATAGTCCAAAAAATAGATAATAATTGAAAGTGTGGCTTATAATCCGGTGTGCCTTATAGTCTGAAAAATATGGTTATATAGTTTTGGTTATCAATGTAATTAACAAATAGCAAAACTTTCAAGTGATTCCACACTGCGGAGGTTCTGTAGAGACGGTACTCCTCTGTTGAAACATATTACTAAAATGTTCAGCTAAACTTAAAAATGCCTTTCTCCTCTCAGTGTGAAGCATCTGCTGTGGTCTGGGAATGGATTGGGCACGCTAAGACCTATATTGGGTGGTGCTTTCTTATTCGCAACTGTGGCTAATTCACACAGTGGGGTTCCAGCGTAAATGAAGAACAGATAGGCCGTGCAGTTCAACTTCCACTGCATTGTTTAGATTCAGCCTAAATTGAGAGGAAATTGAATGCATAATTGCCTGGACAACTGGGGCCTGGCGGCTATAATTAAAAGTAGAAGGTGATGACGTGATGCTGCAGGAGCTGAGCGGGGTCTCTGTGGTGCATATTGTTTCGAGCTCTCCTGCAGAAGGTAGAAAAGGAGTGAGTTAAAGTGTGTTTGAAGTGTGTGAGGGTTTTTCTGCTCTCCTCCCTGCTGTTCCCTGTCGTTAGCTTCGTCGTACTGCAGATGCAGCAGGTTTTAGGTGTGAGGGACGTTATTAATGCTCTAATTAGCGTTAGACTTATTAGCAGGGACAGTGACTCTGTGACATCATCTGCTCATTAACAAACGCTGACATTCATTATCACAGCTATCATTAGCTGTATCATCTGAGGCGACACTCTACACACCTCCACACTCACCCACAGCATCTTCAGCAGCTCCACTAGGAGTGAGCTGTTAGAGGGGTTAACACATACGCCTAATGGAGCATCCTAAACAATCATCTGTTCAGACTAGTACACAACATTCACGCTTCAGTTCACACCTCGGATTAAACCCAACAGCACAGTGCAATTTCAGTTCGGTGGGTGGAAAATAAAAATAAGTATTTCCTTTTCCTTAATTTATTTTAAGCAGTGAATTATACATGTACTGTTACAGTTATATGAAAAAGTTTGGCCACCACTATTAATCTTAAACATTTTTAGTTCTAAATATTTGTGTGTTTGCCATTTCAGTTTGATATATCTAATAACTGATGGACACAGTAATATTTCAGGATTGAAATGAGGTTTATTGTACTAACAGAAAATGTGCAATATGCATTAAACCAAAATTTGACCGGTGCAAAAGTATGGGCACCCTTATCATTTTATTGATTTGAATACTCCTAACTACTTTTTACTGACTTGCTGAAGCACAAAATTGGTTTGGTAACCTCATTGAGCTTTGAACTTCATAGCCAGGTGTATCCAATCATGAGAAAGGTGGCCAATTGCAAGTTGTTCTCCTATTTGAATCTCCTCTGAAGAGTGGCATCATGGGCTCATCAAAACAACTCTCAAATGATCTAAAAACAAAGATTGTTCAACATAGTTGTTCAGGTGAAAGATACAAAAAGTTGTCTCAGAGATTTAACCTGTCAGTTTCCACTGTGAGGAACATAGTAAGGAAATGGAAGACCGCAGGGACAGTTCTTGTTAAGCCCAGAAGTGGCAGGCCAAGAAAAATATCAGAAAGGCAGAGAAGAAGAATGGTGAGAACAGTCAAGGACAATCCACAGACCACCTCCAAAGAGCTGCAGCATCATCTTGCTGCAGATGGTGTCACTGTGCATCGGTCAACAATACAGCGCACTTTGCACAAGGAGAAGCTGTATGGGAGAGCAATGCGAAAGAAGCCATTTCTGCAAGCACGCCACAAACAGAGTCGCCTGAGGTATGCTTTTGCTTTTGCATACCTCAGGCGACTCTGTTTGTGGCGTAAAATACAAAAGTAAGTACAATATGAAGTTGTTTAATAGGAGTATTGTTATAATTTGTTTAATAGGGGTGTGACAAGATCTCGTGGTACGAGATCTCGCGAGATTAAAACGTGACAATATTTCTTGTCAAGCTTAAACCTGTCTCGCAGGGAAAAAAACAGTTTAGTGTGGACTTTTTATGAGGGATCTGGCAACACAGTAGCGATACAGCGAGTGTGGTGGCTGAGCAGTGAGAGCAGCTCTCAGCAGAAGAAGAAAATTCAGGTATTTGTATAGAAAATGCTTCTGCTACTTTTAAGTTGTATGTCTGGCTGCATTTTGGCTCCAGTGGAAACAATAAACGGTAACAGAGTGACCAACAAGACACAAAACATATGTAAATACTGTAAGTAAATCCTACACGTGACTGTTTCATAGACAGTTGTACTAATCCCTTAGCTCTGTACTGTATTTAAAAAAATGTTCTGTCTCTGTTTGCACTTCAAGCATAGTCTTAATATGACTGGTTATGATTATGCATAGTTAAATTACAAGAGATTTAGGAGAAAAAAACACAAACCATAGGCTTAATATGACTGGTTGTGGTTTGCACATATTGTTTGCACTATAAAAGACCTAGAAAAGTTTTATTTTTATTTTTTATTCTTATTTTTTTATTCTATTTCTTATAGAATCAATGTGTGAGAGAAACCAGTCTGTTAAGTTTGCGGTATATGATTTTGTCAAATAAGTTAGTTTCAAGCCATTTTTCATTTTTGTTTTCTTTAAAATTTTATTTTTAAATCTTGTCCCCTCTCATTCTCGTGAACCCAATATCGTGTCTCGTTAGCAGAGAAAACTGACCTGCACTGTAAAGGTACACCAAAAGCTCATTTATTAGAAAAGCTATGTTACTTTATTTTTTATTCTGTTTATTGTTGAGTTAACAGTTAACAATACACACTATCTCCGCTCTCAGTGTAGCTACACACACCTCTGCTTATTTAGTATAAAGGCTCTTAATGAGACAGTGTACACATAACTGAATAGTGGCTACATCTTAAAAAGGGTCTTATTTTACACAATGCCCACACTGTTAAAATACTGTTAGAGTTTAGGAATAAATATTCCCTGATGGGTGTGGTGGTCTGGAAATGAGGTCTGTTGTGTACCTTTCTTAGCAGCAAAAAACTTAGGTGCACCACTGACTGATTAAAACCCTGACAACAGTCACCTGTCAGACGTCTATTCTTATCTTAGCTACGCAGGCGCAAGTACACCTCCACTCTTTACACACACACACATGAACGAGCCACAGCAGAGCACAAACCCAACTTTTCCATCAAGAATGAAAAGAAGACTAAATAAAATAACAATACTGTTCTGGTAAATGACTTCCTCACACACCTTCACAGCGTGAAAGAGCAGGTCAGTTTCCTCTGCTGAGGAGCGCAGAAGTGCTGCACTGTTAAAATAGCAATGTGAGGGGTGAGGAGAAAACTTGTAAATTCGATTTTTCTTTTTTTTTTTTTTCTCCGAACTCTCACTGTTGAGAGTGTTTGAGACCAGCTTATTAGAGCAGCTGATGCCGGCTGGTTAGCGGAAGAGTGGCCAAATTATCGGAGAGCGAGCTGAAGGCTGAAGGCACAGCCTCTGCTTTTGTTGAGCTGTCTGGATCTTCAGCGTGGGTTCATTCTGCCTCCGAGTCTGAGCTGAGTAAATTCCAGTTCCTCCAGCAGGCCAGAGTGACTCGACAGTCACCAGCAGAACAAAAGCTCAGTGATTCGGGCTATTTTTCAAGTTGCTGATAGTGGGGAATTTGAGGGCAGCGCGACGGCGAGAGAGGCTCTCTGCTGCGTCACAAAGTGCAGCTTTTATTTATTATTTATTTCATTTCCCCATTAATCATTCTGACATGAAAAAAAAGTGTCGTAATGCAGCACTTCATCAGCGCACAGGCCGGCATGGACAGGCCTTTGTTTATGGAGCGTGGTTATTGAGCCGAACAGTCCCGGTGTTTTAGTGCTTTTAATGAGGTTGTGTTTTGGCGGGTTTATCTGCTGCTGCGGGGGCGGAGGAGGGTCTGTAATTATATGGCGGTGACCTGAAGTGTTGGAAGTGTGTCCCAGCTCAGACTGATTTATGACAGGAACAGAGAGGGGAAACACATACACACGCGGCGTACCCACCTCTATTTCCTGAACCCAAGAGGAATCATCTGTTTTGCCTTTATGATTAATTTTCTCATGAATCTCTTACAGGCTCCTGAAAAAAGGAGCAACACAGTGCATGTTATAGAGATAATTCTTCAATTAGCACCCAGATAACACAGCGGAAAAAGAAAGAGAGAGAGAGAGACGGGGAGAACAGACAAAGGGAGAGATGACACAGGGAGGAAAGAATAAAAAGAGATAAAAAGAAAGAATAGGCCATTTTTTAACCCTTCCGTGTTTGTTAATGCATTTTGAGAGCATATATATATATATATATATATATATATATATATATATATATATATATATATATATATATATATATATATATATATAATAGTACTAAGCAGTGTCATGTTATGTTCTAATCAATGGCTAAGGCTAATGCCCATTCCTAAGTCTACCAAAAATTCACTTTAAGCTCCACTAGGTAGGATTGAGATTTTGTGCTCGTGGGCTCCCCCTACAGTAGCAGAGTGTAATAAATGTTTCAGGCCGATTTCAGGCCGATCTTTCTCGTTTTCTGGCTTTCACAGACATATTCGGTCTCTTTCCAGCTTCTGCCAGAGTGTCTGTATGTTAGTTTGTAAAGAATGAACCAGGAGTCCTTGTAGAACTGTTAGAACTAAAGGTCGGAAAGCAGGTCGCAGTTCTCGCGAGCGTTGTTCGCGGCCGCTTCGGAAAACTGGTTTGAGCTCAGAGGAGCTCCGGCACAGACGCAAGAGCTGTCACGCCTGACCCTGTTTCCTGTCTGTCCTCGTGCCTGTGTTGTCCCACGTGACCCGTGCCCCTGTGTTCTGCCTGTGATTTTCCATTACCTCTTGTCTCATTTGTAGCTCCACCCCTTCCCCAGGTGTTTCCACTCCCAGTGTGTTTCCTGTTTAGTCAAATAGACTTCCTCTGTCACTTGTCCTCTGTCGGTCTTTGCACTGTCCCCCGTTGTCTGTCCCTCTGCGTTTCTCTGTTCTCTGTGTTTTCATAGCCTTAGCCCGAGTCCCTTGTTCTTTGTTTATCTTCTTGTGTAATTCTTGTTTTGTACAGTTCTGTTTTGTTTATCTAGTTTTATTAGTCTTGTTCCTTGTATATATCTCCCTGTTTTATGTTTACGTGTTTATTTGTTGCCTGTCTCTGTTTATCTTTGTTATTTATTTATTAAATTATTCGTTTCTCGCCTTACCTGCACCTGTGTCCGCCTCCTCGTCTCCCTGCCTGGGTCAACCGTGACAAGAGCACCGCTATTCCTCCTATTACACCTCAATGCAGCGCTGCAGTGAGTTTCAAGCTGTAATTTTACTTCTTTAAAAAGATTTAAAAAATCAACGAATTCCTACCTAGTGCTGCTTTAAACACAGTCAGTTTGGAGGTAATACTCCATCAAAGATAAAATGTTATACTTCAGCTGAAAAGCTTTGCTTATTACGCGATATTTAAAATGAGGAAATCAATAAAACCAGAGTAAAACTAAACCATAGAGACCCATCGTTTAGCACAGCGCTCACTCTAATTTGGTTTAAAATTACATTAAAATTAAAACAGTGATTAAAAACGCTAAACTTAACCTCAGTGCTGATTAATGCAGCATGTATTTAGATTATTATCAGTGAGAATAATCATCTCCTCCAGAATCAAGCTCAGTAAGCATTCAGAGATGAGATGGTTCTAAATAAATGCTCTGCCCTCTGAATGCAGCTGCGGAGCTCTGTATCGCAGGAACAGCAGTGTAGCAGGGGTGAGCAGGATCACACACGGGCCTAAAGTATTAACGTTTACCATGACGCCGTATTCCCAATACAGACTAGCCTTTATTTTGTGCTGGAGGAACATATACACGTTAGATGTGCTCCTTTTAGAGTTCTGAACACAAAACCGAGTGCCCAGTATGATCCCAATCGGGCCAGGCTCCCACCCCTTTCTTCGAGCTCTGTCAGGTTGAGCTCAATAAAATGGTCTGTGACATAGAACTCTGTTTTATATTATATTTTAATGGCATGATTATCAAAATATATCAAAGTAATAACTCATACTGTTATCATACTCATGCTTCCACACAGCTAAAATTAAAAGCTCCGCACATCGTTTAATCTCCACACTGTCAACCATCAGGCAGGATACTGGAAACTTTTGGGGGCAGAACTTTGGAAGTACAGGTTCCTATGCTCTCTTTACAAAAAAAAATGTGTTTGAATCGGGCTTGGAATCATAATGACAGTTTATGGGCTGAGCCGGGTTGGGAAAATCTAATCTCTAGCTCCTGTTAGCTGTTAGAGGGAGTCTAAAAACCGGCTTCCCTGCTAAACAGTGCAGGTGAAAGATCAATAACGCTGCTATTCAGAGCCGGATGTGAGCACGGATAGAAGGGATAGAGAAAAAGAGAGAGAGAGGGAGAGAGAGAGAGAGAGAGAGAGGGAAAGAGAGGGGAAGAAAGTAAGTCCACATTCCTTTATTTCTACTATACTGGCCCTTACCAGATTACAAAGCTTTTTCACAGTTCCCACAAGTATCGTCGTACTCACTTAACCAAAGTAACATGGTGCAGTTAGCAGTGTTGTGGGCTCAGAGTTCTAGGCTCCACAATAGAGATGCTCTTTCTTCTCTCACAGGTTAGTAAAGCAGCGACACTTTTGAAGTTGTTATTTTGAGGCAAATGTGTTACCATGCGTCCTGTACTTAAAGATTTAATTCCATCATTTTTAAATTAATTTTAAACAGCCTAGTTTTGGTCTCTAGTATGAATGAATGCCATGTGAGCCGTTTTTGGTGAGAAAAAAAATGCCCTGCTTTAAATCACTGAATTAGAGGTCTCTGAAGAAAGATAGGATTTGGGCTCTTGCTCATGAAATTCATACATGTAAATATATCACCTCTAATTGGCTAACAGCACTGCAGCAGAGAACGCTATCTGTCTTCCCCCACAGTCAGTTTTACAGCTCTAAAACTCAAAGGAAAAAATGTTTTCAGAGAGACAGCCTTAGTTGTAAAGATATAGCACTGAGTGCTAGATAAAGTTAACCCTTAAAACTTCAGACTCTCAGCGAGGCAAGCGTCACGTCCCCCGCGGCTGTGAAATGTTTGCGACCGCAACAGATTTTTCCCCTCCCGGCGGCCACGCAGAATTCCAACCTAGTGTAAACACAGCTGTAAACAGAGCTGTAAGCTCCTCCTTAGCTAAGTAGCTAACAGTGCTGTCTGTGGGCGGTCCTGAGCCAAGGTGGGCGAGACCATGAGCTCACTGGTTGACGTAGACCCCTAACGTCTCTCTGATCAACTCGTATTTCTGAGGATTTCTTTTACTAGCTACTGCAGACAAGGGAGGCTGAAAAACAGTTTCATATGCAGCATCATATACAACTCAGAGAGACCTGTAGTATTTCACAAAGAAAAAATGGATTTTAGCTGAAGGAGACCTTTAATCATATATTTTTTTAGAAACCATACAATTACTTAGTCGTTTAGGAATTATGTTAAGAGTTTGTGAAATCAAATCAACGAATCAAATGTTTTTGTATAGCATTTTTACAACTGACATTCCAGAAATCCAGTAATAGATCAGTCAGTAATGCATAAAACCTAAAACCTAAAAAAAAAAAAAAAGTGAGCAAGGCAAAGATGCCAATACACTCCCCTTCCCTTGTGTGTATGTCTGTTATGGGTAATTAGCATAACAAACAGGATTAAGTGCCTTGCGGAGGATTGAGAGCACAGGTTACCTCACAAAAAATCGTAGCTTTAGCCATTCTAATGGTGAAAGACAGTCAGCTCTCTGATTTTCATGTTGGTTACTCCTCTTACTATAAATGCACAGTCTGCACAGGCAAAACCCACATCTGAAACTGAACTTTTAGCACAGTTTGCTGTTTGAGTAATTAATGTAACAGGACACACCTGTTTCAGTACTTTTTTAAAGGGACTGATTTCCAGGAGCTGTGTGATGTCATCTTATTTAATCATGCAGTTTGAGAATTTAATTGTGGAGAAGATTTTTTACAGATTTTTCACAGAAACTTACTTACAAAAAAAGTATCACTCTATCAACTTTGACAGTCTTGGATAATTTGAGTTTCAGACCCCTGTTTTAGGTGATATCTGTACCCCCACATCTGCCGCCGCTGTCTTTAATCCTTCCAGAGAAATGGAGCATGATTCCTCTTTAATAACCTCTACTATAAAAGATGCAACAATTACCACAGATGCAAACACAAAAACAGACTTGGTTGTGGATCAGGGAGATGTATTGTGAGCATAAGCTATTTGTTTGTTTTTATTTTGCATAGAGGATTTTTTTTATGGTCCGCTTTACTGCTTTCCTTTGCCTCATGCTGTTAAAGTAATTTTCCTTGTACATTACTCTGCTGGTGTTTACCAAATATAAATGGACTTAAGTGTAAACAGCGCATAATCTGAGCATTCATCACCTCACGTTGTGTTGTTTCTGTCTGTCCGTCCCCTATTGTCTCAAATTTACTCTCCTTTATAGAGGCAGCACTGTGTTTTGTTTTACTTTTATTGTGGAAAGATCCTCCGATCAGCAAGAAACACAGTTTCATTCTGCTGAAAAACAATTCCATTCGTAAGAGATCTCATCAACCGCACAAGTGACAGGACCTCCTTCTGGACCTAAATGTACCCCTCGCCTTCTGTTTCCTCTGTGCTCTGTGAATATGTGGACAGGTTTATGTGTTGTATTTGATCAGTCGCTGCTCTGAGAGGTAAGCGAGTCACCGCTCCACTATCTCCCTCAAACACAGACCGAGCCTTATCAGAGGAAGAAGAGAGGGAGGAAAGTTTCAGAGCCGAGTCAGAGTTTATTAAGGGTCTCGCTAAGAGGACAAATGGGACGTCTGGGAATCCCCCAGCGGAGCCCTGAAACCACACACTGCTGCAGAGCATCTAACACTGCCTTTCTTACTGCCCACAAACAGAACAACATCAGAACAGACTTCAGAGAGACTCATGTCTTCCACAAAAGATAAAGAGTACCATTATTGCAGTAATGTCAGAATAAAAGTGTTATAGAAGCAATGCACTTTTATTTGTAGACTCGATGGCCATTTTTACACAAACCCAAATCAGGAAAAAGTAGGGAGAGTATATACTTTGACTTTTATTTTATCAAGACAGTATGCATTCAATAAATATAAAGTTTTTTTTTTTTTTTTTTTTGCATAAAACTGTCAGTAAATGTGATCTGATATTCATCCATTGACAAATATAATAAAAAAAATAAAATAATAACGCAAAAAATGTTGCAGGTTGTTAATGATTGCTATTAATAGTAAGACTATTAAGGAGTACAGGTGAATTCAATTCTGAGAAAGGGTTAATGTGGCCAATTGGAAGTTTTTCTCCTCTTTGCATTTTCTCTGAAGAGCGGCAACATGGGAGCCTCAAAACAAAACTCTCAAATGACCTGAAAACAAAGATTGTTCAACATCATGATTTAAAGGAAGGATATAACAAGCTATCTCAGAGATTTCAGTTGTCAGTTTCCACTGTGAGAAACATAGTGAGGAAATGGAAGATCACAGGCACAGTTCTAGGTAAGGTAAATCTCAGATAATCAGAGGAGAAGGATGGTAAGAACAGTCGTGATTAACTCACAGAGCAGCTCTAAAAACCTCAAAACATCATCTTACTGCAGATAGAGTCACTGTGCATCGTTCACTATGCACTATTCAGCACACTTTGCACAAGGAGAGGCTGTATACTGGGTTTGGATACTTTAACAAGACAACGACCCTAAACGCTGCTCAAAATCTATGGTCATCTCACCTCCCAGACCTGAATATTACTGAAAATCTGTGGTGTGATTTAAAGCGGGCTGTTAATGTTCAGTAGCTGGTAACTCTGATGGACTTATCCTGTAAAACAGAGATGAGTCTTCTTTTCCTGGGGTGGTCCTGATGTTAGACAGTTTCATCATAAGGTTTTTTTCTTTACTTAGTTGAGTAGTTTTCTTGCCATAATATGGATTAGAACATTACTCAAATAGAGGAATCCACTGTATACCAACTCTACCTCTTCACAACTTTACAACTGTGCTCTCAAACACATTAAGAGGCGAGAAATTCAAGCAATTACCTCTTGACAAGTTCAGCACAGCTGTTAACTTAAAGCTGAGACTGAGAAAATGCCAAGATGTGTAAAGCTGTCATCTAAGCAAAGTTACTGCTTTATAGAGTCTAAAATATAAAACTTCTTTATTACTAAATATTTCCATTATTTTCAAAGTTTGAATGACTTTACGATTAATCTACAATGCAGAACATTTTCAGATTCTAGCAGCAATAAAGGAGACAGTCACATTTTTTTATTTTTATTCAAAAATTGCCTACAGGCCTTTTTAGATATCCTGCATGTATACAGTAAAAATAAAACACAGCACCATCACTGGCTAAAAGTAAAAAAAAAACTTTATTACACTTTATAATGTAAAGGCTCAATATCAATTAGAGGTTTTACACTGAATCCACTCAAGACCCACTTAGCTGTTTTTAATTTAGGAGCGTATAAGGAGCGACAATCTGACTCACACCATTCAGAACTGCAGTACAGGGGAAGCTCACTGCCGATGTCGAAACTATCAGAGAGAGAGAGGATTTCCCAGTTGCAGTTCAGTGTTTGCGGATTATGAGAAATCATAATGTGTGATGAAATGACCTGCAGTGCTTTGAAACGATAAGAACTGCAGTTTGGGATTTGCATTAGAGACTTTCTTTTTATTTCCTTCTTTATTGCACCAAAATCTTCTCATATGTTTCCAGGCCATATTCTCAGTGGATTTGGGAAGGAAGCTATTTATTTGAAGAACGTTGATTTAAATGTGGTTTCAATTGAGCTGAGGGTGCCCTGTGCCTGTGTGAGCGTGTGTGCGTGAGCGTGTGTGCGTGTGTGTGTGTGTGTGTGTGTGTGTCTATGCATGCATACTCATCTTGATCCCTCTGTCCATTCTGTTTATCAGCAAATTACACACACTCTATCTCTTATTCGACACCATGTCAAGCGGAAGACAGGAGGAGAGTGAAAGAGAGAAGGAACGATAGTGGGGAGGTCGTATCAGGTCCCGGGTTTGTGTTTGTGTCCCACGGGCGACAGAACGGCGCAGACGCACACGCGCAATTTGCTTTATCTGCACGTCTGCTCCTGCAGCAGCTCTGACAGGTGAGGAACTCCACATTAGCGTGAATTTACCTGAGGCGTGCGAGAGAAACGCAGATAGACAGAGAGAGGGAGCGAGAGAGAGAGGGAGAAGGTGAGAGAAAGACGTACACTTTGATCTGCATGTGTTGGTCCTCTCTGCCCGAGGCTTTAGAGCTGTGTGTTTTTGTTTATCAGAGGTTCATGGAGTCCACAAATCCGTATTCATTTATTTATGGACATAAACTTTCTGTGTAAACTTTTCCTCACCTTTGCTTATAACAAATTTCAGCTCCCTACAAAAAGAAAACAAAACAACACCTCTGTCCACCATATTCTGCATACTCCATACACTCTGAGGCTGGAGATATACTTGCTGGTAACTACATGGTTGCCTATGCACGATGCTGGCATTGTTGGATGTGCAAGTCCTCAGAAATTGACACTATGCACATGATAAGGTGCAGTATGGGCACTAACACTAGGGGAAAGTATTGCAACATTGAGGCAAAACCCTTTATTTCGGCTGTAGACTGAAGAGATTTGGATTTGACATTAAAAGGTAAGTCAAAAATCCAGGTATTGTCACGTCTCTAGGCTCTCCTTTCACACTCCCGAACTCAATTTCCCATAAACCCACTGGCGATGACGTCACCATCAGCCGCTCGCCTTCACCCAATCGCATTACGCTCCCCCGTTCAGAGTCACCTGTGTTCTAGGAAGTTCCGTACGTCAAAGTACTTCTCCTTTTTGTATACAAGCTTTCAGTTTACATCTGTACTTTGCGAGGTATTGTCGACTCATGTTGCGTACTGAGTGTTTATCCAACCTTTTTCTGCCTGCCCTTTTGTTATGACCCTTTTTTCTGTATTACGGATTTTGCCCTTTGTCTTTGCCCTTATCGGATTTGTTGTATTATCGGACTGTCTCTCTGGCTTCGGATCTTGGACTGTTTTCACTACTACGTCTCCTGTTTACGCTGTGCGTTTTGTTCAATCTGTTCTCTGGCTGTGTTATTCTGTTTACGGCTCTGTAAATAAACCAGTCTTTACCTTTTATTCAGTGAGCGTCACTCCTATCTGTCTGGCGTTACAGGTATTTACATCTGGATCGGATCAGAGTTTTTAAGTAGGCCTGTCACGATAATTTTTTTTTGCGAACGATATTTTGCCCCAGGAATTATTGCGATAAACGATATTGTTGGCATTTGTAGACCACTAATTTGGCACTAATAAAATGCTAACATAATATCATAACAATGAAATTAACCCTTTTAAAGACATTAAACTTTCCATTCCTGTTCACACACCTAATTTTGCGAAGTGAGGACCATGATGTGCAGCCCCAGTCTGTCCCAGCCGGCCCGCGATGAACCGGCAACACGAACCTAAGAGACACTAAAGTTAAGTAACTACAGCTGCACTGGGCCGTTATTATATTTCTTTAAGTTAGATTTGGGTGTAGATGGAGGGCATTTTTCCTAATAAAGGCATTTTTTGAGTTAATTCACTCCCTGTCTCTGTGTCTCTCTGTGCTTTCGCACTACCTGCCATGCCCACGTTTAAAAAAATATGTAAGTGCATTTTGTAAGTGCCAACACAATGGACGATATTTCGATTATTAAAATGATTGAAGTCATGTCAATTTATTGAATGATAAGTCGATAATGTAGCTATTGTGACAGGCCTACTTTTAAGCAAAAGTATTAAATCAATAAATACCGTTAAACTCAAATGTTTTCAGTTTACAGCAGAAATAAAGCAATCAGTCTCACTGTTTCAATACTTTTGTGAATACTTGAAGCTCCACTAGGTAGGATTGTGATTTTGTGCTTGTGGGCTCCCCCTACATTTGAAAGTGTAATAAATGTTTCAGGCGGATTCGTTTCTCTTTCTCGTTTTCTGGCTTTCACAGACATATTCGGTCTCATTCCAGCTTCTGCCAGAGTGTCTGTATGTTAGTTTGTAAAAAATGAACCAGTAGTCCTTGTAGAACTGTTAGAACTAAAGGTCGGAAAGCAGGTCGCAGTTCTCGCGAGCGTTGGTCGTGGCTGCCTCGGAAAACGTACAGAGTCTGGTTTGAGCTCAGAGGAGCTCCGGCACAGACGCAAGAGCACCGATATTCCTCCTATTACACCTCAATGCAGCGCTGCAGTGAGTTTCAAGCTGTAATTTTACTTCTTTAAAAATATCAAAAATCAAGGAAATCCTACCTAGTGCTGCTTTAAGTGAAAAATAGCACTATGAAAAATGGCAGAAATGTTCTTTTTTAAAGGTTTTTACCCTTTTTCTAAATTAGTCCTGTGAAGAAGTTAAAAAGTACACTTTCAACTCACACGTACAACTTTCATGCCTTAATTAAATCATGTAACGTTGGCATGTCACATCCCCACTAAGCATAATTAGACTGTGAAGCTGCCTAGTGAGAAGGAGTCTTCATAGGACACCACAACATAACTCAACTGCAGACTAGACATTAAAAAGCAGCTAGTGTGGTTTTGGAAAGGTTTGGAAAAATAATAATAATAAAAAAATATATATAACTAATAAATGTTTATGTACTAAACTGCATTAAATGCTGCAATCATATTTTCACAGCAGGAAGGTTTAATGAATTTCCGACTCTGCTGTAATGTAGACTAAAAATTATGTTGTATGTACGTGAAAGGTCACACTGACTATGTTGGCTAGCACAGCAGTGACTCATTATTACTCAAGATTCAGACTAGGTAATCTCTGCCAGATTAAAACCTCTTATCTCAAGTATGGTAACTTTTTTTCCCAGGAGAAGGAAAAGCAGGCTTTACGTGTTAACTTAATTAACAAACACAGATCTTTATTACATTTAGATCTTTATTTTAAGTCATTTCAGACCATTTCTATTAATCCTGAAATTTGAATGCAGTGTAAAGGGTGGCTGTAGCTTTTAATTATGGCAAAAAATGCAGAGTGAATAAAATGCAGATAAAAGGTTCTTTTCCAACAGCAGTGATATGATCATGCAAATGGCACGGTTCATTTGGCACAGTCTGATAAGTCCAGGGCTGTAACTAAAGAGGGATGGAGGCAGGATGCAACTCCAAAGTCCATGAAATGAGTTAAAGAATTGGGACATAGTCACACCTTAGGCCTTGTCTGTCTTGTTTTCTTGGTACTTTCTGTTCCTGTTTTGTTTTCTTGACTGTATTTCTGTGTCCCCCCTCGTCTATTTGTTTTTCCTCCTTTCGCTCTGTTTTTGTTGCTGTTTTGTCTTTGCCCTAGCCCCGCCTTATTCTTAGTGTTCACACCTGTGTCTAGTTTGTTACCCCACCCCCTTGTTGTCCTCTCCAGGTGTTCTTTGTTTCCCCAGCTCCACATGTACCCCATGTTTTCATTTCTGTGTAATTTTTCGTTGACCCTTCATGTAGATGTTATTGTTTGTAGGGAAGTGCCAACCACATTTTTTATTTTTTTGCTCCAGAGTCTGAGGAATTAGATTTTGAATATCTGCACTATATTTCCATATTGATTTTTTTATTGAAATATGCCTAGTTTCTTAAATTAAAGAACTAAAGCTTCACAGCGCTGCTTTAAACAGTGCGGACGCTGAGCGACCACAGACTTCAATAGCGGAGCAAAGCGTGCGGCGAAACGAGACGAGTCATTGGGTAAATGCTGGGCTTTGTCCCGCCCATCGGACGCTCAGCGTCTCTGGGGGTCTATGGGGCAGTGGGCTGGCCTCGGCCGGCCCGGACGCTCAGCTTCTGCATGATGATTGTATGATCTGTCTGAGGCGGAGTCCCTTTTTGATTGACAGCGAAATGAGCGAATCAGCGATCTTTTAGTGTAAAAATCTGTGATGAGAGCATTTTCACTCTGTTCTGAGTTGAACCGGAGACTTTCCTAATCCTTATAGCGGCTTTTTCATTATTAAAAACGACTAGCGACAAATGAAGCTTCTATTTCTGGTGCTTTTCTGATTAATTAGGTGTAAAAGGTGGGGAAAAGTAACAGGTATTTTCAGCTGTTCTGGTATGATAAAGTGAGCTGGCTGACTGGAAGTGCTGTAACAAATAAAATGTACTGATGGCCATTCCTCTTGATGAAACTATCTCAGAACATAAATGAACAGGGGCCAGTAGTAAGTATTGTGTTGTCATTAAAAATAATTTAAATAATTTAAATCAATAAAGGGATTATTCAAGGAAATTAAAACTGTCCAAAAAGGAACTAAATTTCCCTGCATTTTTTCCTTTACCAACTTTGAAGATTTTGCGTAATGTTTTTTTTACTGATCATTTTATGTTTATTCATGTCATAGCGTCTTTTTTTATGTAATTGTTCAACGTAAAGAATTGGTACCTTTTTGTTGTGTAGTGAAAACTTGAAAGTAATGCCTTTTGTTTACAAAAAAAAAAAATCTCAGGGAGAGTAGAATTTACGTATAAATAAAACTACATATGTTAAGATGTAGGCCGAAATTGAGCTTCCCCTCCTTGATAGACCAGCATCTGCCACTGGGTTAGACGCAGGTGTATTCTGGGAAATGGAGTCTTTAGTGAATAAACTAGAGTCCGTGGCAGGCAGACAGACAGTGACCGTACTGACAAAATGTCTGAACAACAATCTATTTTGTTCTTGTTACACAAGATTTTACAGTGTATAAAACCAGGAATGAAACCAGGGGAAAACAAAAGCATACACAGTAAACAAAAAGTACTAGGTAAAAAAAAGAGAGAACCTTGAACACAGACATACATAAAAAACTCACCTAAATCATACAGTACATACCTCACTGAATGCCAAAACCACAAGGGTATATAAATCTTGAACATGGATGAGAAACACCCGGAGGCAATGATGAGAGTTCATGCATACAATCAGCACAGAGGTGAGGGGCAGGGCAGGATAGGCAGACAGAAGCAGGAAACAACAGAAAAACAGAAAAACAAAAACAGGAATGGAACATGGGGAAAACAGACAAAAAAGGTGAAGTCCAGGGCAGAGGCAGTCCGATACTGACCAGACTGTTTAACTCTCAGGTCATAACATGAATTAAAACATTACTCAAGTAGGTCTATTCACTGTATACCTGTAACTCTACCTCTTCACAAAACACAACTGATGATCTCAAACATATTAGAGGGCAAGAAATTAACTCTTTACAAGTTCAGCACAGCTGTTAACTGAAAGGCATCCAAGTGCGGTAAAGCATCTACAAGAAATCCATTGAAAATAAACACCTAAAATGTGAATCTCCTTTCCCAAGCAATATTATTTACCTCTAGTGCTTCAAACATATTTATATGATGTTTCAAACCAAATAATATCAGTAAATAAAGACTCAAAAGTGTCCACAGAAAAAGTGTGGAACTACCTGCACTCAAACTTAAGGTAGGCATGGCTCTACGTTATATAGTTTTAATTTTACTTGCACATTTTTACTAAGTAGTTATTTTGCACTAAACATTTTTATGTATTTAGACAAAAAAGTTTAAATTTTTGTATACAGTTTTCTTTGTGTGTCCTGATTAAAATACTGAAAGTGTCAGGGGTTGACCCAGGCAGAGAGACGAGGAGGCGGACGTATACACAGGTAGGGCGAATTTATTAAATAAATATAAACAAATAAACAAAGAACAGCGAAACAAACCAAAACAAACTAGGGAGACTAGAGAACATAAATAAAACAAACAAGAGATAATAAGAATTAACTAAACTAGACAGGGCAAGGGAGTAGACAAGAAAACTAAACAGGGAACTAGAAAATAAACAGAGATAAACACAGAACAAGGGACTCGGGCTAAGGCTAAGAAAACACTGAGAACAGAGAAACGCATAGAGACAGACAACGGGAGACAGTGCAAAGACCGACAGAGGACAAGTAACAGAGGAAGTCTATTTAACTAAACAGGAAACACACTGGGAGTGGAAACACCTGGGGAAGGGGTGGAGCTACAAATGAGACATGAGGTAATGGAAAATCACAGGCAGAACACAGGGGCACGGGTCACGTGGGACAACACAGGCACGAGGACAGACAGGAAACAGGGCCAGGCGTGACAGAAAGTCACAGGCTGCTCTGAGTGTCAGGTTTTTAATAATCTACATGTATCCTAGAGGTGTGATTATCAAGAAATATAAATCCACCTGATGCTCTCCATGTATTTTATCAAAGTAATAATAAACCATGTAATGAACTATCATCAATATTCTTATGCTTTCACCTCATAAACACTCTAGTAACCATTTTTAAAAATATATCTTAGGTTTGAATATATTTAAAGTCTAAACATTCAAAAAGTTAAAAAAAACAGGCGATTGGTAAAATTTTGACCAAAACATGATCAGTTCCAGGAAAATATAAAAATTCTGCTTCCTTTTACATGATTTTAAATTATTATATTTTTGAGCAGCTGTATGTCTTCTGGAGTAAAAGAGCTCAGGACATGTGACTGTCTGATATAATTACTGTGTTATAAGACCTGAAAGAGGAACTGACAAAAACGGAGAAAAAAACACACCAAAACAGCCTAGAGTTCAAAGGGTTAAGATCTGGATATACTAAGTGCTTAGGTCACTATATTGTCTCCCTCACTGCTTTATAAAACAAGCTTTAGCACACTTTTGTCAATCTACTGTGATAAGAAAATGATATATACACATATTTACACATGGTGCTATCTTCTGAACTGTGTATCAGATCCAGATGTAAATATCTGGAAATAAAAGGTAAAACACAGTGGAGTGGAGTGAATATAGTGGGTACCCCTTCTTAGTTTCACATTGAAGGACAGCCTTTAAAAAGGCTTTAAAAAATATGAAATGACACCATATCTGTCTCATTTACAGTCGCAATTCCATAATAGTTCGCTAAGTATTGAATTAATCCAGCAAGAGCTCCGTTTATGACTAAGCAACACGTAACACCTTCAACACAGCGCTGAGAAGGGGTTATACAGCCATGGCCCCGCCCCCGGAGTGAAAATCATGAATCTGATTGGTTAGACTTGCTTCAGCTTTGCTAATAGGACCATTACTACACCTTCTCAAAATCAGGAGAAGGGGCACACAGACACGTGGGGGCAGAAGCCATTTTAAAAAGCTTTGATTGGTTAAAACCGCTGTCAGTCAGATAAGAGTCCTGTAGCAACTAAAAAACAGACTAATGCTTTGAATTAGTTGCTGTTTTTTGTGTTAGTTAATTTATAAAAAAAATCTTACACTTACAATAGCTATGATTAATATTTCCTGATTAAAAATTATGTAATTATTTACATGCATTTATTGTCACCGCTTCTCTGAAGGGTTAGAATGGCCTCACTGCACACCACTGGTAAATACATGGATTTTTTTGCCTCATATTCATCTTTTAATGTCAAACTCAAATGTTTTCAGACTTCAGCAGAAATAAAGGGATTGACCTCACTGTTTTAAAACGTTTTTTACTCTTTCAGTTTCTTTTAAAAGAAGCAAAAGTAGTGTGAAGTCCCTCTCTGGAGTTCTCTCTGAGGGCAGGTGCTCTGAGTTCACCACTGCCAGTATCTGGACATTTTCGCTCCAGGGCAGACAAACAGGCCATGTGAGACAGTTGAGTCAGCAACATGTTGAGGTGTGTTCATTTGGCCAAAACACACTGACACATCCATCACAAATTACACAGAAAGAGAGCTCATCAGCCCTCCTCCCGGCTCAGTCAGCGGCCCGGTCCTTCCCTGCAGGGCCTGCAGAGGCTGATTCTTCAGCACCAGAGGGGAGAACAGCTTAGCTGGGCATAGAAGAGCAGAGAAACTTATTAAAACTTATAAAAACAAGAGAACAATTCCAGTGCTTTAAACAGATCCTCATGCACTTCAGAAAATGTTGCCATGTTGCTGTTTAATAATGATGCTGCTGTAGCAAACTGCTTTCGCTGTTGTAAAACAAAGTTTTAAATACCAAGTTGACTTACATCATTACAGCATTAAGATGTAAAAGTCATTATGAATGCTGTGGTGTGAAATGGTGCATTGTACAGAAACCATTGACTGGTAAGGGTGATGGGAAACGTTAATGCCTCTAAAAGCTCCCTCGCAGAAAGCCATTAAACAAAACGGTCACATACACACATACTGATGTTCGTGACCATGTTTACTAAAAAGCTTACCACTGGTGTGGTCCTGATGAGAGCCAGTTCCATCATAGTTTACAGTGTCGTTACAACTGTACTTAAGGATACTTTCTTTCTCTCTTAAGTTCTTGAAATCATTCGGATTGACTGACCTCCAATTTTTAAAGTATTTTTTATTTACTTAGTTGAGTAGTTCCGGTCATAACATGTTTTAAAACATTACTCAAGTAGGTCTATTCACTGTATACCTGTAACTCTACCTCTTCACGAAACAGAACTGATGATCTCAAACACATTAGGAGTAATTAACTCTTGACAAGTTCAGCACAGCTGTTAACTGAAAGCCATTCCAGGTGACTCTACCTCATAAAACTGACTGAGAAAAGTGACTGAGTAAAGATGTTATCTAAGCAAAGGGTGCTACTTTGACAAATCTACAATATAAAACTTGATTACTAAAACTTAAAAATTCAATAAGTTTTTCTTCATAGTTCGGATGACTTTAGTATTAATCTACAATGCCGAACAGTTTACAATATTGAGAAACCGCTAAATTTAAGGTGCGTCCAAACTAGATATAGAATACCTTTATTTTAGCTTTAGATTTTTTCATTATCCATGAGTTTTAAATATTGAGGAATGGGTTAGAGTACAGTCTGTCATATTAATGTTAAAGAGTGAACTATAGGGTGGTCCAGGCACTACCACTGAGATCTGAGGATCACTGTTTTGAATCCTGGGTCAAGACGCTTGCCATCACCAGCAGGAGTCTCAGACAGCGCAATTGGCCTTGCTCTCCTTGGGTGGATCCCAATGTAATGCTGCATCTGCTAGTTGATGTATCAGAGCCATGTCACTGCACTGTTCGACTTGGATTATGGGGGTCTGGTTTCAATGGCAAATGCAGAAAGACCATGAAGGACCCCTCCTACCCAATATAGTATTGTTTAATATATATTGTGACCCCTGGGGTTAGGGGCGTGGCCACTGTGACCCGGTAGCAGAAGACACAGAGAGATACACAGACACGGGGAGTAAATCAACTCAAAACGTACCTTTATCTAGGTTTAAACACCTTCCACCACACCCAAAAGAACTTAAATAGACAATACGCTAGCCCAGTGGGGCTCTAGTCGCGTTTCTTTTGCTCTTTTAAGGTCCGTGCGGCCTCAGTTGCTCCCCCCATTTGTAACATGTACTCTATGATGTGACAATAAATCTGATTTGATTTGATTTTGACTTGATTTGACATCCAGCTTCTCCAAATTGACTGCCATGCCCTTAAAGAAGCTCAATGGAGCATCTTACTGCAGCAACAGGTGAGCTCACTTATGAACCATAGACACTGTAAATACAGCACAAAAAAAACACAGCAAAAAACACCACTGAACTGGGGCACTGAGGGTGCTGGTGCCAAGTTCCAGAATGGTTCTTTTCTCATCCACCGCAATATCACTGGCTCCCGGCCAGAATAGTTGGTGCCGTTCTGGACCCGCAATCTTGCTGGTCTGGAATTTACAAACCTGTGACTTAAGCAGCCAAAGGACGGGGTGTTCAAGTTTCACCATTGCAAAGTTGTTTACAACACACCTACATTAACAAACGATATGTAGTGAGTGACGTACAGGTTCTTTAAAGCTCCGGCTCCAGCTCTGATCCAGTGGAAAAGTGTGCTGTCACTAAGATCCGAGGATCGCTGGTTATGCAAGTTTACAAATCCTACAATACAGAAAAACAGGTTCCGATTAATACATCCTGTATTCCACTTAAAATATGATGTAATTTGTCCCTACAGTCTGTAGCGCTGCTGTCAGTGAATGTAGTATTGTTAAACTGCACCCGCCTCATCGTTTCACACTTTGGAATGTGAAACATTACACTTAATCAGTCAAGACTGGACTGAATTCTCTGCCCAGAAAACAAAGTATAGCTGAACACACTGTCATCTGGGAAAGTCATCCAAATTTCCTCCAAACCTGTGCGTTTTTTGTCTTCCTCTTCATTATTCCTCTTCCTCTGCATTTTTCTGCGTTTCGTGTTCCTGCTCTTCTTGTCCCACAATTTTACCACAGCCAAGTTTTACTTGAATTGTATTTCACATAGACATATGGTCATTAACAGTCTTTTTCCAAGTATGTGAACTCCTGAAACCAGAATCACATATTCAGAGCCGCTGAACTCAATAACACCACACCAAATAACACATTCTGTTTTAGAGAAAGCCCTGAAACACCCACAGCCTTTTCCACAAGTTCCACATCTCATAGGAAAGCATTTTGATTTTGTTATAGAAGAATGGAAAACTTTCTCAACTTACTTTCACAAGCATTCTGTTGAACAGTGACTTTTACACTTTGCAGTTTCCAATATCCTTTTAAAAATTAATGCACCATGTTCCAAATTATTACGCAAGTGAAATTTTCCTCAGATGTTCCTAAATGGTCAATGCGAATGACAGTCAGTACAATGTCAAGTCAAAACTCTTTTTGAAAATTAGTCTTCATGCATGTCTGAACCCATTGCAACTGTTTCTGCTTGTGAGCTCTGGTTAGAGGGGGTTGAATAGTAGGTTTATGCAACACAGCAAGCTTCTGGATGATTCTGGATATTCGGTCTCTTTCCAGCTTCTGCCAGAGTGTCTGTATGTTATTTTGTTAAGAATGAACCAGTAGTCCTTGTAGAACTGTTAGAACTAAAGGTCGGAAAGCAGGTCGCAGTTCTCGCGAGCGTTGCGCCTCGGAAAACTTACAGAGTCTGGTTTGAGCTCAAAGGAGCTCCAGCACAGACACGATAGAACCGCTATTCCTCCTATTACACCTCAATGCAGCGCTGCAGTGAGTTTCAAGCTGTAATTTTACTTCTTTAAAAAGATCAAAAATCAAGGAAATCCTACCTAGTGGGGCTTTAATCCAATAAACTTGTCTTTCAGAAACTTCTCTTCATTTTGCATTTATCTGCACGAACCTGTCTGTGCTCTGATTTAAACACAAATCTCTTCACAGTATGATGATCACGCTTCAGTTTTTGTGAAACATCTAATGTTTTCATACCTTGTCTAAGGCACTGCATTATGTCAGGCTTTTCAGCAGCAGAGAAATCCTTTTTCTTTCCCATATTGCTTGAAACCTGTGGCCTGCTTAATAATGTGGAACTGTGCATTGTGAGTGCTATCAGTGGGAGGTTGATTCAATAAATCTGGATTTATACTTAATGGGTCATGACTTTTTGAAATTATACTGACTGTCAATGGCATTGACCATTTAGAAAAATCTGAGAAATTATCACTTGTATAATAAGTTTAAAAACACTATTAATGTACTGTCTATAAGACTCCATTAACACATTCATGACACATTATAATGCATTCATAAGACAGTAAAAAAATGTCTGTAAGCATATACACGCATAACACATTATCTTTATTTTTATTATGCATTATGAATGCCATAATTATCATAAGCTGTTTTTTTTAATATGTATATCATTTATACTGTACATCAGTACAAAGCACATCAGGCCCAGCTTACATAGTGTATTTTGATTTAAAAAAACAGTCTACTTATAAACACACCCTCAGCCATGGCCATATTTTAAGCATGCGTGAATAAGATTTGCCCTAAATATTATTGAAAAACATCACTTGAAAAACAAAACTTGTCACGCCTGGAGAGACGGACCTGTCTCTCTCCTGCACTCCTGCAGCTCTACCTGTGATTTCCAGCCTCCGGACTACGATACCCAGAATGCACCTTACTCTGACATCACACACCTACACGATCACCTGACATTGCAGACGGCATTCCAAGAAACAAATCACCAGAATATTGATTTCACCTGTGACCATCAGTATATATACACCTTCAGCATAATGCTGAGTATTGTTCAGTTTATTCTGATTTACAATGCATTCTTTTCCTTGCCCTTGATTGTCTTATCGTTACGACCTTTTTCAGTTTTTGTTGTTGTTTTATTTTTACTTTTATTTGCACCTGCCTTAAATTACTGATAGCTATTACCCAATTTATGGTATGTTTTCTCCCTATGGTTCCTGTTGTCTGGTATTGACCCTGTACCATCTGTATTCAGTGCTCTTTGTATTACCCCTTTTTTATAATAAAGTCTGTTATTTGAATCTGCACGTGTTCACGACACTTTTTTATGTTTTATTAAATTTTTATGCTTCAAGTAACAAAGTTCCATTATGGATATAGAATATTAATGATAGATATACTGTAAGACATTTTATTGGAGACAAATTACATATTATAAACACAGCGTATGATGCACTATGATCACAGTATGGCTATAATATGTCGTGTTTTTATAAATATTCATGGGGATGTTTATAATGTATTAGTATAAATAGTAGTATGTAGTATAAATGCTTTTTAATGTGTAATAAATGGGTAGTAACAATGTTTAGGCATAGTATTCACCAAATATTTGTATTTAAACAAAGAGTGCATTTAATTGAGAGCCTCAATGACCTAACTCATGTAACACTCTAGGTCATTATGCTCAATCACTGGTGATGTTAGTGATGCTTGACCTGGGAGTTAAAGAGAATATACTTAGCGATGCTCTTAGAGGGTTGAATGGCCCTCCAGCCCCCTCAGCACTCAGAGCGATGTTAGCCATTTGCAAGTGTCTGTTAACTGCTGTAACTGAACTGCAACAGTGAGAGTTCTCCTCTTCATAAGGGTCCAGAGACCCTTATTGTGTAAGTAGCGGTTCACGTTTAATACATAAACTGTGGTATGACATTAAAATTCGTTTTCAAAGGGTAACTACACCCCCTGATTTTAGCTGACTTCTCCCTCCGCTCAAATTTGAAAAATGCTAAAAGATGTGAGGAGTAGTTTTAGAGGGGCAGTGAGTGATGTATGGGTTTAGGGGCAGGGCAGGAGGAAGAGCTGATAGGGCTGGGCAGTGTGCCTCTGATAGTGGTGAGGCTAAATCCAAAAATAATAATAAAGGGTTCCTCAACAAAAACTCTGTATTTCCCACTATCTATAGTACATAACACCATATCAAGAATAGTGAGGAATTCTGTGTGTGCAAGGGACACGGCTGGCGGTCAATACTGGATGGTGATGATCTTTGGGACGTCATGCAGATACTCTCTGTAGATACAATTCACTCTGCAATCCCCAAATGCCAAAAAAAGAAGCCAAATATCAACACCAAAGACCATAAAAAATGTTCACAGAACAGTTTTTTCTTTTTTTATATGAGTTATTTATTAAGGTATTAATAATTAGTGTGCACATTAGGCAGTTTGTTGGGTACAATCAAATGTATTTGTTCTGCCTTCACCACACGTTTGCGAACAGAGCTATGCAGACAGCTAAACACTTTTTCAAAAAGTGGCCAAGAAACATGAAGACTTAGACTTTAAGCGTTTTTAATGAAAGAGGGGGAAAAAAAAGAAAAAAAGGAAATATGGTTTATAGTTCCAGTATCGACGTACAAATAAATGAATAACTAAGATATACAGCAAAGATAATTACAACTGAATCGCCTGGGGGGTTGCTACAACTTATTACAGTCCAGTTAAAGCCATTACAAACACTAGAACAGGGAAGTTAGCGTTAGTTATGTAACGAGGGAGCAGACGGGAGGCGGACGTAAAAGCAAGTAAGACAAACAGATTTGATAAATAACAAACAAACAAACAAATAAGGAGTAAAAGAGGAAATATATACGTAAACAAACAAGGAAAATAACAAAGAGCTAAACGAGATGAATAAATAACTAAACAGGGCTAGAAATATATACAAGGGAAATAAACAAGGAAATATACGTGATAAAAAGGTAACTAGAAATCAACAAGAGAGTATAAATAAAAAGAACCAAGGAACGTAGAAATAACTATAGCAAAAACATGGAAAGACAGACAACAGAGGAAGGTGCAAAGACCGACGAATAAACACGGACAAAAGGGGACTATTTATAAACTACGGCCCGCGGGCCATTTGCGGCCCGTTTCCTTTTTTGGAGCGGCCCCCGAGGTATTTTAAATATAGAATGAAAGTCATGCTGTTAAGCAGGTTTTATAATGTGAGATTCAAAGTTTGAACGCTAGGTGTCACAAATGGGCCAAAGAATCTAAAAGCGGAGAGGGTGCGCATTTCTAGCGCAGAAAAACGGGGAAAAAGAGTCTAAAAGCGGAGAGAGAGCGCATTTCTAGCGCAGAAAAACGGGCCAAAGAGTCTAAAAGTGGAGAGAGTGCTCATTTCTAGCGCAGAAAAACGGGGCAAAAGAGTGTAAAAGCGGAGAGGGTGTGCATTTCTAGCGCAGAAAAACGGGGCAAAAGAGTGTAAAAGCGGAGAGGGTGTGCATTTCTAGTGCAGAAAAACAGGCCAAAGAGTCTACAAGTTGCCGTAATTAAGGAGTTTAATATTAAGAGACATCATGAAATTAAACATCAATTTGAAAAATCTTAGTTTACACAACACTGTCAAAGATAAAGGTAGTAAGTCAAGTAAAATGGTGTGTAAATGAAATAATCAGGAAAAATGTATTATTTAAAGTGGTATATTTCATTATTTTTTTATTACAGAGTCTGTGGCCCGTGACTTCAAATATATTTCTCCTTCTGGCCCCCAACAAAAAAATTTGGACACCCCTGCTCTAGATTAATGTACTAGAACAAAACATCCACTACAAATAAAGCACAAACAGTGTACAAAATGTAAAATAAACAAATCACTTACAGATAATGCCCGAACAAAGAGAAAGACAAGCTGGATGTTGACTTACACTTGCATGATTCTATAAGACCTATTCAGAATACTTCCCAGTGGCTCAGAAGGAATTGCACCACTAGAGGGGGCTAAAGCCAATGCTAAGCATGAGTCAGAATAGTAGTTCTATAATTATCTATAAAATGACAGACTGTAGTCCTTCAGTTTCTCTGCACACTTTATCATCCTTCAGTGGAGCACAGAGGACCACCACACAGTACAGAGCTGTGCTCACTGCCTAAGACAAACTGATTTGAAGCTTCTGTCTCTGACTCTCTGACATCTACAAGGTGGAGCAGCTAAATAGAATGACTTAATAAAGTGTACAGTGAGGTGGTACAGTGTTTAAAAACTCCAGCAGCACTGCTGCATCTGATCCACTTGCACCAATGCAACACACTGTACTAACATACCACCACCACAACCACCATGCATGGTTGTGATACAGGTGAAAGAGCATGAATAAGGGTTGGCCTGGCTTGAAATCAATATTGCATCCCTCAATCCCTAGTAAACAGCCCCTCAACATTCACTGGAGCCCCAATTTTGTATTTTTAGCCCAAGCTAAACTAGAGACCTGACCTAAAAGAGTGTACAGGTTCAGCTCCTGTGGGTTCTGATCCCTGAGCTGCCCAAGTTATCTGATATGTATCATCTTTTAGCTGCCTGAGATACAGGTTGTGCGAGGCGCAGTGAGACATCCACAGCACACAGCAGCCACAGCCTCGGAGCATTGCCTCAGACCATACCTGTCTCTCTCTTCTCCATACGGTGCAGTTGGCCCTGAGGGACGCACCAACAGCGAACTGTAAACTAGTGAGACAGGATGATGATGCTGCCCTACTTCAGCTATCTGAGTACAGTAGCTGCCTCAGCAGTGTCATCCCATTTGTGGCACCTCTTTGCCTCAAGGGAAACAACAACAACTTCCTTTGAGGTTTTTTCTCACAGATCCATCCAGAACAATGATGCTCTAACTGAGTTCTAACTGCATTTCCGCCACCTACACAGCACCTGATTCTACCACCAAAATGTGAATGTATTGTAACTCTGCAGTCCAGTCACATTATTGTGAGCACCTCCTTGTTTCTACAGGGGTTGGACAATGAAACTGAAACTCCTGTCATTTTAGTGTGGGAGGTTTCATGACTAAATTTGACCAGACTGGTGTCCAATCTTTATTAATTGCACATTGCACCAGTAAGAGAGCAGAGTGTGAAGGTTCAGTTAGCAGGGTAAGAGCACAGTTTTGCTCAAAATATTGTAATGCACACAACATTATGGGTGACAAACCAGAGTTCAAAAGAGGACAAATTGTATCTGTGACCAAGACAGCAAGTCTTTGTGATGTATCAAGAGCCACGGTATCCAGGGTAATGTCAGCATACCACCAAGAAGGACCAACCACATCCAACAGGATTAACTGTGGACACAAGAGGAAGCTGTCTGAAAGGGATGTACATGTGCTAACCCGGATTGTATCCAAAAAACATAAAACCACGGCTGCTCAAATCACGGCAGAATTCAATGTGCACCTCAACTCTCCTGTTTCCACCAGAACTGTCCGTTGCCACAATAAATTATTGTGGTCTAAAACCAGGTGTTTCAGTTTCATTGTCCAACCCCTGTACTTTCACTGTATATCATATATTTTATCAGCTCCACTCAGCATAAATGGGGACTTGAGAAAATTAGGAGTCTTTTTTCAGCACTGCAATGACACCGGCATGGTTGTGGTGTGTTATTGATGTGGTGTGTGTTGGGCTGGTATGAAAGGACACAATGCAGCAGTGCTGCTGTAGTTTTTAAACACTTTAGTCTAACTGCTACAATGAGAACATACCACCAATCAGAAATTTCCAGCATCCTTTGTTTGTTTTTTGGGTTTACTTCTTGCTTTTCTTACGATGGCATTTAAGGGCCATTCTTAAAAACAATAAAAACTGTTCACTTTGAGAATTCAGTCGTAATATTACTAGATATAAGTCATAATATTACGAGATTTAAGTCGTAATATTACGAGATTAAATTAATAATATTACAAGAACAAAGTCATAATATTTTGAGAATAAAGTCGTAATATTTTGAGGAAAATGTAGTCCTAACTGCTTGGACTGCAGTTTAAGAGCGAAGCACTGAGGGAAGGAAAAGGAGCATTTTTCACTCATGATCTGTTACAGGGCTGCTGTGATCACCATCAGTTATCTAGTTATATTTCTAACCTGCTGATTATTGATTATTAAGGCTCTAGAGTTACAGTTAGATAATATAGTGTCCAGATATTCCTGTGGTGGCTGAACATTGTCATTTTGGGGATACAGTAATTGAAAATATAAAGTTTTCTCCAATATACACTGTAGGACTGTAGATATTTTACGTTCATGTGTCTTCTGGTTATAACGTGTGGTTATTTCCAGATGGGTGGAAGCTGGCATCAGCATCAAGATAGCACCATAGGAACCAAATACTGTTGGACTGCTTCATTTCATTTCCCTCTCTCTTCCTACTGCAAGTAATGACTTTCTGACCCCACATTATTTTTTTTTCTCTCTCTCTCTTTCTCCCACTCTCTCTCTGTCTCTCCCTCCCCTCCCTCTTTCTATTAAGGCTTTGGATGGTAAACATTCATTTCTGAAGTACAAATTGGAGTGCACTCTCCGGCCAGTGAACTTTTGTGAACTTGAAGGAAAGCTGTGTAAATATCTCCATGCTGACGACACTGAAGAAATCATGTTTAAAAGAATAAATGATCGTCTCTCCATCATTTTTTGTTCTTCAGATGTTTGTTCTTTGCCCTGCATACATAGTGTGTTTTATCTTTATCTAATAAATGGGCTGATCAATATTTAGCTTTGATAATTAGAATATCGTCTGTATATTTATGCACTCCGGACAGCATTGTGCGAGTTTATGGATGGTGGTATTTTTCATTATGTCTCTGGCAGGTTTTATATATAGAGAATGAGTGGGTAGGGGAATGTTGTAGCCTGTGGCTGTGAGCTGGGCCTCGCTGGTCCCTGTAGGAGGATTCTGGATTGATTTCCAGGGAGAGTGAGATAAGCGAGCCATATGTGTGTGTGTGTGTGTGTGTGTGTGTGTGTGTTTTTTTTTTTGTGTATGCCTTTGTGTACACTGGTGTGCGTGTGGCTAAATTTGGTCTCTCTGTAGAGGAAGCTGTGATGGACGGCATCGGACTCGTATCGGGTTGTATTTTTTACAAAACAGCAGAGCTGCTATATTCTTTCCTTTAAACACACACACACACACACACACAAACACACACACGCACACACACACACACACAAACACACACACACACAAACACACATACAAACACACACATACACACACACACGCACACACACACACAAACACAAACAAACACACACACATACAAACACACACATACACACACAAACACACGCACACACACACACAAACACACACACACACACACACACACACACACACACACACACACACACACACACACATACAAACACACACACACACACACACACATACAAACACCCACACACACACAAACACACACAAAGTTCACAAATGCAGTACCGACCAACACAGTGCATTCACATCACCCCCCACCCAGCCAGCTAATGCATAAGGTATGAATCTATTGCACCATCACTTCACTTTCACTTATGATCTCCACATTGAGATCTGAGGGGAATTGAAAAAAGAAAGGAAGGTGAAGGCAAATCAAATTATGCCAATGAGCTGGAAATCTTATTACAGTTTTTCTCGATTGTTTACACACAAATATTGGTACTTGAAACACAATGACCACAAAATGTAACTCATGCACCAACCCCCTGAACCAATTCTGCTAAACTACAAGCACAATTCCTGCTTTACACTCAAATTGCAGTTCTAAAACACACTTTTTCCAAAACTCTACACACAATTGTCACGAAGAAAATCTCTTGTTTTCACAAGGAACACACTGTTATTCAAAACTCTAAAGTTAATTGCCCTACTATGCACACTGACTCCTCACATGGGCAAACACCTAACACACATGTTTCCACTCAGCAATCAGAGCTTTAGCATAAAAGGGCAACAGGTGAGCTCTTCTGTTTTGGAGCAATGGAGCCCAATGTTGTAAACAGAGGCAGAGCCAGAGCCAGAGGAGTGAGAGTAAGAGGAGGACGATGGGGAGGACGAGGACGAGGAAGGCCAAGGACAATCATTTCTGATGAGATCCGAGCCACTTTGGTTGACCATGTGGTCAACCATGGCCTAACAATGAGGGAGGCTGGGCAAAGAGTACAGCCAAATTTGAGCAGGTACACTGTAGCATCCATCATCCGGACTTTCCGCAATGAGAATAGGTAAGAAATCTACTCTCACTACAAAACTGCAGTACTGCATATCAATACAGTACTCAATGAGTACAGTAGTACTGTATTACCTGTGGACTGTTCTGTAGGACATTGTGTTTCGAGTATTTGGGAAATGTATTCCTACACAGTATTTACAGTATTGCACTCTTTGTATTGCAGAACTGAAAGATTACCAACAAGAGGTGGACGGGGCCGTCTTCTGTCTCCTGAACAGGAAACAGAGATCATGAACATGGTTCTTGAAAATAACGCCATTACCTTACGGCAAATACAAAGAAAAATAATAGAAAACAATGAGATATTTCAAAATATTGATAGGGTAAGTTTATCAACGCTGGACCGTGTCTTGCACAGAAATAAACTGAGGATGAAGCAGGTCTACAGGGTGCCATTTGAGCGCAATTCAGAAAGAGTCAAAGAATTGCGATATAACTATGTGCAAGTACGTCCTATACATTCCCACCCTTGATGCATACTGTCAACATTGTATATATCATACATATTTCTTTCTATTATATTGTAATCATAATGATTGTGCTTCACAATAGTGACCGCTCCATGTCTACTTCTGATATTGTCATGTGTGTTTCAGAGAGTCCTTGAGCTGGAGGTGGATGCAGTGGAGCACCAGTTCATCTTCATTGATGAGGTCGGATTCAACCTCACAAAAAGACGAAGGAGGGGAAGGAATATAATCGGCCAGCGTGCCATTGTTGAAGTCCCTGGCCAGCGCGGAGGGAACATCACAATGTGTGCAGCTATGACCCACCATGGCATCATCCATCACCATGCTACCCTTGGCCCCTACAACACTGCCCATCTGATCACATTCCTGGACACCCTACACAACACACTCATTCCACCAGATCAGATAGACGGCCCAGAGCAGCTCAGGTACGTTGTCATTTGGGACAACGTAAGCTTCCACCGGGCTGCTCTGGTTCATAACTGGTTCACTGACCACCCACGCTTTTCAGTTGTTTATCTCCCTCCATATTCTCCATTCCTCAATCCTATTGAGGAATTTTTTTCTGCCTGGAGATGGAAAGTGTACGACCTAAATTCAGAAACGCGTATACCCCTTTTCCAAGCTATGGAAGACGCATGTGGAGATATAGCAGTTGATGCTTTTCATGGCTGGATTCGCCATACTAGGCGATATTTCCCCCGCTGCTTGGCCATGGAAAACATTGCTTGTGATGTAGATGAGGTGCTGTGGCCAGACCGAAACAGAAGAGAGGATGCAGCATAGTTTATTTTGTTTTGTTTTTTTATTATTAACTGTATACAGTAAAATCTTCTGCACTGTATGTGCAACTTTGTGTCGGTTGGGATGTACACTGTGTACATTGTTTTGTGGGAAAAATAAAACATGTTTGTTACAGTATATTTGTGTGTTCTGAGTATAAAAACAATATTCTAAAATATTTTACAACGCACTTATGTATTTAATGTCTGTAGTAAGTGTAACACTGAACAAAAAGTCATTATGATGAATGGAGAATGGTGTTTTACACTGAGCACATCAGTGTTTAAATGCTTTTTTTAATTGTCTGTTCATATGATAGTTTGTGTGTGTCATCTGAACACAAAATGGCCTTTTGTGAAGAGATAAAACTGTTTTGAATGTAAAGTTTCATTTTGCAGGAGAATTGAAGGGTTTTGCCCATTGTGTGTGTGTTTGTTGGATTTGTGTGTAGAGTTCTGAGAATACGAGGCATGTTTTCAGAAATGTGTGTAAACAATCCAGAAAAACTGTAGTATGCCATCTAGTTTTGCACCTGTGGGCCCTTTTGTTTTTCTTTCTTTGCATTTGCTTAGTTTTTTTTTTTTCACATATAGATGTATATAGCCATGCTGTTATGCAAAGACTTTTCAGTTGAAGCAAAACAATTCTTAACCTTCAATGGAAGTCAAGGTATAAACAATTTTATTTCAAGTACGTTGGGCTTGACATGATTTTACCTTCCATACATAATGTGAGTAAGGCAGGACTTTTGGGGGCATTTCTATTGGTCCTTTCCTAATAGAATAACAACAACAAAAAATAATAATAATAACATACACCAGATTCAGATGATGTCAAATGTGAAAATGAATAAGTTTGTGGTTTTTAAAAGGCATATACAGCCTAAATTAAATTAAATTGTCTCTCTTTCACACACACACACAAACACACACACAAACATAGACCTGGTCAGAATAATGGATATGTGTAAATACAAACAAAAAAAAGACAACTTTGTAAAAATTCCATTAAATTGAATGTAAGTTATTTTATTATTTTATTTTATTTATTTATTTTTTGCATCAGTATGTCATTATTTTACTCAAAATATTATTTAAGATCTGATGTCCTTTGAGATCTGAGAAGAGGTGAGTTTGATTTTACTTTCTCTTCCTATAATGAAAACTAAAAATGGTCTTCTGACGGGAGAAGTTCAAACAAGTTTCAAGAAAATTGCTGTTTCCACTTTTTTTTTACATTTTATTTTTACATTTTGAAAAACTAGTTTTAACTGGAAATTGTGTTTGAGTACAGTACACTACTACATATGACACAATATTTATTGTATTAATCATTCTCAAACTGGCCCTCAGGGACGTGAAGATGTTTCAGATGTATCTTCGTGAAATTAACCCACAAATTGACTTAAAAAGTTAGTAATGTTCACTTGTATAAACTTTTAGACACCTTTGATCTCTTTTTTTTCTCATCTCCCCTCTTTCCTAAAAATGAATAATAAAAATGAATAATAATAAAGCAAATTATCAACAGAACATCATCTCTGTAGGATTGAACCTATTTTACAAACTCTCAGTTTTACATAAAAATACAATCATTTTAACGTGTCATTAATTAATGATTGGAAACAAACATCAATTGTGTAATTGTGTTAAATGTTTAGAAAAGGAAGTAAAGAATAGTAAAGAGGTGTCAGGAATACCCAGGCAGGGTGACGAGGAAAGCAGACACAAGTGCAGGTAGGGTGAAATCAATAAATAATAATTTAATAAATAAATAACAAGTAACAAAGAAACAAGAAACAAGTAAACACTTAAATACGGAACAGGGAGATATATACAAGGAACAAGGGAGTGAACCAAATAAATGAAACTAGATAAACAAATAACCAATAACCAAAACAAACCAGTAAGACTAGAGAACATAAACTAAGCAAAACAAGAAGTACTAATGATAAACAAACAGGGAGTAAATAAACAAAGAAACAAACGAGGTAAGAACACAAAGAAACTAGAAACTACCAAGAATAATCAAGAAGATAAACAAAACTAAACAGGGCAGGCATATATATTTACAAGGGAAAACAAACAAGAAGCTAATACTAGACAGGGAAAAACTAGGCTAGACAATAATAAATAAACTAAGCAGAAAGGAACTAAACACTAAGCAGGGAACTGGGGAAACGAGGAAGAAACAAGAAACTAGAAAACTAAACAAGAAATAAACACGGAGCAAGAACTAGGGCTATGAAACGCAGAGAAACACAGAGAGACAAAACAACAGTGTTGGGCACGTTACTTTGAAAAAGTAATTAGTTATAGTTACTCGTTACTTCTCCAAAAAAGTAACTGAGTTACTAACGGAGTTACTCCACTATAAAAGTAACTAGTTACCAGTAAAAGTAACTATCGCGTTACTTTTATTATTCACCCGTCAAAAAAAAAAGGAAATCAATTATGTATTCACTATTATTATTAGAAAAATAACAAACGAAAATAAACCCAAAATGTTGACAAAAATATAATCTAACGAATTACAAAAAATAAAAACGAAATTCTTCACAGAACCAAAGAAAATTACTAAAACATATAATACTGAAAAAAACGGAAAAACGCGTCTGGGGATGGAGTTAAACAAACCAAGCCACACTCAAAGGAAATATGTATATATAAACAAAACAAAATAATGGACGAAAACAACAATCTAATGACCATTAAAATAGTATTAATATAACAGTTTCACCAAAAGAGAATAGAGCTTAAGCCAGGCGGACACTGTGCGATTTTTGTAATCGGATGCGTTCTGGAGAGCTCAAACAGCACGTTTGAATCGTTTGTCGTGTATGAACAACGCCTGTGATTCATCTGCACACACTGTACGGTCCGACTGACCTGCTGCGACGGGGGAGCTTACACTGCACGTCTAAACGCAGCCCGTAGGCGGAGCTTTCTTTGCGTACAAACTCTCGCTTCAACACAACATGTCGCCTTGCAAAAGAAAGCGCTTAGCTTTGCTTATTTGTGCCCTGTTGTGCGCTGAAAGTCCACGGAAGAGACGTACATGGACTCGCAGGTGGCTGAGGCGACGTGGACTCTACGGGTTGTCCGTTTTACAGAAGGAGAGTGCATAGAAAAATGACTGCGCCTCAGGCTGCAAAAGAAACACCAGCAGCTTAAATAAAATAAAATAATTTTATTTTTTATTCTGTTTATTGTTTATGTAAAAACTGGTTTTGCAACACTGAATATTAAACAAGCAATCGATTATTCACACTGGATAGGGACCCTCATTTACAGTGCCGCTGAGCATTAACAGTTTAAAAGGGATTAAAAAAATATATAAAAAATAGAAATAAAAACTGACATTTATTATAGACGAATAAAATATATACGTAAAAAAGGAAAAATAGGACCTTTTAAAAAGATCATAAAAATTGACATAAGGTAAAAAATGTATATCTTATGAAGATATATATTTAATGATTTGATTAATAAAAGAAGAAAAATAATTAAAATGAATAAATAAAAAATATAAAATATAAACTCATTAAAAATAACCCAGGCTTTCTGCAGAATAATCAAAGTTTCAGTTAGTTTCAGTTTCAAATCATGAAAACAGCTCACCAAAACCTCAAACTATTCTTTATATTTGACAATATTTACTTACAGGTCCTTTGCTTTTACTTACAGGCCCTTACTTATTTTTATTCAACTGAATTGAGTTTTATATTATCTGTAGCCTCGCGCTGAATTCAGCTCCACCCTGCGAAAGAGAGCGAGAGAGAGGCGCAGCGCATTTTGTCCAATTTATCTTGATTAATTATCAGTACATTTATTAGCTTTAGTAAGTTTAATAGCATTAATTTTACTACACTTCTCCGACCTTATTTATTAAAACGTTTATTTTAGAAGACAGAGGTTATTCTGCGCGCAATGCCAGGTGCTGCGCTAAGCTGGGTTTGCGTGCCTAATATTCTGGAGCACTGGAGAGATTTTAATTAATAAATTAATATATTTATAATTTTAATAAATTTGCCCTGGCGAAAAGGAACGAATTATAAAATATAGCTTTATATTTCTGTGCATGTTTTAAGTTTTATATAATTGACGGGCAGCACCAGACGCTGACAATGTGCTTTATTTTTCAGACATAATAGCAAAGTGAAATAAAATAAATTTATGTTTGTCAAAGTTATTTTCTCTTTTAATTTATCTTTTCAAAAACTCCAGCTATTGACTGAGAATAAGCATATGTTGAAATTATTAAACAGCAGAATGCCTGTGTCTGCTATATTAAGCTATAAGTCTGTGTACCGAACATAAATATAAATCCTTATAACTGACAAAAATAAATATGACTAATAATAATTTATAGTTACTGTGCAGATTTTTGGGAAAACAGGTCCTGACCTTAAGAAATTGGCCTGCAAAATAGCTCACACTGTGAGACAAGCGACCAATTTCTGGCATATGAATATTTATACTAAAACTAAATTATAAACACCTGAACACAGTTTAAAATTCCGGTGACGTAGAACGCCCGAGTGAGCCGCGGTTGGCTGAGTCCGAGCGTGTGGTGTTGACAGGGGCATGCTGGGAGGTGTAGTTCCGGACCGGGGATTGTCCATAGACAGGAACGGCAGAGTCAGAGAAAGGAACTACAGAGTCTGTGGCAGGCGTGACAGTTCCCCCCCCCCCCCAAAGAGTCAGGGCAGGCCGAGGAGCGAGGCTGCCCGGGACGACTCGCAGCCAACTCCCCGGTGACGTCTCCGGGTGACCTACTGACGCCACAACGTTGCTGGACCGAACTGGATTTCCTTGGGCGACCTCTCGGACAACTACCAGGACGGGCACCTGATGAGCTCAGAGATCGGCATGCAGGACGGACCCTGGGACGAGCGCTGGACGAACTGGGAGATCTGCGTCAAGGTCGACCTCTAGGACGAGGAGCCGGTTTCTCGGGGTGACGCTGATGGAAATCAGCAACTAAGCCAGGATCTGACATATGAGAAGCAGGGATCCAGCTCCTCTCCTCTGGACCATACCCCTCCCAGTCGACCAGGTACTGGAGAGTGCCGCCACGAGTCCAGCAACTGCCGAACAGCATACATGGTCGACTCATCAACAGTCACCGGAGGTGGAGGAGTTTCACCAGGCGTGGCCTCGTCCAACGGATCTGAAATAACAGGTTTAAGCAAAGAAACATGGAACGAATTAGACAGACGAGAATGACGGGGTAAGTCTAAACGATAAGTAACTTCATTGATTGTTTCAGAATCTTGTAAGGGCCTATGTACTTGGGAGAAAGTTTTTTACTTCCCTCTGAAGTTCGAAGATCACGAGTAGATAACCAGACTCTGTCCCCGGGTTGATAGGAGGGAGTTTCTCCACGATGGCGATCCGCTTTATCCTTTTGGCGACGAAGGGCAGTCTCAATGCGTTGATGAGTATGTTCCCATACCTCCTCACTTCTCTTCATCCAAACATCGACAGCAGGGACGTCGGATGAGACTCCTGACCAAGGCATGATTGGGGGTTGGTATCCTAACATGCACTGGACGGGGGTAATTCCAGTAGTAGAGCTTGTAAGGGAATTCTGGGCTATTTCAGCCCAGGGGAGGAAACGAGCCCAGTCTTTAGGATTTTCAAAACAGTATAGTCTAAGGAATTTACCTAGCTCCTGGTTCATCCTTTCACATTGCCCATTAGTTTCAGGGTGATAGCCCGAAGAAAGACTAACAGAAACTCCTAAATGCTTAAAGAAGTCTGACCAGACTTGAGAAGTAAACTGAGGGCCCCTATCCGATACGATATCTTCTGGTATGCCAAAAATTCAAAATACCTGATTAAACAAAACTTCAGCTGTTTGAAATGCTGTAGGTAGTGACTGAAAAGGGATAAACCTAACTCCACGGGAGAACCTATCTATGACAGTGAGTATAGTGGTGTAAGACTGAGACTGAGGAAGATCGGTAACAAAATCTACAGCCAGGTGAGACCACGGACGACCAGGGACAGGCAGCGGGACGAGTTTGCCAGAGGGCAGAGACTTGGGTGTTTTACACTGGCAACAGACAGAACAGGATGACACAAATTTATGTATGTCACAGGACATGCTCTCCCACCAATATCTATTCAGCAAAAGCTGCTGAGTACGGGTCTCACCAGGATGGCCAGAAGTAATGGACGAATGAGCCCACGTAATTAGACGGTCACGAAAGCTAGGAGGAACGTACAACTTATCTGGAGGGCACTGAGCAGGTATGTCAAAATTTCGCAAAGCATTCTCAATCTCATCATCGACTTCCCACCGAATGGAGGACACGACCACACCAGGCTGGAGGATAGTCTCAGAGGAGGAAGGGTCACGGAATGCTTTGTCAGCATAAATGCGAGACAGAGCATCAGCCTTACAATTTCTAGAACCAGGCCTACAAGTTATAGAAAAATTGAAGCGGGAGAAAAATAGGGACCAACGAGCTTGACGAGGGTTTAATCTTTTAGCAGATTTCAGATTCCAGGTTCTTATGGTCAGTCAACACCATAAACGGATGATTGGCCCCCTCTAACCAATGTCTCCATTCTTCAAATGCAAGTTTCATGGCTAACAGTTCCCTATCGCCAATACCGTAGTTTCTCTCAGTGGGTGTGAGCTTGTGTGAGAAAAAAGCTACAGGGTGTAGCTTCTCGGGATTACCTAACCTCTGGGATAAAACTGCACCCACCCCAGTTTCTGAAGCATCCACCTCTACTACAAAGGGTTGACTAGGATCGGGGTGTTTAAGTACGGGGGCTGAAGTGAACGAGTCTTTAAGAGATTGGAAAGCCTGCTCAGCTTGACTGGTCCATACTAGAGTTTTGGTAGCTCCTTTCAGAAGAGCCGTGAGGGGAGCCGCAATGCTGCTGAAATTTCTAATAAACCTACGATAGAAATTAGCGAACCCTAGGAACTTCTGGAGCTCTTTAACTGATTTAGGTTGGGGCCAACTAACAACAGCTTCGACCTTGTGGTCGTCCATGGTGATACCCGTTGGACCAATGATGTATCCAAGAAAAGTAATAGAAGAGAGATGGAACTCGCATTTCTCTCCCTTGACATAATTGGTGTTCAAGCAGCCTTGTGAGTACCTGACGGACCTGACAGACGTGATTTTCAAACGAATCTGAGTAGATCAAGATGTCGTCAATATATACAATTAAAAACTGGCCAATCATGTCACGAAATATGTCGTTAATAAATGCCTGGAAGACAGAAGGCGCATTACGTAAACCAAAAGGCATAACTAGGTACTCGTAGTGCCCCCTAGTGGTAACAAAAGCGGTCTTCCATTCATCACCTTCTTTAATACGAACTAGATTGTAAGCACTTCTAAGATCTAGCTTAGTAAAAATGGTGGCTCCTCTTAGCTGTTCTAGGGCTACGGGAATGAGAGGCAGAGGATAGGGGTAAGGCTTGGTTATCTGATTCAGACCTCTATAGTCTATGCAAGGACGTAAACCTCCATCCTTCTTTTGTACAAAGAAAAATCCAGAGGCAGCAGGTGATTTAGAAGGTCAGATGAAACCCTGAGCTAGAAACTCCTCTATATATTCCTCCATGGCTCTCTCTTCAGCTTGGGTAAGAGGATACACTCTAGACTTGGGTAGGTTGGCCCCATCAAGGAGCTCAATAGTACAGTCATATACTCTGTGGGGTGGAAGTTTGGTGGCATTAACTTTACTAAAAATTTCCTTTAGGTCAAGATATTCAGGAGGAATCTGAATCTGAACAGACTTTTCAGAGTTTTCGATGAAAGTGGTACCAGCAGACAAAACAGGAGATGTTAAACAATTTTCAAAACAAAAAGGGGACCAGGAAAGCAGTTCTTGGTCAGACCATGAGATCTTGGGATTGTGTTTCTCTAACCAGGGTAACCCTAAGATTATGGGGAATTCTGAGGTGTCAAGAACCAAGAAACTAATAAATTCTACATGGAGAAAACTTGTAGCTACTTTAACAGGCTCAGTCTTGTAGGAAATAGTTCCAGAACCTACGGGACCCCCATCCAGTGCAGAAACCTTCAGTGCCAATTCCAATGGTGAAGTAGCAATCCTCAGCTGATCCACGATGTTCTTGTTGATGAAATTTCCCTCTGCACCGGAGTCAATCAGGGCTGAGAAAACAGAAACAGAAGGAGGGCAGTGGAGTGTAACAGGTAATAAGAAAGACCGTGAAACTAACCCCTGAGTGGGATGACTCACCACTTTAGCGCGTGGAGTAGGCTCCACGCGCTTTCCAGGGGTCAGCGCCTGACGTCTATGCGGACGGGACCGACAATCACTTAAAACATGACCAGCCCCGCCACAGTACATACATAGACCACTATGTAGACGACGAAGTCTTTCTTCTGGAGACAAACGGGAAGAATCACACTGCATGGGCTCCGGGAGCATATCCAGGTCACGATGGTACAGAGGTGTTTGAGGAGGAGAAGGGAGAGTGGTGTTTGAGGGGGGTCTATGGGTAACTGAACCAGCGTTTTGAAAAAATTTTCTGGGTCTACGTTCACGCAATAGCTGATCTAGACGAATAGCTAACTTAATCAAATCATCAAGAGCAAGATTATCATCTTTGCAAGCTAGCTCAGTTAGCACATCAGCATTCAAACCATTTCGAAACATTACCTCTAAAGCTGGCTCATTCCACCCGCTACTAGCTGCCAGAGTTCTAAATTCTAAAGCATACTCAGCTACAGACCGATTACCTTGCTTGAGTTTCGACAGTAATTCTCCACTAGACTTGCCTTCATGTGGATGATCAAAAACAGTACTAAGCTGTTCAACAAACTGCTCATAAGTACAAGATTGTATGTTAGACCATACAGCTGTAGCCCAATCTAGCGCTTTACCAGTCATGCAGGAAACTACAAACGCAATACAAGAGTTATCAGAGCTAGGGAGAGAATTACTAAAATAAATGGAACACTGCAATAAAAAACCCCTGCACAAATTAGGAGAGCCATCAAACTTGTCAGGTTTACTTACAGGAAAAGCGTGGCTAGGAACATTCTGAGCTAAAGCAGGACTGGGAGCAGACTGAACAGCAGAAGCACCCAAAGTTTGTAACTGAGAAGATAACTGCTTCATACCTTCAATCACCTGAGCCAGCTGGTCCTGCTGATCTCCCTGACGCTGAGTCATAGCAGTAACAGACTGAGAAAATTCCTCGAAAAGCTGCTGGTGTTGTAGTAGTGTCTTATTCTGATTACTAACCGCGTTTTTAAGAGCCTCGAAATCCGCCGTCTGCATTGTGGCGAGGTATTCTGTAACGCCACAGACGGGAGTCAGACGCTCGCGGTAAAAACAAAACGAGGCTTTATTATAAAGCACGTAAGCTCATAGGGTAGTCCGATAACAGGCGTGGGTCAAAGCCAGAAAAACAACCAAAACATCAGAGCCGAATCACAAACCGAAAACGAAACCATAAAACAGAAGCCGAGTTCAATAAACCAGAAAATCACAAAACAAACAGAACAAAAGGGTAAGGCAGAAACGTAGTCGAAAAAGAACAAAACAAAGGTCATACACGGGTAATATAGACGGAAGAAGAATGCTCAGTATATCGCTGGAAATACAGGGAAAATACCTCGCGACACGCGAGACAAACAGACTGATATTTATACTAAAACTAAATTACAAACACCTGAACACAGTTTAAAATTCCGGTGAGCCGCGGTTGGCTGAGTCCGAGCGCGTGGTGTTGACAGGGGCATGCTGGGAGGTGTAGTTCCGGACCGGGGATTGTCCATAGACGGGAACGGCAGAGTCAGAGAAAGGAACTACAGAGTCTGTGGCAGGCGTGACATGTTGAGCATATTTAAACGTTTATTAAAGAGCTAGTTTAAAATGAAAACGTTTAATTAGTTGGTCTTCAAGCAATGTGTAGCCTTTAAATATATTCACACCTAAGATATTGTTTCAAAAATAGTTAGATTAGAGTGTTTATGAGTTGAAAGCATAAGAATATTGATGATAGTTCATTACATGGTTTATTACTTTGATAAAATACATGGAGATCATCAGGTGGATTTATTTTTCTTGATAATCACACCTCTAGGATACATGTAGATTATTAAAAACCACCTGACACTCAGAGCAGCCTGTGACTTTCAGTATTTTAATCAGGACACACAAAGAAAACTATATACAAAAATGTAAACTTTTTAGTCTAAATACATAAAAATTTTAAGTGCAAAATATCTACTTAGTAAAAATGTGCAAGTAAAGTAAAAACTATATAAAGTAGTGCACAGCATACCTAGCTTTAGTTTGAGTAAAGCAGGTAGTTCCACACTTTTTCTGTGGACACTTTTGAGTCATTTACTGATATTATTTGGTTTGAAACATCATATAAATATGTTTGAAGCACTAAATGTAAATACTTTTGGTTGGGGAAGGAGATTCACTTTTTTAGGTGTTTTTCTCAATGGGTTTCTTGTAGATTTAGCTTTACCGCACTGGGATTTCATCACTATTTTTTAGAAAGAGTAAGTTCCGCCCTTTCTAACCATATATGGATTATGTTTACGTGTGAAGGGATTCCTGAGTAATTAGGCTGAGAACACAAGCTGCGATTTTGGACGGAAAATCCGTCTGTAGGGTTCTATAGGTTAAATTAGTTGATTTTTTGTAGTATGCATTACTTAAAAAAATTTAACTCTTTAGGTTTAATCAATATATCCAGCTTTACAGTGTGTGAAGGCGTTGCAGAGACAGAAATTACTGCAATAAATGTGTTTTTTTTTTTTCAAAGGTTAGTAAAGGTTTATACATTTTAAGCAGAACTGGTATGTTTCACAACTTCAAAAGAACAAATTTGATGTCCAAAAACACCCCTTAACCATCAAAACTTTGGCTTATTCAATACTTTAGTTCAATAGGTGTGTGCACAACGTACAGAAGAACAGACAGAGCGTGTGTGAGAGACAGAGGAACAGATGTGTGGATGCAGAGCAGTCATGTGGTGCTGGAGCTGATAGAGCACTGGGCATGAACCAGCACACATGATGCGCTCATAAGGAGAGCCACATGTCTCCTTCTTGGACCCCTACTGGTCACTGGTGTATACTACAGAAGAGCCTGAGGTAATGAGAGGCAGCACATTAATTCAGTTTGCTTTGGAGTGCACACACACACACACACACAGGGCTCAGCTCCATCTGTAGGAGAGCAGTGTGTGTGTGTGTGTGTGTGTGTGCAAGCTCATTAACCCAGAGCAACTCCGCAGAGCAGCGTGGGCGAGTAACATTGTCTGCACGCGCTGCAACAGAGGAGGGTCACGACCTACACACAACAAGCACACACAGGCTCGCAGACATAGACCTACACATACACATACACATACACACACATGCTCACACACACACACTAACATATACCTATGTACCTACACAACTAGTCCTACAGTTTTAATAAACATCCCTGGAAGCAAAGTTTCATCCGCTTCATTCTAATTCCACTGTCTGTCTCTCAGAGCTCTCTGATTGAGAAACGACTCAGCTCTAATGATGTTTCCCATCCCAGAGCTCAGCTCCCGCTCCACACAAAATAGCACTGACTCAGCCTTCCCATTATTCCTTATCTTCAAACTCGGGTGATTGGATTGAAATGAGTAAACAATATTTAAAATAGATTTTTATTGTACAGAAGATTAAAGGTTTGTCTTTTCGAGGAATGTAATTTGGCTCACAATGCTTTTTGGGACTGCTTTAAAATCTGAACAGTCAAAAGAGAAATGTTCCTCTTAGACCAGAGAGAGAGAGAGAGAGAAAGAGAAAGAGAGAGAGAGGATTGAGAGAATGAGTTTAAACATTATTTTGGAACTTACTGATACCAGTACAAATGCATCTGCCCTTCCCAAGATCAAATATCAAAGACAGACAGTGAGAGAGAGAGAGAGAGAGAGAGAGAGAGAGAGAGAGAGAGAGAGAGAGAGAGAGAAAGAGAGAGAATGTTATTTGGCTCACAATGCTTTTTTGGACTGCTTTAAAACTGATCAGTCAAAGGAGAAATGTTCCCCTTAGACAGACTGACAGAAAGAGGAAGAGATAGATAGAGAGAGAGATTGTGAGAGAGAAAAAGGACTGAGAGAACAAGTTTAAACATTATTTTGGAAATCATTCATACCAGTACAAGTGCAAGACAGACAGTAAGAGAGAGACAGAAAGAGAGAGAGAGAGAGAGACAGAGAGAGAAAGAGTATGAATGTGATAGTTAGAGAGATACAGAGAGAGACAGAGAGAGGGATTGTGAGAGAAAGAGAGAATAAGAAGTGATCGTGAGAGAGAATAAGAGTGATAGTGAGAGAGAGAGAGAGAAAGAGAGTGAGAGACAGAGAGAGAGAGAGAGAGAGAGAGAGTGATCGTGAAAGAGAGAGAAAGAGTGTGAGAGAGAGAGAGTTGTCATTTTCCTTATTAAAAAGATATTGTGGTAGGCCCCTCGTGACCACTGTGACCCGGAAGGAGGAAGCACACAGAGATACACAGACACGGGGAGTAAATGAACTCAAATCATACCTTTATTGGCTTTCAAACGCCCTCCACCACACCCAAAACAAACTCAAAACATAATACTAGCCCAGTGGGCCTCTAGAGTTCAGTAGTCTCTTTTTTAAAGTGTTCATATGAGTCCGCGCAGCCTCAGCCCTCAGCTCCCCAGTGAAAGTCCTCCCAAATGATGGCTGAGGCTGAGTATATATGCCTGTCCCAGCTGGCGGCTCAATCAGCCCTCATGCGGACCAGCTGAGACAGGCGTGGCTTTGCGCTCTGGTGTGGGGCGGACCCACAATTTGTTCGGAGAGTGATATCTGGCCTATACACGACATTTAAGTCACGTTTTCAGCATGAGAAAACTCGCGTGTAATTTCATGCAGCACCACAAGCAAATAATAGAGGGAGGAGAAAACTCACTGTTTTGAGTTTGTATCAGCTAAAGATGACAATATCAAGCTTGCTTGTTCACTCTGTGCTGCATGAAAGTGCAGCTAGCTTCAGAAACACAATGTTAAAACCCTTAACTTTACATTTTGTTGCACAACCTTTTAAAGCAATAACTGCAATCAAACGTTTCCTGTAACTGTCGACGAGACTTCTGCATCTCTCAGCAGGTATTTTGGGCTTTTTCTAGACGGAGTGTTTCAGCTCCTTCCAAAGATGCTCAATAGGAATTAGGTAAGGGCTCACAGAAGGCCACTTCAGAATAGGTTTTCCTCTTAGCTGTTCTCGGGTGTTTTTAGCTGTGTTTTGGGTCATTGTCCTGTTGCAAGACCCATGACCTGCGACTGAGACCAAGCTTTCTGACACTGAGCAGCACAATTTTCTCTAGAATCCCTTGATAGTCTTGAGATTTCTCTGTAGCCTGAACAGATTCACGAGACATTGTGCCACCATCATTTCTGTCCAGGCCTGTTTTAATTAATTTAATTTTTTTTTACTTTTGACCATTGTGGGTTTTTCTTTCATTAACTGAAGAGTATCAACAATTTTGTCCATGTGTGTATATCCATTCCAAAACCATTCTTTTTTTTTTTTTTTCAAATCTACCTGGCCTACTCAATATGCAAATTGTAGTATTTTTATATATAAATATATATTAATTTATGTCTACATTTTCTCCTAGGGTTGGGGGTGTTGTCAGTAACTAACAAAATAACTTGTAATCTAACTTAGTTACATTTAAAATCACGTAATCCTTAAAGTGCTAAAGTTACTTTTTAGGAAGGAGTAATCAGTAATTAGTAATTAGTAATCAGATTAATTTTTTTAAGGTAACTGTGCCATCACTGCTGACTACTGACAACTGCATTAGTGTCCAATTTATTATGAAAAGTGCCCGTTTTGCAGCTAGATACACACTCTGGGCTGATATAAACAGTTTAAAATCTTATTTCTGTCTTCGCACAGCACCGTTTCTCATACTTATTATTTGTGGTGTGAAGAAAGAGACACATTTAACAAAAACAGCAAGGAAAAAAGAATGTAAATTTGAAAGTAATAAAAGAAAATGACCCGTGACCCATTGAGGAAGCTTTTGAAGTTTGTGGATGACAAACCACAGCAGGTCTCCTCTCTGATTCACACACAACAACTTACAGGCAGCCACAGTGAGAGAGGGCTTCTGTAAACAGCCACCTGCCTGCCTTCCTCTGGAAATAAACGGCACAGCTATGAAGACGGTTGAGTCACTCGAATTCCTGGGGAACACCATCTGCAACATCCTGAAGTGGGGTAATAACATTTCCACAATCGTCAGTAAAACTCAGCAGAGGACGATCTTAGCCACCGTTCTTTATAAGAGCTCATTTCAAGAGGAAGCACCTGTTCATAAAGAGTGCTTGATGCTTGATGCTGTTCTTTTTGCCTGATTTAGACTAAAATTACATTCAAACACCTGTGTTTTTCACCTCTTCTGAAATCAAGTTCATTTTAATATTAATATTAATGGACCCACCCTATCTCTCTTTACACCAGGGGTGGGCAACTGATTTAACCAAGGGGCCACTTGATACACAGAGGCTATTTTGGAGGGCTGGGCCAACTGATTCATTTCAATTTGCCTTAATGTTTAAAAAATTCAGTAATTATATGGATTTATAAGGTGGTTAATATAGTAATATGGTTTTCTTGTACTAAATAAATAAAAATGTGAATCAGACATAGTAAAAAAAACATACATTATATAATTATTCGATCAACATTCACATTAACAATAATGAACAAAATGTTCATGTGTTTAAAGTGAAAAATAACATTAAACTCTAAGCATTATTGATATTTGGTTTGTAGTCTAATTACCTAATTTCCCGTTTTTTTTAGTACTTTTCTTGTTAAGTGAAAGAATTGTATTAAACAAGTGCAGTGAAGTCAGTTCAGTTTCTGAAGTGGATATGTAAAGGGCTAGGGAGAGAAAGGCAAAGGGCCAGATGTGGCCCCAGGGCCATAAAATGCCCAGGTCTGCTTTGTACAGTTACAGCATCTATAGCAGGGGTCACTAATAGGCGGGCCGCGGTCCGATAAACTACTGAAAAGGATTTAATTCTGACCGTGTTCATTTAAAGCGGCGGAGCGTTTATTGTCTTTATGGTTTACATGCTTTACAGTGCAGTAAACTTACTGACCAATCACGTGTGCTTTAAGATCACCAAACGCTCTCCTCTGCCAATCAGATCTGTGCAGATGCGGGAGCACGGAGACACACAGGCGAAGCAGGCGGTGAGAAACTGCATTCGGAGAATAAAGCGAGAAAAGCTAATACAGATGGTGCGCGCCAGAAAAATAAATTAAAATACTACAGTTATAAAACATATTAACAGTAATGTAACCTCGCGGTGTTACTTGGAGGAATTAAAGAGAAACAACCGAGACAAGAGTGCAAAATATTCCACTTTACTCCACCTGATCAGAACTAAGAACAAAAAAAAAACCCTCGCTCGCAGGCACGCTCTCTGCTCCCAAAACAACCCTACCTCAACACTAAGGCAACCCCCAGGGGACAAAAAGCATTAGCAACTTCCCCCAATATAGTCTGATACAGTAATAATATAAAATAAAATAAAACTGCTGTTTTTTTTAAAAAAGCTGATATTTCTCTCCTACATTTCTCCATATTTTGTACGATTTATCATTCATGTAATTATTATCATGACAGGCAGGCCTAAATCTAATATAAATAAAATCAAATAGAATAAATATAGCATTTTGAAACAAAGTGAACATACAGATTCACATTATTAGACTCGATATGTTAAATTGTTGAGGGTGTTTTTATTGATTGTATGATAGGTTGATAATGTAACTACTGTGACAGGCCTATTTAAAACAATACATATTGTTGAAATATTCTAGTATGTGTAATTTGTTGTGTCTTTCAGTTGTTGATAAAACACTGACAGAACTACTATAGGCTTCTTCAGTAAACAGAATAAAACACTGAATTATAACACAAGTTAACATTGGCGACGATCCGGATCTTAGCCTGATAAAATTTCCTCTAACTGGACCAAACTAAATTCTAATGAAATACCCCTGATCTATAGTTATATTAATGTTTTGCCAATTACAGGAAATCATTTAATAATTTATTTCTACATAACTTCATACTGAAACTGCAAAGATGCTTTACAGAAATCAAACAACACTAAACATAAAACCTCCAGTGAGCAAATCAAAAGGTGACAGAAGCTAGAATAAACTTTCTTAAAGGAGGAGAAATGTTCACAATGGAGCACCCATCCTTCTCTAGTCTAAACATATTCTATTCTAACTATAAGTGGTGTTAACATTAAAGCATACAAGTACAGATCCACAGTCCAATGCCAGAAGGTTTTATACACTTATGCAGATGTTTTCAGCATTTGACACAGTAACCCCTGCTTCAGAGAATCAGATTCTCTCTGCAGATTCTACAGATTTTACCAGTGTGTGCACACTAAAGAAGCTAAAGGCATTATTTAGAAGGAATGTCTGGATAATTTAATTCAATCTATAGCCACACTTTGTCCTCACTTTGTTCATCACTGTCTGGTTGCCATCTGCAAGTTTTCGCTCTCTGCAAGTTTGGATATTCCCCGTACTGATAATATCATCAGCAGGAAGGGAAGACAGGGAGGATCTGCAAAGACTCCACCCATCCTGAAAATCCCCTCTTCAAAAAACTGCTATTACAGAGATAGTTCAGGGTCATTACCACTCATGCAGCGTGTCTGTTTCACAGTAACCCAGTTTCTAAAAGAAAGCCCCTAACTGACCCTTTTCCTCCTGTACTTTCCCTTCTGTTTATACTTTCTATACTAAACTACAGCACGGTTTGCTCATTTTTAAACTATACTGTTTATTTGGTCATATGACCGTGATTTCGATTGTGTAATCTTTATTAATGCATTGTTTTTTAGCTTCTCTCTTCTTAAATGTATATGTTTGCCCTTGTATATGTATTTATATATATATATATATATATATATATATATATATATATATATATATATATATATATATATATATATATACAGGGGTTGGACAATGAAACTGAAACTCCTGTCATTTTAGTGTGGGAGGTGGCTAAATTGGAGCAGCCTGGTGGCCAATCTTCATTAATTACACATTGCACCAGTGCAGTGTGAAGGTTTAGTTAGCAGGGTAAGAGCACAGTTCTGCTTAAAATATTGCAATGCACACAACATTATGAGTTCAAAAGAAGACAAACTGTAAGTGCACGTCTTGCTGGCGCATCTGTGACCAAGACAGCAAGTCTTTGTGATGTATCAAGTGCCACGGTATCCAGGGTAACGTCAGCATACCACCAAGAAGGACCAACCACATCCAACAGGATTAACTGTGGACGCAAGAGGAAGCTGTCTGAAAGGAATGTTTGGTTGCTAACCCTGATTGTATCCAAAAAACATAAAACCAAGTCTGCCCAAATCACGGCAGAATTTAATGTGCACCTCAACTCTCCTGTTTCCACCAGAACTGTCCGTCGGGACAATATATTATTGTGGTCTAAAACCAGGTGTTTCAGTTTTATTGTCCAACCCCTGTATATGTATATATATAATAGAAACATCAAAATGCAACTAGTATAGAAGCTAATATTTCTTAAAATATCTATAAAACAACTGCTTTAAAACATCTTGATAATTATTTAATTTATTATTAGCATTATTTTAACTTTTCATTAAAAAACATAACAAACAAATGCTATTTTATCTTATACCCCTAAAATATGGTTTCGTTTTGACAGAAAGCATAAAAAAATCTTTACACTGCTGGAAAACCTGTTTTCCCCTATTGCACCTACACAGCAGCACCTCAAACACTGATCAGTGTGTTTTGCCGACCTCATCAGCTTCCATCTCCCACCACTCTTACCCATAATGCCACTCTCCATCCCATCATCCATCACTCAGCCATGTCTCCACCCCTGCGTGCTCAGGATCTTTGTGGATATGTACTCTTATTGGATGTGACAATTTCATTAGGAGCCAATCATCTTCTTACTCCATGGTTAATGCATGAGTGATATATGAACGGATCCATCTTCAGCCATCTTGATTTGTCTGTGGGTGTCTCTGTATGTGAGTGTCTCCACTCCTTGTCTCTCTATTTCTCACTCTCACTCTCTCTCTCTCTCTTTTTCCTTTTATATTGTGTTTATTATATTATATACTGCCCTCTTCCTTGTGTACATTAATGAAGAGATTATTTATTTGAATTTATTAAAAGGATAGCCCCTTGTGACATCTCATTTTCGAGGGGGTCCTATAAATACATACACAAAACAAAACAAAAAAAACATTTACACACAAAACATACATTACACATACATAGACAGCTCACTCTCCATCCAAAACCACCAGAACTCAACGTATCAAATTACATCACTCGGTACTTATAATATTCCAATACAGATAACTGAAAACAATTAAAAAACATAAACAAGTTGTTTTAAGATGAAAAAATATAACATTGCATATATAATATAACAAATATAACATCAATCGGTACTTATATTTCAATACCAATACAAACAACAGAAAAAAAAATATTAAAAACATAAACAAGTTGTTTTAAGATAAGAAAATAAACATTTCCTAAAGCAAAGAAATGAAGTTAATTTTTTCAAAGGAAAAGGAAGATTATTCCAGTCAGAAGGAGCTTTGTAATAAAATGACTTCTTCGCCCAACTTCTTTATAAATTCTAGAAACAAAGAAAAAAGGATAATAAGAAGAGAATTAGAAGATTTAAAAAAACAAAAAACTGTTTTAAGTAGGGTGGACAATCCAAATAAATACATTTAAAAATAAACTGTACCCAGTGATATTGTCTTCTAGATTTAGGTTGCAACAAATTAATTGATTATGAGTTCCTGGACAGTTTAACACTGTTTATACACATACATACACATACATACACACACACACACACACACACACACACACACACACACACATACACATACATACACACACACACACACACACACACACACACACACACACACACACAGATTCCACGTGGGATTAGCAAACCAAAATTAAGGCCAAAACCGAATTATACTGATTATTTGGCTCTATTATAATACCTTATAATACAGATTTTGTTTGGTGTCTCAAACAAAAAACAGCATTGGATTAAATAGGATGTAAAAAAATAGTGTGTATTAAAAAAAACATGCAAAATGATCAAAGTTATCTAGAAGTTTAGCAAGCTATATTATTTACTGCTTTCCTCCATGTGCACACTGTTAATGGTATTTTGAGTTTCTGTTCAGTTTAAAACAAGGAGCTGTCATCTAGTATCACACACATGTATAATCACACACACACACAAGAAACAAACCTAAGACCAAAACTTTCTTATATTGTTAGCAGTTGTCAGTATGAGAGTTAAATAATTGCATATTAATATACTTTATTATTATGTTTCTCATTTACAGTTAATGCTGCTAATTTCATGGTGTAAATACACATACACCATGTGAAGCCAATTTTCAATCCAGTGTGCCACAGAGGTCCTGCTAGAAAGATGTTGCCCAAACATGTATAAAATGTTAGTAAAGTTCTGATTTTCAAAATATATGTTTAGATATTACACCTAATGTAATTTAAAACGTGCAAATCTGCTCGTTGTTACCTTACACCTATCAAACAGTATATTTTCAGGCCTTGTGTCTGCACTATTAACATAGAAAAGACACTTATGAATATTGTGAATATATCTACACTGATTGGCTTGGTGGTCTTGAAGTGAGGTGTGTTTAGATAAATTTATAAAAAAAAAAAAGTAGGTTGTTTTGTTATCTTGGCAATGGAAAACACAAGAGCCCCACTGACTGATTAAAACCCTGACAACAGTCAACAGTCAGACATTAATAGCTGTGTTGGAAACTCAGGTGTGCCATGTGCTCTCAATGTGCATACACCTTAAGTCATTACACACACATAAGGACATACAGCAGTGCACAAACCCAACTTTTCAATCAACAATAAACAGAATAGAAAATAAAATAGCATTGCTGTTCCTGTAAAAGCAGGTCAGTTTCCTCTGCTGGCTCTTAAAGGGAATGGCAAGTGACACACCCATGATTAATTTAGAGAATTAGTTCATGCCTTTTGTGCATTTCAAGCCACGTGTTGTATTTTTGCATAATGTTAATTAATTGCAGCATAAAACAAGCTTGTTGATTGGTTTGATGTTGTACTTATGTCATGCATTCACATTAAATTACACCACAGAGGTTTGACGACTGCTCTTAATTTGCTGACTGCAACAACCAGCATCATCGCAAATCACCATCTTAAACATGCCAATACTGTGCAACTGAACAAATGCTCTAATACCCAGATACACACTCAGATTGGGTTGCTTATAATATAGATATGTATAGTGTGGTGGAAAAAAAGTAGTGACAGAGTGAGTCTGGATCAAGTGAGTAGCAATTATTTAATTGGCGAAAAGACAGAATACCAGACATCCCAAGTTGCAAAAGTTGATTTCAGGGAGGTTACCCTACCAACATGTGCACTGGTCAGTAACTTGTGCCACGTATGTTTTATGGTTGATGCCTGAGGGATGTGATCGTGTAGTCACCTGTCCTGCACGTCCCTGCAGTGACGTGCACAGACATTTTGGGGGGCAAGTGCTCAGGGGGGTAAAAGGGCACTTTTTAGCTCGCGTGGAACACTTCATTATAAAAAAATTACACGCACATGTTGAATGAAATTTTACTTTTATTTGTAACATTCTCTAAACGTGAGTTTTCAATGGAAAAATGTCACACCACCAACTGATAAAATACATAGTAGTTTGGTGCTGTATGAGACATTTTACTGCACAACAAAATGATTTCACGTTGGGTTTAGAGGGCAAACGGTAGGATTTTACTTGATGTGTATGTTACCTGGCTGGCAGGACACGGGGGAGAAGAAGCCTATCTGTTGCCGTGCGTGCTGTGCTGAAGACTGGCTGAACTGAACTGCTGCTGCAGCGCATCTAGTGTGCCTTGCGCACGACCGCACGGGGTCACGTGACAGAGGAAGAGAGAGGTCGGGGGTGTGCGAGCTGATTTCAGGGCATTCTGTTTTCACTGTTATTATGCTCAGGTTATTAAGATTATTTCAAACCGGCCTCAGTAAAATCTTACTAATAATAATATTTAAAAAAAAAATGAAGTTTCAAAAGGGCACTTTGGTTGATAAAGGGCAGAGTTGGTGTCTATGATCTGCACGCCTCTGCGTCCCTGTGAGCCACGTACGGCACATTCTAATCTCTGCAGCTAGTCACGTACCTCCAGTCACAATTACATACATGATTAAGGAATAATTTATCCTCCTTATTGATTATGAATCACCTTAAATAATTACATTTCCATCACAATAGATATGTCCGAAACAAAAACAACCGATTATTAGTGTGAAAATTAGTGTGACTTAAAAAAACATGCAAAATGATCAAAGTTATCTAGAAGTTTAGCCAGCTAGTCACAGTTTTAACATTTATCGTTAATAAATGGTTAAAAACAGAGACGTTCATTATAAAAGATCCTGATTGCAATTTGTTGTGCTGCACTTAGAAATACAGAAATACAGTATTGTAAATGATCAATAAAATTTGTGAGAGACGTAAATTGTTTTGAGGTGGGTAAAAACGGCCTTGAGTTGAACAGATTGGGAATCCCAGAGCTATACAACAGTCCTGAGTCTCAGTAGAGATATATGTTCATTATTTATTGTGAAAAGGCTGTGATGCGTACTAAAAACTCTTCTCTTTTCTCTGTGTGACATGTTTCGAGAGCAGTATAGTAGCAATAAAGTGCCCTCAGGGTGTGTATTTTAGATGTCATGATATATAAAAGTTTTAATTTAGTTTGCTGCAGATGTGACTGTATGAGTGTAGCATATGTTTGTAAAATGCAGCTCCGCTTATTGGCTATGTCTGATGGAATACAAAATGTGATAGCCTAGAATATTTGGTAATTCTATGGAAAGTGCTCTTGGCCGGCCTGCATTTGTTGTCATCACTTCATACATCTGGATTTATTCACTGTTCTTGGATAAACAGAAGATAATGGCCATGGAGGAGTACAAACTGAATCACTATAACAGAGGCTTAACAGACAATCAATTTCTACTGCATGTATTTTCTGAGTTTTCTCTGGATTTAAAAAATTATATATATACACTGTAAACCCAGAAGTTGTTTGAACTCAAATAAATTAAGTCTGTTTAACGTAAAATTGGAGCTTTCTAAACAAAACTCAACTATTTTGAGTGAGTTGAACATTTGTGAGCACATATACAATCAAACAGAGATCTTTGATTTGAACCAATAACTGAGTTGTGAGTCTGTTGCCATTGGCAGCCTCTTTTCCATTGGCTTCTGTCACAATCGATTTGCATAATATTGCAAAATATTATTTTTAAATATATATGTATATGTATTTGTTAAGTTCACTGTACTTAAAAATGATATTACATGAACTTAAAATTTATTAGGTAATCGGTTACAACAAAAGTTTTGAGTTTAGTCAACTTATTGGGTTTTACAGTGTATAGCACATACAACCCTAATTCTTAAAAAAAAAACAATGATTTGAAAAATGTATACACACATTTTATTTGCAATAGATCACAGAACACATATCAGATGTTGAAATTTTACAATTTTCTGAAAAACATCAACTTTATGGACTTAATTTAGAACTTGATAGCAGCAACACACCAACACAAGTTGTGTCAGCTGCTATCAACACAAGCAATTTGCAACAAAAGGTAAATGAGCATTTAGAGAGGCTGAGTGTATAAAAAGTAAAGATAAACTGATGTTTAGAAAAATAAATGCTTCTTAAATAATTTAACAATTACAAAAATATTCCTCAATATAAGATTGTGAAGATTTTGGATATACCACCATGTACATTACATAACACAATCAAAATACAATCAGAGAATATGAAGATTATCAATGGTCAGTATTGGATGCTGGTGATCTCCGGGCCTCAGGTGGCAGTGCATTATAAACAGGCATGATTCTGTACTGGGGATCACTGCAAGCTCATGATGTCACTGCCAAAACTTTCAACATTATATCTATTTATCACAAATTATGTAGTCACCTATTCAGCAGACTGTACTGTTTGAGAGGATCTGAACATTATACAAAGAAAAAAAAGGGGCTTGGATGGAAATAATAACACAATGGGTGGGGGGGGGGTACTTACAGGTAGATACTCCTCTGCTGTGTCATTTGCAGACTGAGAATCGCAAGTGAAATAATGGGCGTTTATAAGCCCAGTGTTTGATTGCATACTTCCTCCTTCTCTTCTTGTTTCTGTCAAATAAGTTGTTTAGCTCAGTAACCTTTAGTTACTGAATAAAAAAAAATATTTCAAGAATACACTAGTGCACCAAGATGAATATTAAATGTTCTTATTGCACGTAATATGATATGGCACACCCTTAACTTAGATTTTAAAAAATACCAAAAATTACTCAGACTTGTAACAGAAGTCAATGATGCAGAATGTCAGGGTACTAATAATGCGTTCTACATATCTCCATATATCCAGGATTAAAGTAAAATAAATGATACTGGACAGATAGAATCTGTCTCTAGTAGATATAAAATGGGAAATGAGAACAGTGTGAATGTTTCTTTTGATAAAACAGCATAAAAGTAGTACTCTGATGTGATAATTAGGGGTGGGTGATATGGCACGATATTTCAGGGTATAATATCGCTCACGATATTGAAAAAATTAACAGTATTATCATGTTTCACAGCATTGTGAAAATGTGGCGGCAACAATCCCTAATTACTCTTATGACCTCTCTTTTCATGCACAGATTGATCAATTGCAGATGTTCCAAATCAAGACAAGACACACTCAATTAAAACTGTTACTATCTGAAAACATCATCTGAACCCCGAATGGGCATCTAAGGGAATAAGGCATATATATATATATATATATATATATATATATATATATATATATATATATATATATATATATATATATATATATATATATATATCACAGACCCAGCATCAGGAAGACATTACAAGTTTAAAAGCAGTGAGCAGAAAGGTCTTGCCCACATCTTCTGCTAATGCAAAGCTTCTTAAAAAACATTTCCTATCTAAATCTCAGGCACTGAGGTGTGGAAGAGAATTTCATCATCCTCTCCACAGTGGCATTTATTGCTGATTTCTGGATCACACATTCTGGATGGGGGTTCAGAATATACTCAGAAATGTTTTTGAGTGGCTGTTGGGTTCATTTAAAAAAAAATATAAGAGAAGGTATTAAATTGATTATGTTTTCCTTCTAAACATGTATTTGTAGCTGATAAGTAAATCTTACACCTTTACTATTAGCTCCAGGCACAATATATTTGCATACTAGGCATGTTTTTCCACACCTAACAACCATCACTGTTTATCTAATTGTGCTTTCCTTGCCTTAAAAGTTAAAGACTATAAGAGCAAGTTATGACTTCCTCTACTGTTAAGAGTGGTTGTTGGCTGAATGCCACTGTGAATAATGCAGTAATGCAGGACTATGCCATTATCATTTGTTAGGGTGGTAACTGTTAAAATTAAAGTCTGTGATATAAAAACAATAAATCTGTTTTTGTTTATTTAACAAGTGCAACCACTTTGGCATGATCAGAAAATACTACATAGTTAGAGGACCTAATAAATATAAGTAACCTTAAAATTATTTCATTGGTTTATGTAGTTCCGGATGTTGGTGCTGAGCATCAAACAAATCCAGCCACACTGCACCCTTAAAAAAACAACTATGGACTGTAAATAAAATTGAGGAGTTCCCAGAATGGATGAGCAGGTTGTATCAGAAGAAATTTGATCATTTACATTCAAATCAGACACTTATAAACTATTAAGCACAGGTGATAGTGTGTTACTTTCATTTTCAATATGTTTTTTTAGTAGATAAGATGATAAAACTGTTTGGTGCACATTTTAACATATTATTATTTAAATATGCATTAAAAAATCATTCAAATTTATATAAAAAAATATTTTTGCTGTGGGAGCATTATCTGATACACATACAGACAGTACTAGTCTTGCACACTGGCTTTAATAGAAACACATTGACCGACCAATAACATCAGAGCTAGTCTTTCTCACAGGACAGTGGCTGCAGTCTAAAGAATTAACATACTTAATAAATAAAAGTGTAAAGTACTGTAATAACAGTGTAAAGAGTGCAGTGCAGTGGTTTGATGGTGAGCATGAGCCCCCTCAACAAAAAAGCCACTAGCCACGCCCCTGGTATGTGATTAAATTAAGTTTGATTAGAGCGTTATTTTTATATACTGTGTGTCGGGCACCCAGGCTTCCCCCTGAGTCACTGTCTCCTTCTCACTCTCAGCAGCATTAGTGAGCATTCCTCTGCACTGGCACCAGCAGTTGTGCTGCAGAGCACTGATAAAATAGCCTTGGCAGTGGATGCCTGCATCACAGTTGTTTCCTTGGGAGAGGCACTGCCTCATAATCCTTGCTGTCACTGTGTACACACACTGATCACATTATAGTCAAAGCTCACAATGACATTGTACAGGTTATAGATCTCTAATTGCTTTGTCCACATGCTCATGACCTTACAGTCTTTCGAGGAGCTTGCAAGGACTACTTTTTACACAACCCAGGACCTTAAAGGGGCCTAGTATGGCGTCACATCAATGTCAAATGTTGAGGGCGCAAAAATACAAGTCGGGGGCGCAAAAATACCAGGTAAAAAAATTAACCAGCGTGTTTTGACATTTTGCATGTGTAAATTAACTTCTCGTGAGCACAAATGTGGAACTAGCACACAAAAAATAGGGAACGCTGAAGAAAATGTTGCTTTCAAGCTTCATTTTTCTCCTCTCGGGTGCTTTTTTTCTCACTTTTTTGTGCTCAACTTTGTTTTTTGAGCTTGAGTTTTTAAAGGGGTGGTTTTGACAGTATGGGGGTGGAGTCAGGGTCACCTCCCTCAGCGAACGCTATTGGCTGATATCTCCAGGGTTCTTGACAAACCGCCTACCTTCACGAGCCAGAGGAGTGCGGGGACAGAAGGGCGGCAATAGCTAACTGGCTCTGCTACAATCCAAACAACCCACTCTCCGGCGTGCTGGCTCTGTCTGCCCAGTCTCTCGCCTGTAGCGACCAGTGCTGTTCGCACAGAGAGCCGGTCGCTCTAGGTGCTCACCCGGGCAGACAGAGCTGGCAAGCCGATCGCTCCAAGCGAGTCATCGGCTTGGCGAGAGTCCGGGCAGACAGAGCGGGTCGCATTGGGCACTAAACCTGGGCAGAAGCGGGTCTGCCCTCCTGTTGTCCTCCGGCTCGTGGAGGTAGGCGGTCCGTCTAGAAAAGATATCAGCCAATAGCGCTCGCTGAGGGAGGGGACCCTGACTCCACCCCCAAACTGTCAAAACCACTCCTTTGAAAACTTGAGAAGAAAACAAAACACCTGAGAGGAGAAAAATAAAGCTAGAGAGCAACATTTCACTCAGCGCGCACACGATTCCCTTTTTTGTTCGCTAGTTTCACATTTGTGCTCACGAGAAGTTAATTTACACACGCAAAATGTTAAAACACGCTGGTTCATTTTTTTCATGTGGGCAAAGCAATTAGAGATCTATCCCACCTGTACAATGGCATTGTGAGCTTTGACTATAATGTGTGTATACAGTGACAGCAAGGATTACGAGGCAGTGCCTCTCCCAAGGAAACAACTGTGGTGCAGGCATCCAGTTTTTTTAAACCAAAAAAACCCTGGTTCTTGAACCAGTTCTGTTTGGGTTTATGAAAAACATATTGATTTTCAGCAAACCAGCACGTTTCCACCAGTTTTAGTGTAATCATCAAAACTTCATCATATGTCATCAACAGAGGGCGTTGCACAGCGATCATGACTCGGGCTGTGAATGAACGTTCCTGGTTTTGGAACTTGCTTTTGTTTGAAACTTATGTTTCAAAATTAGGTTCCCAAACTAGAACAGTGCAGATTTCACATCGGTGGAAAAGTGCTTTCAGAGTTATGGTTGGCCAAAACCTGGTTTGAAAAACCCAGGCCAGGAAAAGCATCCCGTCTCTGAACATATTTCTAAGTAAATTTAAAACACTTTTATTAAGAACGTACTGGCGAGGGGGGGTGCTTTTCAGAAAAGGGGTGCAGATTTCTGCACTACTTTGACCCCCGCCAGGAAAAGCGCTCCCTCGCGGGAGAGGCTGCTGGTGACATGACTATTTTTTATTATTTCTTAGCAGTCAGCGTAGCTTAGAACAGCATCTTGGGTATTTTAATTTTCGTGCATGCTCCCAAGAGGGGGTGCTTTTCCTGGCGGGAGGGCTGAATACGGCACAAAACCAGCATAGTAGATTATAGAATGTGTATGTCCTCATGTTGTTCAGAGCACTGTTATTAAAAGTGTACAGCCAAACAGTGTTGGCTCAGTGGTTAGAGCACCAGGTTGTGAGTAACAGGGTTGTGGTTCATTACCCAAGTTGGGCAAGCTGCCACTGTTGGGTATCTTCAGCAAGGCCCTTAATCTTTAATGCTCACTTCTTCCTGGCCTCCAATTCTCACAGCCTTTAATACCACAGACCACATTACAATTCCCTGTTGTGACTTTGCTGTTCTTTCTTTCAGTTCAAGGAGATCTTGCCTCTGTCACGAATGAGGATGGAGGGATGGACGTAAGTGCACAATATATTTTATTTAAACAAACTAGATTAAAAAAACAGAAAACAAAACACGGGTAACGCAATAACTCAAAAAAACAAGATAAGGATATAAATCTAACTAAGACAAAGACTAGAAAAACTGAGGAAACATGAAACTCTAAATATAACTCTGAGAACACAAAGATTACAACCTGAACAAACTTGGAACACTTACATACAGAGGACAAGGATACAAAGATACAACGGATACAAAGATACTAAGGATACAAAGATACTAAGGATACAAAGATACTAAGGATACAAAGATACTAAGGATACAAAGATACTAAGGATACAAAGATACTAAGGATACAAAGATACTAAGGATACAAAGATACTAAGGATACAAAGATACTAAGGATACAAAGATACTAAGGATACAAAATACAAAAGACAAAAGACTCGACACTGAACATACTAACAGAGGGGCTTAAATACAAGAGGAGAGTGAGAAACACCTGGGCTAGGAAGACGAGGGGGCGGGGTTACAAACAGGACACAGGTGAGAACACTGATGCTACAGGGCAGGGCTGGGGCGGAGCTAGGGTGGAGACAGGTACAAAAACAACAACACAAGCACATGGCTGTGAACACTGACAGGAAAACAGAGGGGCAGGAGCACAAGAGACCAAACGAGGGAGAAACAGAAGACAGACAAAGGCTAAAGTGTAACATTACCCCCCCTCAACGGCGCCACTACCAGAGGCGCCGAGAGAGAGGGAACAGGGACTGGACAGGGGACACGAACGGAGACTGGACATTAGACTGGGACAGAGACTGGACTGTGGAGGAGAACATAGACTGGGCTAGGGGCTTAGACTGGACAAACGACCTAACAGGGGACTGAGACTGGACAGGGGACAGAACAGGAGACGGAGACTGGACAGGGAACGGAGACTGGGACTGGACAGGGGGCTCAGACTGAAACACAGACTGGACAGTGGCCGGGAACTGGGACTGGATAAGACTGGGCAGGGAAACTGGGACAATTACATGGACAGGGACGGACACAAACACAGTGACAGGGACGGGAACAGGAAAACCACCGGGGACAGGAATGGGAACAAACACAGACACCGGGACCAGGACAGGGAGAGACACGGGAACAAACACTGGTGGGTGCCCAGGACTGGCGAAAGTCTGTACGGAAGTCCAAGGAGCCAGCCTGGGCACAGTTCTGGGGGCAAAGACAGGGGGCCTTGGGGCAGGCCTGGGGGTATACAAAGTTCTGGGAGTGGGCACAGGGTCAGAGGCGGCCGGAGCCGCGGGCACAGGGTCAGAGGCGGCCGGAGCCGCGGGCACAGGGTCAGAGGCGGCCGGAGCCGCGGGCACAGGGTCAGAGGCGGCCGGAGCCGCGGGCACAGGGTCAGAGGCGGCCGGAGCCGCGGGCACAGGGTCAGAGGCGGCCGGAGCCGCGGGCACAGGGTCAGAGGCGGCCGGAGCCGCGGGCACAGGGTCAGAGGCGGCCGGAGCCGCGGGCACAGGGTCAGAGGCGGCCGGAGCCGCGGGCACAGGGTCAGAGGCGGCCGGAGCCGCGGGCACAGGGTCAGAGGCGGCCGGAGCCGCGGGCACAGGGTCAGAGGCAGTGGGTACCACGTGGGCGGCAGGCACTGCTGGTGCTGGAGCTGAGGCTGGAGCAGCGGGAGCTGGAGCTGAGGCAGCAGGTGCTGGAGCTGGAGCTGAGGCAGCAGGTGCTGGAGCTGGAGCTGAGGCAGCAGGTGCTGGAGCTGGAGCTGAGGCAGCAGGTGCTGGAGCTGGAGCTGAGGCAGCAGGTGCTGGAGCTGGAGCTGAGGCAGCAGGTGCTGGAGCTGGAGCTGAGGCAGCAGGTGCTGGAGCTGGAGCTGAGGCAGCAGGTGCTGGAGCTGGAGCTGAGGCAGCAGGTGCTGGAGCTGGAGCTGAGGCAGCAGGTGCTGGAGCTGGAGCTGAGGCAGCAGGTGCTGGAGCTGGAGCTGAGGCAGCAGGTGCTGGAGCTGGAGCTGAGGCAGCAGGTGCTGGAGCTGGAGCTGAGGCAGCAGGTGCTGGAGCTGGAGCTGGGGCAGCAGGTGCTGGAGCTGGGGCAGCAGGTGCTGGAGCTGGAGCTGGGGCAGCAGGTGCTGGAGCTGGAGCTGGGGCAGCAGGTGCTGGAGCTGAGGCTGAGGCAGCAGGTGCTGGAGCTGAGGCTGAGGCAGCAGGTGCTGGAGCTGAGGCTGAGGCAGCAGGTGCTGGAGCTGAGGCTGAGGCTGGAGCAGCGGAAGCTGCTGGTGCTTGAGCTGGAGCAGCGGAAGCTGCTGGTTCTTGAGCTGGAGCTGAGGCTGGAGCAGCGGAAGCTGCTGGTGCTTGAGCTGGAGCTGAGGCTGGAGCAGCGGAAGCTGCTGGTGCTTGAGCTGGAGCTGAGGCTGGAGCAGCGGAAGCTGCTGGTGCTTGAGCTGGAGCTGAGGCTGGAGCAGCGGAAGCTGCTGGTTCTTGAGCTGGAGCTGAGGCTGGAGCAGCGGAAGCTGCTGGTTCTTGAGCTGGAGCTGAGGTTGGAGCAGCGGAAGCTGCTGGTTCTTGAGCTGGAGCTAAGGCTGGAGCAGCGGAAGCTGCTGGTTCTTGAGCTGGAGCTAAGGCTGGAGCAGTGGAAGCTGCTGGTGCTTGAGCTGGAGCTGAGGCTGGAGCAGTGGAAGCTGCAGGTGCTTGAGCTGGA